>NW_027256885.1:28207476-28807476 GCF_029215685.1 Pituophis catenifer annectens | reverse complement strand
GGATATGTGAGCTTGCCACTAATTTACAAGGACAGTTGATTGAAAAGGGAAAAGATTTCATTGCCTATTCCCTTGCTGTGGATGAGAGCACTGACATCAGTGACACATCACAGCTGGCACTGACATCAGTGACACGTCACAGCTGACAATCTTCATCCATGGAGTGGATGCAAGTTTATGCATGACAGAGGAACTTTTGACTATGCAATCAATGCATGGCACTACCACAGGAAAAGACATATTTGAAGCAGTAAAGGTGTAAATGACATGAAACTGCCCTGGGACAAACTTATGGGTATGACAACAGATGCAGCACCTTCTATGTGTGGGGGAAAGAGTGGATTAGTGGGAAGAACGTGAGAGATGAAGAACAAGAATTGTACAGGTGAGCTGATAGCATATCACTGCATCATACACCAGGAAATACTATGCAGCAAAGCCCTGAAGATGGAACATGTAATGAGCACTGTAACAAAGACAGTTAACTTTATAAAAGCCAAAGGTTTAAATCACTGTCAGTTTAAATCTTTTCTTGAAGAAATAAATTCTGAACTTGGTGATCTGCCCTATCACACAGAGGTGCGATGGCTAAGTCAAGAAATAGTACTCAATAGATTTTTTGAGTTGCATATGGAAATCTGTGAGTTCGTTGAAAGCAAAGGAAAAGACTCCACAATACTGCGGGATGAAAAGTGGCTGTGTGAATTAGCTTTTCTGTATGACATTACAAAGCATCTCACTGCCCTAAACCTTCAGCTTCAGGGACGGGACCGTATGATCACAGACAGGTACAATGCAGTGAAAGCCTTTCAAGTAAAGCTATGACTGTGGAAGACTCAGATGCAGCAAGGAAACTTGAGTCACTTTCCCTGTTGCCCAACACAAACACAGTTACCACCGCTGTGTTCTCAGATTTTGTTGATAAACTGAGCACACTTCAAATGGAGTTTACACGTCACTTTGTTGATTTTGAAGCACAGACATTCAATTTTGGACTGCTCAGCAATCCATTTGCAGTTGACATGGAGAAAGCACCTGTAAACATGCAGATAGAGCTGACAGAACTCCAATGTAACAGTACACTTAAGGCAAAATATGATTCTGTATGGCCCACACAATTCACCAGGTTCATCCCTGAAATGATGCCCCAACTCTGCCTACAAGCTGCGCGAATGCTGTGCATGTTTGGAAGTACATACCTGTGTGAGCAACTTTTCTCTGTGATGTGGGTGAACAAAAGTGCACACAGAAGTGTTCTCACTGATGCACACCTCCACTCTATTCTGAGCTCAGAACCTAACTCCAAACATGGATGAACTTGTAGCCAATAAAAGATGCCAAGCATCTGGCTCGGACAAAACAGCATGAGAGAGAGAGAACTAAAAAGCTTATGTTTGTTCTTCGTTTTAAATTTGGTTTTGCAGATTTATTTAAAATATTTGTTCATATTTGAAATGTTAATCCTGTTCGCCCCACGTTAATACACTCCTGAACTAATATGATACAATAGTCTTACATGCAACTGGCCCTTTGAGGAAAACCATAATGCTGATGCAGTGAAAGTTTGCAGGAAGCAGTTTCCTCCAAGTCCAACTTCTGCCTTGAAAGATCTCTGGAGAGGAGGAGAGGATGGTGGGGGAGCAGCATGAGGGAAGGCTGCCCCAGCTAGCATCCTTACCACTCATAATTGGAAACAGGGATTCCCTTTTGAGAAGGGCCAGCCTCCCTCATTCAGGAGCAGGGAGCACTGCTCCCCTGCCACCTCCTCTTGCTCTCCAGAGATTTGTCAAGGCAGAAGTTGGACTCGGAGGAAACTGCTTCCTGCAAACTTTCTCCTCCACATTTCCACACACAGCAGCGGCGTCCTCTGCCTCCTCCTTTGCTGGGAGGGTGCACCAGACAGGGAAATGTCAACAATGTCTGGGATTGGGAGAAGAATGTCTCCTTTGGCATGCTGTGCAGACACACACACACACACCATTCCAAGCTTGGAGACTTTTATCTACATTTGATTTATGTATTTATTTATTTGTTTGTTTGTTTATTTTGTTGCATTTCTATGCCGCCCAACTCCCGAGGGACTCTGGGCAGCTTACAACAGAGAATAAAACAATGCAACAATATCCCATACAAAAGTTAAAAGAAGACATTAAAACATTAAAATGTTAAAACACATACACTCCAATTTGTGGCCGGGTCTCGCAAGATCACTATAACGAGATCAACGGCCCCAGGCCTGCCGGAAGAGCCAGGTCTTCACTGCTTTCCGGAAGGCCAATACGGTGGGGGCAGTAATTGGTTCCAGAGAGCCGGGGCAGCGACAGAGAAGGCCCTCCCCCGCGGGCCTGCCAGCCGACATTGTTTAGCTGACAGGACCCGGAGGAGACCGACTCTGTGGGATCTTACCGGTCGCTGGGAGCTATGTGGTAGAAGGCGGTCTCGAATATAGCCTGGTCCTGAGCCATGTAGGGCTTTAAAGGTAATAACCAACACCTTGAATTGCGCCCGGAGACTGATAGGGAGCCAGTGCAACTCGCAGAGAATTGGTGTAATGTGGGTGTATCTAGGTGCACCCACTATAACTCGCACGGCTGCATTCTGGACCAACTGTAGTCTCCGAACACTTTTCAAGGGTAGCCCCATGTAGATCGTGTTGCAATAGTCCAACTGTGAGGTGACAAGGGCATGAGTGACTGTGAGGAGAGCCTCCTGATCCAAGTAGGGTCACAATTGGTGCACCAGATGAACCTGTGCAAAGGTCCCCCTAGCTACAGCTGTCAGATGTTGTTCCAATCTCAGCTGTGAGTCTAGAAGGACACCCAAATTGCAAGCCCGTTCTGAGGGGGGCACTTTCTCTCCCCCCCAGAACCAAGGATGGACAATCGACATAGTCTTTAGGGGGCAATACCCAGAGCCATTCGGTCTTGTCTGGGTTAAGTCTGAGCCTGTTGACTCCTATCCAGATCCTCACAGCCTCCAGGCACCGGCACATCACATCTACTGCCTCACTGAACTGACAAGGGGTGGAGATATACAGCTGGGTATCATCAGCATATTGCTGATATCCCACCCCATGTTGTCGGATGATTTCACCCAGTGGTTTCATGTAGATGTTAAATAGGAGGGGAGAGAGGACCGAGCCCTGAGGCACCCCACAGACAAGGGGCCTAGGGGATGACCTCTGTCCTCCTACCAGCACTGTGATCGACCAGAGAGATAGGAGGAGAACCATCGCAACACGGTGCCTCCCACTCCCAGCTCTCTTAGTCGCCCCAGAAGGATACCATGGTCAATGGTATTGTAAGCCGCTGAGAGGTCAAGTAGCACCAAGATAGAGGAATGACCCCTGTCTTGGGCTCGCCAGAAATCATCCATCAGCGTGACCAAGGCAGTTTCCGTGCTGTAGCCAGGTCTGAAGCTGGACTGAAAAGGGTCCAGATAATCCGTTTCATCCAATGACCGCAGGAGTTGAAGTGCCACCACTTTCTCTACAACCTTTCCCACAAAGGGTAGGTTGGAGATTGGACGAAAGTTTTTTAATTCTGCTGGGTCCAGGGAAGGCTTCTTGAGGAGGGGCCTTACAACCGCTTCCTTTAATGGCTGCGGGAAGGACCCCTCCCTCAAGGACGCGTTAACTAAAGCCTGGAGCCAGCCTCATGTCACCTCCTTGCTGGCCGAAACCAGCCAGGAGGGGCACGGGTCCAACAAACAAGTGGAGGAGCTCATCACCCCTACAGACTTGTCCACTTCCTCAGGAGTCACTGGCTCAAACTCCTCCCACACAATAGGACTAAGACCCGCTCCCGTCATCTCGGTCGGTATTGCCCAATCAGAGTCCAGGTCCATCCGAATCTGCACAAATTCCTCAGCTCTACCCTGCAAGGGCTCCTTCGTTCCCCCAACCTTAAGGAGGGAACGAGTTACCCTAAATAGGGTGGCTGGGTGAGAATCCGCAGATGCAATAAGTGCGGAAAATGTGAACATTTTGCCGCCCGTATCGCCACTAAGTAAGTCCTAACAAAGGCTCTCAAAAGTGTTTGGTCAAATTCGGATTTACTGATCCTCCAGTAAAGCTTTGAGCTTACAAACTGCCAATCATGCCTGGGCTTGGGGAGAAGGCCCTTGTGGCCCACCAGTGGCCAGCAGACCTGGCAGCAGATTTGGACAGTAAGGAGGTTGAGGAGGAACGTGGGCCAGTCCTGAAGTCTGGGGAAGGCTCGGATGATTGCTCTGAGTCAGAGGCAGAGAGGGGGCCACGGCCATCTGGTAGTTCTTTGCTGCCTCCAGAATCTCCGGAGTCTGACATCAGCGAGGCAGAAGAACAGCGTGAGCCTGTTCCCAGTGTGCGCATGCGCAGAGCAGGGGTGGGTTCTAAAATTTTTTACTACCGGTTCTGTGGGTGTGGCTTATTTTGTGGGTGTGGCTTGGGGGTAATGTGACTGGGTGGGCGTGGCCAACTGTTTTTTTTTTTTTTTTACTTTTACTTTTAAAAGCATTTTTTCTACAACCTTAAGAGGTTGCAGAAAACAATGCTTTTAGAAGCTTCTGCTGATCAGGCAAATCTGCTGGGATTGCCAGAGGCTTTTAAAGGGATTTTTTTTCCCTACAACCTCCTCGGCTGAGGAGGTTGCAGGAAAACATGCTTTTAGAAGCTTCTGACAATCAGGCAAATCTGCTGGGATCGCCAGAAGCTTTTAAAGGGATTTTTTTCCCCTACAAACTCTTCAAAAAATCCCTTTAAAAACCTCTGATGATCCAAGCTGAGTTGCCTGATCGTCAGAAGCTTCTAAGAGCATTTTTTTCTGCAACCTCTTCAAGCTTCTGCCTTTTCAAGGCAAAAAAGGGTGATGGGGGGGACACACACGTGTGGCAGTGAGATATTCCACAGCTTAAACCTCCCCCCACCGGAAACCTGGGAAGGTTTCCCATCTCTAAACAAACAACTCCTGGAAATTGGAGAAACAGTGGCAGGGACAGGAAAGTCTCGCCCAGCGAGGAAGGAGACTGGATTTCAGAGGAAACGCAGCTCTGTTTAAGGTTAAGGCAGGGCAGAGGGGCTGAGATGGCGATGGGGGGGGCAGCCTTTCCAACCAGCAAAGTCAATGGGGGGGGGGAAGCCAGATTCACTTAAGTTAACAACCATGTGAATCACACCTCCCTGCCTAGCCTAACACAACACACACATACATATCCAAGGGACCCTCTCCCCAGGCGAGAGAGACCCAACCCTGACAGAGCCAAGACAGGCAGGGAAGCCAGCAACACAAACGTTTGGGCTACCCGTCATTTTTTTTTTGGGGGGGGGGATCTTTGCAAAGAAAAGGAACGCAGATAAAACAGGTTTAAAGACCCCTCTGCTGCAAAGCCAGGGGCATCTCCTGGAAGTCCCAGTCATCGGAGATCCTGGCACCCCACCCCAAACAAGCCAATCCACAGGCTCGGATTCCCACCCACCCCCCTCTCCCCGTGAGCCACACAAAACACGCGTGGAGCGTCGGAATCCCCAACTCGCGCCTGGTTTTGCAAAAGCCCAGTTGGATAGGACACCCCCCCCGCGCCCACCCTCCCCACTCCCTCCGCCGGTTCCCTGGCACCATAGGCGCAGCAGTCCTGGCTGGGGAAAGGAGGCGCCAGCCGTGAGGCCGCTTTGCAAAGGCACACCTGCGCTGTGCGGCGCCTCCTGTGCTCTCACCTGTTGGATTTGCCCGGATGCCATCACCACCGTCGCCGCTGCAGCCACCGGAGCCCGTCCGGCGCCGGTGGGGAACTTTTTCAAACTTGGCCCAGCCCCGCGGAGGAAATGCAGTGTGCATCTCACGCCCTCTGCTGTCTCTCCGATCCGGCCGGAGCCCGGGAAGCCCCCGTGGAAAACTCGCCGTCTTTGCCCCGTGGGTTCCGCACAAAGGCCCTCGCAGGTAGACCCAGGGCCCTAGGAAGGTCACGGGGATGCTGGGCCCCGCGTGCCTAGGCGAGTCGTGTTTGGTGCTGTGGGCGCATCGCAGGGGTGGCGGCCTCTGGGGCAGGGGTGAAATGCTCCCGGTTCGGACCGGCTTGGGCAAGTAGGTAGCGATGGCGGTGGGCAGTTCGGAGAACTGGTAGCAAAAACCCCTGCCCCCTCTGATGAGCCGCGCGATCATCAGAGCCTTTTTTTTCTTTTAAATGGCTCTGACCAGCCAAGCTCTGACGATCCCAGCTGAGTTGCCTGCTAATCAGGCAATTCAGCTTGGATCGCCAGAGCCATGTAAAAGAAAAAAACTTTTTTCCTTTTAAATGGCTCGTAGCAAAAATCCCTCCCCCTCCCCCCCTCAGCTTGCTTACCTTAGCTGCTGGTCGCAACGCCTTGCTGTAATCCCATTGCAAATCCATTGCATCAGCAAGCAACTGAATCTCCCTGACTGCAATCAAGCAGGCAGGGAGTTGAGGACTTCAACTCCCAGAATTCCTCAGCCAGCAAAGCAAAGCTGGCTGAGGAATTCTGGGAGTTGAAGTCTACAAGTCTTAGAGCTGCCAAGGCTGGAGACCCCTGTTCTATTGGGTAAGATTTTTTCCCCTTTGGGAGCTTTAAAAAAATAGTTAATTGGGGTTTTTTTTAGTTGTTCTTTTTTTAGACCTAGCCATTTAAAGTTTAGGAAGTTTTAGATTTAGCTGCTTTTATATAAAAATAAAAATAAAATAAAATAAAATATATTTGTGCAGCTTTCTGAGATTTAGTGTGTTTCTGTAGTGTTTCACTCTAACTACACAAACACACAAAATCTCACAAAGCTGTATGTGGAATTTTGTGTGTGTAAAGTGTGAAAGTTGTTTTTTTGGGCTTTTTGTGCCTCTGTGAGGTTCCTGCTTGTTGCAGGGGCCATTTTGGGTCTAGCACAGCTGCTTTTATATTGTGGGTGAGCCAGTTGTGTTGTGTTGTGTTTTGTAGGTTAAAAAAGGGCAAAAAAGTGACATTGACTTGGCCACGCCCATCTGACCAACAAGCCACGCCCTCCCAGTCACCTTACCACCAAGCCACGTCCACTAATTAAGCCACGCCCACAGAACCGGTAGCAAAAATTTTTAGATTTCACCCCTGCTCTGGGGTAAGTTTCACCTTCTGCTCTGCTCCCATGTGTCTGGGGCGGATGGCTTATCCCTCGGTCGAACCGGCTAAGAGGCAGCGTTCCTCCTCCTGCCATCCTCGAGCTCAGCTCCGGCCAGCGTCCAACCAGCCATACCTGGCTTCTCCCTGCGGCAGCCCACGTCGATCCCAGGCAGCGGAACTTCGGCACCTTTCCTCATGGTGGTGGTGACGAGGCAGGCAGGCATCCGGGTGCACGGGAGCAACTGGCGGCAGCGCTCCTGGCTGACAAAGGGCGGAGTCCCGGGGCTGCATGCAGGCAATGACGGTGGGTAGGGTAAGCGACCGGCAACCGGGCCGGGAACTGGTTCAGGGGCGTGGCCAGCCAATCTTATTACCAGTTCTCTGAACTATTATAATTTTTTACTACTGGTTCTTGCGAACCGGTGCAAACCAGGAGCAACCCACCACTGGTGCAGAGCTGCCAGGAGACAGGAACAATTAAGGAAACAGGGTCGACTTGGGAGTAAGGCTTGGAGATGATTGGCCCCTCCCATAAGACATAAAAGAGAAGCAAACAGGACATGAGCTTTTGCAGGAAGCAATTAGTTCATCTGGCCAATTCAAGATTTGAAACTTCTGTTTGTGACTCTGTGCCAAGTTTGGCCTTACCCTACGCCTGGAAATTAGCTCTTTGGCAGCGTTCCACATGAGATAGGTGGGTGTTGATAACCTTCCTCTGAAAGACTGTTTATCAAGACTTACGGACTGTAAATGAAAGTAATTTACAGCCAAAGAGGTTTGCTGGGACTAAGTTTGTGCTGTTTAATTTCTAAGGAAGCCTAGGTCAGAAAAGCCCTCTCCTTCCTATGTGGATAAAAGTCCCCAAACTTGGAATACGTGTATGTGTGTGCGTGCATGCACTTGGCTGCCAGCAGTTTGGGGAGGTGAGGAGCTTGTCCCCACATCAAGTTAGCAGGTATGACTTGTTCCGTCCCAAGTCAGCCACGCCCAGTGTGTGGCATCAAGCTGGCCACGCCCACCTAGTCAGCCACAGCCAGTGAGCTGTGTCAAGATGGCCACACCCACCCAGTCGGCCACACCCACCCAGGTCAACCACAGCCCTGAGTTTGACACCCCTGGTATATACTTTCATTAGATTTATTAGTGTTAGGTAAATAAACATATTGTAATAGGGATGTTCAAAGTATACCATATTTTATTTATTTTATAGTTATCAATATATAATTGCACCCATTTTCCTCTGTTTTAATTAATTTTTTTATTTTTCAATATAATAATTCCATCTTCAATTAAACAGTGTGTCGTCTGGGTACAGATATCTTTATACAGTAATAATCAAAATTTACAGCAATATTCATTACTTTAACATTAATTCTATAGTATTAAAATGATAATATTAAACATAATAATCATAATATTTGCTTTTCCCTCTTAACATATCTTCTTTATTTCACTAATCTTGGTTAAAATGGTCTTTTGTTTCCCTGCTTCTAGCTTCCGTTTTTATTGTCTAACCATTGATAAAATAAATCCCATGTCATGTAATATTCAGTTTGTTCTTTTTCCTTGATTGCTAGCGTTAGTCTATTCATTTCTGCACATTCTAATATTTTCCTAATCACATTTTCATCTTTGGGAATCTCTTCACTTTTCTAATTTTGTGCAAATACAATTCTAGCTGCAGTTAATATATGAATAATTAAATATTCATTCCCCTTATTATTTATTTATTTACTTATTTATTTATTTATTTGATTTGTATGCCGCCCTATCTCCATAGGACTCAGGGCGGCTCACAACAATTAAAATCAAGCCAGATAAAACATGTTAAAATACACATTAAACACATATTGAACATATTAAAATAATCCAAACCCCATCAGTCCAGGCTGGGCAATTTGAACAACCATGTTTTTAATTCGCGGCGGAAGGTACGAAGGTCAGGGGCCAACTGGATCCCCAGGGGGAGTTGATTCCAAAGGGTGGGAGCCCCCACAGAGAAAGTTCTACTTCTGGGGGTCGCCAGACAACATTGTCTAGCCGACGGCACCCTGAGTAGGCCCTCCCTGTGAGAACGCACCGGGCGATGGGGAGCTGTTGCTGGTTGCAGATGGTCTGACAGATATCCTGGGCCTAAGCCATGAAGGGCTTTATAGGTAATCACCAGCACCTTGAATCATATTTTTGGGGTAAAATCCCCAACATATCTGGCTTTAAGTCAACGTGCTGCTTTATCATTTTTTCCAACCACGTATGTATGTTTGTCCAATACGTTTTTGCCTTTGAGCATGTCCACCATATATGATAATATGACCCAGGTATCTGGTGGCACTTCCAACATTTAGCTGATTTATCTTTAAACATCTTTGCCAACCTTGCTGGTGCAAAATGCCATCTATAAAACATCTTATACAAATTTTCTTTATATGCAGTTGACATTGTTAATTTATTTATTTATTTATTTATTTATTTATTTATTTATTTATTTATTTATTTATTTTATTGAATTTCTATACCGCCCTACTCCCAAAGGACTCAGGGCGGTGAACAGCCATAAAATAAAACACATAGATATACAAAATTTAAAATCGAATAAAATGAATTAAATAAATTTGGCTGAATTAATACCCATAATTTAAAATACCCATATTTAAAATACATTAAAATTTAAAATTTGCACTTAAAAGGGAGAAGATTTAGGCGAGGCCAGCTTGATGAAATAAAAGAGTCTTCAGCTCGTGGCAGAAGGTGCGCAGATCCGGAATCCTCCGTATCTCTGGGAGGAGCTCGTTCCAGATCATCGGTGCCCCCACAGAGAAGGCTCTCCCCCTAGGGGCCGACAGCCCACATTGTTTGGCCGACGGCACCTGGAGGAGCCCCTCTCTGTGGGAGCGTACTGGTCGGTGGGAGGCTATTGATGGTAGTAGGCGGTCCCGTAAGTAACCAGGTCCTAAGCCATGGAGCGCTTTAAAGGTGGTAACCAGAAGCTTGAAGCGCACCCGGAAGACCACCGGGAGCCAGTGCAGCTCGCGCAGGAGAGGTGTTACATGGGAGCTCCACGCCGCTCCCATAACCACCCGCGTGGCCGCACTCTGCGCCAGTTGGAGCCTCCGGGTGCACCTCAAAGGGAGCCCCATGTAGAGAGCGTTACAATAGTCCAGATGAGAGGTGACGAGGGCATGAGTGACTGTGCGTAACGAGTCCCGATCTAGAAAGGGACGCAACTGGCGAATCAGGCGAACCTGATGAAAAATCCTCCCGGTCACAGCCGTCAAGTGCTCTTCTAAAGACAGCCGTGAATCCAGGAGGACGCCCAAGTTACGAGCCCTTTCCGTGGGGGCCAATGATTCGCCCCCAATAGCCAGCGATGGCGCCAGCTGACTATATCGGGACGTCGGAAACCACAGCCACTCGGTCTTGGATGGGTTGAGCCTGAGCCCGTTTCTCCCCATCCAGATCCGTACAGCCTCCAGGCACTGGGACATCACTTCAAGGGCATCGTTGGGGTTCCTGTCCCACAGTTTCTGCCATTTATCTAACTCTATTGTATAGCCAAAGTTTTTTGCCCATACTATCATTGTCTCCTTCACTTGTTCACTTTCTAATTTAATACCCAATAAGTAGCTGTATGTTTTATCAATTTTCCTTCTGCCCCGTTAATATCTTATCTAAGTCTGTTGGTTCTTTATAAAATCCATATAGTTTAACATCTTTCTCATATCTAGAATGTATCTGCACTTGTAAGTACCATGCCATATCAATCCCTTGATCGTTTTGTTCTTGTTTAGTTTTGAGTTCCCCCTTTCCAAGACATCTTTGTATCTAACGATATTTTCCATATTAATAATGTTTGGGTGAATTAGTGCTTCCATTGTTGAAAGCCAAACTGGTATTCTCAAATAATGTTGTTCTCTACTTTTTTCCCACACTAACAATAATGTATTGCCATTTTCCTCTGTTGATCCTGATTGTAATTGTTGACTTTTATTCCCATTTTATTATTTTATCTTGCTGGTCATTGACTGAATAAATAAATTGATTACTGCTGTACAGACTTTTTCTGTTTTATGCTGTTCCCCGTTCACTGTCTCTGGTCTGGGAACTGCTCAGAAACAGCAGCAAAGGATGTTATGGCCTCTCTACTTCATATAATGTAGAGGGAATGGCTGAAAGGATGATGTAGAATGAGTGGAGGTAGGGAAAATGCAGAGAAGCACACCTATGTTCTATGCTTATAACTTACTGTCCTTCAACTCTTTATCGCTTCATTTCTGATTCCACAAGTCAGTTTTCTCCAGAGCAAATCATTTCAGTCTAAGTTTAAGGTTGCTCCAAGTCATTTATTAGGAGTTTTTGACTGCTGTTTTTTACCCCAATGCATTTCTACTTTCTTGCACCACTCATTTCTATTTCCATTCAGTTAAGGAGAAATAAATTGCCCTGAGGTCAATGAAACTCAATTCCAAACTGTTGTGTTTTGGACTGGGATGTGTTTTCTGCATCCATCTAGGTTTCATGTTAACCAACAGTTTTCTGGCCTGTTTTTTTCTTGCTTTACTGGAAAACTCTTCAAGGCTGTTTGATCTGAGCATTCATCAGCATACCTCATTCATCAGCATACCTAAAGCTAATTAGAATCTAGGCATCCATAACAGATTGGAAAAGTGCTGAAACCAAGACTTAATTTTTCATTGCAAAGGTGAAGTATTGCAAAATGGCCAATGTTTAACAGACTCTCATTGTGAGACATGTTTTAGGACTTTGGGATTAAGTCATCCTTTAAAGTATGCTTCCACTCAGGCTTGTTTGGAAGCTGAAGCATCTTATTTTAGAGCCTTCCCCATTGCTATGCAATAGATGTTAGACAAACATACAAATGAGGAAATAAATACAAACTGCAATTGTGTATTTAAAGCTTAAAATATACAGGTAGTCCTTGATTTACAACCACAATTAAGCCTAAAATTTCCATTTCTAAGGAAGACAGTTAAGTGAATTTTGCCCCATTTTACTAACTTTCTTGCCACAGTTGTTAAGTGAATCACTGCAGATGTTAATTTAGTAGCACAGTTGTTAAGTGAATCACTGCAGATGTTAATTTAGTAGCACAGTTGTTAAGTGAATCTGGCTTGCCCATGGGTCTATGACAACTTGCCACAGCCAACTCGCCATGGCCAACTCACTGCAGCCAACTCATGAGACAATTCACCATGGCCAAGTTGCCACGGACAACTCCCTGCAGGACAAGAGTTACACTAATATTGAAGAAATAGTGGAATAGAATCATTAAAGAAAGGATGCCAAAGGAGGAACAAAATGAAATGTGAATGACGAAAATTTTAAAAATTTAAACTATTTTAAATAATTAAATTGAATTAATGAATTGTCCTGCAGCGAGTTGTCCTGTGACAAGTTGACTATGGTGAGTTGTCCCATTCTGTTCTCTCCTGGAATAGTACACTATAACTGATCAGCTTCCTTTTTCCCCCTCTGAAGAAAAGCACTTCAACTTTGTCTGGGTTATCCAGATTCAGAATCTGATATTTGGTGCTGTGTATATTAAGATCTAATTCAACCCCCGAGATCCTCAGCACTGCAGTGAAGCTGTGCTGAAGTCATTTGACTTGTGGCCCTTTGAAGGGTTTCCAGCTAAACCATCCCAATTAAGATTTTTAAAAATTAGAAAATACAGGTGAAACTCGAAAAATTAGAATATCGTGCAAAAGTTTATTTATTTCAGTAATGCAACTTAAAAGGTGAAACTAATATATGAGATAGAATCATTACATGCAAAGTGAGATAGTTCAAGCCTTGATTTGTCATAATTTTGATGATTATGGCTTACAGCTCATGAAAACCCCAAATTCACAATCTCAGAAAATTAGAATATTACATGAAATAAATAAAACAAGGATTGTACATAGAACAATATCGGACCTCTGAAAAATATAAGCATGCATATGTACTCAGTACTTGGTTTGGGCCCCTTTTGCATCAATTACTGCCTCAATGCGGCGTGGCATGGATGCTATCAGACTGTGGCACTGCTGAGGTGTTATGGAAGACCAGGATGCTTCAATAGCGGCCTTCAGCTCTTCTGCATTGTTCGGTCTCATGTCTCTCATCTTTCTCCTGGCAATGCCCCATAAATTCTCTATGGGGTTCAGGTCAGGCGAGTTTGCTGGCCAATCAAGCACAGTAATCCCATGGTCATTGAACCAGGTTTTGGTACTTTTGGCAGTGTGGGCAGGTGCCAAGTCCTGCTGGAAAATGAAGTCAGCATCCCCATAAAGCTCGTCTGCGGAAGGAAGCATGAAGTGCTCCAAAATCTCCTGATAGACAGCTGCATTGACCCTGGACTTAATGAAGCACAGTGGACCAACACCAGCAGATGACATGGCTCCCCAAATCAACACAGACTGTGGAAACTTCACACTGGACTTCAAGCATCTTGCAGTGTGTGCCTCTCCATTCTTCCTCCAGACTCTGGGTCCTTGGTTTCCAAATGAGATGCAAAAGTTGCTCTCATCAGAAAAGATGACTTTTTTTCTTTAGCCCAGGTAAGACGCTTCTGACGTTGTTTGTTGTTCAGGAGCGGCTTGACAAGAGGAATACGACATTTGAAGCCCATGTCCAGGATCCGTCTGTGTGTGGTGGTTCTTGATGCACTGACTCCAGCCTCAGTCCACTCCTTGTGAAAGTCCCCAACACTTTTGAATGGCCTTTTCCTGGCAATCCTCTCCATCCCTGCTGCTTGTGCACCTTTTTCTCCCACACTTTTCCCTTCCACATAACTTTCTATTAATGTGCTTTGATACAGCACTTTGGGAACATCCAACTTCTTTTGCAATTACCTTTTGAGGCTTTCCCTCCTTATGGAGGGTGTCAATGATGGTTTTCTGCACAACTGTCAGATCAGCAGTCTTTCCCATGATTGTGATTCCTACTGAACCAGACTGAGAGACCATTTAAAGGCTCAGGAACCCTTTGCAGGTGTTATGGCTTAATTAGCTGATTAGAGTGGGACACTTTGAGCCTAGAATATGGAACCTTTTGACAATATTCTAATTTTCTGAGATTGTGAATTTGAGGTTTTCATGAGCTGTAAGCCATAATCATCAAAAGTATGACAAATCAAGGCTTGAACTATCTTGCTTTGCATGTAATGAGTCTATCTCATATATTAGTTTCACCTTTTAAGTTGCATTACTGAAATAAATGAACTTTTGCACGATATTCTAATTTTTCGAGTTTCACCTGTACTTTCCCAATTTTGTCTTCCAACTTGAGAAAAACAATATGTGAATTAAAGCACCAGCTACTCCATTTATTTATTTATTTATTTATTTATTTATTTATTTATTTATTTATTATCAAATTTATAGACCGCCCTTCTCCTGAAGGACTCAGGGCGGTGTACAGCCAAAGTAAAAAACATAGATACAAACATTAAAAACAATTGAAAAAGATATATATAAATTTGGCCCCAAAGTTAAAAAAACAGTAACAAAACATATTAAAAACATTTAAAAAGCATTAAGCCAGCCCAGCTTGCTGAAAAAGGAAGGTCTTCAGGGCACAGCGGAAGGCACCGAGGTCTTGAATTCTTCGTATCTCTGGGGGCAGTTGATTCCAGAGAGCAGGTGCCCCCACAGAGAAGGCCCTCCCCCTGGGGGCCACCAGTCTACATTGCTTGGCCGATGGCACCCTGAGGAGGCCCTCTCTGTGGGAGCGCACCGGTCGGTGGGAGGTCATTGGTGGCAGCAGATGGTCTCGAAGGTATCCAGGTCCTATGCCATGAAGCGCTTTAAAGGTGATAACCAACACCTTGAAGCGCACCCGGAAGACCACTGGGAGCCAGTGCAGCTCACGCAGGAGAGGTGTTATGTGGGAGCGCCATGCAGCTCCCGTCACTACCCGCGCGGCCGCATTCTGGACCAGCTGAAGTCTCCAGGTGCTCTTCAACGGGAGCCCCATGTAGAGAGCGTTGCCATAGTCCAGGTGAGATGTGACGAGGGCATGAGTGACTGTGCACAAGGAATCCCGATCTAGGAAGGGTCGCAACTGGCGGATCAGGCGAACCTGATAAAAAGTCCCCCTGGACACAGCCGTCAGATGTTCTTCCAAGGACAGCTGTGTATCCAGGAGGATGCCCAAGTTGCGAGCCCTCTCCATGGGGGCCAACGACTCGCCTCCAATAGTCAGTGATGGGGTCAACTGACTGTATCGGTATGCCGGGAACCACAGCCACTCAGTCTTGGATGGGTTGAGCCTGAGCCTGTTCCTCCCCATCCAGATCCGCACGGCCTCCAGGCACCGGGACATCACTTCACTATCAATTTCCATCAATGGAAACTTTGGTTCTTCATCAAGTTGATGATTTATGATTAAAATAATTAAATTAGGGTCACTTAAGGGCTTCCTGGTTTCCTCTTGGAATTCATCGCAACTCTTTTCTCCCTCCCTCCCTCTTTTAAACAGATTTAACTGGAGGTTAGTAAGGAAGAATATTCTGGAGTAGAGGAAGAGATACACTCAGTGAATTGAGTTGCCATTCTATTACAATGTGGCCTGATTTTACCAGTGGAAATATTAAATACTGAGGTAATTTTGAGGGGTTTGTGGTTTTGCTTTTCTTTTTAAGTAATAAGGGATATACTTATAGTTAATATAGCATTTCAAGAACCTTTTTCTTATTCTCAGCCCAGAATGTAAATGTACTGCCAGCCTTTGTGACATATCCATTTAACAATTCTAACTAGATCAATCATCAGTGATTATTCATTTATTTAGCTCATACTTTTTAATGCAACTCTGGTTTCTAGGATGCTCTGAATTGGCAAAAAAAACCCTGCTTTGAATCCAAATGTAGAATAATGAATCTGCAAGAAGGAATTTGAAGAAAGGAAGAGAGAAAGAGAAGAGACCCTCATGGAACATGAGGGTTTCCTATAGTTGATATGAAAGCATTGCAATCTTTTAAAAATGTAGGATTACCCAGTTGTAAAGAAAATTATATGGATTTCAATTGTCAATTTATAGTTCTTTCCAAATTCCAGCAATTTCAGCTCTCAATGGGTTGATCTGCCAATGTCAGTCCTTGTTCCCTTGTAAGAAGATTTAGACTGCAGTTTTATGAGCACTTCCCTGCTAGTAAATTTTACGGAATTCAGTGAGACTGCCTTCTCATAGGCATAGGATTGGGGTATCAGTACATTCCCTAAAGGTTGATCCCAGGTAAGTCTGTATAGTTAATAGGCAGACTGACACCCCCAAATATTCATGGACCAAATTAATGCCTACTAATTATAAAATATAAGGAAAGGGGCAAACATGATGCTGGTAAGGTGTTCCCACATCTGAAAAGTTAAATGGAAGCTAACTTTGTCTTCCTTTCTTGTCCCTTCTGGCTCTACAAACCAGTAAGATGTTTGCTAATCACAAACAGCAAATACAAGAGAATAATTGTAGGGGTCTGCAGTTTGCATATGTGCAGGGATTTTCCTATCTTGGATGGCAAACCTCAGATAAGGAAGGTTATTTGCACGTAGGCATTAAGACCCTAATACTGTAAACAAGAGGAACAGGAGGAGAGGAAGTGGGATGTGTGTTAGATTTTAATTATAGCCAAATATTAGAAGTGCTTAAGCCAGCAGTAATGATTAACTTATGATTTAAGTTACCTGGAAGATTCTGTGAGCCAATGATATTCTGCCAAGTATGCTGTAACTTGAAAGTAACAAACTATATAATGTCACTATATAAGACAATAAAGTTACCACATATATTCTCAACCTTTGTGTGTGTGGTCACTCTACAAGTGGCGTTGGAACAGGGACCCTTACTTCGTCTGGCAAGGACTTGGGTGCACCAGACAGCCTTCGTGGCTTCTTCAACCTTCTAAAGGTTTCTGTAAGTAATGGCCTCGCTTTCTGAGGGACAAAGAAAGCATGCTGAAGAATTGAGCTATTTACTTAAGAAAAATCACATTGATGTGCCACAATGCAGGTCCAGGAGATTGCAAATAAGTGTTTATGGTATCCTGAAAAGGGGTCTTTAAGATTATCTGATTGGGAAAAAATTGGGAAAGTTTTACATACTGAACCAAGAGCTATGGTAGAGATTTTGCAGGTATGGCATTTATGTAGATATGCAGTGGAAAAATTTGGAACTACTGAACTGTCTCTTTTAACTCCTTCACCTCCAAGTTACTCCAATGCTGTTGTCTGTCCTCCTTCCTCCCCGGACTATCTGACTCTGCCTCCCTCAGCTCCTACTGACACAGGTCAGATTACTAAACTTTCTGACTCTGCTGTTCTATCCTCTTTTCAAAAAATGGTGAAATCTTGTAAACAAGATTCCTCCATGCCTGGGGCAGAACTTGCTGAATTATTGTCTGTATGTCCTGTACAATATCATCAGGGCCAGGGCCAATTGGCAGGACAGCAGATAGCAGAATGGGAAGGGTTACCTTATCAAATTTTGAGGGAACTAAAAAAGGCTGTTACAGAGTATGGCATCGGTGGCAATTTTGCTAGAGGCTTGGTAGAAGGAATAAAAAATGGATATACTATGATTCCTGAGCATTGGAAGCATTTAATAACTCAGGAATCTGTGGAATTTAAATTTCCCTTGGAGGTTAAATTGATTCCTTCTCAATTTAAAGGCCCTCTTCCCTCTGGTTTAGTGGGTCTTATCTTGCCTCGATCTTCAGCTCATAAAAAGGGATGCTTTGTAGTCCCTGGTGTTATTGATTCTGATTACACTGGAACTCTTTTTATTCAGGCTTGGGTGAACCTTCCTCAAACTCTTCCTGCTCAATGTTCTATTGCTCAATTACTTTTGCTCCCCTATCAAGTCCCATGTCCTGGCACAGGGGCATGTGGGATGCTGGTTTTGGTTCTACCTCTCCTTCTGTGGCTTTACTTCAGTCTGTTACTTCATTTCGTCCTGTGTTAACTCTCTATTTGAATAAGCAACCTTTTCAAGGGTTGCTTGATACAGGAGCCGATGTTACTGTTATTTCATCTTTACAGTGGCCTGTACAATGGCCTAAGAAGTCAGTTTCTTCTTTATGGGGTGTAGGTGGGTCCACGGCAGCCTGGCAGAGTGTGTGCGATATTCAATTCTCCACAGCAGCTGGTAAGTCCTTTGCCCTGCAACCTTATATTTTGTTATTCATACTAATATTTGGGGTCGGGACCTCCTTTCTTTTTTAAATACAAAATTGATTTTGGATGATGGCTCTTCCCCTTAAGTGGCTCTCTACTGCCCCTGTGTGGGTGGAGCAATGGCCTCTTTCAATGGAAAAATTATCTGCTTTACAGCAACTTGTTCAGGAACAATTAGCTGCTGGTCATATTGAACCCTCTACTAGCCCCTGGAATACTCCTGTTTTTGTTATTAAAAAGAAAAGTGGGAAATGGAGATTATTACATGATTTGCGGAACATCAATAAGTGTATTCAGCGAATGGGTCCTTTGCAATGTGGTCTTCCTAATCCTAATTTAATTCCTAATTTTTATAAATTGTTGGTTGTTGATTTAAAAGATTGTTTCTTTACTATTCCGCTTCAACCACAGGATAAAGAAAAAATTGCTTTTACTGTTCCTGTTTTTAATAATAGCATGCCAACCAAACGATATCATTGGTGTGTTTTACCCCAGGGTATGCTTAATTCTCCTACTTTGTGCCAGTATTTTGTGGACAATGCACTTCAGCCATTTCGTGAGAAATTTCCATCTTATTTGGTTTATCATTACATGGATGATATCTTAATAGCTGCTCCTCAGTTTGATTCTATAGCCCTTCTGCAGGAATTAAAAACTATTGTAGCACAGAAGGGGTTGTTTATTGCAGATGATAAAATTCAGAAAACTGAACCTTACTTATACTTGGGTCATAGGTTACTGAAAGCTTCTTCCATTCCAGTATTGCCTGACTTAAAGGTACAAAAGTCTTATAATTTAGTTCAATGGCAAAAGTTGCTAGGCATGATTAACTGGGCTAGGCCTTTCTTCTGCATAACAACTGGTGATATGTTACCTCTATTCCAACCCTTAAAAGGAGCACAATCCCCTGGTGATACAGTTCATTTGCTGAATGATCAAAAAAGGTGCTTACAGCTCATCTTGGACAAAGTTAAGCAACTGTCGAGCCTAGCTAACGCGTGTTGAAAGCATCGAGGGACATATACATACTTGGTGGTGGTGGCACTGGGTGCAGGCGGCCGTCTGTGGGGCGAGGGAAGGTGGTATTGGGTGCGACGGGCTTAGGACGTCTCCAAATGACGCTGCAACCAGCACCTTCGAGAACCAGCTGAGACGTTTCCACGCTAACAAGGGTGTGGTGATAAACGGGGGCGCGGTTTAAAAGGGTTAATGAGAAGGGAGGGCTATATAAACGCCCGTTTCTGGTACACTGTAGCGCCGATTTCATTCGTCTTTATGAGTCACAGTGTGTAGCTGTCCACGGACGCGAATAAACCAGCGTGCCAAAAAGAGCTGAAAGGGGTGCTGCTGTGTTTTGATTGCGTCTCGCACGGTCACCCTGAGAGGAACAATATATTGACTAAATTGAGTCAGTAGACACAGGACTGCGCTTAGCTATTCTTCCTACTTCTCCATTGCCTACTGGGTGTTTATATACCATTAAGAGCACATTAAAAATAGCTATTCATGAGTGGTTAAATTTATCTGCTACTCCACCTAGAAACATTTATCCTTACCAATCTGCCTTAGAAGAATTGATTATAAAAGACCGAAAGCGCACTTTGCAACTGATTGGACAGGATTTGATAGGCATTGCCTTCACCCGTACAAAGATTGAGCATGATCATCTTATGATGATATCTGAAAGTTATCAGATTGCCTTCTCCAATTATCTTGGAGAAGTTTTATATTCATTACCAAAAGATCCTAGAATTGTGGTTACTACTCTAAACCCATCTTTTTCTACTATTTTTGTCCGTACACCTTTTATTGATGCTCTGACAATTTTTACAGATGGTTCACCAAAAAGAGGGGTGGTGGTCTGGCACGCTGACTCCCAATGGCATTCTAAATTCACATCACCTCAGACTTCTGCTCAGCGGGCTGAATTAGCTGCTGTGATATTAGCCTTACAACTTTTCCCAATGCAACCCATTAATCTTGTAGTTGACACACAATATGTTTATTTAGCTATGCAATCTTTGCCATTTTCTTATTGTGCATTGTCATTAGATATAAATTTGCTAGCTTTGTTTTTGTCTCTTAAGCATCATTTGGAGAATCAACAATATCCTTTATATGTGGAGCATATTCGCAGTCATACTCCTTTTAACAATGCCCTAACTGAAGGTAATCGCATTGCAGATGAATCCCTTAAGGAAATTGCTTCTTTATTTTCTGATCCGGTGACTAGTCATTCATATTGTCACCAAAATGAAAAATCTTTGGCAAAACAGTTTCATATTCCTTTAGCGCAGGCTTGGGATATTATATGAGCAT
Source organism: Pituophis catenifer annectens (assembly GCF_029215685.1). NCBI lineage: Eukaryota > Metazoa > Chordata > Lepidosauria > Squamata > Colubridae > Pituophis > Pituophis catenifer. Next base: position 28,786,905 of record NW_027256885.1, on the reverse strand, counting down.
GTCCCTCCTGTCAACAGTCAGCCATTCCATTCCCCAGTGGGGTCAACCCTAGGGGTACCTCTGCCAATTTACTTGGAATTATTTAACTCTTGTAGATTCTTTTTCAGATGTTCCTGTTAATGTTCATTTTCATGCAATAAAACCACTGACAAGCCGTTAGTGAAGTATCGTCTTGCTCCTAATCCTGAGTGGCAACAACCCCCGCCAATCACATGGAGGCAAGTGAAGGCCACAACATACCAAGCTCAACAGCAATTGGCTAAAGCTGATCTACCTCAAACTCCTGAAAATCTAGTTGCTTCTGTTTTTGCTATTATTACAGCTAATTCTGTCACAATTCTTTTTTGTATTCTCTTGTCTTCCTTTGGTTCTGCTACTGCTTTAAATGACACTCAGCCTATACAATTTAACCCTAATCTCTGGGTTCGTCATGCTCAATATATGTTTTTGGTTCACGGTACTAATGTCACCCTGTATTATGAGCCTCCTATGGCTTTTGGTCAAGTTGCTTTCATACCTGATTTAATATCTTCATCTTCCTTTATTGTTTCACAATTGCAAACTATTCATTATTCTTGGTTGTTTTCTAAGCCACCAAAGCAACTTAATTCTGTTCGTTGGCGTTATCTTCGTACTAATCAATATACTAGAGGCTTATGTTTTTGCTGTTATGCTCGCCATACTTGGCTTAACAATTGGAATGATTATGCTAAGGCTCAACGCATTTTATGGAAAGTAGGGAATTATAGTTATTGTACTGACTATTATTGGCTCTGGGGAACCTTTAATTCTTCTTTGTATGGACCTAATATTGTGCCTGAAATGTATCCTGATAATTTTCCTATTTTTAACGCTTCTATGTGGTTCTTTTTTGACAAATATGCAACCAACGTACACCCTCAGAACTATCAGTGTGCTGCTATTGGCTACTGCTATTGGCTTTTCCAATAGCTGTACAAATTGGCATTTCTTCATCTTCTTCACGACAACGACGTTCTCCATTAGGTCCTACATGTAATGATGAAGTTATCATTGATACACAACTGTCCTATCTAAATACCTTTGGCCGTGCTGTGGCTGGAGCTATTACTGGGGTGATCACCTTAGGGACTTACCCTGGAATAATAGCTCAAGAAAATAGAAATTCTATCTTGGGTTTAACATGTCGCCTGGAGAAATCAATTAATGCCACTGCTGCTATTGTTCGTGATCTCCAACATGAAATTGAGGACCTGAATCAGGATGTGCTCCAGCAACGTTTTGCTATTGATTATTTGTTAGCACGACAAGGAGGTTTTTGTAAACTTGTTGGCCATCGTGGATGTGCTGTTCATTTTCACTCTTTGAACAAAACCATTGAAGATGAACTTGCTAAACTTCAATCATATTTTCAGAATAATGTTCATGCTATTTCCTTTCGACTGGTTGACCAATTGGCTTCCTGATTGGTTTTGGCTTAAGCAGTTGTTTTTTTATGCTGTGATTATTATTGTCATATTAGTTGATAGCTGTTGTTTCATTCAGTGTATTCCCTCATTAATTGCTATGTTTCGTCCTGCTCCTCTTTCTCTGTCTCCTCCTCAAATGCGTTATATTCAAAAATCTTTGTTCCCTCAAAATTAAATAAAAAGAGAGGATACGTAGGGGTCTGCAGTTTGCATATGTGCAGGGATTTTCCTATCTTGGATGGCAAACCTCAGATAAGGAAGGTTATTTGCACGTAGGCATTAAGACCCTAATACTGTAAACAAGAGGAACAGGAGGAGAGGAAGTGGGATGTGTGTTAGATTTTAATTATAGCCAAATATTAGAAGTGCTTAAGCCAGCAGTAATGATTAACCTATGATTTAAGTTACCTGGAAGATTCTGTGAGCCAATGATATTCTGCCAAGTATGCTGTAACTTGAAAGTAACAAACTATATAATGTCACTATGTAAGACAATAAAGTTACCACATATATTCTCAACCTTTGTGTGTGTGGTCACTCAACAAATAATATGGGTGGGGGAGAAGGAAGAGATTCGGATTTGGTCTTCTAGGTGGAAACAGACTAGCCTCGACAGCAGCCACCTCAAATAGAATTTTCTCATCGCCATAAATCACACCCCTCTGTTTTACAAGCGGACTTTCCCCCTCCCAGAAAGAAGCGTTTGTACTTTTCCCTTTCAAGCAGCCCAGAGGCGTTAAACCTGTAACAAATGTGGGCTGGGTGGAACAGCGGGGATGGGGGCATCCACTTTTGAAAGAGCAACCTGCCACCCATTTATTTTATTTATATTGGAAGCTCCTATTCAACCGTTATTAGGCAATCATTAATATTACTTATTTAATATATGACAGGTTCCAGTTTCTTCTGATCAAAAGACAAGATTAGGGTTGTGTTTTTTTGGGGGGGGGGGTTTGGAGAATTCAGGCCGACCAATTGACATCTTCCTAAGCTTTGTCAGAGCTATTAAATCTCTGCAGCCCAAGTATCTCTCTGCCAGGCTCAGACGAAGCTGTCTCGCAATTTCGGATTTGAGCTTCCTTATTAAATTTTTAGTTTTCTTTTAATTTCTATTAAACTGTCTTACCTGCAATAATGCTCAGAGAAACGATTTCCGCAGAAGAGGGAAAGGCGGCCCAAAGCTTCAGAAAGGGTTCCAAGAAAGCGGAGCGAGAAGAAAGCGCGAAGCTGTGCCAATAGAGCTCCACAGATGTTGCGGCTAAGCTCTTTCAGTGTAGCTTGTGGCTTGGTGAGTTTTGATTCCCACCGCACGGACGCGCTTTTTTCTGGGTTTTTTTTGGGGGGGCGGTCTTTTTTACATTCCAATTGGACTGAAGAAAAAAATGCAAGAAGGGGTCCTACAAAATGACAAGAGGTCTCAGAGAGGAAGGAACCAAATGGGTTATGGTTTAAGAGGCCAGCAAATTGTCTGCTTCTCAACGTCAAGATACGAAATTGATTCCATATGTTTTCTCTCTTTCTCTCATTTTTTTTACTGATGTCAATGAAAAATGAAGACTAATCCAGCTTTAATTTTTGTAAGTAGCATCAATAATAACGGCAACAAAAACAAATAGAGGGAATGAGAGTCAGAAAATAGGGTATGCTCATGTTTTAGATAATCGTGATCGTGCCTGTTTATGTTTAAGCAAGGAAAGGTAGGGCGCTGAGCAAAAGGTTCCCCTGAAGAAGGAAAGCCTCACATGAGCAAACTATCTGCTGAAACATGCATACACAAGATATTACTGTGTGGAATCAGTTAAGCACTTCCTCACCTCCTATCTTGGCATGTATTTTATTTTAGTTAAGACATTAATATTCTTTCCTTCGATTAACTTTGAAATTGACCTGGAATTACTGGTTCAAATGGAATTGCTTCAGATTGTTAGTCTTTGGGAGGTAATATGCCAGAGACAAAGGAAGAGATTCTCCTGCAGTCTGTGATCTGAAAGCCAACCTCCCATCTTCAACCCCTTCTCTTCACAGCTGCCTGCAGCTGGCACTGGCTCCTCAAGAGCTCAGAGGTACTGGTCTCCTAACAAAGAGCTCTCCTGCTTTTGTAGGACTGGAGTGCTTTAGTCTTCCATTTTACCACACTAGGACCCCTCCCTGCAGTGCCCCCAAATTTGGAACCCATCCCATGTTAATCTGGTTTGAGTTATTTAGATTAGTAAGTGGCTCATTTGTTATTTTCTCAGTTCTCCTAGATTTGATGTCTGGAAATGAAATCCAAATGCAGCAGACTTCATTGTTCTGAAGAAAATGAATTTCTCTCAAATATGAACAGGAGAGCAAGTTAATCCTACTTTTTAAAAACACTTTGTGTTTAAAAAGCAACGTTCTCAAAAGCTGCCTCACTCTGAAGTAAATCTTCTCTTTTTATGTGTGATTTACTTCCTTGTATATGTACTGTACTTTGGATTGTCTACTCAATGTTGGAGAACACATACCATATTTTAGTACTTGTACTGTGTTCACTATTATTTAGTTACTGAAAGATATGAATGTAAATGTAAAAGATGCTGTTCCAGTATTTGAGGACAATGCTGCATGTATAACAATGGTGACAGGAGATTGCATTAGGAATAGAAGTAAACATGTAGACATTAAATACTGTAACACTAGAGAAGCTGTAAAGGAGAAACTGATCAAATTACAGCATTGTTCCAGCGATTGTAATTTAGCTGATACGTTAACTAAACCGGTGTCTGTAGAAAAATATAAGAAATGTGTTAAAGAGTTCGGATTATCAGATGTACAGCTTTAAATGGGAGGAGTGTCAGGGAATGTAGATTTATTAGCTGTAAACTGATGGAAGGTTGTAAGCGGAAGCAACTGTAAGCTGATGCAATGGGAATGAGGCAGCAGGGTTACTGCCACTTTAAGAAGCTGAGTAAGAAGCTGCCTATATAAGGGAAGCCATTAGAGGGCATCTCCCTTCTCCTCATGTTCTCTCTCATCATGTATCTCATTGCTGTCCGTGTGTCAGTAGCTGTATGATAAGGTATTTAACCACATATATGTCTGTAAATATTTAGCTGTATATAAACCATTGTTAATTATCTAAAGGCGCTGTGTGCTGTGTTTTGCTCCTGGGTTTATTTCATATAACTAGTTACGCTGCCTAATAGAATAGAATAGAATACAGGAACTGGAAGCGTCGCGGCGAGACTGGCTGGAAAATAGCGGGCTCCGATGAGCCTCATGAAAATCCAGCCAGACAAACCGCTGTCGGGGAGGTCTTCAGACTGGAACCATCTTGGAGGGATGGCAAAAAAGGAGAGGTGCCTCAGATGACCAAGAGTAACAGGCAGGTTCCTTGAAGGGTCGGAGGCAGCTCTCTGAACTGGCGGTGCGGGTGGTGGCCATTGAAATGACCGCTCTGAAGCTGGGGCAACCGGACTAAGATTTGTGCAGGACCGATGATTGAATGGAGTATTTGTCACTGCGTTTTTTTGTATTTGTCAGCTGGGCTCCCATTCTGAGACTTACGGTAGATTGTCTGACTCTTATCTCTAAACCACTGCGCATGTCCACATTCTTTCACTTTCTTCTAACTTTCTTTGTTCGCCTGCCAAGAGGTAAGGCAGGAACGCTGCCAAGATGTAATTAATTAGCTAGTAAGACTGTTTTTACTTTCTTTATAATAAAATGTGTTTTATTAGAATGCATCTTGGGTTTTATTTTATTTTTCTTTAAAAGTATACTTCAAGGAAAAGCCATGGTCCCGTCTCTAATTAAGGTGCAATTACCCCAAAGCGAAATGGGATTGTCACCCTGACATGTGGTAGCAGGGGATGGTTTGGATTGATTTATGGCTTTTTCCTTGCTTGTTACTTTAACTGATAAGCGAATAGGCTAATTAGACAGATGATTATTTTAGCAACTGCGGAACGCTAATTTAATTACTGCAACAATGCCACAAAAGAAAAAAATGAAAATGAAACTCAGAGCATTCTCTATTAATGATTTAAACCTCTCCTACGAAGAAGAGGCAGAAAGGTGGTTTTCAGATTTCCAAACACCGCTTGCTTCAGCCACACACCTGGAACAAGGAGCCATGGGAGAAGAAACGGACAAAATGCTCTTACAGAGGCTTCAGGAGGAAGATGACAGAAAAGCTGCTTTTGAAGGCAACATGCTGCAATTAAGGACAGTGACGTCTCCTTCTGAATATGCATGCTCTCAAACAGTCCTCCCAGAACCTTTTGAATTTGAAACACTTGGTGCAAGGCCAAAGTTTTCACAAATCGATGAGCATTTTTCTTCCCACACAGACAGAGAAATAAATTATTATTCTCCTCGAAGCTCCAAGCTCACCCTGGATCAACAAGCTATAAAAAACTATCATGACCATATACAATTTTTTGAACATGAGCTATCCCAGGCAAAAATGGCTTTATCTATGCTCGAAGCAGATAAGAGAGAGTCTTGTGTTTTTAAAATTCCTGAAAACGCCATCTTGGCTCCTCCTTTGAAGCCAAAGCCACGCCCCCAAGAGGGTCTTGTGTCAGGCAAATCAGAACAGAGAGCTGTGTACACGTCACAATTGTCACATGACGTTCTCTCTGATCAAATTACATACCATGCCACGAAGGCGGAAAAGTTATCTGAGCTGCCCGAAACTAAAGTTGCAGCACCATCTGCTGGCAAAAGTAATTTACTAGAGAAAGCTGAAATGCATCACAGTTTGCAAGACCAATTTCAAGTATTGCATCGGACTTTATCAAACATGTCCTTAATCCAGTCAGATATTCAGACTGCAATGCCACAAGTGTCTCCACAGGCCCAATCTTCAGCATCCCCTGGTGGTGCTGGTGTCCTTTTAGATGGAGCACAACAACGCTTAATGCAGCAAAGGCAAATGACTGCGTCTCCAGCAGGCTATGTTAATATTGCAGCTCCAATGCAACAGCTGCAGCCACAAGCGCATGCACAAATGCCTCCAGCCGTGCAACCAGGACCATTTGTTGCTCCACAACAAGCACAGCAAATACCACAGGTATTTTTACCGGCACAGCCAGCATACCAAATGCATGTTCCTCAACAGGCTTTTTCTGTTGCTCCACTAGCTGGTGAGTCGAAATTAAAGATGTCAGGACACAATTATTAGGCCTGGGTCAGTGAGATTGGATTGTTACTTCGCAGAGAAGGTACTCACTGTATGGTTTTTAATCCTCCTGCTAGCAGTTAAAACAACTTTCACTCTGGAAAAGTATTTACATTTAGAAATGCCATCAGTGGAGAGACAGTTATTTGTTAAGTTTAGATTCGAACTTCTAGATACCAACGTTAGATTCGGCCATTATCGGAAAATCCCGTATGACAAAAGAATATGCATATGTGGGGTAAACGTCGTGGAGGACACGGCGCATATAATATTCGAATGTAGTCTCTATCAAGAAGTAAGAAAACAATATCTGTCCCCAATTATAAATAAATTTCCCCACTGGAATATAAGCCAAAAATTAGCATTTCTGTTGAGGGCTGACTCTCCTCCCCTGGTAAGAGCGATCATTCTATACCTTAAAAGAATGACGGCAATATGAGCCAGTTATATCAAAAAAAAATTTATCGATTGTAAGGAAGATGAGCTCAGTTAGAGAGGAGCTATCCTATTTGGGTTATCTAGTCTTGGCAACTTAGCTATTGAAATTTGATATTGTAAAATTTTAATGTCATCTATCATATATTTTTAGATTGCTATTTTTGTAACTGTTTTATCTTTTTCCCTTTTTCTTTTCTGTTTTGTTTGAAAAGGCCTTCGGGCTATTCAATAAACTATACTACAGATACTAATCCTCCTGCTCAGCCATGGACTCCTGCAATAAGAGACTTAGAGACTAAAGCTTGCACAACATTATTGATGTCCATGGATACTGAACTGCAGGTCACCTTTCCACCTGATGCAACAGCCCAACAAATCTGGGCCCAATTGGAAAATTGCTACAGGCCTGTTTCAATTGAATCTTCATGTTTGCTCATGTCTGAGTTCCATGGTTCGAGATTGAAACCTGGTGAACAAATTGGAGGACATTTAACCAAACTGAAAGGAATCAGAAGAGAATTGAGAGAAAGAGGCTATCTTATTACGGAGACCTGGTTGGGCCAGGAGGGGGGGGTTCCCCTCGTTGAAATGTGCCCGCCAGGTTTCCAAGCATTCCATCAGCTGAGGTCACAGGGGAGGGGCGGGGGGGGTAGCGGTTATCATTAAAGAAGGTCTGAGACCGAGGGAGGCCACTGTTCCTCAGACGGCCGGCTGTGAATCCCTTTTTGTGAAATGGGGTCATGGGGTTCAGATGGGTTTGCTGATCATGTACCTGGCTCCCTGCCACGTGGCAACAGCCCTGCCCGAGCTACTCAACGTCATCGCCGCGGTGGTGGTTGATACCCCTAAGCTTATGGTCATGGGGGATTTCAACCTGCCGTCCGTGGGTGAGACGTCAGAGATGGCTCGGGAGTTCACGGCTTCCATGACAGCTATGGACCTGACCCAGTTAATTCATGGCCCTACCCACACAGGGGGAAACATGCTGGATCTGGTTTTTGTCTCTGGACAGTGGTTGAGGGATCTTGATATAGGGGATATAGTTACTGAACCCTTGTCATGGTCAGATCACTCTCTCCTTCGTCTCGACTTTCGAACCGCTGCACCCCGCCGCAGGGAGGCGGAGCCGGTAAGATGGTTCTGCCCCAGGCGCCTGATGGAACCTGACAGATTCCAGACGGAGCTTGGGCCATTTCCTGAGGTTCTGGCACACGCCTCGACTGGAGACCTGGTGGCTGCCTGGGATAGGGCGGCTGCTGGTGCTCTGGATCGGGTCGTGCCTTTGCGGCCTCTGACCCGGCGCCGATCTCAATTGGCTCCTTGGTTTACCGAGGCGCTGAGGGAGTTGAAGCGCCGGAAAAGACGCCTAGAGAGTAGTTGGAGGGCCAGTCTTCTTGAATCTGACCGGACACTAGTAAGATCCCACATTAGGAATTACTTAGTGGCGATAAAAGCAGCGAAATGTAGTTATTTTGCTGCTCTTATTGCGTCATCAGATAATCGCCCGGCCGCCCTCTTTAGGGTGACCCGCTCCCTGCTCCACCAGGAAGCGCGGGAGGACCCCTTGGAGGGTAGAGCCGAGGATTTTGTTCAGTATCTGTATGACAAAATCACTCAGATTCGGGAAGATTTGGACTCCGACTGGGTAGTCTCAGGGGGAGAGACAGGGGCAGGTCTTGAGATTGTTATCTGGGATGAGTTTGATCCTGTGACCCCTGAGGACATGGACAGGATTCTGGGTAGACTGAACGCGACCACTTGTTTATTGGACCCGTGTCCTTCCTGGTTAGTACTGGCTTCCCGGGAAGTGACACGAGGCTGGCTCCAGGGGATTATAAACGCTTCGCTGAGTGAGGGTGACTTTCCCGCCGCCTTGAAAGAGGCGGTGGTGAGGCCTCTCCTCAAGAAGCCTTCCCTGGACCCGGCAATGTTGGTAAATTATCGTCCGGTCTCCAACCTTCGCTTTGTTGCGAAGGTTGTTGAGAGTGTGGTCGCGCAACAGCTCCCCCAGCACCTGGATGAAACGACGTATCTGGATCCGTTCCAGTCGGGCTTCAGGCCCGGGTACAGCACGGAAACGGCATTGGTCGCGTTGGTTGATGATCTCTGGAGGGCTCGGGACAGGGGGTGCTCCTCTGTCCTGGTCCTGTTAGATCTCTCAGCGGCTTTTGATACCATCGACCATGGTATCATGCTGCACCGGTTGGAAGAGTTGGGGGTGGGAGGCACTGTGTTGCGGTGGTTCTCCTCCTTTCTCTCTGACCGGTCGCAGTCTGTGTTGACAGGGGGACAGAGGTCGACCCCGAGGCCCCTCATATGTGCCGCAAGGGTCGGTCCTCTCGCCTCTCCTGTTCAACATTTATGTGAAGCCGCTGGGCGAGATCATCCGTGGTTTCGGGGTGGAGTACCATCAGTACGCTGACGACACCCAGCTGTACATCTCCACCCCGGATCACCCCAACGATGCCCTTGAAGTGATGTCCTGGTGCCTGGAGGCTGTACGGATCTGGATGGGGAGGAACAGGCTCAGGCTCAACCCATCCAAGACCGAGTGGCTGTGGTTTCCGACGTCCCGATATAGTCAGTTGACGCCATCACTGACTATTGGGGGCGAATCATTGGCCCCCACGGAGAGGGCTCGCAACTTGGGCGTCCTCCTGGATTCACGGCTGTCTTTAGAAGAGCACTTGACGGCCGTGACCGGGAGGATTTTTCATCAGGTTCGCCTGATTCGCCAGTTGCGTCCCTTTCTGGATCGGGACTCGTTACACACGGTCACTCATGCCCTTGTCACCTCCCGCCTGGACTATTGCAACGCTCTCTACATGGGGCTCCCCTTGAGGAGCACCCGGAGGCTCCAACTGGCACAGAGTGCGGCCGCGCGGGTGGTTATGGGAGCGACATGGCGTTCCCATGTAACACCTCTCCTGCGCGAGCTGCACTGGCTCCCGGTGGTCTTCCGGGTGCGCTTCAAGGTTTTGGTTACCACCTTTAAAGCGCTCCATGGCTTAGGACCCGGGTACTTGCGGGACCGCCTACTACCACCAATAGCCTCCCACCGGCCGGTACGCTTCCATAGAGAGGGGCTCCTCTGGGTGCCGTCAGCCAAACAATGCCGACTGGCGGCCCCCAGGGGGAGAGCCTTCTCTGTGGGGGCACCTACTATCTGGAACGAGCTCCCCCCAGAGATACGGAGGATCCCGGATCTGCGCACCTTCCGCCGCGCCTTAAAGACCTTACTATTTCACCAGGCCGGCCTGGCCTAAATTTCCCCCTCTTTTATAAAAATTTTTTAAAATTTTAAATATCTTTTAGTATTTATATATTCAATTTTAAATTGGTTTTAAAAGTTTGGGGTTTTAAATTTGTCGGGGCCAAAATTATTTAATTTGATTTTATTCTATTTTTAAATTTTGTATTGTATGTATTTTTATTGTTTGGCTGTGCACCGCCCTGAGTCCTTCGGGAGTAGGGCGGTATAGAAATCTAATAAAATGAAATGAAATGAAATTGATGATATTCAAATGATCAGCATTATTATTAACTCATTGAATTATGAATGGAAAGATGCCATTACAAAGATTAATCAGGTGCCTATTGCTCAACGCACAGTAGATCATATATGCAGACTTAATTGAAGAAGAAGCACTTATGTTAGCTACTCCACATTTGAGAGGACCACCTGCATCGAGCTCCAGCAAGGCGTCCCTTTCGAGGAAGAGCCTACGTTCCAAGGATGCCAAGATGCTACATCTGTAATCGTGTGGGACATGCCACCCGGGATTGTCCCCAACGAGTTCCAGCTCCTGTCTCGTACCAGCCCAGAGGAACAGATTCCAGAGGAGGCAGAGGCAGAGGTGGAAGTCAAGGTTGTCGTGGTCCCAGGCGTGATCCACAAGCTCCACTTGCCACATTGGCATTAACCAACGATCCACAACCTCATCCAGAGTAGGACAGACGACTCCTGTGGACTTTGGACAGTGGTGCAGCATTGCATGTTACCTACAGAAAGGAACTTTTTACAGAGATGCACAAGCCTGAACCTGAACTACGTGAACTTTATTCTTTTTCCAATCATCCTTGTCAGGTCAAAGGAAAAGGAACTGTTTATGTTGAAGAGCTCGATGTATTGATTCCTGATGTTTATTATATACCAACAGCAAATAGTAATTTGCTTAGTCAGAGTCACTTGTCTAGAGTGTTAAAGTTCCAGGTTCACCACCTCGAAAAAGCAAGTTACATAGTTAAAAATGAAGATATTGTTGCTGAAACCATGTTAATTGGTGGTGTTTATTACTTAAAACCAAAGCCTAAATCACAAACACAGGCAAGTATACCAAAAGAGGAGACCACAGGCCCAGAGAGAGATGCTCCAGAGAGAGATCCTGTTGCTACTCCAAAGGCTCCTAAAGCCAACAAAAAGAAAATAAGGAAACAGGTTGCTCAGAGCAAGCCTGAGGTTCCTCATAAAAATGTTAATGTTGAGAATTCACTAACTGGTAAACCTTTGCATTCCAGGTATATCCATAAGTGGCATAGAAGATTGGGGCATGCCAGTTTCCGTGTTCTCAGGAAGATGCCGGAGTTCGCAAAAGGTTTGGATCTAAAGGGGTGTAAGGTGTTTTTGGATTGTGCTGTATGCAAAAAGGCCAAATCCAAAGCAACAGCCATTCCCAAACGCGCTACACGCCTGTCAACACGCATTTTTGATTTGGTTCACACTGACATAGTTGGTCCTTTTAAACCAACACTTGGTGGTAGAAAATATTTTCTAACAATTGTTGATAATTATTCTAGATATGGATATGTATATCCTATGAAAGAAAAATCTGAGACCTTTCAGATCTTTAAAGACTTTGCAGCTCTTGTTTCTACCCAACACCAAGTTCGCATCGCCAGAATCCAGAGTGATCGTGGTGCTGAATTCATGTCTCAGCGTTTCCAGGACTGGATGCGTAAGAATGGAATTCTTCATCAGACGTCAGCTCCTTACACACCGGCTCAGTGCGCGAGCTGCACTGGCTCCCGGTGGTCTTCCGGGTGCGCTTCAAGGTTCTGGTTACCACCTTTAAAGCGCTCCATGGCTTGGGACCTGGTTACTTACGGGACCGCCTACTACCATCATCAGCCTCCCACCGACCGGTACGCTCCCACAGAGAGGGGCTCCTCCAGGTGCCGTCGGCCAAACAATGTCGGCTGTCGGCCCCTAGGGGGAGAGCCTTCTCTGTGGGGGCACCGACGATCTGGAATGAGCTCCCCCCAGAGATACGGAGGATTCCGGATCTGCGCACCTTCCGCCGCGAGTTGAAGACGCTTTTATTTCATCAAGCTGGCCTCGCCTAAATCTTCTCCCTTTTAAGTGTAAATTCTAAATTTTAATGGATTTTAAAATATGGGTATTTTAAATTATGGGTATTAATTCAGCCAAATTTATTTAATTCATTTTATTCGATTTTAAATTTTGTATATCTATGTGTTTTATTTCATGGCTGTGCACCGCCCTGAGTCCTTCGGGAGTAGGGCGGTATAGAAATTCAATAATAAATAAATAAATAAATAAATAACGGAGTCGTAGAAAGATGACAAGGGGTACTGCAAACCTTGATGCGTTGCCTCCTAGAAGATGCCAACCTTACTTTGCCATACTGGGGTGAAGCTATCAAATATGCAAATTACATTGTCAACCGTACTTGGAGCAGTGTAATAAATCAGACTCCTTTCTTCATGTTGTATGGGTACAAGCCCAATCTCAAAAACATCCATTTTTTTGGTTCATATGCTATGGTGAACATTCCCTTAGCTCAAAGAAGAAAAGGAGGTCCAGCAGCAAAGAGACTGAGATTTATGGGCATTGATGACAACTCAAAATGGAGCAAATTCATTGACTCCAAACATGTAATTGTGATTTCCCAATCTGCTAATTTTGAGGAAGACGTTGACTGGTCCAGGATTCATTCCAATGATCCTGGAGTTTATTTTCCTAGAGATGATACTGCTGATGCCACGCAGATCAATGATCAAGATGACGGGCTCTGGAGTCCCGAGAGGTGGCATGCCGCAAAGAGGGGGCTGCGGGGTTTTTTAAAATTGTCCTTGTTTAAACTTTTAAGGGGTTCTGGGAGGGGGGAGGGGGGTGGGATTGGAATTAGGATTGTGGGTTTGGGGGATAACCCACTAGGGGGAGAGTCGGGCTTGGCCAGGACGTTCGGCGGGGGTGGTGGGGGATCCGGAGGGGGTCGAGCTGGTCCAGACTATGCTTTCACCATCGGTACTGTGTGTGGGAGGGGTAGATATGGCGGGAGCAGGGGGCCATATCATGTTAAGGGAGCACGCACCCGCTGTCTTCAAGCGGTAGAGTGCTCCGGCCCCCAAGGCTCCACCCGTTCTCCAGGTAGTACAGACCTTCAGGGCCCGGGCCTTCGTCTGATGTTGTGCAACGCCAGGTCTGTAGTAAATAAAGCCCCCCTCATCTGTGATCTTGTTTACGAGGGGGGAGCGGACCTGGCGGGTATTACGGAGACCTGGTTGGGCCCAGAGGGAGGGGTCCCTCTGGTAGAAATGTGCCCACCAGGTTTCCACGCATTCCATCAGCCAAGGTCACAGGGGAGGGGCGGGGGAGTAGCGGTTATTATTAAAGAAGGCCTTAGGCCGAGGGAGACCACTGTACCTCAGACAGCTGGTTGTGAGTCCCTCCTTGTGAAGTGGGGCCACGGGGTTCAGATGGGTTTGCTGATCACGTACCTGGCTCCCTGCCACGTGGCGGCAGCCCTGCCCGAGCTACTCAACGTTATTGCCGCGGTGGCGGTTGATACCCCCAGACTTATGGTCATGGGGGATTTCAACCTGCCATCCGTGGGTGAGGCGTCTGAGGTGGCTCGGGAGTTCATGGCTTCCATGACGGCCATGGACCTGACCCAACTAATTCATGGCCCTACGCACACCGGGGGAAACACACTGGACTTGGTTTTTGTCTCTGGACAGTGGTTGAGTGATCTCGAGATAGGGGATATAGTCATCGAGCCCTTGTCATGGTCAGATCACTCGCTCCTTCGCCTTGACCTTCGAACCGCAGCACCCCGCCGCAGGGAGGCGGAACCGGTAAGATGGTACCGCCCCAGGCGCCTGATGGAACCTGATAGGTTCCAGATGGAGCTTGGGCCAATCCCGGAGGTTCTGGCTCACGCCTCATCTGGGGACCTAGTGGCCGCCTGGGATAGGGCGGCGGCTGGAGCCCTGGATCGAGTCGTGCCTTTGCGGCCTCTGACCCGGCGCCGATCTCGCCTGGCTCCTTGGTTCACCGAGGAGCTGAGGGAGATGAAGCGCCGGAAAAGACGCCTAGAGAGCTGTTGGAGGGCTAGTCTTTCTGAATCTGACCGAACACTGGTAAGATCTCATATTAGGAGTTACCTAGTGGCGATAAAAGCAGCAAAGTGTACTCACTTTGCTGCTCTTATTGCGTCATCAGATAATCGCCCGGCCACCCTGTTTAGGGTGACCCGCTCCCTGCTCCACCAGGAAGCGCGGGAGGACCCCTTGGAGGGAAGAGCTGAGGATTTTGTTCAGTATCTGTATGACAAAATCACTCAGATTCGGGCAGGTCTGGACTCCGACGGGATAGATCCAGCGAGGGTGACGGAGACAGGTCTTGAGACTGTTATCTGGGATGAGTTTGATCCTGTGACCCCAGATGACGTGGACAGGATTCTGGGTAGATTGAACGCGACCACATGTTTGTTGGACCCGTGTCCCTCCTGGTTAGTGCTGGCTTCCCGGGAGGTGACGCGAGGCTGGCTCCAGGGGATTATAAATGCTTCGTTGGGTGAGGGTGTCTTTCCCGCCGCCTTGAAAGAGGCGGTGGTAAGGCCTCTCCTCAAGAAGCCTTCCCTGGACCCGGCAGTATTGGCTAATTATCGTCCAGTCTCCAACCTTTGCTTCGTTGCGAAGGTTGTTGAGAGTGTGGTTGCGCGACAGCTACCCCAGTACCTGGATGAAGCGTCGTATCTAGATCCGTTCCAGTCGGGCTTCAGGCCTCGGTACAGCACGGAAACGGCATTGGTCGCGTTGGTTGATGATCTCTGGAGGGCTCGGGACAGGGGTTGTTCCTCTGTCCTGGTCCTGTTAGACCTCTCAGCGGCTTTTGATACCATCGACCATGGTATCATGCTGCACCGGCTGGAAGGGTTGGGGGTGGGAGGCACCGTTTTACGGTGGTTCTCCTCCTTTCTCTCTGACCGGTCGCAGTCTGTGTTGACAGGGGGGCAGAGATCGACCCCGAGGCCCCTTATATGTGGGGTGCCGCAGGGATCGGTTCTCTCGCCCCTTCTGTTCAACATTTATGTAAAGCCGCTGGGCGAGATCATCCGTGGTTTCGGGGTGAAGTACCATCTGTACGCTGATGACACCCAGCTGTACATCTCCACCCCGGACCACCCCAACGATGCCCTTGAAGTGATGTCCCAGTGCCTGGAGGCCGTACGGATCTGGATGGGGAGAAACGGGCTCAGGCTCAACCCATCCAAGACCGAGTGGCTGTGGTTTCCGACGTCCCGATATAGTCAGCTGGTGCCATCGCTGGCTATTGGGGGCGAATCATTGGCCCCCACGGAAAGGGCTCGTAACTTGGGCGTCCTCCTGGACTCACGGCTGTCTTTAGAAGAGCACTTGACGGCCGTGACCGGGAGGATTTTTCATCAGGTTCGCCTGATTCGCCAGTTGCGTCCCTTTCTAGATCGGGACTCATTACGCACAGTCACTCATGCCCTCGTCACCTCTCGTCTGGACTATTGTAATGCTCTCTACATGGGGCTCCCCTTGAGGTGCACCCGGAGGCTCCAACTGGCGCAGAGTGCGGCCGCGCGGGTGGTTATGGGAGCAACATGGAGCTCCCATGTAACACCTCTCCTGCGCGAGCTGCACTGGCTCCCGGTGGTCTTCCGGGTGCGCTTCAAGGTTCTGGTTACCACCTTTAAAGCGCTCCATGGCTTGGGACCTGGTTACTTACGGGACCGCCTACTACCATCATCAGCCTCCCACCGACCAGTACGCTCCCACAGAGAGGGGCTCCTCCAGGTGCCGTCGGCCAAACAATGTCGGCTGTCGGCCCCTAGGGGGAGAGCCTTCTCTGTGGGGGCACCGACGATCTGGAATGAGCTCCCCCCAGAGATACGGAGGATTCCGGATCTGCGCACCTTCCGCCGCGAGTTGAAGACGCTTTTATTTCATCAAGCTGGCCTCGCCTAAATCTTCTCCCTTTTAAATGTAAATTCTAAATTTTAATGGATTTTAAAATGGGTATTTTTAAATGGGTATTAATTCAGCCAAATTTATTTAATCCGTTTTATTCGATTTTAAATTTTGTATATTTATGTGTTTTACTTCATGGCTGTGCACCGCCCTGAGTCCTTCGGGAGTAGGGCGGTATAGAAATTCAATAATAAATAAATAAATAAATAAGATTCCACTAGTTCTTCTCAACCTGATGTTCCGTCTTCGCAAGCCATGGATGCTGACACTAGTGACGAATGTGAGGACGAGGATGAAGCAGAAGAAGAATGGACTGTTGTTCCGAGACGTTCCAAAAGGGTCACAAAGGGAATCCCTCCACAACAATATTCGTGGCAACTGACAAAAGCACCCATGCCTTTGATTTGCAATGTTACACTTCCACCTGATACGTTCACACAAATCAAACATCTTCCTGATTCAGAGCAAGACAAATGGTATGAGGCAATGCAGGTTGAAATAGACAGTCTAAAGAAACTTAAAGTGTTTACACCTGCAAAACCTCCAGCAAACAAAAGGGTCATTGGCACTCGATGGGTCTACAGAATCAAAAAGAAGCCAAATGGTGAGTCACTGTACAAGGCTAGACTTGTACCTCAGGATTTTGCTCAACGTTATCCTGAGGACTACACAAATACCTACTCACCAACAGTCCGGACTGAGAGTGTAAAAATTGCTTTAGCAACTGCAACTATCCTTGGTTTAGAAGCTTTCCAGTTCGATGTTGACACGGCTTATCTACATGCTGACCTAGATGAAGAGATCTATGTGAGAGGCCCTCCAGGGTTCTGACAGCAAGAAGGGGATACCTGGTTTCTAAACAAAAGTCTTTATGGTCTGAAACAGTCTGGTTTAATGTGGTACTTATGTCTTACTGACAAACTAAATTCAATGGGCTTTATTAAGTCCGAAACTGATGAGTGCGTGTTCACAAAAAGATCTAACAATATATATGAGATAGTTCTTGTTTATGTTGATGATATTGTTTACATTGGTCCAAATAAGCAAATGAGTGAAATTTTTGCCAAAGCTTTGCAGAGATATTTTACATTGAAATCATTAGGTCATATTAGCACTTATTTAGGTGTTCAGATTGAAAAAAACACAGAAGGGGTTTAGTCTTTCACAAGAAGATAAAATTGAACAAATTTTGCATCATTGCAACATGAAGGATGCTAACACAACAAAGACACCCATGCAAACAGATTTTCACAACTTGACACATGAACCAAGTCCTGAGTTCGAGGATCAAACACTTTATCGTTCAGTTATTGGGTCACTGTTGTACATTAGTAGTTGGACCAGACCCGACATTGCACTTAGTGTTAATCTCTTATCTCGACACGTAGGTAAGGCAAAACAGTTTCATTGGACATGCGTTAAGAAATTATTGAAATACCTAAAACACACTAAACATATGAAGTTATTGTTAGAACCAACACATACTGATTATGCAGAATTGTGTTGTTATGCAGATTCTGATTGGGCGAGTGATAAGAAATCACGTAAAAGTACTTCAGGTTATATGATGTTCTTAAATGGATGTCCTGTTTATTGGCAAGTGCGTAAACAGAATTTTGTTTCTTGTTCATCTACTGAAGCTGAATATGCTTGTGTTTCAGATGCATGTAATTCTCTAACATGGTTTGATGCTTTGGTCACAGATATCTGGACACACCTGATCCGACCGATTACTGTGACGGAAGACAATGAATCGGTGGTTTATATTTCTGAATCACATTTCACAGGTTCTAGGTCCAGACACATTGACATCCGTTATCAACCCATAAAACAATTAGTGAAACAAGGTTTTGTTAAATTGCAGTATGTATCTACACATGATCAAATTGCAGACATGCTCAACAAACCACTTCCAGCAGCTCAACACGAGTATCTGCGTAAGAAGTTGTGCCTTATTTGATGATGTACTTGATGTCCGCTCAACTGACAAAGAAGGGGATTGTCACTGCATTGTTTTGTATTTGTCAGCTGGGCTCCCATTCTGAGACTTATGGTAGATTGTCTGACTCTTATCTCTAAACCACTGCGCATGTCCACATTCTTTCACTTTCTTCTAACTTTCTTTGTTTGCCTGCCAAGAGGTAAGGCAGGAATGCTGCCAAGATGTAATTAATTAGCTAGTAAGACTGTTTTTACTTTCTTTATAATAAAATGTGTTTTATTAGAATGCATCTCGGGTTTTATTTTATTTTTCTTTAAAAGTATACTTCAAGGAAAAGCCACGGTCCCGTCTCTAATTAAGGTGCAATTACCCAAAGCGGAATGGGATTGTCACCCTGACAGTATTGTTACCGGGTGAGCGATTGGCCAACTCACAGGTAAAAAGAAATTTTTTAAAAAAGCTTAAAAGAAGGTCCTGGAGTGGAAATAAGCAGCTAATTGGCACTTGGGGATTTTAATTGGAGGAAGAAGAACAAAGAGGAAGTAAAAGGACTAAAGCCCCCCAAAAAGGGGAAAAAACCTTGTACCCGGATTTAAAATTGAATTTGGAGAAATTAAATGGAATTTGGAGAAAATAAAAACAATAAAAGGAAAAGAAATAAAAGAGAAAGTATTTTCTATGTGGATTTAAATGTGCTACTTTGTTGTCATGGGATTTGTGGATTGGAGAGAGACATCTGCTGGTGGAAAGAAAGCACTACAACAATTGCTTTTAAAATTAAAGGACTAAAGGATTTCGACTACCATGAGAAATTTTAAGGAGTATTTGTTTACTTTTAAACAGCTGGGTCTTGACTTTGAAAGAAGGTGAAAAAGAACAAAGCATTAAAGTGGAATGGACTAGATAAATATTTGAACTGGATAATATTTGGAAATAAAAAAAGACTACATGGACTTAAATCTTAATTAAATGTAAAGTAAAAATTTTTTGAATTGACAATATGGAGCACTGGGAATACGAGGAGCTAATGGAGATGTTTAAAAATGTGTGTGAAGCATTTAAGGGTAATAAGCAGAAGCCTGGTTAGAATACACAAAAAAGGAAAAAGAATAAAAATGAGAAGCAAGAATACAATGTTGAAGGGAAAATAAATGAAGATAAAAAGATAATTACACTGGGATTGACAGTGGCAAAAAAAAAATGGATGGGGGGAATATCTCCCCCCCAAAAAAGGGAAGAGATGGAAATGGGAAAAGACTGGGTAAAAACAGAGGGAGAATTATGAGGGTAATGGCTTTAATAGTTAGAGAAAGGATTCAGGGGAAAAGATACAAGAATTATAAAAAGAAGAAGATGATGATGATAAGAGAATGGGATAAAGGGAAAAAAATATTAAGAAGAGAAATCTTGGAGAGACCAAAAGAAAATGGTTAAAAGGGGAAGAATAATGGAGAGAAGAAAGGGCAATAAAGCATTTATTAGTTGAATTAAGGGAATTGTGTTAATAGTAGAAATTGTATGTAAGAGGTAAACAAGATGAAGTATATTGTTAATTGTAAAATGGATTAGCAGATGTAATACGAAATGTAATTTGGTTTAACTATGGAAATAACTGAAATTAAGATATAAAATTGAAATGTTAGTAAATGATGAAATAAAACAATTGATGTGAGAATAAGACATTAGGAAGTAAGGAAAATAAGAGGTGGAAGGCTAACTAAGTTAAAAGGTTTCAATGTAAAAATGGAGTAAGATGAAATATATTGTTAATCAAAAAGGTGATGGGGATTGCGAGAAACATATTTAATAAATGGAGAAAAAATCAGGGTTGCCCAGATACCATTTTGGAAAATATTGAATTGAAAATGAATACAACAATAGAGAGAGAATGGAAAGAGGAGTAGAGGGTTAGAAGGAGGGGAGGAGAGAGGAAGGAGAGAGAGGAATAGAAGGGAAAAGAAGAGGAAAGGGAGGGGAAATAAGAGTAGAAGAGAAGGTTAGGAAGGGAGGAGGAGTGGGAAAAAGGAAGGGTAAGGAGAGGAGGGAAAGGAGAGGAGGAAAATAGATATTAGAAAATAGATCATAGAATATTAGGGTCATAAGGGACCATGGAGGTCTTCTAGTCCAACCCCCTGCTCAAGCAGGAGACCCTATATCATTCTGGACAAAAGGCTGTCCAATAGCTTCTTGAAAACTTCCTGTGATGGAGCACCCACAACTTCTGGAGACAAGCCGTTCCACTGATTAATTGTTCTCACTGTCAGGAAACTTCTCCTTAGTTTTAGGTTGGATCTCTGTCTAATTATCTTCCCCTCAAAGGAACTCTTTCCTATGGGCTTGTTCTGGAATGAAAGGACCAAGCAACATTCCTGGGTCAGCCAGAGACAGTTTTATTGCACAAGGTTCAGAGCCAGTTTTGTACCTGAAGCTTTGAACAAGGAGAGAACTCTGATACAACTGGTTTTATACATTTCTAAGACAAAGGATTCAGTGAGATCATACATTTTCCATATATGGTTAACATGAGATCATACATCCGATTTTCCCTATATGGTTACATACATTGGATAATATGTTCATCTAATTACTTAAACCATTAATTTTAGTTTATAAAATTATCTTAGCCACACAACTTTTCTTAAGTGCTTGGAGTTGCTAATGGGAGATTTACTACTGTCCTTGGGTAAATTTATTGGATTAAGTAACTCTTTGTAACATATATGTCTTTGTGTCATTCATAGTGAGGTCACTCAGATGTTTTCCATATGGCGGTCCTTTCGTGACATCTAGGTTTCATCAGAAGATATATTACCACTTAATGAGGTTTAACTGTTTGTTCATATAATCTCCAACAAGCACTTTCCTCTCTTATAATAATGTGAATAGAGAGGTTCTCTCAGAGTTCATGTATCTAAGCACGTCTTCCCCTTATAATAATGTGAATAGAGAGGGTCCTCCAGAGCCCATATATCTGACTCTGTATGATTCCTTTCTTTTATCCACATTATTCCCCACTTTGAAAGTTTTTCCATGCAGAAACTTTCACCATTCCTTACATGTTCAACTCTTTAGTAAATATTATTCCATTCCTTTGGATAAACAAAGCTAACATATAATATCTAACAAAATATGACTAATCTAGGCAAGAGATAGGTATTTCTTGATCTTCACTCTCTTAATCCTTGGAGGTACTCCCTCCATTCTTTTCCAGACTCCATTTCTAAATATGTATCTGTTTCAGAGTTTCTATCTTCAAGAAAGCGCTCTGTCAAAACTAATTCCTTCGCAGTCTGTATCTCTTTCATTGCTCTGATAGATAGCTGTTTCAGCACAGAGATTGCACAAGGAATAAAAGCTAGGCCTGCCACAGCCATATCAACAAGAATAACATTTGTTTAATCCAGCCAGATCCAGGCAACCAAGAAAACCACCTGTCAGTTGTTTGTAACCTCTGATTTATCTTGGAAGCCCTATCCTGCAAATCCTTGGCAACTTCCCTGACCACACCTGATTTATTCATGTAGAAACAACACTCTTCTCCCAGAAATACACACATACCTCCTCTCTCTGCGGTTAGGAGGTCTAAGGCATGTTGATTTTGTAGGACCACTGCTGCCAATGAATCTATCTGGTCTTGGACTTCCACCAGGGTTCCAGCAATTTGGTTCAGGCTTTCTTGGAGTTCCTCTGATAATTGCTGAAACTGTATTACTGAGTGTGTCACTCCACCTATACCTGTTCCATCTGCAGTTCCTATCCCCATGATTACTAATAGTGGGACTAGGATTGGTGCCCGTTTCTGAACATGCCCCATGAGAGGAACAGGGATGGTATGTTCTCCATTGACCTATTTTAGGAAAAAGGTGTACTAGTGTGCATGTTCTGGTCCAATTTGTTGGCAAACATAAATACACATCCTTCCCGCAGAAGAAGAAAACTCCTTTTTCCCTTACACATACCCCTATGTTCATGGAGAAAGCATGGGTCCGATGGTTCTTTTCATTAGTCCAGACCCCCAAAGTCCCCACCACAAACATTCCAGCAAGCGGCTGTAATGGGACTTCTAGTGAAGGGTCCTTTTGCTTATCTCTGAGGATTGGACCTTCAAAAAGATACCGGGAGGTAGTATTCCAGGGGGAAAGAAGACACATAAACCTGTGTTGGACCTAATGGAGAGCCAGATAGTGAAGCGAGAGGGCTGGAATAGACTGGGGCACCTTTCCTTGGATACATTCCAGGACCTCTTCCATCCTCCCCATCTTGTGATGATGGCAGTTGGTGGTAATGAGAAAGTGAGTGGTGTGCAGAAGGAAAAAGATCTTTGGTTAGTTTTACATCCCTAAGGTTCATTCTAGGACCAAGGTACACTTCTGATGGACATTGTTCTTTTGTCAGGGATCCTATAGGCCTACCAGGTTTCTGATGTCTCTTTACACACAGGGAAGGTGACCCTATGATTTAACAAGGTTTCGACCCAATTCCAGTATCCCTGATATGCAATCTCCTCTTTTCAATTGTTGTAGGGGTCCGTTCTCCTTTTCTATTGCTCCCTTTACTGGGATTGTCAAACTTTTAACCTTAGGTCTAGGGGTTGGTTTAGGAATAAGGTACCCACTCCACCTTCTGATGCCACGTTGTTGGCGGGAGTGGACTTGACCCAAAGTGTCCCCATTCAGTGTCCTGATGCTGCTAGGTCCCCTAGGATTCTCGACATCTTCAAATCCTTCCGCAGGGACAAGGGGGATTTCTTGGACACTGACGCAACATTGGGAACTACTGTTCAAGATAGTATCACTCACTAGACCTTTTAGCTAATAGTACTCAAAGCCATAAATAAATCATAATGACCTAATTCCTACACCCACAAGGCCTTAAGAGCGCAAGACCCATAGTTTATAAATTCATCACATCAGGAAGAGGGTTATTTATTTATTTATTTATTTATTTATTTATTTATTTATTTATTTATTTTAAATTTGTATACCGCCCTTCTCCCTGAGGACTCAGGGCGGTGAACAGCCAAGTAAAAACATAAACTACAAACATTAAAATACAATTAAAAAGATATATATAAATTTGGCCCCATGATTAAAAACAATAACAGACAATTAAAAACATTTTAAAAAGTGTTAGGCCAGCCCGGCTTGCTGGAAAAAGAAGGTTTTAAGGGCACGGCGGAAGGCACCGAGGTCTTGGATTCTCCTTATCTCTGGGGGCAGCTGATTCCAGAGGGTAGGTGCCCCCACAGAGAAGGCCCTCCCCCTGGGGGTCACCAGCCTACATTGTTTGGCTGATGGCACCCCGAGGAGGCCCTCTCTGTGGGAGCGCACAGGTTGATGGGAGGCCGTCGGTAGCAGCAGGTGGTCTCGAAGATAACTAGGTCCTATGCCATGGAGCGCTTTAAAGGTGATAACCAACACCTTGAAGCGCACCCGGAAGACCACTGGGAGCCAGTGCAGCTCACACAGGAGAGGTGTTATATGGGAGCGCCATGCGGCTCCCGTGACTACCCGCGCAGCTGCATTCTGGACCAGTTGGAGCCTCCAGGTGCTCTTCAAGGGGAGCCCCATGTAGAGAGCGTTGCAGTAGTCCAGGCGAGAGGTGACGAGGGCATGACTGACTGTGCACAGGGAATCCCGATCAAGAAAGGGCCGCAACTGGTGAATCAGGAGAACCTGACAGAAGGTCCCCCTGGCTACAGCCGTCAGATGTTCCTCCAAGGACAGCTGCATATCCAGGAGGACTCCCAGATTGCGCGCCCTCTCCGCGGGAGCCAAAGACTTGCCCCCGATAGTCAGTGATGGAGTCAACTGACTATATCGGGATGCCGGGAACCACAGCCACTCAGTCTTGGAAGCGTTGAGCTTGAGCCTGTTCCTCCCCATCCAGATCCGCACAGCCTCCAGGCACTGGGACATCACTTCAAGGGCATCATTGGGGTGGCCTGGGGTGGAGATGTACAGCTGGGTGTCATCAGCGTACTGATGGTACTTCACCCCAAAGCCACGGATGATCTCGCCCAGCAGCTTCACATAAATGTTGAACAGAAGGGGCGAGAGGACCGACCCCTGAGGCACTCCACATATAAGAGGCCTTGAGGTTGACCTTTGACCCCCTGCCAACACGAACTGCGACCGGTCTGAGAGAAAGGAGGAGAACCACCATAACACGGTGCCCCCCATCCCCAACTCTTCCAACCGGTGCAGCATGATACCATGGTCGATGGTATCAAAAGCCGCTGAGAGGTCTAACAGGGCCAGAACAGAGGAGCAACCCCTGTCCCGAGCCCTCCAGAGATCATCTACCAACGCGACCAATGCCGTTTCTGTGCTGTGCCCGGGCCTGAAATCCGACTGGAACAGATCTAGATAAGACGTTTCCTCCAGGTACTGCGGAAACTGTCGTGCGACCACACTCTCAACAACCTTCGCCACAAAGCAAAGGTTGGAGACAGGACGATAGTTGGCTAATACTGCCGGGTCCAGGGAAGGCTTCTTGAGGAGAGGCCTCACCACCACCTCTTTCAAGGCCGTGGGGAAGTAACCCTCACTCAACGAAGCGTTAATAATTCCCTGGAGCCAGCCTCGTGTAACCTCCCGGGAAGCCAGTACTAACCAGGAGGGACACGGATCCAGTAAACATTTGGCCGCACTAAGTCTCCCCAGAATCCTGTCCACATCATCAGGGGTCACAGAGTCAAACTCTTCCCAGATAACGTTCTCAAGACTATTCCTCGTCACCCTGCCCGAATCTACCCAGTCAGAGTCCAAATCCCCCCGGATCTGAGCGATTTTGTCATACAGATATTGTCCGAAATCCTCAGCCCTGCCTTCCAAGGGGTCCTCCCGCGCTCCCGGGTGGAGCAGGGAGCGGGTCACCCTGAACAGGGCGGCCGGACGATTCTCTGATGACGCAATAAGAGCGGAAAAGTAATTAAACTTTGCTGCTTTTATCGCCACTAAGTAGGTCTTAATATGCGACCTTACCTGTGTTCGGTCAGATTCAGCGAGACTGGCCCTCCAACCGCTCTCTAGGCGTCTTTTCCGGCGTTCCATGTCCCTCAGCTCCTCAGTGAACCAAGGAGCCGCGAGGGATCGACACCGGGTCAGAGGCCACAAAGGCACGACTCGATCCAAGGCCCCACCAGCCGCCCGATCCCAGGCAGCCACCAGGTCCTCGGCCGAGTCGTGTGCCAGATCTTCAGGAAATGGCCCAAGCTCCATCTGGAACCTATCAGGATCCATCAGGCGCCTGGGGCGGACCCACCTAATTGGCTCCGTCTCCCTGCGGCGGAGTGTAGCGGTTCGAAGGTCCAGATGAAGGAGTGAGTGATCTGACCATGACAAGGGTTTCATGTCTATATCCCCTATAATAAGACCACTCAGTCACTGGCCAGAGACAAAAATCAAGTCCAGAGTGTGTCCCCCCCTGTGAGTGGGGCCATGAACTAACTGGGTCAGGTCCATGGCCGTCATGGAAGCCATGAACTCCCGAGCCATCTCTGACATTTCACCAACGGACGGCAAGTTGAAATCACCCATGACCATAAGCCTGGGTGTATCAACTGCCACCGTGGCTATCACGTCGAGTAGCTCGGGCAGAGCCGTTGCTACGCGGCAGGGAGCCAGGTACGTAAGCAGCAAGCCCATCTGAACCCCATGACCCCATCTCACAAAGAGGGACTCACATCCGGCAATCTGTGACACAGTGGTCTCCCTCGGACCAAGACCTTCTTTAATAATAACTGCCACCCCCCCCGCCCCTCCCCTGGGCCCTCGGCTGATGGAATGTTCTGAAGCCTGGTGGGCACATCTCAACCAGAGGGACCCCTCCCTCCGGGCCCAACCAGGTCTCCGTAATACCCACCAGGTCCGCTCCCCCCTCTTGAATAAGATCGTAAATGAAGGGGGCCTTATTTACCACGGACCTGGCATTGCACAGCATCAGCCGGAGGCCCAGGTCCTGAGTAACTGTGCCACCTAGTATCCGAGAGGAGCCTTGGGGACCGGGGCGCGCAATTGCTCTCAAGTAGCGAGTGCGCACCCCCGACACATGACATGGTCCCCTGCTCCCACCATATCTGCCCCTCCCATCCACCATGCTGATGGTACATCCCTCATTAAGATAGCCCGCCTTCCCCTCCCCAATCCTTCGTCCTGCACCCTCCAAACCATTACCCCGTGCCGGGCTCGGCCCCGACCTTGGTGGATTACCCCCCCATCCCCCTTGGTCGCCCTCCCAGTTCCCCTTAAAAAATTATTAAAAACCCTAATTAAAAACCCCCTCAATCCCCGCTTTAAAACATGCCACCTCTCGGGGCTCCAAAGCCCGTCCTTAAGGTAGGCCTTCGATAAAGTGGAAGGCCATCGCCGCAAGAGGGGGGCATCTCGCAGCGCGAGCAGATCCGCCAAGGTGTAAGCCATAAAGTATGACGAGGTAAGGGAGAGTAACTCTGGGTGTCAGCGATGGTCCTAGAGGTGCGAGATAGCAATACGGTTGGATCTGGGCAAAACTGGAGCCTCTCACTCTCTCACAGCGATGGGGCGTCCAGGTCAGATAGCTGCAATGCAAGCAAATGGCCACAGCCGTTCTCTCACAGCGGCTGGATGACATAAGGCCAGCAGAGTTCAACTCTTTTCCTGCAGATGGAGCAGCAGCCATTGTCCAGGACTCTCAGTTTCTCCTTCCAAACCTGCAATCTCCCTTCCCCCACGCCCAGGCCAGAAGGTTACCACCTTTAAAGCGCTCCATGGCTTAGGGCCTGGTTATTTACGGGACCGCCTACTACCACCAATAGCCTCCCACCGGCCAGTACGCTCTCATAGAGAGGGACTCCTCCGGGTGCCGTCAGCCAAACAGTGTCGACTGGCGGCCCCTAGGGGGAGAGCCTTCTCTGTGGGGGCACCTACCATCTGGAATGAGCTCCCCCCGGAGATACGGAGGATCCCGGATCTGCGCTCCTTCCGCCGTGCTGTGAAGACCTTTTTATTCCATCAAGCGGGCTTGGCCTGATCTCTTCCCTTTTTAAATATGTAAATTTTAATCTGTTTTTAAATTATTGGGGTATTTTAATTTGTCTGGGCCAAAAAGTTTAATTTGATTTTATCGGGTTTTTAAATTTTGTGTATTTATGTATTTTATTGTTGGCTGTTCACCGCCCTGAGTCCTTCGGGAGTAGGGCGGTATACAAATCAAATAAATAAAATAAATAAATAAAAGGCGGTAATCGGGAGGCAGGGCTGAAACAAACAGCAGCAACGAGGAGATAGAGATCAAATGACACTAAGTTCCAAGAGGGTGATAGTAAAGTCCCAGAGTCAGAGGTGATGGAAAAAATGACCCGACCACAAACAGAGTCCGGGCAGTAACAGGGGAAGGCCATTTCACACGGGGGGGGGAGTGAATCCAAGGGGGAGACCAGCTGGCTATTCATCAATCCCCCTCTATCACCTCACCTCCTTTAGCTTTTCCGGGCCAATTCCCCCCCGAAGTCCTACCCGTCTTCTCAGGCAGACTCTGCCACGCTCTTCCCAGGTCCAGGTCTGTTTGGGGGGGATTTTAAGCCTCAGCAGCGGCTGGGCCATACACCCCCCAATCCTCAGGTCTGGGCTATATGTCCGTTTGATGCGGCCTGGGAACCTCCAGGCTGCAGAGTAATTGCCCGATCTCCGGGGCATCGCGGCTGCTGAGTCATCCTGGAGGCCGCCGCCCTCCTCACGGTGCTCCGATCGCAATCCTCATCGCAGCTCTGCCATCCATGAGCCGATCCCGCCGGGGGATGGCTCATCTGAACCGCCAGACCTTCAGCATGCTGAACGTGGGGCCCAAGATGGTTAAATTGGCCTCCAACGTTCTCAAAGTCCTCCGTTCCCTCATCGGCCTCACCAGCGAGCCCCTTGGAGGTCCGCCATCTAGTGCATGCACAGGGTTAGGGGTATGCGTAACTTGGGAGAGGGCAAATATCAGTTGTATTAAAACAATACCAACAAAAGGGCTAAAGTAGCTGTTGCCCAGAGTCCCCATACCCAATCTTCCTCTAGCATGAGTGTCTTTAAGTAGTGCACACTGGATTCTATTACAGTTAATGGATTTTACATTACAAACTACAGTCATGGAATGTTGTCTTCCTCCGTTCCAAGCTTCGGCCCTGCGTGGGGAACCAGCTTCTGGGGTGGTTCAGCAAGGCTGACAATCACCACCGTGCGTTGAGAGTCCGTTGCCGGTAGGACTCAGCAGGGTGTATTCTTGAACTTCAGCACCAATGGCCTGTCAGTTTTTGTTACCTGGTATGTGACCGGACCACTCTGGTCTGCAGGCTTCAGTCTCGTCCAGTGGATCCACGATCTTCCTTCTAAGGTCTTAAAAGCACAGTTACAAAACCAATACATCTGGGAGAGCGCGCAAAGGAATCTGATCAGTTGTAGTCCTCTTCAGTTGGGAAATAGCATAGGCAACCACTCAATCCTAAGAAAGAAAAAAATACAAAAATAGTCCAGATGATGAAGAACGCTATTCCCACTGGTTACTGCCCACCAGTCCATTGGGTTCTTTGGATCGTCAACTTCAATGGATCTCCTTGGTGAGATTCCACCTTTCACTCCTTTGGGGCTGGCACGGGCCCTTTCACTTGGGGTTTAACTTCCTTCCAGCTCTGGATCAACATCCAATCATCGTGGTGGAATTTGTGGACTGGAAACTTCAAAGGTGGTGTTTGGGCTAATAGTCCTTGTTTCCTAAGAACTTCAAAATATCTGGACATTTCTGGATGCAGAACATTTTGAAAAGAAGGTTGAAATTTACTCCTCAATTGTTTCCATTGGGTATAATTACGGACTGTACAGTTTCAGAGACTAAATTGATTTTGAACTTAATATCAGCAGCTAGGCTGCTGGTAGCTCAATATTGGAAGAAGGACTCTTTGCCTACTATTGAAGAGTGGATATTGAAAGTAACAAACCTAGCAGAAATGGTGAAAATCTCGGCGTATTTGAAGGACCACACACAAGAAAGATACGTATCGGAATGGAGAAAATGGATTGATTATATTCAAAATAAGTATCAGACAAGAAAATATCAAATAGCTTATGAATGAATGTTAGCATTAGAAGTATTTGGTTATTTGTAGTGGAGTTAAGGTTTCAGTGGGGGAGGCAGTACTTTGAAGATAAGTAGATTAATCTAATTTATGTTTGATTAAATGAAATACCTTGTATTTTGCTCTGGGAAGTCGGGGGGGGAGGGTGGGATAAGGGGGGGAAGGGTGGGGGGAACATGGGGGGGGAAATTTCTGTATTTCTTTTTTGTAAAACTTTTTAATAAAAATAAAAAAATAAATAAATAAAAATATCTGGACAGTTTATACACATATTGTTTCAATACTTTGTTTCTGGTTTCCAGGGAATCAATGCATATGCTTCCTGTAGTGAAAACTACTCCAAACAACAGTTCATATGATGATAATCTTTCTAGGTTGGGTAAAACTCTTGACACCACTGTTGCTGTAGCATTACTGCAGAGAAAAGCTTCAACCCACCCTGTGAGGTGGTCCACTATGACCAATAAATATTTTACTCTCCCCACTTTTGGTAATTCTGTAAAATCCACTTGAATACATTGAAATGGTCTTAAAGCTGGTGGTCTCCCACCCATCTGTTGTTTCCTGACATCTTGTTTATTCACCTTTTTACAAATCAAACATTTATCATTGATGTTACTAAAGGATATATCCCAATACAACCATAGCATTTTAAAAGTTCATCTACAATAGCTTGAATTCCCCAATGACTCCACCCATATTTTGCCAAATGTATGAACTATCCCAAATGCATATGTGGAATCTGCCTATTTTTCCTTCTAAGATGCATAGAGCACCCCCCCCCGCTTTTTTTTTTTTTTTAATTTGATTTATGTGCCACCCTTCTCCGGAGACTCAGGGTTACAATATGTTAAGCAATAGCCTTCATACTTTTGTATATTTTACAAAGTCAGCTTATTGCCCCCACAAACTGGGTCCTCAATTTACCTACCTTAGAAAGGATGGAAGCCTGAGTCAACCTTGAGCCTGGTGAGATTCAAACTTACTAATTACAGACAGCTGGAGTTAAATTACAATGCATTTGTCTACTGAGCTATCCAGGCTCCCTATCCATAGAGCTTAATTTAGTGCATACAATTCAAAGGTTTGAGCAGACCAATTTTGAGGCAAACCCCTTGCTTCCAGGATCTCTTTAGTGTGTCCTTTTATAATAGCATATCCGTTTTTCAGTACTCCCTCCTCCACCCCAGAGGAACCATATAGAAAAATTGCTTCTCCTTTCTCCAGGGGGTGTTCCTCCAAATCAGGTCTTATTTTTGTTTGTAAATCAATTACCTCAGCACAATAATGTTCTAATCCAAACTGATCCATTGATCTGGTGTTGGCTAAGAACTGTGCTTGCTTCAAATTGTGATCTGTAGTTAAAATCAAGTCTGTCTGCTGCATTAAAATTGTTTCATTTTTGTTTAGAATTCTGGAATCAGTTAACCACCGCCCCGCTTTTTGCTGAAGGATGGTTCTGACTTGATGTGGGGTGCTTACAATAAGGGCTCCCCCAAAGGTCAATTTCCTACTTTCTGAGCCAACACCCCTTGTGCAATTCAATTTTCTGTGTTTACAAAGAGATGGAATGGCTTTTCCAAATTTGGTAAACTTAATACAGGAGCCTTGGTTAAAGCTTGTTTCAAATTTTCAAGGCTTCCTCTTTCGTGTCCCTCCCATTTCAAACTCCAAGGTCCAGATTCAATTAATTTTGCATAGAATTACCTTAATTCTTGCTTGTTTATAGATAGAGGCTGAGATGCCACCCCTTCTATTCTATCAGGAGTGATTTTCCTACTCCCTTCACTAATTAAGTGTATTCTAATGCTTTGTCCACTTAATCTGATCTCTGTCAATTAAAGACACCACTTCCTCTTCCCATTATCACTTGGTTCCACCCTCACATTCCTTTCTTCCTTCCCCGTCCAAAGGTTATGCAATCCACAACATCCCTAACCTTCCAAAAACAAATCACATACCTTCTCCCTTCCATCAATTCTACTTTCTCTAACTCCTTCTTGTAAAACATTCAATTCCTCCTACCACTGCCATCCTGACTTCCAAGTCAGCACAAGTCTGTGCAGACCAACTTAAAGGCAACTTCCTGGCTTTCACTAAAACTTCCTCTCTCCCTTCTACTATTGTAACCCATCTCTGTAACAATTTCTAAAAGGGCAACCACTTATGCTGCTAACAAACAAACAAACAAACAAGCAAACAAAGAAACAAATCTGAAATATATTTGGATCAAACTTTAGCATCAGTTCTCTGCCTTTAGTAAAATGCAAGTCAGATTCAAAAAATCTTACAAAATCATTTCTTATATATAGGTTTAATTAAGCGTTTTAAACCTCAAAAATTTCCAGAAAAAAATAAGATCAAAATTGTATTCAGAGCAGTAAAGAAAATATATCTGTATAGCTTTTATATGCAAATTAAAGAGACCGAAACAGCTGCATGAGCCGATCACCCACGTCCCCCTCCTTTCTCGAACAAAAGCCCGCAGCCCACCCTTTTCCTGCTTCTCTCCTCCAAAGGAAGGGTGGGGGGAGGGAGAGGGGAAAAAATGTTTTAAAGCAAGCAGACAAGCCTCCCTCCCCCCTTCACTCAGCATTCTTTCAACAAAGCAACACGTTCTGCATTTCTCTCTAGTCTCCCACATCCTCAACACACAGGCATTCACAGGGCTCAAGATCACTTCACTTTATCACTCCTTATGAGCTTCAGGACACCACACACACACACACATTCACATTTGTACTGGAATCAGACTTTTTGTATAAACCAATTTCCCATACAAAAATTTCATTTAATGCTTCCTCCATGCAAACCAAATTATTTCAGGGAGCTTTTTCACAAGCCACTATTATTAGAGGATTTCATCTTCCCTGCAGGTTTGGAAATGATTACATACATACACATGCACACATATCATCAAACATTTCCAGACCTGTGTGAGCCAGGCTAAGATCCGATATTGGGATAAAACTCAAATATTAGAAATCCAAATCTTTGGTCAAGACAGAAGTGCCTCTTCCGTGCCAAGGTGCTAAGATGGCAAAAGGTATTTGACGTAGGCACAGAATTGTAAAAGGGCAAACTGACCCTAAACAGATACATCCTGTTGTTTAATGTTTATTACAGCCCAAATGTCATGTATATCCTAGAGGAGAAATACTGCTTCCCTTACTACCCCCCTTTACTGCCCTTGAGGCGTCTCTGAGCCCCTTATCTCCTCTTTTATTATGTCTTGAGCTCCGGAGCTGAGAACCTGAGCCTGTGGGAACAGGATTGTTATTCCTTTCCTAGAGATAGATTAAAGGGTAACTTCTACGTGTGAAATGTCTCACTCTTCGTAATAACTTTGCCTTTAAACTGTATAAATATCTGGCCTAAAGCAGCCATCAATGTTCAGACCCTTTGCTTGTCTTTGGACTGTTTGAACCGTGCACAAATAAACTGTTTCCTGCATCGAAGAGCTTGGCTTGGTTCCGTTTTATTTCCTACAACATGTGGAGGTTGTTTTTTTTTTTTTTTTTTTAATTTTTAACAGAAATCACACCAAATTGATCAAGTCAAATTTTCTGAGTCTTCCCATTTAGACAGGCTTTACCTTTTTACTGCCTGCTAAACCCCGGGTGGGAAGAAAAGTAAACAATTTCTTCTTTATTCTTAGTTCTTTCAGAGTTCTCTGGCTTTTTAAGAATGGTAATTTATCAGAATGTTTATAACACTGCAATTAGTTCTTTTCTCTTACCACACATAAGATCACACACATTTTTTTAATCTTTTATTGCATATGGTTTTCTTTCTCCCCTCTCTTTAGATTTCATCAAACAGACCCTAGCAAACTCTGCCTGATACTTGAGTAATCAAGGGGGTCTCTCTTTTAGTCTTCCACTGATCAATATTACTACCACCCATCCTAACAACACTACCCTTGGCTCACGACGCTGGACATTCCGACAGTCGTCAATGAGAACCGCAAGGGTTTAACCACCCACACAATACTTAATTCCTTACTAGAGACTTTAGGACGACACCTTGTCTTCTAGGGGGGTGATCAGGCCCCCTCTTCACCACTAAATTGGTGGGTACTTCTTAACAGAGAGACTTGAACTCCCTGACTTATACTTACCTGCAGGCGTCCTTACCTCTTGGACTTTTGTTGAGATCTTTGTGTCTGGCTAACCTTTGAGGATCCTTGACTAGTCTGCTCACCAGCGATTTCACGGCACCCCCCCACCGAAAGATTCCATGGACTTCAAAGGAGTCCTAATGGCCGGCCAGTGGATTTTCCTTGGGGAGGCATCGGTTCCCGCTGGGGCAGCCCGTCTGGCAGAACAAAAGTTCTTTGTTCCTTAATCCCATCTGCCAGGGTGCCATAAATGTTGTGGAATGAAAGGACCAAGCAACATTCCTGGGTCAGCCAGAGAAAGTTTTATTGCACAAGGTTCAGAGCCAGTTTTGTACCTGAAGCTTTGAACAAGGAGAGAACTCTGATACAACTGGTTTTATACATTTCTAAGACAAAGGATTCAGTGAGATCATACATTTTCCATATATGGTTAACATGAGATCATACATCCGATTTTCCCTATATGGTTACATACATTGGATAATATGTTCATCTAATTACTTAAACCATTAATTTTAGTTTATAAAATTATCTTAGCCACACAACTTTTCTTAAGTGCTTGGAGTTGCTAATGGGAGATTTACTACTGTCCTTGGGTAAATTTATTGGATTAAGTAACTCTTTGTAACATATATGTCTTTGTGTCATTCATAGTTAGTTAGTTAGTTAGTTTATTTGATTTGTATACCGCCCTACTCCCGAAGGACTCAGGGCGGTGAACAGCCAAACAATAAAATACATAGATACAAAAAATTTAAAAACCAGATAAAATAAAATTAAATCATTTTGGCCCAGACAGATTAAAACACCCCAATAATTTAAAAACAGATTAAAATTTACATATTTAAAAAAGGGAAGAGATTAGGCCAAGCCCGCCTGATGGAATAAAAAGGTCTTCACAGTTCAGTGGAACGTGCGCAGATCCGGGATCCTCCGTATCTCCGGGGGGAGCTCATTCCAGATGGTAGGTGCCCCCACAGAGAAGGCTCTCCCCCTAGGGGCCGCCAGTTGACACTGTTTGGCTGACGGCACCCGGAGGAGTCCCTCTCTATGAGAGCGTACTGGCCGGTGGGAGGCTATTGGTGGTAGTAGGCGGTCCCGTAGATAACCAGGTCCTAAGCCATGGAGGGCTTTAAAGATGGTAACCAAAACCTTGAAGCGCACCCGGAAGACCACCGGGAGCCAGTGCAGCTCGCGCAGGAGAGGTGTTACATGGGAGCGCCATGTTGCTCCCATTACCACCTGCGTGGCTGCACTCTGCGCCAGTTGGAGCCTCTGGGTGCTCCTCAAGGGGAGCCCCATGTAGAGAGCATTGCAATAGTCCAGGCGGGAGGTGACGAGGGCATGAGTGACCGTGTGTAACGAGTCCCGATCCAGAAAGGGACGCAACTGGTGAATCAGGCGAACCTGATGAAAAATCCTCCCGGTCACGGCCGTCAAGTGCTCTTCTAAAGACAGCCGTGAATCCAGGAGGATGCCCAAGTTGCGAGCCCTCTCCGTGGGGGCCAATGATTCGCCCCCAATAGTCAGTGATGGCGTCAACTGACTATATCGGGACGTCGGAAACCACAGCCACTCGGTCTTGGATGGGTTGAGCCTGAGCCTGTTCCTCCCCATCCAGATCCGTATGGCCTCCAGGCACCGGGACATCACTTCAAGGGCATCGTTGGGGTGATCCGGGGTGGAGATGTACAGCTGGGTGTCGTCATCGTACTGATGGTACTCCACCCCGAAACCACGGATGATCTCGCCCAGCGGCTTCATATAAATGTTGAACAGGAGAGGCGAGAGGACCGACCCTTGTGGCACCCCACATATGAGGGGCCTCGGGGTCGACCTCTGTTCCCCTGTCAACACAGACTGCGACCGGTCAGAGAGAAAGGAGGAGAGCCACCGCAACACAGTGCCTCCCACCCCTAACTCTTCCAACCGGTGCAGCATGATACCATGGTCGATGGTATCAAAAGCCGCTGAGAGATCTAACAGGACCAGGACAGAGGAGCACCCCCTGTCCCGAGCCCTCCAGAGATCATCAACCAACGCGACCAATGCCGTTTCCGTGCTGTACCCGGGCCTGAAGCCCGACTGGAATGGATCCAGATACGTCGTTTCATCCAGGTGCTGGGGGAGCTGTTGCGCAACCACACTCTCAACAACCTTCACCACAAAACGAAGGTTGGAGACCGGACGATAATTTACCAACATTGCCGGGTCCAGGGAAGACTTCTTGAGGAGAGGCCTCACCACTGCCTCTTTCAAGGTGGCAGGAAAGACACCCTCACTCAACGAAGCATTTATAATCCCCTGGAACCAGCCTCGTGTCACCTCCCGAGAAGCCAGCACTAACCAAGAGGGACACGGGTCCAATAAACAAGTGGTCGCGTTCAGTCTACCCAGAATCCTGTCCATGTCCTCAGGGGTCACAGGATCAAACTCATCCCAGATAACATTCTCAAGACCTGCCCCAGTCCCTCCCTCTGAGACTACCCAGTCGGAGTCCAGATCTTCCCGAATCTGAGTGATTTTGTCATACAGATATTGAACAAAATCCTCGGCTCTACCCTCCAAGGGGTCCTCCCGCGCTTCCTGGTGGAGCAGGGAGCGGGTCACCCTAAACAGGGCGGCCGGGCAATTATCTGATGATGCAATAAGAGCAGCAAAATAGCTACATTTCGCTGCTTTTATCGCCACTAGGTAATTCCTAATATGAGATCTTACCAGTGTCCGGTCAGATTCAGAAAGACTGGCCCTCCAACTACTCTCTAGGCGTTTTTTTCCGGCGCTTCAACTCCCTCAGCTCCTCAGTGAACCAAGGAGCTAAAAGAGATTGGCGCCGGGTCAGAGGCCGCAAAGGCACGACCCGGTCCAGAGCTCCAGCGGCCGCCCTATCCCAGGCGGCCACTAGGTCTCCAGTCGAGGCATGTGCCAGAGCCTCAGGGAATGGCCCAAGCTCCATCTGGAACCTGTCAGGTTCCATCAGGCGCCTGGGGCGGAACCATCTTACCGGCTCCGCCTCCCTGCAGCGGGGTGTAGCGGTTCGAAGGTCGAGATGAAGGAGAGAGTGATCAGACCATGACAAGGGCTCGGTGACTATATCCCCTATCTCGAGATCACTCAACCACTGTCCAGAGACAAAAACCAGATCCAGCGTGTTTCCCCCCGTGTGGGTAGGGCCATGAATTAACTGGGTCAGGTCCATGGCTGTCATGGAAGCCATGAACTCCTGAGCCACCTCCGACGCCCCACCCACGGACGGCAGGTTGAAATCCCCCATGACCATAAGCCTAGGGGTATCAACCGCCACCGCGGCGATGACGTTGAGTAGCTCGGGCAGGGCTGCTGCCACATGGCAGGGAGCCAGGTACGTGATCAGCAAACCCATCTGAACCCCGTGACCCCATTTCACAAGGAGGGATTCACAGCCGGCCGTCTGAGGAACAGTGGCCTCCCTCGGTCTCAGACCATCTTTAATGATAACCGCTACCCCCCCCACCCCTCCCCTGTGACCTTGGCTGATGGAATGCGTGGAAACCTGGTGGGCACATTTCAATGAGGGGAACCCCCCTCCTGGCCCAACCAGGTCTCCGTAATACCTGCCAGGTCCGCACCCCCCTCCTGAATAAGATCACAAATGAGGGGGGCTTTATTTACTACGGACCTGGCATTGCATAGCATCAGCCGAAGGCCTGGGCCCTGAGGGTCTATGCAACCTGGAGAACGGGTGGAGCCTTGGGGGCCAGAGCACGCCATCGCTCGTAAACAGCGGGTGCGCGCTCCCCTAACACGATATGGCCCCCGATATAGTGAGGTCACTCAGATGTTTTCCATATGGCGGTCCTTTCGTGACATCTAGGTTTCATCAGAAGATATATTACCACTTAATGAGGTTGTCACTGCGTTATTTTATTTACCAGCTGAGCTCATCATTTCTGGACTATCAGACTTTCCGTACCTTGCCAAGAATTGTTATCGAAAGTTACTACGCATGTCTGCATTCTTTCATTTGCTTCACACACTCTTTCCTTTGTTCTCTTGCCAGAAAGGTCCGGCTGAGAAATAGCCGGCAAAAGCTATTTCAAAATGTAGCAATTACTTTTCTTAGTTAGTGAGGTGTTTTATTTTCTTTATAACAAATAAATGAGTTTTATTAGAAACTTTTCTTCGCGTTTCTTTTCAGAATATTGCAACAAGGAATAAGCCACGATCCATCCTCTAAACCAGGGTGATTTTTCCCAGAGCCAAAGATGGGATTAATCGATGCCCTGACATCTGGTAGCTCGGATGGTTGATTTATGGCTTTTTTCCTTGTTTTGTTATTTCTGATAAGAGCGCATAGGCAATTAGTTTTTAGCTACTGAGGTACGCTAATTATCTTTGCTAAGATGCCGAAGAAGAAGTAAAACAAATACAGAATGCATTTTGCCAAAGATATAGATATCTCTGCTCTCACTAATGAAGAAGCGAAAAGAATTCTACGAAGGCTTCAGGAGGAAAATAACAGAAGAGCTGTTTTTGAAGGCGAAGCACTACGACTGAGGTCAGTAACTCCCCCTTCTAATTATGCCAGCTCTCAAACTGTCTCCCCAGAACCTTCTGAATTTGTAACGCTTGATGCAGAGCCAGATTTTCCACAAACGGCAAAGTTTTTTCACTCCCACATAGAGAGAGAAGTAATTTACTATACTTCTCAAAACTCTGAACTCACTCGGCGTGAGATGGCCATCAAATCCTATCGTGAGCATGTAAAATATTATGAAAAAGAACTGTCTCGATTTAAGAGAGCTCTGTTTATGCTTGAGCAAGATAAGGGAGAATCCCGTGACTTAAATTTTTCAAAAAGAGCCATATTGTCTTCTTCCTCAGAGCCAAAGACACTCCCCCTGGTGGATTCTGTGTCAGGCCAATTAAGGCAAAGAGCACTGCATACGTCACATGAAAGTCTCCCTGATCAAGTTACATATAAACCTGCCACGCAGCCATTTCTTGTAACTGCAAAGCTGCCCGAAGCTAAAGGTGCAGCACCATCTGCTGGCGAAAGTAATTTACTACAGGAAGCTGAAATGCCACAAGTGTTTCCACAGGCCCAAACTCAAACACCCCCTGGCGGTGTTGGTGTCCTTTTAGATGGAATACAGCCAAACTTGATGCAGCAAAAGCAAATGACTGCATCTCCAGCAGGTCATGCCAATATTGCAGCTCAAGCACAAATGGCAACTGGAATACAGCAGATTCCAGTGCATCAGCCACAGCAGCTACAAATGCCTGTATATGTGCCCCAGCCACAAGTGCAAATAGGGCCAGCTCCTGGCCCACCTCCAATGGCACAACCAAGACCATTTTTAGGTCCACAACAGGCACAGCAAATACCACAGGCATTTCTGCCAGCACAGCCAGCATACCAAGTGCAGGCTCCTTACCAGGCATTTTCTGTCTCTCCACTAACTGGTGAGTCAAAACTAAAAATGTCAGGACACAATTATAAAGCCTGGGTCAGTGAGATTACACTATTGCTTCTTAGAGAAGGCACTCACTGCATGGTTTTTAATCCTCCTGCTCAACCTTGGATTTATGCAATAAGAGATTTAGAGATAAGGGCTCGCACAACATTATTGATGTCCATGGATACTAAACTGCAGGTCATTTTTCCACCAAATACAACAGCCCGACAAATTTGGGCTCAATTGGAAAATTGCTACAGGCCTGTCTCAATTGAATCTTCATGTTTACTCATGTCCGAACTCCACGGTTCAAAATTGAAACCCGGTGAACAAATTGGAGGACATTTGACCAAACTGAAAGGTCTGAGAACAGAATTGAGAGAAAGAGGCCATAACATTGAAGATATTCAAATGATCAGCATCATTATTAACTCTTTGAATTATGAATGGAAAGATGCTGTTACAAAAATTAACCAAGTCCCAATTGCTCAACGCACAGTGGACAATGTCTGTAGACTTTTAATTGAAGAAGAGGCATTCATGTTGGCCACGCCACATTTGAGAGGACCACCCGCATCAAGAGCTCCAGCTAGGTGCCCCTTCCGAGGAAGGACCTACGCTCCAAGGATGCCAAGATGCTACACCTGCAATCGTGTGGGACATGCCACCCGGGATTGTCCCCAATGAGTTCCAGCTCCCGTCACGTACCAGCCCAGAGGAACAGACTCCAGAGGCAGAGGCAGAGGCGGAAGACAAGGTCGTCGTGGTCCCCGGCGTGATCCACAAACTCCACTCGCCACATTGGCTTTAACCAATGATCCACAACCTCAACCAGAGTACGACAGACAACTCCTGTGGACTTTGGACAGTGGTGCAGCATTGCATGTTACCTACAGAAAGGAACTTTTCACAGAGATGCACGAGCCAGAACCAGAACTACGTGAACTTTATTCTTTTTCAAATCATCCTTGTCAGCTCAAAGGAAAAGGAACTGTTTATGTTGAAGAGCTCAATGCATTCATTCCTGATGTTTATTACATACCAACAGCAACCAGTAACTTGCTTAGTCAGAGTCACTTGTCTAGAGCATTAAAATTCCAGGTTCACCACCTTGAAAATGCAAGTTACATGGTTAAAGATGGAGATATTGTTGCTGGAACCATATTAATTGGTGGTGTTTATTACTTAAAGCCAAAGCCTAAAACACAAACACAGGCAAGTATGCAAACTCCAAAAAGGGAGAGCACAGGCTCAGAGAGAGATGCTCCAGAGAGAGATCCTGTTGCTATTCCTAAGGCTCCTAAAGCCAACAAAAAGAAAGTTGGTAAACAGGTTGCTCAGAGCAAGCCTGAGGTTCCGCATAAAAATGTTAATGTTGAGAATTCACTAACTGGTAAACTTTTGCATTCCAGGTGTATCCACAAATGGCATAGAAGATTGGGGCATGCCAGTTTCCGTGTTCTTAGGAAGATGCCGGAGTTCACAAAAGGTTTGGATCTAAAGGGGTGTAAGGTGTTTTTGGATTGTGCTGTCTGCAAAAAGGCCAAATCCAAAGCAGCAGCCATTCCCAAACACGCTACACGCCTGTCAACACGCATTTTTGATTTGGTTCACATTGACATAGTTGGTCCATTTCCGCCATCATTTGGTGGTAGAAAATATTTTCTAACAATTGTTGATAATTACTCTAGATATGGATATGTATATCCTATGAAAGAAAAATCAGAGACCTTTCAGATCTTTAAAGACTTTGCAACCCTTGTTTCTACCCAACACCAAGTTCGCATCACCAGAATCCAGAGTGATCGTGGTGCCGAATTCATGTCTCAGCGTTTCCAGGACTGGATGCGTAAGAATGAAATTCTTCATCAGACGTCGGCCCCTGACACACCGGCTCACAACAGAGAGGTACTGCAAACCATGATGCGTTGTCTCCTAGAAGACGCCAACCTTGATATGATATACTGGGGTGAAGCTATCAAGTATGCAAATTACATTGTCAATATCTTCTTCAAAATTAGCAGATTGGGAAATCACAATTACATGTTTAGAGTCAATAAATCTGCTCCATTTTGAGGAAGATATTGACTGGTCTAGGATTCATTCCAATGATCCTGGAGTTTATTTTCCCAGAGATGATACTGCTGATGCCACGCAGATTGATGATCAAGATTCCACTGGTTCTTCTCAACCCGATGTTCCGTCTTCGCAAGCCGTGGATGCTGACGCTAGCGACGAAAGTGAGGACGAGGACGAAGCAGAAGAAGACTGGACAGTTGTCCCGAGACGTTCCAAGAGGGCCACAAAAGGAATCCCTCCACAACGATATTCTTGGCAACTGACAAAAGCACCCTTGCCTTTGATTTGCAATGTT
This sequence comes from Pituophis catenifer annectens, assembly GCF_029215685.1. Lineage (NCBI taxonomy): Eukaryota > Metazoa > Chordata > Lepidosauria > Squamata > Colubridae > Pituophis > Pituophis catenifer. The sequence continues at coordinate 28,745,658 of NW_027256885.1, read as the reverse complement.
ACACTTCCAGCTGATAATTTCACACAAATCAAGCAGCTCCCTGATTCAGAGCAAGACAAATGGTATGAAGCAATGCAGGTTGAAATGGACAGTCTAAAGAAACTTAAAGTGTTTACACCTGCAAAACCTCCAGCGAACAAAAAGGTCATTGGCACTCGATGGGTCTACAGAATCAAAAAGAAACCAAATGGTGAGTCACTGTACAAAGCCAGACTTGTAGCTCAGGGTTTCGCTCAACGTTATCCTGAGGACTACACAAATACTTACTCACTGACAGTCAGAACTGAGAGTGTAAAAATTGCTTTAGCAACTGCAACTATCCTTGGTTTAGAAGTTTTCCAGTTTGATGTTGACACGGCTTATCTACATGCAGACCTAGACGAAGAGATCTACGTGAGAAGTCCTCCAGGATTCCGACAGCAAGAAGGGGATACCTGGTTTCTAAACAAAAGTCTCTATGGTCTGAAACAATCCGGTTTAATGTGGTATTTATGTCTTACTGACAAACTAAATTCAATGGGCTTTATTAAGTCCGAAACTGATGAGTGTGTGTTCACAAAAAGATCTAACAATGCATATGAGATACTTCTTGTTTATGTTGATGATATTGTTTATATTGGTCCAAATAAGCAAATGAGTGAAATTTTTGCCAAAGCTTTGCAGAGATACTTCACATTGAAATCATTGGGTCATATTAGCACTTATTTAGGTGTTCAGATTGAAAAAAACACAGAAGGGGTTTAGTCTTTCACAAGAGGATAAAATTGAACAAGTTTTGCATCATTGCAACATGAAAGATGCTAACACAACAAAGACACCCATGCAAACAGATTTTCACAACTTGACACAAGAAGCAAGTCCTGAGTTCGAGGATCAAACACTTTATCGTTCAGTCATTGGGTCACTATTGTACATTAGTAGTTGGACCAGACCCGACATTGCACTTAGTGTTAATCTCTTATCTCGACACGTAGGTAAGGCAAAACAGTTTCATTGGATATGCATTAAGAAATTATTGAGATACCTAAAATACACTAAACACATGAAATTATTGTTAGAACCAACACATACTGATTATGCAGAATTATGTTGTTATGCAGATTCTGATTGGGCAAGTGATAAGAAATCACGTAAAAGTACTTCAGGTTATATGATGTTCTTAAATGGATGTCCTGTTTATTGGCAAGTACGTAAACAGAATTTTGTTTCTTGTTCATCTACTGAAGCTGAATATGCTTGTGTTTCAGATGCATGTAATTCTCTAACTTGGTTTGATGCTTTAGTCACAGATATCTGGACACACCTGATCCGACCGATCACCGTGATGGAAGACAATGAATTGGTGGTTTATATTTCTGAATCACATTTCACAGGTTCTAGGTCCAGACACATTGACATCCGTTATCAAAACATAAAACATTTAGTGAAAAAAGGTTTTGTCAAAATGCAATATGTATCTACACATGATCAAATTGCTGATATGCTCAACAAACCACTTCCAGCAGCTCAACACGGGTATCTGCGTATGAAGATGTGCCTTATTTGATGGTGTGCTGATATTCGCTCAACTGCAAAGAAGGGGAATGTCACTGCGTTATTTTATTTACCAGCTGAGCTCATCATTTCTGGACTATCAGACTTTCCATACCTTGCCAAGAATTGTTATCAAAAGTTACTACGCATGTCTGCATTCTTTCACTTGCTTCACACACTCTTTCCTTTGTTCTCTTGCCAGAAAGGTCCGGCTGAGAAATAGCCGGCAAAAGCTATTTCAAAATGTAGCGGCTTCCGGTTTCGCTGCCTTCGGCGACGGCGGTGTCTTTTGGAGCTCCGCCAGCCCCGCCGCCCGTAGAGCCGCTTCGCTACTCAGAAGTGGCTTGAAAGCTTCAAAATCCAAAGGATTGAAGAAGTAGAGATCGCAGGGTACAGGTTGAGCCCCCGTTGTCCCCCAGGGAATTGTTTCTGGGGAGAGAACGGGTGTGGCTCCCTCCCAACCTGCGGAAACTCCGGGCGACGTGGGACGATTTTGCTTCCGCAAAACAAGCCGGCTGCAGGAAACGTAATTTGAAAAGAATCAGCTTTAACAAACAGCGAACCTATCTGAACCCTGAAATTTGGAAACGCAAGTATCAGCGCTTTGTTGATTTTTTAAACTGAGACAAATTTGAGTGAGTGAAAGTGCTTTGGAAAAAAACATGGCGCTTAGCCTTAAAGTTAACGAGCCAATGAGTGTGGATTGGTGAAGTTATTTTGTGTTACAAGTTTCCAAGTTGTTGCAAACTTGCCTTGTTTGCTACAAGAGAAGCAAGTGGAAAATTTCTCCCTTTCTAATATTGGACTTCGTTCTACTTTAGTTTTTAATTGACTAAATCTGGGGGACTTTTTTAGAAGTCTTTGTGCAGGAGGGAAAGGAAAAGGAACTTCCCTTTTTAGAAAATCCAGATTACGTGGCAGGATGGCTTCAAAGAAGCAGGAAGGGAAGGCAGCAGGGGGGGGATCCCCCACACATAAACAAGAAATGCAGCTTCCCTCTACACAGCAATTACAGACCCAGAAAAAAGAATTTGATGTGGGAGATTTAAAACAGTTTATTTCTAATACTCTGGATGATAAATTTTCAAAATCTCAACAGGAGATAGATGATAAACTTCAAAAATCACATCAGGAATTTATGCAGGAAATTAATGAAGTTAAAGATATGGTGAAACAGAATCAAAATAAGGTGACCAAAAAAATATCAGAAGTGGTGTCTGGCCTGGCAGAATTTATTGGGAAAGTTGATTTTAAAGTTGAAGAACTTAAATCAGAAGTTAATGTCAAGATGAAAGACAATGATTATAAAATGGATGAAGTTGACAATAAAATGCAGAGAATTGAAGATGAGATTGTTATGATACAATTCCGGGCGATGGAATTCGCCATACGGCTTCGGGGAATTCGAGAGGGGGAGAGACAGGATTTGAGACAAGTTTGTTCTGAAGCCTTGGCCAAGATTTTACAAGTTAATCCTGATGTGGTATTTCAAAAAATAGACAAAATCTACAGAGTGAACTCTTGGGTGGCCAGACAAAGACAACTGCCTAGAGATGTGGTCATATACTTTACAGAGAGAGAAATTAGAAATGATATCCTGCAAAAATCTTTTCATACTTCTGTACAAGTGGGGGGTTCACGACTTGAAATCTTTAAAGAATTACCTCCTAAAATGTTGAAAGCCAGAAAAGAATTTGGTTTTCTTGTTAAGGAATTGAAAAATCTACAGATACCCTTCCGGTGGGACGCACCAGCTGGGATAATTTTCAGATACAAGGGAGAAGGATATCGGTTGAATACCGTGGAGAAGGCACAACACTTTTACACTACTATTCTCAAGGAAAGAACACCATCTCCACGTACATCTACAGTTCTGGAGATCAAAGAGAGTGAAGAGAGGCAATTGCAAGAACAGTCCAAGCAGGAATCAGAAGTAGTGCAAGGTGCAGAAGGAGGTTTTCTGAGTGAGCCCTTGTTTGATTCTTCTCCAATTTTGGATTTGATTCAGTTGACTGAAGTTAAAGATCAACGTATAACCAGAGCTCAATCTAAGCTACTTAAACAAAAGCAACAACAACAACAGGAAAGACAAGACAAGAAGGTAGTTAAGAGTACTGTACAAGAGAGTGGAGCTATGGGAGGAGCGAGATCGAAGATTTCGGATGATCTTCAAATATTTTGCTCTGTGCTCCAGAAAGAGGCTGATGACCTTTAAGTGTTTATCTTGGAATGTCAATGGGTTGAATTCAGCACAGAAAAGGAAGAAAATATTTACATATTTGAAACAATTTAATAATGATATAATATGTCTACAAGAAACGCATATCACAACTCAAGATCAAAAATATTTGATAAACTCAAAACTAGGAGCACATTTTATATCTTCAACTTTGCAGAAAAAGAATGGTGTGGTTATTTATGTAAATAAAAAGTTAACAGCTAAAGTTATAGAAGTAGATCAAGATGGTAGGTTTGTAGCAATTGAACTGTTCACAGTAAAAGGCCAAATTCTTTTGATTGGAATTTATGCTCCCAATCAACAACAGGACTATTTTTACAAGATGTTATATACTAAAATATTGCAATGGGACTATAGATCTATTTTAATTATGGGAGACTGGAATGGAGTAATTGATTCTAAACTAGATAAAAAGAGTTTGGCAAAATCTAGAATTAGACTACCACAGACTTTTTTTGATATGAAAGAAGATATGGAACTAAAAGATGTTTGGAGAATACATAACCCAAAAGAATTGGATTACACTTTCTTTTCTGATAGACATAGATCTTTTTCTAGGATTGACTTTATCCTGTTGTCAAATGATTTACTTGTTAAGACAAAAAGAACAAAGATTTTTCCAAGAACTTTGACTGACCATAGCCCTGTATGGATAGAAATTGAGATGGATAAGGTTGAGAGACGTTCTTGGAGACTAAATGAGAACTTGTTTAGATATGAAAAAAATACAATAGAACTTAAAAAGCATTTGAAAGAATTTTTTGAAATAAATTTGAATAAAGGTACCCCAATTGAAATTGTTTGGGACGCAAGTAAAGCTTATATGAGAGGAGTACTTATCTATATGAACTCTAAACATAGACTGTTCCGACAAAAGAAAAGATCTGAATTGGAAATGGAAATAAAGAATAAAGAACAGTTACTTATTAAAAATCCAACAGATGAAAGAATACGAAATGCTATAAAACTTTTGAAAGACCAATTTCAAATGCTTATGGCGGAACAAGTTGCAACAAATTTACAATATGCGAAGCATAATACATTTTGCAACGCTAACAAACCGGGCAGATGGTTGGCTTACACATTGAGGAAAAAACAAAGTATACGGACTATTGATAGTATTGATATTGGAGGGAAAGAAATTTTTCAACAAAAATTAATTAAAGAAGCTTTTGTGGACTATTATACCAAACTATATGCCAAAGAGGAGGTGCAGAATGGACTTATAGAAAAATATTTAAATGATAAGAGAGTTACAAAAATTACTGATCAACAAAAGGAAAGAATGAATTATCCTATAACAGAGGAGGAGATAATAGCAGCAATTAAACAGTTAAAAACAGCCAAAGCTCCTGGCACGGATGGTTTGACCGCAGTGTATTACAAAACTTTACAAGCTGAAATGGTGGGACAACTTAGAGATTTATTTTGCAATATTCAACAAGGGGGTAAAATACCCCCATCATGGACAACTGCTTATATATCTTTGATACCAAAAGAACAAGTTGGTCCTAAAAAACCAGAGAATTATAGACCAATATCTCTTTTGAATACAGACTATAAAATCTATGCGAAAGTATTAGCCAACAGGTTGATGCCAGTAATCCAAAAGGTGATTCATGAGGATCAAGCGGGATTTATTGAGGGCAGGTATATGAAGGACAATGTAAGGCAAGTAATAGATTTATTGGAATATCTTGATAAGAATAAACAGATTCCTGCAGTGCTGGTTTTTTTGGATGCAGAGAAGGCCTTTGATAGAGTGGATTGGAATTTTCTACTAAAGACTTTAAAAAAGATGGACTTTGGGGACCAATTTATACAGGCGATTTCAGCAATTTATCAAGAGCAAAAGGCACAGATTATTATTAATGGAAGTCTGACGACAGAGTTTAAAATTGAAAAAGGAACAAGACAGGGATGTCCGTTGTCCCCACTTTTATTTATTTTAACATTGGAAGTCTTGCTAAACACAATACGGGACTCTAAAATTTTGAAAGGCATAATGATAAGGCAAGAGGATTATAGAATAAAGGCATTTGCAGATGATCTGGTTGTTACCCTATCACAACCAATGGAATCAACAATCCTGATGAAGGACATTATACAAGACTATGGTAGAGTTTCAGGTTTTAGACTGAATTCAAAAAAGACTAAAATGATAGTTAAAAATATGACACAAGATCGTAAACATGAGCTTGAAAGGAGGGCAGGTTTTGAAATTGTACCTAAGGTAAAATATCTTGGAGTTCAGGTTGCAGAATCAAACGTGAAATTGTTTCAAAATAATTATGAGGTGTTGTGGCGAGAGGTTCAGAAGGACATGGAGACTTGGAAAAAGCTGCAACTGTCTCTACTTGGAAGAATAGCAGCAGTTAAGATGAACATTTTGCCAAGATTTCTGTTTTTGTTTCAAATGATTCCGGTGCTTAAAAGTGATAAACAACTGAAAGTTTGGCAGTCTGGTGTGAATAAGTTTGTCTGGAACGAGAAGAAGCCGAGAGTGAAATTGAAAATTATGCAAGATGTTCCAGAAAGAGGAGGTCTTAAACTCCCAAACCTACAGTTATATTATGATGCAGCAGCTTTAACTTTAACAAGTGATTGGTTTGGAAGTAAAAAGACTGGAATATTGAATGCAGAAAGTTTTGACCTTGAATTTGGATGGCATGCCTACTTATTCTACGATGACAAAGTTGATAAAGTATTTAAAAGTCATATACTTAGAGACTCTTTGATGAGAGTTTGGAAGAAGCACCGACTCAAATGGGATTACAAAATACCGCTATGGCTGGATCTTGGTCATACTTTGTGGAATACAAATATAATGTCACTCGGGGGGGTTTTATACAAAGAGGTTCTTTTTACAGATGCGGGCAGATGGCAGCTGAAGACATTACAGACACTGTTGGATGAAGGGCTTAATCTAACTTGGTTACAATATAATCAATTACAATTGAGATGGAAAGAGGACCAAAAAACTGGTATTATGTTGCATGAGGAAGAATTGGTTAGACATATAAGAGAGAAAGGTCCAATGCATATTAAAAGGCTTTATAATGTATTGCTAGAAAGAGATTCAGAAACGGAATTAGTTAAAGATTGTATGATTAAGTGGGCGCAGAATTTTGAAGAACCAGTGATGCTGGAAACTTGGGAAAAAATTTGGGTTCAGAATGTTAAATTTACACAGTCGCAAAACCTGAGAGAAAATTTTTATAAAATGTTTTATAGATGGCATTTAGATCCTAAAAAGTTGTCATGTATGTACCCTAATGTTCAGCCAAAATGTTGGAGATGTGAATGTTTAGATGCTACGTATTATCACGTTTGGTGGACCTGTAGGAAAGTTAAGGCTTTTTGGATAAAAATTTGGTGGGTCATGCAGAATGTTTTGAAGAAAAAAATTCAATTTTCTCCACAATTGTTTTTGTTGGGTGTAGTTAAGGGTTTTACACGGGGTGAGATAAAACTGATATTGTATATGATAACAGCAGCAAGATTGTTGATAGGTAAATATTGGAAGAATGAAGCTTTACCCACTATCGAGGAATGGACTTTGAAGATGGCTAGTTTTGCTGAGATGGCGAAGATTTCAGCATATTTAAAAGACTGTTCACAAGAGACTTATGAATGGGAATGGAAAAGGTGGATAGAATATGTTCAGAACAAATACCAAACTAGAAAGTATCAAATAGCTTTTATTTGAAAATAATGCATTAGAAATATTTTAATGTATTAGAAATATTTTAATGTAAAGAGATAAAGAGGAAAAATTATACAGGGGGAGGGATGGGTTCAAGCTTGTATATTAGTGTTACTAGTTATGAGTACATAATAGGGAAGTCTGGGGGGGAGGGTTAGGGAGGGTTAGGGAGGGTTTGGGGAGGGAGGTGGGGGGGGGGTGAAAAAAGGGGTGAAAATGTAATTGTAAAACTTTTGCAATAAAAAAAAATGTAGCAATTACTTTTCTTAGTTAGTGAGGTGTTTTATTTTCTTTATAACAAATAAATGAGTTTTATTAGAAACTTTTCTTCGCGTTTCTTTTCAGAATATTGCAACAAGGAATAAGCCATGATCCATCCTCTAAACCAGGGTGATTTTTCCCAGAGCCAAAGATGGGATTAATCGATGCCCTGACAGAGGTTTAACTGTTTGTTCATATAATCTCCAACAAGCACTTTCCTCTCTTATAATAATGTGAATAGAGAGGTTCTCTCAGAGTTCATGTATCTAAGCACGTCTTCCCCTTATAATAATGTGAATAGAGAGGGTCCTCCAGAGCCCATATATCTGACTCTGTATGATTCCTTTCTTTTATCCACATTAGGCTGGTTTGGAAAGTGGCTTGTGTTCTTTGAAAGTTAAAACAGTTACCACTTCTGCTCCCTTACTGAAGCTCTCCTTCCTTTTAGGCAGTGAGTTCCAGATATTTTCTTACTGTTCCCCAAATGTCATCAGGCAGGAAGGCAAATTGTTTTTGGATTACCTACCCTTGACTTTATTTTAATGTAAAATCCAGGGGTCCTTAACATAATAGAAAGTCACATATTGAAACAAAAGAGAAATACTTGCCATGTTTTGAAAAGCTTCTGTTTTTAATATTGTGCTTTTGTCCCACTGTTTCTCCAAGTGCAATAGGTGGCATATGTGATTCACCGCACCACCACCAGTTTTATTCTCAGAATAAGGCTGAAGAACAATGGCTGATTCAAGTTTATCTAGATCAGTGGTTTTCAACTGCAGCAGCTTTAAGCTGTGTGGACTTCAACTCCTAGAATCCTCCCCCCAGGCATGCTGGCTAGGGAATTTTGGGAGTTGAAGTACACACAGCTTAAAGTTGGTGAGGCTGAGAAACACAGACCCAGACTGAGTGGGAATCTTGCAGACCTGTACTCTTTTACCTCTTTGACCCAGGTTTAGGAGAGCAGGAATGTTTATTTACACTGTTTGTAGTTGTTGGCTTATGAAAATGTATTTATATTTTTGGTTCAGTTCTGGAAAGTTTGGGAGAAGAAGGTATGCTACCCTAGTTCTTTGAGTTTAAGAAACAAACGTTGATTATAAATAAATCAGGAGGAGAATTACAATACAGTTACAGTTGTTTTAACATGGTGACTAAATGTAAGGCTGAGATTTCAGACACACTTATATCACAATCCTATATAAATATTTAGAAACAAGCCTATTGATCTTATTGGGGGCATAGCCCTACATAAGTCTGTAAAGCATTGTAATCTTACCTGTTGGAAAAATCTTTGGATATTAAAGGAGACTTGCTTCAAAATTAAATGGATACAGGACCGGAAGCTGACGTCGCGGTGAAATGGACGGGCGATTATGGGGCTCCAGGATATCCGCCGATAGCCCTGCTGCTGGACGGTCCATTTTGGACCCCACAGTCTAGTTTTGACTGTGGTAGTGGAGGGTACATCCTGTCGATCCCAAGGACATCACAAGTCCCTGGTTGATCCAGGAAAGCCCTTTTTCCTGCAGCGGGGGTAGCAGCCATTGCGGCTGCCAAGGCTGGGACAGCTCCAGGAAGAAGAAAGAAGAATGACAACAAATCGATGCGGTGAGACAGCTTTATTTTTTAACTAATACAAAGAACACCCTGAGGGATAAGAGACTTGGAGAGTAAGAGTAAGAGAAATTAAGCGGCGAATTTAATTTGGAATGGTTTTTTTTTATACCCGACTATCTAATTTGAAGGATTTTAAAATTAGTTTTTCTTTACTACTGACCAGGACTGGATTGAAAGAGAAGAAATTAATACTGGCAATTTTTTGAGCCCTGCCTTTCTAAAATGATTGTTTGATTTGGGTCTGATTTTTTGTGATTGAAGCCTTTCCTCTTTCTTCCTTTTTCTGTAATTTTTTATTATTTTTTAATAAAGAAGGTCCAGATTTTAAAGTGCAGGAAAGTTAGGAGAGTGTGTAGTGCTGTCATCTGCTGGAAAAGAAACTTTGTTGCTAGGTTTATACAAACAATAAGCTGAGCGATACATTGTAGCCATAATAAAGTGACTCTGAACTTCTAGCTTGATAAGTGTGTAAAGAGAACATCTGAGGAAGTGGAACTATCTGTATTGTTTACACAGGTGTTCTTGCTGGATTTATTTGAAGTAGGAGTCTTGGAATACTATAGAAGGAAAAAAAAATTTTTTTCTTCTTTTGGGCAGCTACCTTTATTTTTCTCATTTGTGGCTTGGCTAAGAGTTTTAGTTTTAGTTTATTTTATTTTGGATTTATATACCACCCTACTCCCGAAGGACTCAGGGCGGTGAACAGCCAAAGATAAAACACATATAATATAAAATTTAAAAAATAATTTAAAACACATTAAATAAATTTGGCCCATACTAATTAAAACACCCCTATTTTTAAAAACAAATTAAAATTAAACAATTAAAAGGAGTTAAGCCAGCCCAGCCTGCTGGAATAAAAAGGTCTTGAGGGCATGGCGGAAAGTGCATAAATCCGAGATCCTCCGTATCTCCGGGGGGAGCTCGTTCCAAATGGCAGGTGCCCCCACAGAGAAGGCTCTCCCCCTGGGGGCCGCCAGTCGACACTGTTTGACCGACGGCACCCTGAGGAGTCCCTCTCTGTGGGAGCGTACTGGCCGGTGAGAGGCTACCGGTGGCAGAAGGCGGTCTCGTAGGTACCCAGGTCCTAAGCCATGGAGCGCTCTAAAGGTGGTAACCAGGACCTTGAAGCGCACCTGGAAGACCACCAGGAGCCAGTACAGCTCGCGCAGAAGAGGTGTTACATGGGAACGCCAAGTCGCTCCCATAACCACCCGTGCGGCCGCATTCTGGACCAGTTGGAGCCTCCGGGTGCTCCTCAAGGGGAGCCCCATGTAGAGAGCATTACAGTAGTCCAGGCGGGAAGTGACGAGGGCATGAGTGACCGTACTTAACGAGTCCCGATCCAGAAAGGGATGCAACTGGCGGATCAGGCGAACCTGATAAAAATTCCTCCCGGCCACAGCCGTCAAATGCTCTTCTAAAGACAGCCGTGAGTCCAGGAGGACACCCAAGTTGCGAGCCCTCTCTGTGGGGGCCAACGACTCACCCCCAATAGTCAGTGATGGCACCAACTGACTATATCGGGACGTCGGAAACCACAGCCACTTGATCTTGGACAGGTTGAGCCTGAGTCTGTTTCTCCCCATCCAGATCCGCACGGCCTCCAGGCACCGGGACATCACTTCAAGGGCATCATTGGGGTGGCCCGGGGTGGAGATGTACAGCTGAGTGTCATCAGCGTACTGGTGGTACTTCACCTCGAAACCACGGATGAGCTCACCCAGTGGCTTCACATAAATGTTTGTTGTGGCTCTTCCGGTTTGCTGCTGGCCACCGCCAGATGTTCCTTCGGGATCGTCAGCTTCCACTGCCTGTTAGAGCCGCCTTCACAACGGAATGGCGGCTCGAAAAAACTCCGTTTCCATGAGGAAACGGAGATAGAGCCGGCTGGGGTGGGTAGAACTCTCTGCATAGTCCCAAAAGTTTTTCTTTTACTTTTGGGACGGAGCGGATGAGCTTCCCCATATCCCCAGCCGCTGCTCCGGGCTTTGGGAGACCTCTGCTATATGCAGAGCCAGGCGACAAGAACAAGCCTGCGAATTTAACAGATTGATTAAAGAAAATGTGAGCTGGACCTGTGATACAGAATTGCAAGTATTTTACTTATTTTATAAAAACTATTCAAGAGAAAAAGGGAAAGGAAAGAGGAAAAAAAAAAAGGACTTTTAAAATGGCGTCTGCCGAGGCTTGAGAAGAGGCTGAAAGGGAAAGTCCTTCCGTTCTCTATTATTACAATGTAGCGGAATAAATACCACTGGCTACAATTGTAGACAAAACTTCGCTCCCGTGTTCTTTTTCTCTCTCTTTCTTTCCTGGGGATCGGATATTGCTTCTGGTTGGAAAGAAGTCTTTTTTTTTTTTTTTTTTTTTTTTTTTACAAAGCTTGCCTGGGCGGAAACATGGCACTGAGACTTATAAAGTCAGACAAACAAGTAGTGGGGGGGGATTCCCCCACTAACAAGCTAAAGGAACAAGTTTTAAGTCTCCAGTCTCAGAAACCTGATTTTAATATAATAGAATTTCTCTTAGAGGAGATTGTAAGAAGGGATGAGATTGTGAATCAGCACCTTGAAAAATTTAAGCAGGAAATTAAAGAATTGGTGAAATCTAAGTTTGATTTTTTGGAGCGAAAAATTTTAAAAATGGCTAATGGCTTTTCAGAATTTATGATACAGTTGGATGCAAATACTAAGTTACTAGAGTCTAAAATGGAAGAAACTCAAGATAATTTGGACAATAGAATTCAAAAAATTGAAAATGATTTGATAAATATTCAAGATAATAGCTCAGAAGAAAAACCTAAAATGGAGGCTGATCAAAAGACTGGCAATGTAGAAAATTTGCAACAGAGGATTGAAAGAGAGGTTTTAATGGTGCAATATAATTTTACTGAATATGCAATAAGACTGAGAGGTTTGCAGGAAAATAACAGAGATGATTTAAGGAAAATATCTTCTGAAATTCTAGCTGGGATTTTAAAGGTTCAACCTGAGGAAGTGTTTTGTAGGATTGACAGAGTTTACAGAATAAACTCCTGGATTGCAAAGCAAAGGCAATTGCCTAGAGATGTGGTGATTTATTTTACAGATAAAGAAATTAGGAATAACATTGTGCAAAATTCCTTCAATTCTAATTTGCAATTGTATGGAAGAAAGATTTGGATTTACAAAGAACTCCCACCTGAGATATTAACGGAAAGGAAGAAATTTGGTTTTTTGGTGACTGAGTTAAAAAAAAGAAATATTCCATTTAGGTGGGACGTCCCAGTTGGTATTATATTGAGATATCAAGGAGAAAGATACCAGTTAAATACTGTTGAAAGAGCGGAAGAATTTTATCAAAACATTTTGAAAATGAATTTAACATCTTTAGGCACAATACAGGATAAGCAGAAGGAGTTGGAAATAAAGGGAAAATATCGAATTACAGAGACTGTACCAGATAAATTGCCTTTGGATTTTTTGGATACCCCAGCCGGATTATTTACAAATTTGAGAGAAGTGCCATCTGACTCTAACGTGATGACTTATCAAGTCAAAGACAAGTATGGATACCAACCACATGATATACAAGGGGCAAAAAAGAAACACGAGATACAAAAACAAAACCAACAAGATCAACCTATAAAGCAGAATGAAAACCGATCAGTTGATATACAATCTGTAGAAAGGAAACCAGGATGGAAATTAAACCCACAAAAAGAAAAGAAAAAAAGAAATAGGTCGTACAAAAATAGAAATTTCTAAACCAAGCAACAGTGAAGCCAGTGACTTTAAAAAATGTATGAATATGTGAAAAGATAGTGGAGGCGAAGTATTGGTTAATATTATCCTGAGGACAGTGACAGACCTCTGCATTGCCGTAATTCTGGGATGTGAAAAGAGCCTTAAACTGTTGGATTTGAATCATCTACTTTGGATTTTTTTTTTTTTTTGTACCGATAAATATATTATAACTATCTTGAGTTACAAGGCAAGAGAGTTACGTTGGGGCATGCAGAAGATCTGGTTGTTACCCACTAGGATGATGGGAATCAATAATCCTGATGAAAGCCACAATTACAACTATATGGAATATAACTATAATGTCACTCGGGTGGTTGCTTTTACTTTTATAAATATATGAGGATATTTACTACTGATGGGGGCAGATATGATTGAAGATTTTGAACAAACTGTTGCATCAGGAAGCTATGTTACCCTATTATGGATGATGGTCTTAATAATCCAGTGGAAAGACTTCAAAGAAGATATTATATGGACTATAAACTTAAAGTCATTGTCTTTTCTTTTCTATTTAGATATATTGGAATATATACGTATATATATATATATATATATTTAAGCAGAGTGGGTAGTGATTCAAAGATATTAAGAATTGTTGTGTATGGCAATTTTGCAGGAAAGTGGGTGAATAAGCTAGTTTACAGACTGATTAGTTTAAGAAAAGGGATGTTTAAGTGATATATTTAGGGGAGTGACCAGCCGGGAAACGGGCCAGGCCTGGCCTAGGGGAAACTCTGGGTCAGGCACGTGACCATGCCCCGCCGGAGTCGGCAGCTGTGGACTATGAGCCCCCTCGGCACCTGATTTTGAACACCCGGGTGTTGTTGGCTAACCGGTCGGAGGGGCTCCAGGCGCACGCGCTGGTGGACTCGGGGGCCACCACGAACTTTATGGACCAGGCCTTTGTGGCCCATTACAAAGTCCCCTTGGTTCCAGTGGATCCTCCGCTGAGGGTCGAGACTATCGATGGGCGGGAACTCGTGGCGGGGCCCATCAAATTCGCTACCCAGCCCTTGCGCCTCGCCATTGGGAACCACGAGGAGGCGATCCAGTTTTACGTAACAGCGGATCTGCACTTTCCCTTGGTCCTGGGGATGGCCTGGCTTCGGGCGCACGACCCTCAGGTGGCATGGTCGAGAAACGCCATCTTGTTCCCGAGCCTGCAGTGTGTCGACCACCTTCGCCACACCTGTGCCGGCCAGGATGTCTCTGCCCCGAACGTCTCCTTGCCTCCGGAGCTGACGCCCTTCGCCGACGTGTTCAGCGAGAAGGAGGCGGACCGTTTGCCCCCGCACCGACCCTACGACTGCGCGGTGGACCTGATGCCCAACGCGCCCCTGCCCTCGGGACGCCTGTACTCCATGTCGGAGCCCGAGCTGGCCGCCTTACGGGACTTTCTGGAAAAGAACCTGGCCCGTGGGTTCATCCGGCCTTCGACCTCCCCGCTCTCGGCCCCGGTCCTCTTCGTTAAAAAGAAGACGGGGGACTTACGCCTGTGTTGCGACTACCGGCGCTTGAATGCCATCACAGTGCGAAATCGCTACCCCCTGCCGCTGATCCCGGAGCTGATGGAGTGTCGAGTCCTGCCGGAGCTCGCCATTGATGGGGGGTGTGGGAGACGAAGGAGTGGAGATAAGCAGCCGCAGAGAACACACAAACAGTTCCTGGATAGCAGCATTCAGGGCAATGATTGATGACGTTGCTGGGCCTCTCCGATTCTGCTGTCCTCGCTGCTCGCAGCTGTTACTGTTAAGGGAGTGGGGGGTGCTTGATTGATAATCACCGGATGTATGTTTAAGGGGCTGAGTTTTTGTTAAATAGCGCTGTGGTGTGATTACACCCTGTGTAATTACACTCTGTGTGTTACTGGTGATTATTTCCTATCGCAGTTCTGAACGAACGACAAGCCGAGAGAAAGTCAGCGCTTGGTTCCTTTTCGCAAGAGGTGAGGAGTCCCTGTGGCTTTGCAGCAAAGGGGGATATGGCAGAAGGGACGGCCTTGGAAGAGCAGGAGTGTGGTGGAGATTTGGAGGGGGAGGAACCACTGATAGAGGAGGTGAAGGAGAGTGTGGAACAGTTGGCAGTGAAACCAAAAGTCAAGCAACCCAAGAGCGCCCCGCCCCGACCAGAGGAGGAGAGTTTTCCAGGACAACGGGCTCGGACGGGGGATTGGTGGCACAGCTCTGTTCTCCTCGGGCCACGGATGCCAACACCCCCTCGCTTGGGAGCATCTTTCCAGGGCTGGAGGGAAAGACGATGGACTGAGGAGGATGAAGGGGATTGGGGGTATCCTGCCTCATCCGGTCCCAGCACCATGGATACGCTACGTGAGCGTTTTGGGGAATCTGGATTTCGTGACGCCCCATCCTGGCAGCCCTGGGTTGCAGGGCTGGAGCCTCCAGGTTCTTCTTGGCAGGATACAGGGGTGACCGCTTCGGAGACCCAATTCCGGCTCACAAGTCCTAAATTGAGGATGGAGCGGACCTCTAGACGATCCATGGACCAACCCCCTCCAGAACAAGACCAAGGTGCCTCGTCGGGAGACCTTGGAGCCGGTCCTGAGCCCCAACCAACGCAATTGGCAGGGGGCTTACCTGTTGGGGGTCGCGGGGCGACGAGGGACCGACCTAGGCAGGACAGGAGAGCGACTGGAGCAGCGAGGACCCCAGGCCCCATGCCTTGGCTTCCGGGGGCCCCGCCGGGGCTGTGGGTCCCGCAGGCCGTTTGGGGACCACCTGCCCTGCAGACTTCCTTTGACGGAAACCCTGAACGAGTGGCTATTTTCTTAAGCCAGGTGATAAGCCATATGGACCAATATGGACAGTGGTATCCCTCCCAGTGGGCTATGGTGGTTGCTGTTACGGGAGAAGCGGCTGAGTGGGTGGCAGGCCTCCATGCTAAACATGCAAGGGAACTCGTGGACCTGGGACGATTTCTGGAGGCTCTTCGTGCCAGATTTGAAGACGAAACAAGCGCCCAGGTTGCAGAGGGGGATTTGTTTGCGCTTAAGCAACGGGGCGTACCAGCAAAGGAATATGTACAGGAGTTCCGAAAGATTGCGGCTCGGTTGGTGGGGTGGCCAGAACGTCTTCTGGTGCACCAATTCCATAAAGGACTAGACCGTGATTTACGGCAAGCCTGCGTGTACCGGGGCTTGCCCCCCAAGTTGAGTGTGTGGTACAAGGCAGCCATCGAATTGGACGTCGGTCTCCGAGAATTCCGTATACGGGGTGAAGGGGTTGCAAGTCAAGGAAAACGACCAGCAGAACGCACACAAACACCCAAGGAGACTAAACCGAATGCTGGCTCCGGCTTGGGGGAAAGGATCCAGCGGCCTGCGCTTCGTTGCTTCAGATGTAATCGCCTTGGTCATCGAGCAGCCGACTGTCCTCATCCCATGCCCCGCAACTTGGACCAAAACCCCCCTCCTAGAGCTGTGTTGAGAGGCAGAGGCCGACCAACATCCGAACGGTCCCAAATGACTCGAACATCTGTATGCTTTCTATTTATAGGTGAGCTCCTGGTAGGGGGGGGCCGCCTGTCGAGTCCTGCCGGAGCTCGCCATTGATGGGGGGTGTGGGAGACGAAGGAGTGGAGATAAGCAGCCGCAGAGAACACACAAACAGTTCCTGGATAGCAGCATTCAGGGCAATGATTGATGACGTTGCTGGGCCTCTCCGATTCTGCTGTCCTCGCTGCTCGCAGCTGTTACTGTTAAGGGAGTGGGGGGTGCTTGATTGATAATCACCGGATGTATGTTTAAGGGGCTGAGTTTTTGTTAAATAGTGCTGTGGTGTGATTACACCCAGCGCTGACTTTGAACCAAAACACCGACTTGTACTTTACTTTTGACTGCAAGCTTATCATTGCCAAAGTAAACCCTGATTCTCTGTGTGTTACTGGTGATTATTTCCTATCGCAGTTCTGAACGAACGACAAGCCGAGATGGAGAGGTTGCGGGAGGCCTCGATCTTCACTAAGCTCGATCTCCGAGGGGCCTACAACCTGTTGCGCGTGCGAGAGGGGGACGAGTGGAAGACGGCGTTCGGCACTCGGTATGGACACTTCGAGTATACCGTCATGCCGTTCGGGTTGACCAACGCCCCCGCGGTCATCCAGCACTTGATGAATGACGTGTTCCGGGACATGCTGGATCGGTTCGTGGTGATCTACTTGGATGACATTTTGATCTATTCCTGGACCCTGGAAAGTCACCTCCAGCATGTCCGCCAGGTCCTGCAGCGCCTGCGGGAGCACCAGCTCTATGCGAAGTTGGAGAAATGCTACTTCTTCCAGACTTCCATAGAGTTCCTCGGGCACATCATCACCCCCAAGGGCATCGCGATGAACCCGCGCAAGGTGGAGGCCTTGCGCAGTTGGGAACCCCCGCGTCGGGTGAAGGACGTCCAGCGTCTGTTGGGATTCGCCAACTACTATCAGACCTTCATCCCGGGCTTCGCCACCCTGACCTTGCCGTTGACCCAGCTCCTTCGGAAGAAGGTCCCGTTCCAGTGGGGGCCCCCGCAGCAGCAGGCCTTCAAGGTCCTCAAGCAGGCCTTCGTCACGGAGCCAGTCCTGAGGCACCCCAATCCACTCCGTCCGTTCGTGGTTGAGACGGACGCGTCCAATGTGGCGATTGGGGCGGTGCTGCTACAGGCTCCAGTGGATGGCGGCACTCTTTTTCCCTGCGCTTACTACTCCCGGAAACTCAATCCTTCCGAGCGCAACTACACCATCTGGGAAAAGGAGTTGCTGGCTATCAAGGCCGCGTTCGAGGCTTGGCGACATCACCTCGAGGGGGCCCGACACCAGGTGGAGGTGCGGACGGACCATCGGAACCTGGAGCACCTCACCACGGCCAGGAAGTTGAACCAGCGGCAGATCTGGTGGTCGTTGTTTTTCGCCCGGTTCAACTTCCACGTCACATACATTCCGAGCAACCTCAACCAGACGGCGGACGCGCTATCCCGTAAGCCAGAATACTTTTGCCCCAAGGACTCCCTTCCCCCCCGGACGGTGCTGCCAGCGGACTCCTTGGCCGCGGTCCAGGAACCGGTGGACCTGCGGGCTCAGGTGCTGGAAGCGCAGCGACGGGACGACTGGTCGCAGCAGCGGAGAGCGGACGTCGGCCCCGCGTCCCCATGGACCGTGGAGGAGGGCTTGCTCAGACACCGGGGTCGGCTGTACGTGCCCACGAGTCTGCTCCGAGCCCTCGTCATGAACCAGTGCCATGACAACCCCGCGGCGGGGCACTTCGGCTTCTTTAAGACTTTGAACTTAGTGACACGGACTTTTTGGTGGCCTCGGGTACGGTACGACGTGCACGCCTACGTGACGTCCTGTGTGACGTGCCGACAGGCCAAAGCCGCGTCCGGCCCCCCTCCTGGACTCCTCCAGCCGCTGCCGACACCGGAGAGACCGTGGGGAGCCATCTCCATGGACTTCCTGACAGACTTGCCCCTGTCCGCTACGTTCACGACCGTCCTCGTGGTGGTGGATGCGCTCATGAAGATGGCACATTTCATCCCGTGCCGCGGCCTGCCCTCGGCCCGCACCATGGCTCGCCTGTTCCTGTAACACATCTTCCGCCTCCACGGCCTGCCAGACCGGGTGGTTTCGGACCGCGGGGCCCAGTTCACGGCCTGCTTCTGGAAAAGCCTGATGGCCGCGCTGGAGGTGCAGGTGTGCCTGTCGTCGTCGCACCATCCAGAGACTGATGGGGGCACGGAGAAGGTCATCGGCATACTGGAGCAGTACCTCCGCTGTTTTGTCAACCAGCAGCAGGACAACTGGGCCGAGTACCTTCCCCTGGCGGAGTTCGCCTTTAACAACTCCCAACACACCTCCACCCAGATGACCCCGTTCCATGCCAACGTCGGATACCATCCACGGCTTTTCCCGTTGACCATCATGGACTCCCCTGTTCCCGAGACCCGGGACTTCCTCTCGGAGCTGCAGGCTGTGCAGCAACTGGTGCGGCGGCAGCTGATCCGGGCGAAAGAGGATTATAAACGGTTCACCGATCGCGCCCGCCGGGCGACGCCACCGCTGGTAGTAGGAGATTGGGTGTGGCTGTCCACGAAACACCTCCCCACGGATCGGCCGGTGAGGAAACTGGCCCACCGCTTTATTGGTCCCTTCCCTATCGAGGCGGTCATCAACCCGGTGGCCTACCGGTTGACTCTACCCCGCTCCATGCGGCTCCACCCCGTTTTTCATCGGTCCCTCCTGGTCCCTGAGGCCCCCGTGAGCCATCTCCGCCGCCCACCGACGCCTGCCCCCCCAGCCGCAGCCGACGAGGATGACGCCTCGACGTACGAGGTGGACAGTATCCGGGACTCCCGTTAGCTGAAGGGGCGCTTCCAATACCTCATCGCCTGGAAGGGGTACGGGGCCGAGGATTTCACCTGGGTGGACGCGTCTGCCGTTCAGGCCCCTGACCTGGTGCGGGCTTTCCACAAACAGTTCCCCTCCCGACCCCATCCTGACCGTCAGACCCGGGGGAAGGACCCTGCGGTGGGGGATAGTGTTGTGGCCCCGCCCTCTGAGCCTATCCCATCGGAGGAAGAAAGCTCCGAGCATGAGGAAGAGGAGTCAGCCAGGCCTCCCTCTCCAGGCCCCTCCCCTCTGGCACTGTCTCAGGTCCCGGCCGAGGGAGAGGAGATTAGCACAGAGACAGGTGTCTCGGATGAGAGTGAAGGAGAGACATCATTCCTGGACGCACGCCTCCGAAGGCGTGATAAACGATTGCAGCAGCTCAGGAGGCGTGCTAGGGATTAGAACTGAGTCACTGGACCACACCCCAGAGACTATATAATAGAGGGTGGTGGCCAGTGATCCCTGTGACGAACAAAAATAAACCTTGGATAGTCACTAGAGCATCGTCCGAAACTGCTGAGAGGAATATTTATTTTTGTTGGACTCTTGTACGCTGAGTATATTATCTTTCTGTTTCTCTGGAAATAAAAGCACTTGGCAGACGGTGTGTATATCACTGCCAAGTTGGAGATAAAGACCTGGGTGTGTGCCAAGTGCTTCCTTAACCCTCGGCTGGCTGTGTTTGTGTGTGTGTGTGTGTGGACGGGGACAGATCAATGTTGAACAGAAGGGGCAAGAGGACCGACCCTTGTGGCACCCCACATACAAGGTTCCTCGGGGTCGACCTCTGCCCCCCTGCCAACACAGACTGCGACCGGTCAGAGAGAAAGGAGGAGAACCACCGCAACACGGTGCCCCCCACCCCCAACTCTTCCAACCAGTGCAGCATGATACCATGGTCGATGGTATCAAAAGCCACTGAGAGGTCTAATAGGACCAGGACAGAGGAACAACCCCTGTCCCGAGCCCTCCAGAGATCATCAACCAACGCGACCAATGCCGTTTCCGTGCTGTACCCAGGCCTGAAGCCCGACTGGAACGGATCTAGATAAACCGTTTCATCCAGGTACTGGGGAAGCTGTCGCGCCACCACACTCTCAACAACCTTTGCCACAAAGCGAAGGTTGGAGACTGGACGATAATTTGCTAACACTGCCGGGTCCAGGGCAGGCTTCTTAAGGAGAGGCCTCATCACCGCCTCTTTCAAGGTGGCGGGAAAGTCAACCTCACTCAATGAAGCATTAATAATCCCCTGGAGCCAGCCTCGTGTAACCTCCCGAGAAGGCAGCACCAGCCAGGAGGGACACGGGTCCAATAAACATGTGGCCGCGCTAAGCCTACCCAGAATCCTGTCCACGTCTTCGGAGGTCATATGGTCAAACTCTTCGCAGATAACATTCTCAAGACCTGCCTCCATCACCCCTCCTGAATCTACCCAGTCAGAGTCCAGGTCTTCCCGAATCTGAGCGATTTTGTCATACAGATACTGCACAAAGTCCTCGGCCCTACCCTCCAAGGGGTCCTCCCGCGCTCCCAGGTGGAGCAGGGAGCGGGTCACCCTAAACAGGGCGGCCAGGCAGTTATCTGATGATGCAATAAGAGCGGAAAAATAATTACATTTTGCCGCTTTTATCGCCACTAGGTAGGTCTTAATATGAGACCTTACCAGTGTTCGGTCGGATTCGGAAAGGCTGGCCCTCCAACCGCTCTCCAGGCATCTTTTTCAGTGCTTCATCTCCCTCAGCTCCTCGGTGAACCAAGGAGCCAAGTGAGATCGGCGCCGGGTCAGAGGCCGCAAAGGCACGACCCGGTCCAAAGCTCCAGCGGCCGCCCTATCCCAGGCGGCCACCAGGTCTTCAGTCGAGTCATGAGCCAGAGCCTCAGGGAATGGCCCAAGCTCCGTCTGGAACCTATCCGGATCCATCAGGCGCCTGGGGCGGAACCACCTCATCAGTTCCGCCTCCCTGTGGCAGGGTGTAGCGGTTCGAAGGTCAAAGTGAAGGAGAGAATGATCTGACCATGACAAGGGCTCAATCACTATGTCCCCTATCTCAAGATCACTCAGCCACTGACCAGAGACAAAAACCAAATCCAGAGTGTTTCCCCCCGTGTGAGTAGGGCCATGAACTAACTAGGTCAGGTCCATAGCCGTCATGGAAGCCATGAACTTCCGGGCTGTCTCAGATGCTTCACCGACGGATGGCAGGTTAAAATCCCCCTATCACGTTGAGCAGTTCGGGCAGGGCCGCCGCCACGTGGCAGGGAGCCAGGTACATAATCAGCAAGCCCATCTGCACCCCATTACCCCACTTCACAAGGAGGGACTCACACCCGGCAATCTGAGGAACAGTGGCCTCCCTCGGACCAAGACCTTCTTTTATGACAACCGCCACCCCCCTGCCCCTGCCCTGTGACCTCGGCTGATGAAATGCGCGGAAACCAGGTGGGCACATTTCAACAAGGGGGACCCCCCCTCCTGGCCCAACCAGGTCTTGGTGATACCCGTCAGGTCCGCTCCACCCTCCTGAACAAGATCACAAATGAGGGGGGCTTTATTTACTATGGACCTGGCATTGCATAACATCAGCCGGAGGCCCGGGCCCTGAGGATCTATGCAACCTGGGGAACGAGAGGAGCATTGGGGGCCGGAGCGCGCCACTGCTCGAAGACAGCGAGCGTGCACTCCCACAACATGATATGGCCCACTGCTCCCACCATATCTGCCCCTCCCACCCACAGTACTGATGGAATGGCCATCATCGGTACAAACTCTAACCCCCTCCTTGACCCCGAGCCCCGCACCTCCCATGCCGTGTCCCCCAGCCGGACCAGGCCCCCCCCTCGTTGGGTTTTCCCCCAGACCCACAACCCTAGTTCCAATCTAACCCTCCTCCCCCCGGAACCCCTTAAAAAATTCGCTAAAAATTTAAATATAAAACCCCTCAACCTCCTCTTCGCCGGATGCCACCTCTCGGGGTTCCAAAACCCGTCATCAAGGTAGGCCCTCGATAGTGTGGAGGGCCAGGCCTGCAAGAGGGGGGAATCTCACAGTGCAAGTAGGTCCGCCGCCGAATACATCGAATGAATCAAATAAGATGGATAAGACGGATAAATTAAATAAAATAAAATAAAACAAAATAAAACCAGGATGGGAATAGCAATTGGGAAGGGTCTAAAAGAGAGTCCTGGCACAGAGATAGAGTCTCAATGTAGGTAGAAGCTGGAATCCACTGCCCTCTCATGGCAGTGGGAGGAGTCCAAAATTAATTAAGGAACGTTCAAATTGTCCAGGCCACCCTCTCACGGTGGCCGGCCCAGCTGGACATAGGGATAAAGGATCAGTAGTTCATCTCCTCCGATGATAGATGGTTCCTGGAAAATCAGCTCCCTCAGTATCCACACAATACTGACCGGGGCTCCATCTGACCAGGGGAGACAGATGGCATTAATACAGTACAGTGGAGTAGAATGATGACAGTCCCGTAGGAGGAGAGAAAGTTACCATCGGATTCAAATCAGATTCAAATCGGAGGTGGCTGACCATAAAGCCAATAAACAGGCCATAGAGAAGGGGTGGCGGGGGGGAGAGGCATACGGGGAGAGGCATAACTCTCCGTATGCTTTCCGGGTACAAATGTGTTTGATGGATCTTCTTCTTTTTGAGATTTTTATATAATCAAATTGGATTAAGGCACTCAAGAGCCTGAAGATTTATTGCTGATTTTTGAATTTGGATTTTTATATTTTCTTATTTCTTTTTCTAATTTTGGCTGGCTTGTTTTTTTTTTCCCCTTTTCTTTTTTCTCTTTCTTTTTTCTTTTTCTTTTTTGATTCACATCTAATGGATTAGGGTTTGGAAGAACCTGAAGAGTTGTTTCATTTTATCCGTTTTCCTTTTTTTTAATATTTGGCATTTTTTTTTCTTTTTTTAATTAATTTTTGGCTTTGGCCTTGGCTGATCACTGAATAAAATGAGCAGAAAAGTTGCGACAGTGGGAGTTGCGGCAACCACCCCTTCTTCATCTCCATCTGGAGGACAACATACCATACAGGCAATGCTTCAGCAAGAGAAAGACAAAGACAAAGACACATCGATACAAACGATTCTGCAAACAGTCCAAAGGATGGAACAACAACTACTTAAGACAGATGAAAAAGTGGTCAGCATCCAGCAAACAATGTCAAAATATGAAGAAAGGCTGCAAAAATTAGAGAAAAAGGATGATCAAAAAGGATGATCAAAAAGAGGAAAAAATGAAAGATATAGACCAGTGATGGCTAACCTTTTTGTCATCGCGTGCCAGGAGAGGGGGGGCAGGGGAGGGTCGTGCACGCACGTGTCCACGTGCATGCGTGCGCAACCCCCTCCCCCCCGCTCCTGGCACATGATGGCCTGGTAGGCCCGTTTTTCTTTCTTACCTGGTTCCAGATCCTCTCTGTGTATCTGGGAAGGGCGAAAACAGCCTTTCCCACTCCCTTGGAGGCCCTACGGAGGCTGAAAAGGCCCATTTCTCAACTCTCGGTGGGACAGGAAGTGACATTTTTTGCTGTCCCCAGCCTCCAGAACCTCTCTAGGAGTCTTTAGGAGCCTCTCTAGGAGTCTCTAGGAGCCTCTCTAGGAGTCTCTGGAGGCTGGGGACAGGAAAAAACGTCACTTCCTGTCCCACCGGGAGTCGGGAAATGGGCCCTTTCAGCCTCCATAGGGCCTCCAAGGGAGTGGGAAAGGCTGTTTTCGCCCTTCCCAGATACACAGAGGGGATCTGGAGCCAGGTAAGAAAGAAAAACGGGCCTTCCCCACCCCGCCCCCAGGCCCTCCAGAGGCAGGAAACAGCCTGTTTCCCTACTTTTGGTGGGCCCAGAAGGCCCGAAAATCAGCTGGCCGGCGCACGCATGCGCCCCAGAGCTGAGCTGGCGTGCCCACTAATATGGCTCCGCGTGCCACCTGTGGCACGCGTGCCATAGGTTCGCCATCACGGATATAGACAATAGACTGGGAGAGGTTGAATGAGAAAGGAGTGGTTTAATTGGATGGGAAATGGATAAAGCAGAATTTTACCTTAGATTTCAAAATGTGGAAGAAGAAAAGGGAGAAAATTTGGCTGACATTATGATTGAGATGCTGGCTGATGCTTTAGAAACTACCAAAGAGAAGATGATGGACGGTGTGGATGAGATATATCGAGTCTTCACTAGATATGCAATGCGTAATAAGCTGCCACGAGAAGTACATATAAGATTTACTAAGAAATCGATCAAAGCACAAATTCTTCAGGTGGCCAGAGAAAAAACTCTGAAATACAAGGAGAAAGAAGTGGTGGTTTTGAAACAAATACCAAGAAAAGTGAGAGAGATGAGAAGAGAATACCAATTCTTGACCAAAATATTAATCCAAAAAGGAATCAACTACAGATGGCTGATACCAGAAGGGTTAATCTTAACGTGGCAACTTCAAAGATATAGGCTGGATACAATTGACAAAGCGAGAGCCTTCCATTAAGAATTTCTTAAAGAAAAGGTAGTGGAAATGGAAACGGAAACCCAAGCTACAGTAGTGCCATTAAAATTTACAGAAGAGGAATTGGCAATGATTGAATCAATGGAAGGCGCCGTAGGCGGGATTGTGGAATACAAGGAACAACGTGAAGTAAGATCAACTAGAGCAACAAAACCTACATATAAAGTATAAATATGGAAGAAACGAAATTAATTTCAATAAACATAAATGGACTTAACTTGGTAGTGAAAAGGAGAAAGGTGTTTCATAAATTAGAGAAATTAAAATTTGACATAATTTGTCTACAAGAAGTGCACATTAAAAAGCAACACGAATTGATGCAACCTAAACTTGGAAGAATCTTTTTATCATTGTCACAAAGTAAAAAGAGAGGATGTCAGCTTCCAAGCTGCCATAAGGACGGAGAGGAGAGGCTTGAACTTTCACCAACTTAATTCCCCTGAAGAACTGTCTCCACAGAGATGGGATGGGGGGGGGGGGGACATTCCTGTGAACTGACGGAGATGGGATGAGAAGAGTGACTTGGAAGATGGCCAATGAGACGCAGAAAATTGGGAACCGGAAAGAGAGGTTTTGGGGGGACCAAAGTTCAGTGCTAACTGCACATTGAGTCAGGGTCAGTTCGTTATGCTCAATAAAGAGAAAAATTTCCTCAAAGATCGGGCGTTTGGAAATTCATTTATTTGGAGATAACAACGAAGCTTGACAGAGGAGTTATTTTATATATTAGAAATTCAATACTCGCGGAACAAATATGTGCAGATTCAGAAGGTCGAATTTTGATGGTGGAAATAATTGACAATAATATGAAAATCCTTTTATGCTCCAAACAACAATCAAAGTGACTTTTATAAAAAATTACACATGAAAATAATTGAAATGGAGTATGACAATATATGTATGATAGGTGATTTTAATGGAATAGTGGATGAAAATTTGGACTGTAAAACACACAAAACAGTAAGACATAATAGAAAGACACTACCGAAACCCTTTTTTAAGATGATAGAGGAAATAAATTTGAAAGATGTATGGAGAGATAGAAATGGGACAAACAGACAATATACCTTCTACTCGGACAGACACCTATCTTGGTCTAGGCTAGACATGATATGGACAACAATGGATTTGACTTTGAATAGAGAATATGTGGAAATAGAAACAAATTTATGGGCTGACCACAATCCTGTGATAGTTACCTGGAAAGGTTGAAAAAGAAAATCCAGATGGATTCTAAATAACACAATTTTAAAAGAGAGAGAGTTGGCCTTCTTTTTTAAGGAGAATAAGAAAGAAGATACATCGGCACAAAATCTTTGGGATACAATGAAGGCCTATGCCAGAGGTCTAATAATGGATTATACAAGGAAAAGAAATGTGAAGAAAAGACAAACTTCTAAAATATTGATGAATATAAGAGATTTGAAAAGGAACTCCAGAAAGATCCATGCAAGAAAGATGTAAAAATGAAAATGGATATAATAAAGCACAAAATGGACTTACTGGAGAAGGAAGAATTAGCCCAAAAAATAAGAAGTGCTAAACAGAATTATTTTGAAAATGCGAATAAACCAGGAAGATGGCTAGCATATAAACTGAGAAAAGAAAGAGAATCAAGAAAAATAACACAATTAATTGATGAACAAGGGCAAAGTAAATTTGGAAATAAAGAGATGGGAAAAATAATACAAGAATATTATATACAACTTTACAAGAGAGAGATGATAGAGGAGGAAAAAGTGACAAGATATTTACAAGATGCAAAATTATCTCGGATACCCAAAGATATCGAGGCGATGTTGGAGGGGAGCATAACAATGATGGAATTAACAGAAGCAATCAAGAAGCAAAAGAATGGAAAGGCACCAGGGCAACAGGTTTACCTGTTGAATACTATAGGACATTACAAGAATCCTTAAGTCTCCCATTATTGGACATTATGAATGAAGTGATGACAAAGAAGAAAATACCCAAATCATGGACTGAGGCATATATTACATTGATTCATAAAGAAGATACAGACCCACAACAAATCAAAAACTATAGGTCTATATCCCTACTAAATTCAGACTATAAAATCTTTGCTTCAATATTGGCAGAAAGGCTTAAGAGATATCTGAATAATTTTATACATACAGATCAAAATGGATTTCTCCCAAAAAGACAAATTGGAGATAATATAAGAATAATTCTGGATACTTCAGAATATTATGAAGCACATCCTGAAAAGCAGATGGCCTTGATATTTTTAGACGCACAAAAAGCTTTTGACAATGTAAATTGGCGATTCATGACGCTTCAAATGGAAGAGATAGGCTTTGGCAGGAAATTTATTCAGGCAATTGAAGCTATATATTTTAAGCAAATGGCAAAAGTAATGATAAATGGAGAATTGACTGATTCTATCGAGATAGAAAAAGGCACTAGACAAGGATGCCCGTTGTCCCCACTGTTGTTTATATTGACTTTAGAAGTTTTAAACAGAAATATTAGAGAAGAAAAAGAGATAAAAGGTATGAAAATTCAAAAAGAAGAATATAAATTACAAGCTTTTGCAGATGACCTGGTCTTTATTATTGAAGAACCATTAATAACAATAAATAAATTGATAGAAAACATTGGAGAGTTTGGGAAAATAGCTGGCTTGAAAATTAAGATAAAACGAAGATAATGACTAAAAATATGTTGAAAAAGCAAAAAGAGGAATTGATGGAGATTTCAAAGATGCAGGTCACAAATAAGGTAAAATACTTGGGGATATATTTGACAGCAAGATGTAGCGCACTTAAAGAAAATAATTATAACAAGCTTAAGCAACAGATGAGGCAAGATTTGGTGAAATGGGGAAATCTGCAGCTATCCTTGATTGGTAGGATCTCAACTATCAAGATGAATAATTTGCCTAGAATTCTTTACCTATTCCAGACGATTCCAATCAAGTTGGGTAAGGATTTTTTTGTAGATTTGAATAAAATGCTTTTGAAATATATTTGGCAGGGAAAGAAGGTGAGAATAAAATTAAAGTTATTACAAGATGCTAAAATGAGGGGTGGTTTTGGCCTGCCTAATTTTGAACTTTATTATCAAGCAGCGAGTTTAATGTGGATTAAAGAATGGATAACTTTGAGAAATACTAGATTATTGAATTTGGAGGGACATGATTTGTTGATGGGATGGCATGCCTTTTTATGGTACAAAGGAACAAAAATACAGGGGTACTTTAGAAGACACCAGATACGAGAAGCCTTATTGTTGAACTGGGAGAAGGTTAAAAAATATTATTATTTGAAGATTCCAGTCTGGGTATCTACAATTGAAGCCTTTTCATATTCGGTAGTATTTAAAAGAGAACAAATTGTAAGATATAGTGAATTATTGGATGAAAAGGGTGAACTCAAATTAAAGCAAGAACTAGAAGATCAGGGATGTAAGATGGATTGGTTTTCATACATGCAAATACATTCTAGATATGAAGAAGATCTCAAACAAGAAGGTGTTTATAATGTCTTGACTAATTTAGATAAGATTTTAATGGGTTCTGATGATCATGTAATTAAAAAATTATATGGATATTTGTTAGAGCTAAAAATGGAAGAAGAACAAGTTAAAGAATCAATGATAGCTTGGGGAAAATATTTTGGTCATGGTATTGATTTAGAGAAATGGCAAAAATTGTGGTCACATAACTATAAAATGACAATGTCTACAGCATATAAAGAGAATTTGTATAAGATGTTTTACAGGTGGCATCTACCCCCGACAAGGATAGCCAGAATGTTCAAGAATAAATTGGAGAAATGTTGGAAGTGTCATCTGTGAGGGATCTCACGAAGATCGATGGTTCGTTGAGGGCACTTCCAAGAAAAGTCAGCACGCAAGGATGCAATCAAATTAAGTCTTTATTTAGAAGTAAAGTAGAGTAAAATGAGTTCCCTGGCATGGAGGCATCCATGCCTGGATTGAGCCCATGATTCAGTCCTGTAGGAAGTTAGAACAAGAGCCCTAGAGCAGCCCCTGTGCAGGGGTTCTTATAGGGGCCCCTGGCCCCTCCCTTACCAATGTGTGAGGGGGCCGAAGGGCCATTAACTCTCCCCAATGGGGCTGCAGGGGCCGGAGCCCCTTGACCAACCAGTGGGATCAAAGGTCCCTCTTTGCTCCCATCTGGTAGCCTTTTAAGAAACTGCCATGGCTGGCACAAAACACCTAACATCATCAGACTCCAGGATCATACTACCATATGTGGTGGACATGCATAGAAGCTAAGAGATTTTGGACTAAGATACACACGTGGTTGGAAAAAATGAGAAAGAGACATATTGACTTTAAACCAGAGATATTTTTATTAGGGATCTTACCAGAGACATATAATAGAGAATTGCAATATTTAATTGTGAATGTTTTAACAGCGGCTAGAATTGTATTTGCCAAAAACTGGAAAGGAGAGAAGATACCTACTGATGAAGAAATTATTAAGAAAATGATGGACTGTGCTGAAATGAGTAAATTGACATTTGAAATAAGAGAACAGGAAGATAAACAATATTATTTGATATGGGACTTGTTTTATCAATGGATAGATAATAAAACATGGAGATGAAATATGAAGTGGAAGTTAAGATAAAATATGTGAATTCTTTTTTTTTCTATGAAAAATAAGTTTTGGTCAGATATTGATATTTTGAAGATGGGATTGAGCACAAAAGGATGTTAACCGATCAATACACTGTCTGTAATTGTTTGGAATGATTATGTTTTTATGTTTTGTTTTTGTTTTAAAATAAAAAATTGTTTTCAAAAAAATAATAATTAAATGGATACAGAATTGGGGAACCAGATTCTAGAGAGACAAAATACAAGAGGTCCAATAGGAATGAAAAGGAAAACTGTAGCAAAGAAAACATTGTTTTCTCTTTCAAAAGCTTTGCTCTGCCAATTTAGTTTCAATTTGGTTGTTATTTCAGAGCACAGTTAAAAGGAAAGTTACCTTGCACTGGTAACCCTGTCCAAATAAAGGTTGCAGATCTTTCAAGAATACTTGGGAGAGGGCAACTGGATGCTTCCCTAAGTCTCCTCTTTAAATAAAGCACCTCATGGAGAAGCAGCTCCTACACTGAACGATGATTTTCATTGGGCCCTGAAAACACACTTATTCCATCTAGCTGGGCTGGCTTGATCCCATCCTCTCAGTTTTTAATTTGAATTCGGTTTTAATTGGGTTGTTTTAAACTTGGGCCAAAATTATTTAATTGTTTTTTAAAATGTTTTTTAAATTTTATATGCTATGTTTTATCTTGGCTGTACACCACCCTGAGTCCTGCAGAAGGGCGGTATAGAAATAAAATAAAATAAAATAAATAATAAATAAATAAAGTTTGATAGATAAATACGAATTCTAAAGTGCTGTTAATAGGAAAAGAAATTTGGAATTAACTCTCAATCTAACCACAATAAGGAAATGTGTGCTTATATGCATCAATGAATAAGTAATCAAGTAGGAAGTATGTAAAATAGTATATTTCTCATTTCTATGTTGATCTTCTGTAACAGTATTGCTAATTTACCAGGCTACTGGAGATCAACCAAGCTAATAAAGAAACTTGCACCTATAACACAAAGGAAGATACAGATTCTGTTATAGTTTACAGAAAAGTACTTCCAGTAGCAAAGTTATTATAGTTTATTAACTTATTAACACAGATAGGGAAATGCGTTATGATTTCATGAAGCAGGGTGGCCAGCAAATACAAAGATGTAGGTTAGAACAAGCCCCAGCAAGACTCTTTTATGGGGAAGGAGAGGAATGGAAAGGAGGCAAGGTTGATTTCCCCAGGCAAATGATATCTGAAGGAAAGACTTATACAAAGAAATGGGAGGGGGAAATAGATTTATAATTGTGGGATGGTTGTGCAGGAAAGAACAGAAATGGAGGAGTTCTGACCACTCTGAATCCCTACCATGGCTGCTGCTGTTATTGGTTCCTCGTGTTGTTGCTTCCTCATGTTGTGCTAGGCACTGTACATTTTCTGTGCCTTCTGCAGCCTTTCGGAATTTGCCTAGCATACCATCTCAGAAATATTTTGGCCACAGTTCAGCAGATCTTTTCTGCATTAAGCCCAGGAAATAAACAGAATCAATGTGCAATTTTCCAAAGGTCCCTTGGATGGGGTTGGGTTTCCATTTGCTACAAGAACCTTGGAAAGGTGAGAGA
The DNA here is from genome assembly GCF_029215685.1 of Pituophis catenifer annectens. NCBI lineage: Eukaryota > Metazoa > Chordata > Lepidosauria > Squamata > Colubridae > Pituophis > Pituophis catenifer. The sequence continues at coordinate 28,714,413 of NW_027256885.1, read as the reverse complement.
TGTAGCCAATGTCCCGGCGGAAAGACAGGCTCTTTGAGTGCTCTCAAGGACTTGTCGGTATCTCTGCTGTCCGAGGGTCCCCAGGGACCTAAGTCGTCTCGTAGTGATGACAAACAAGAGGAGCACATACCGGTCAGCACAGGGAGTTTGCAAACTCCTTGGAAAGACCAGAAGAAGCTCCTCAATTCGGACAGTGAAGAAAGTGACCAAGAAGTCGCTATGAAGCGGGGGCGGCTACAACAACAAAAGAAGATAAAGAAAGACAGCATGTGACATGGAGGTGAGAGGGTTCTTATTTTGCCTTATTAAAGTTTCTCTTGAAACCCACCTGGAGAATTTACAAGGTGGAAAAGACTAGCTGAAAGCAAGGAGTGAGAACGGTATAAGCTCTCACATCCAGTAAATTGGCTGTGAAGGAAGTGAAACTAGAAACCTTTTTACTGTTTTATTGTTTTATTACTGAAGAAAGAATTTGGGGAATTTAAAACCTTTTTAAACTTAATAATAAGAATTGGGACAATGAATTGAATTGGAGATGGAAATCCCATTTGAACAAATGATTTATTATAGAATGGGATGATTGTTAAAAGAATTTTGAATCAATTTTGAATCAACAAAGGAAAACAGAAGTTAAAGTGTGGTGTTAATGTTAAAAGTTGACCTGCAGTGCCATCTAGTGGTGAAAGGAAAAAGACAGGGAAAAAAAAGAAAGAAAAGATTCTCTTTGAAGAAACCCTAACAATAACTGACCTTGACATTTAGCTGAATGATAATTGAACAGCTGTGAAGGAGAGAAGACAGGCTTTTGAACTTGCCTTTGAACTTTTTCCTACTTTTGTTTTTCTATTTTGGATTTTGAATCTTACACAAACCTTCCTTTTTTTCTCTTGGGATGATTAGTTTATATATTTTACTATAAACTTTTTGAAGTGCTTTGTACTTTGTTCTGAGTTTTGCTAGTGGAAAGAAAAAGTTTTTATTCTTGACTTGTCTTATATTCAGAGACCTTTTTTCTTTTCTTTTCTTCTTTTTTTTTTTGACTGAACTTAATAGAGTCAGATTATTAAAAATTTTGGATTATGACATGAAGAGTCAGAAGAAAAATCTTCTCTTTTTTCTTTTGGCTACCTGGTATTTGATTTTTGTCTCTCTTTTTTTCTGTTGTCATTTTTGCTTTTTATTTTTTTGAATTTGTGCCATCTGGACAATTGGATTAATTTTTTTTTTCTTCTTTTGGTCCTTTTTTTTCCCCCTTTTTCTTATATTTTACTTCTAAATTTTTATATGGAAGATTGGGAATTTTAAATTTTTGTAGGGAGGTGGTTGATTGGGTTTTTTTTTCTCTAATTCAACCATCGGGTGGATTAGAGATTTGGATTATAATTTAATCATAAATGGATTATAAAATATTAAAATGAAAAAATTTACAGCCCACCTGCATCCTGCATCAAGTCCCTCAGCGGCAGAAACACAGAAAACATCAGAGATGATGGAACTAAGAAATTTTATGCAATTGCTTCATGATGATATAAAACAAGAGTTAAAAGAGATGTGAAAGAGATGATGGAGAAAAACGAAGAGAGAATCCAAAAAGTAGAAGAAATGGCAGACATCACAGAGAAGAAGGTTGAAGAATTAGAAGAGAAACTAGTGTCAACAGAAAAATTACGAGAAAAAACAATTATCTCACTTGAAATGGAATGTTCTGAATTCTACTTAAGATTTCAAAATATAGAGGAAGAAAAAGGAGAAAATCTACCTGAGGTGATTGTGGAGATCTTGACAGAAGTTTTGGAACAACCCAAGGAAAAGATTTTAAATGAGATTGATGAAGCGTTTAGAGTATATACAAGATATGCAACAAGGAATAAATTACCAAGAGAAGTACATGTAAGATTTACAAAGAAGGCGGTGAAAGGAGAGATATTACAAGCAGCAAGAATCACAGCACTGAAATACAAAGGTAAAGAACTTGTGGTTTTAAGACAAATACTTAGAAGAGTTAGGGATCTGAGGAGAGAATATCAATTTTTAACAAAATTCTTAATATTCAAAGGAGTGTGTTTCAGATGGTTAATACCTGAAGGAATCGTTGTGACATGGCAAGAACAAAGACATAGACTTGATTCTATTGAAAAAGCAAAGCTGTTTTATCAACAATTTTGTGGACCGTTAGAGGAAGATCAGGGTGCAGTAGGCGAGACAAAACAGAGAGATGACGAGAAAGATAAAGAGGAAAAAACAAAAGAAGAAAGAGTGTTAAGAGAGGGAGCAAGAGCTAAAGACCCAATGGAACAAAGAGAGACAAGGGCGATGAAATAAAAAACGAGTAACAAGTAAATCATGGAAGAAGAAATAAGAGCAATATCACTAAATGTAAATGGACTAAATGCGGGAATAAAAAGGAATAGAACCTTAAGTAAACTGAACAGTTTGAAAATAGACATATGTTTACAGGTACATATTAGAAGACAACATATGAAATTGTTACAATATCCAAAACTAGGAGTTTTATTTACATCATTGATACAACAGAGTAAAAGAGGTGTGGTACTGTATATTAAAGAAAAATTAGAACCAAAACTATGTTTTGAAGATGATGAAGGTAGGATTTTGATGGTGGAAATAAAAATCAGTTCAAAACAAATATTACTCATTGCAGTATATGCACCAAATGAAAAGCAAGAAGAATTTTATCGAAAACTACACAAAAAATATTAGAATTGGATTATGAATATATATGTATAATGGGTGATTTTAATGCCATAGTAGATGTAGACTTGGATTATAAAACAACGAAGACTAATAAAAAGTCTAGAAGAATACTGCCAAGATCTTTTTTTACAATGATGGAAGAATTGTGTATTCAAGATGTATGGAGACAAAAGCACTTGAAAGAAAAGCAATATACTTTTTATTCAAATAGACACTTATCATGGTTGAGGTTAGACATGATATGGATGTCAACAAAGTTTATGGATAGTATACAAGAAGCAAATATTGATTCAAACATTTGGGCGGACCATAACCCAATGATAATAACATGGAAAGGTCAAAAGAAAAGGACAAGATGGACTTTAAATGCAACAATATTAAATGAAAAAGAATTTCAACAGTTTATGGAAAAAGAATTAGAGTTTTTCTTTAAAATAAATAAAAAAGAGGACATATCACTTCAGACAGTATGGGATACTATGAAAGCTTATATTAGAGGTCTGGCAATAACATATTTGGAAAAAAAAGAATAAAAAGAAAAGACAAAAACAGATAAGATTGCAAGAGGAGTATAAGAAACTAGAAAAAGACTTCCAAAAAGATGCACAAAATAAAAAAATTAAGAAGTTGATGGAAGTGAAAAAACATGAAATAAATATAAATGAACAGGAACAATTAGCAAACAAATTAAGAGCAACTAAACAAAATTTTTTCGATAATGCAAATAAACCAGGAAGGTGGTTGGCGTATAAATTGAAAAAAGAAAAGGAGAAAAAGATGATAAAATACTTACAAGATGAAGAGGGGAAAATATGTTACAGAAACGAGGAAAAGAAGAGGATAATTCAAGAATACTATAAAAAAATCTACTCTCAAGAAAAAATTTCAGAGGAAGAGATATCAAAATATTTGGAAAAGTCAGACTTACCGAAAATAACAGATTAATATAAAGGAATGTTAGAAGAGAGAATAAAAATGATGGAATTAACAGAAGCAATAAAAAGACAAAAAAATGGGAAAGCACCTGGACCGGATGGCCTACCAGCAGAATTATACAAAACGTTACAAGAAGTGATGAGCAATGCAATGCTGGAATTATTTAATGAACTTTTAATGAAGGCAAAAATGCCAGATTCATGGAGGGAGGCCTATGTGACACTTATTCCCAAAGAAGATACAGATCTACAACTAATAAAAAACTATAGACCCATTTCATTATTAATTGTGGACTACAAGATTTTTGCCTCAATAATGGCAAACAGATTAAAAAAAACATTAAATGAACTTATTCATACAGATCAAAATGGATTCCTACCTAAAAGGCAAATTAGAGACAATATGAGGGTAATTTTAGATACCTTGGAGTATTACGAGACACATTCAGAAAGACAAATGGCGATGATGTTTTTAGATGCTCAAAAAGCTTTTGATAATGTGAATTGGCAATTTATGATAGGACAATTGCAGGGAATGGACTTTGGGGAGAGATTTATAAATACAGTAAAAAACAATTTACAACAACCAATCTGCTAAGATAATGATGAACGGAGAAATGACAGAGAACGTTGGAATTATGAAGGGTACTAGACAAGGATGTCCCCTATCACCATTATTGTTTATTCTGACTGTTGGATGCTTATCCTACAGTTGGGTAGATAATATATAGAAAACTATGTTCTGTAACTTTAACTGCTACAAGATGACTAATTGGCTGTGCTAAGCAGACATAAAAGAAAGCAGGAAGTTCATTCACTTCCGCTCCTGCTATGAGAAGGTTGAACTGCTGAAAGGAACTGTGTCTGTGTTATTGAAGAGAACTGGAATTGTAAGCAAACTATATTTTTGTGTTGAACCGTGATTATTTGAAGAAGTGTTATCTTTTGAGAAGCCAAGTTTGTTTTTACTACAAGTAAAGACTGTTTATTTTTCTTTAAACGTTCAGAGTCTGTGAGTATCTGTGTGTTTTGCTAAGCAACGTATCTTTTCGCTGTCTGGTCTGTTGCACCACTTTGCAGAGGGCAGTTTTACCCTCAACACTGACTCTAGAAGTATTGAATAGAAACATTAGGTGAGATAAAGACATAAAGGGAATGAAAATTTAAAAAGAGGAATATAAACTGCAAGCATTTGCGGATGATTTAGTATTTATCTTAGAGGAACCACAAGTTACAGGACCAAAATTATTAGCTCAAATAGAGAACTATGGAAAAGTGTCTGGACTGAAAATAAAGAAAAAACAAAAATCTTGGTGAAAAATATTACAGAAAAACAAAAAAAAAGAGATAGAAGAGACATTAGACATACAAGTAGTGAAAAAAATTAAATACTTAGGAATATATTTGACTTCAAGGTGTGCAATGATCAAAGAACACAATTATTATAGACTTAAAGTACAAATTGAGAAAGACTTGGAGAAATGGAAGAATCTTCAATTGTCACTTATGGGAAGGATAGCAATTATAAAGATGAATATATTACCAAGATTATTATTTCTATTTCAGACAATACCGATAAAAATTGAAAAGACTTATTTTCAATATCTAAATATGATAACAAGGAAATTTATATGGCAAGCCAAAAAAACAAGAATAAGTTTAAAAATGCTTCAGGATACGAGATTACGAGGAGGAGTCAGACTCCCGAATTGGGAATTATATTATCAAGCAGCAGCACTGACATGGTTGAAAGAATGGATTGAATTAAGAAATATAAGACTATTAACATTGGAAGGACATGATTTACAACTGGGTTGGCATGCTTTTTTATGGTATGGTAGAAGTAAGATACACATGTACTTTCAAAGACATTATATAAGAAATGCATTATTATTGGTATGGGAAAAAGTTAGAGACAAATATTATGTGAAAATACCAATATGGTTCTCAACAATGGAAGCGTTAATTCATCCAAACGTTTTTAATCTTGGAAATATTGTTAGATATAAAGATTTGTTAACAGATAAGGCGGAGTTGAAAGGGAAACATGAACTGGAAGAACAGGGAATTGAAATGGATTGGTATATGTATCTGCCAATGGTGGGTTGCTCCTGATTCGCACGGGTTCGCAAGAACCGGTAGTAAAAAAATTTAATAGTTTGGAGGGACGAAAGGAACGGCGCTCCGTTTCCAAAGCCCCTAATATCCTCGCTTCAGGCGCTGATTTCGGCGCTACCGACCCCGTAGAGGTCAGTAGAAAAAGGGGAAATTTCTGAGGACCTCGGGGAGGACGGCAATCCCCCCGAAGGTTCAGGATAACTCCTCTAACTCGGAACGAGGAAGAACCAGCCACCCGGCTGGCCAGAAACGCTGACAGCTGTTAAGAGGGAAGCAAAGATTGAAAAAGAAAAGCATCGGTGAAAACAGAAGTGAGGATTAAAGATTGAAAAGGTATATCCGCATTTTCTAACGGTTGGGAGAAAGCGGGTGGAAGGAACCCCTGAGTAAAAGAGGAGAGAGAGAAGCAGCGACCGACAAGTGGAGTGAAGGGGAGGAATCCATATTGAAAGTGACAGCGCGTAATCTGGTAGTCAGTGAAATCCGAAAGAATCCAGAGGGAATACGGTTGAACGAAGTGTGTGATCGATAACCAGAGCTTTATAACAAGAAGCTGCGGGAGCGAAGGTCTCAGAAAATTTAAAAGACTTAACGGGAGGATTTTTAGAGCCCCGGATATTTATAGAAGAAAGGACGGAGAAGCCATATTGGGCAACGCAGTCAACTTAGAACTTATAACATTGTTGCCGATACTTACTGGACAATTCAGATAAAGGCTTCCTTAACAGGATCGAGTTAACTGATCGAGTTAATTGGATAATAAAGCAACGGGACTATTGGATTGAGCTATTTGGGGAAGCAGACGCTTGATACTTTTGGCGCACGATCGGTGTGTATTGGACAAAAAGTAAAGGGAGGAAAAAGAAAAAAAAAGTACGATCGGACGTGAAATATACTGGATTTATAATTTTTGTTTCTGCCACAGCTTACCCCGGTGAGGACTTGAACTGAGGATTACGGAACAAGTGGATAATACATGGATATATTATATTGAAACTATTGACAGTTGAAAGGAAGTGGACTTGAACTATAATTGGATATTTGATATAAGGATTGCCAGAATACAAGATACTACCAAGACCAACTACTAATTACCAACAGTGACTAAGAAGTAATACTTGGTATATATATACTTACTGCTTTGGAAATCTATACTTATATGACTGCATAACATTACCTTATACTTATCTTGTACTCATTAAGTGAATTATTGCCTTATTAATTTGTTTTTATATATTTAGAATCAAAGATATAGACTCTATTATAGCTAAATATAATTTCTATTAATTTGTCTTTATATAGTTAGAATCTCAATGATTTGTTAATTTGTCTTAATACAATTAGAATTCAAGATCCGGATTATATTATATTTATCATAGCTATATTATAATTACAAAAGTATATTTACATACGTATGTTATATAAATTAAAATAAATTGGATAAATTAGTTAAGTAAGATAAATATTTAGACAGTTGTTTAAGGAATTTACGTTTGACATATGATTGCATAGTACGACCTTATTTATAAGAAGTGTATATTAAATAGATTAAGTGATATATTAATTTGATCTATATATAGTTAGTGTTAAAGATTCAGTCCATAGTATATTAGATATATTCATAGCACTCATTCCCTACTTACTAATATAACAGTTACTCAAATACTTAATACCAGGGAGAATTAGCTGATGGATTGCTAGAACGCTACATTTTTCCCTCAACCCTCCCACTTAGCTTCCCATGCTGATTGATTCATAAGTATAGAGGAGCCTGGAAAAAAGCAAAAAATAAATTTGGGTGAAATTTTAAAACAGACCTAGAAATATTGACCAGTATATGAAAATCTGGGAAAGAATAAAAAAAGAGATAATAATGGCGACCACAAGTATAACGACAACAGCTAAAATAAGTAAGAAAACACCATCGAGCCAAATGATACTTATGACCTCACCAGCTCAACAAAAAGTAACTGAAACCACAGAAAAGGAGAAGATGACCCCTGCCCTACAGAACATCCACTCCGCATTAGCAATGATCCAGGAAGGCATGAATAGAATGCAGGAAACCATGGCACATAACCATGAAGAGACCAAGAAAAATCACGAAGAATTGAGGTCAGATGTGAGTGAAATTAAAGATAACATCAAAAATATGGATGAGAAGATAGAACAAATTCAACAAAATATAGCGGAAAACGAGCAGAGGATCCAAAAGGTGGAAGAAAGAGTAGAATATGCGACCAATAGAATGGAAAGAATGGAACAAGATCAAGGGGCATTTAATAAGGAAACTGAGGACGTGTTAACCTATCTGGAAATGGAAAAGGCATCATTCTACTTACGGTTTCAAAATGTAGAAGAGCAGAAGGATGAGGATCTAAGTGAAATAATGACTGAGATACTGGCAAAGGCAACCCAGGTGGATAAGGATGAACTGCGAAATGGAATGGATGAAATATATAGGGTGTACATGAACTACGCAAGAAGAAACAAATTACCCAAAGAAATTCACATAAGATTCACGAAAAAATCTATTAAGGAAGAGATCTACAGGAAGATGAGGGAAGAGACAATCATGCACAAGGGAAGAGAAATCATAACTCTCAAACAAATACCAAGAAGAACAAGAGATCAAAGAAGAAATTATAATTTCCTGACCACCCAGCTAAATAAATTTAAAATAAAATTCCGCTGGCTGCTACCGGAAGGCCTACTCATCTCCTGGGATGAAAGAAAGTACAAGATTGATAATTTGGAAAAGGCTCAAGAATTCTTTGACCAGCACTTTACAATGGAAGAGGAACAGGAGACAAGGAGAGAAACAGAATCCGGGACACGGCGGATGGAGAAGGAAGAAAAAGATCAGGAAGAGGCAAAAAGATTGGAGAGAGAAAGAATGGAGAGAGAGGGAGCGAGGGAAAAGACTCAAAGAGTTACCAGAAACACAACAAAGTTGAAAATCACAAATAGATAAACTTGATAGAGATGGAAGGAGAAATAAAAATTATATCAATTAATATAAACGGACTCAACTCCCCAAGGAAAAGGAAATATATATTTACGAAATTGCAAAAATTGGACTTAGATGTGATAACTTTACAAGAAGTACACATTAAAAGACAGCAACAAATATTGTTGGAGAATCAAAAATTAGGAAAATTATTCACATCCCTAGGAGATAATAAGAAGAGAGGAGTGGTAACTTATGTTAAAAACCATTTAAAAGCTAAACAGATATATACAGATTCGGAAGGACGTATTTTAATAATTGAAATACAAACAGAAACAAAGAAAATATTGCTAGCTTCTATCTATGCACCTAATGGAAATCAGAGGGAATTTTACAAGAAACTACACGATACAATTAAAGATTTGGAGTACGAAAATATCTGTGTTGTCGGAGACTTCAATGCAATTGTGAATATACAAGATGACTATCGAAGTAATAAACAAAGTAAGACCCGAAAGAGAATCCTACCGGATACATTCAAGGATATGACTGAAGAATTGCAATTACATGATGGATGGAGAGAGGCCAACAAACAAACCAAACAATATACCTTCTACTCAAATCCACACCAGTCATGGTCTCAGATTGACATGGCCTGGATGACGCCAGACCTCAGGAAGGATTTACAAGACATCGAAATTATACCGAACACATGGGCCGACCATAATCCTATAAAAATAACATGGAGAGGACAGCGAAAGCAGAAGAGGTGGATGATGGACACCGGAATAATAAAAGATAGAGATTATGTGCAGATGATGGAGAACGAACTTAGAATATTTTATCAAATAAACACAAAGGAGCAGACTTCAGTACAGAATTTGTGGGACACTACTAAGGCCTATATAAGAGGCCTCACAATAGCATACACAGCAAAAAAAAATAAAGATAAACAACAAAAGAGGAAAAAATTAATGGAAGAACTCAACATATATGAGTCACAATTACAGAAACAGCCCGACGACAAAACAACAAGGGAAAAATTGAATCGTACTAAACATGAGTTGAACTTAATTACGCAAGCAGAAATCGCACAGAAAATGAAAATGGCCAAGCAGAAATACTTTGAATATGCAAACAAAACAGGTCGCTGGCTGGCATACAGACTGAAGAAAGAGAGGGAAAAAAGAATAATATACCAATTGCAGGATGAAACAGGACAACTATATAGTATGAATTTAGATAAAAAACGTATAGTAAGGGAATTTTATCAAAACCTCTACACACAAGAAGAGACTCAAGACCAAGATATTATGGAATACCTACAAAAAGCAAATATCCAGAAATTAGAGGAATCCCACAGAGAAATACTGAATAAACCAATAACAATGATGGAGTTGATGGAAGCCTGAAAGAAACAGAAGAACAACAAAGTCCCAGGTCCGGATGGAATTCCAATGGAATTTTATAAAAACTGCCAGTCTGCAATAGATGAACTACTACTACAAGTTCTCAATGAGGCACTGTTGGAAGCAGAAACACCTAAATCTTGGGCCGAAACAATCATCTCACTCATCCCCAAAGAAGATACGGATCTGACTAAAGTCCAAAATTATAGACCCATCTCGCTGTTAAATGTAGATTATAAACTATTCATGACAATTATAGCACAGAGGCTGAAAACAATTATACATAATTATATACACCCCGACCAAAATGGTTTTGTCCCAAGGAGACAAATAAAAAACAACATGAGGACAATAATAAACGTCCTGGAATACTATGAGCAAAACATCTATAATCAGGTAGCGCTAATCTTTCTCGACGCGCAAAAGGCGTTCGACAATTTGAACTGGAAATTCCTTATAGCACAACTGCAGATTATGAATTTCGGCGACAAATTCCTGAAAATGATTAAGAAAATATATTCTTCCCAGACAGCGAGAATTATAATTAATGGAGATATGACTGAAAAAATAAACATCCAAAAGGGGGTAAGACAAGGATGCCCGATATCGCCTCTATTGTTTATAATCTCACTGGAAGTCCTTTTAAAGGAAGTAAGAAAGGAAGAAGAAATAAAAGGACTGAAGATAAGGAATGAGGAGTATAAATTACAGGCTTTCGCGGATGATGTGGTCTTCATAGTGGAACAGCCGGAAGTAGCGGGAGTCAAATTACTAGAGAAGATAGAGGAGTTTGGCAAAGTGGCGGGGCTTAAGATCAATAAACAAAAAACCAAAGTCTTGACCAAAAATATGACAACGACACAAGAGGAAAAATTAGAAGAAGAATTAGGAATGCAAATTGCGAAGAAAGTAAAATATTTGGGAATCTGGCTTACTACGAAAGCAACAACTATTAGAGAGGACAATTACATTAAATTGATGAAGCAAATTAAAAAAGACTTGGAAAGATGGAATAAGGTACAACTATCATTTCTTGGCAGAATAGCGTCTGTAAAGATGAACATATTACCAAGACTCTTATATCTCTTCCAAGTGATACCAATTGGTCCGGGAAAAGATTTCTTTAAGGATCTCAACAAGACAATAATGAAATACATCTGGCAAGGAAAGAAAGCTAGAATTAAAATAAGATGCTTGCAGGATACAAAGGAGAAGGGAGGCCTAGGTCTACCAGACTGGGAGTTATACTACAAGGCGGCGGTGTTGAATTGGATCAGAGAATGGATAGATCTATCAAATAGGAGAACGTTATACTTAAGAGGGATTTGATCTGAGTCGAGGTTGGCATGCCTTTCTGTGGGAAGGCACAGACAAGCAACATCCGTACTTCCAGAGACATGTAATAAGAGGTGCACTATATAAAACGTGGCAAGGTATCAGAAGGCAACACTATAGTAAAATCCCGAGATGGCTGTCGCCTATAGAGGCCCTAATTTATCCAAACACTATAGAAATAGGAAAGATGCGGAAATATCAAGAATTGTTGAGTAGTGAGGGAGACCTACTTACGAGACAAGAACTGGAAAGACGAGGCATTATGGTTGATTGGTGGCCATACCTTCAAATTGAGTCAAAATATACAGCAGACCGGAGACATTATGATTTTCAAAGCCAACCAAGTGAACTGGATAAAATTTTAAAAGGCACAGATGAGAAAATAATATCTAAAATTTATGGATATTTAATAAGGCATAAATTAGAGGAGGAAACAGTGAAAGAAAACATGGTAAGCTGGGCAAGAAATATAGGTCATAATATAGAGTTGGATAGATGGGATAAGCTATGGGCAGAAAATTATAAGATGACACTGTCGATTCCATACAAAGAACATTTATACAAGATATTTTATAGATGGCACCTTCCTCCGGCACGTTTGGCTAAAATGTTTCCAAACACATCACCAATGTGTTGGAAGTGCAAGACACAAAAGGGGACATATTACCATCTCTGGTGGTCTTGCAGGAAGGCACAACGCTACTGGCAAGAGATTAAGAGAATAATTGAAGAAACAACGAGGCAAAGAGTAGAAATGAAACCAGAATTCTTTTTATTTGGAATGACTACACCACAGTGTACCAAGGAGATAAAATATCTTACCATCCACATATTGACAGCGGCACGCATAGTGTACGCTCAGAATTGGAAATCCGAGATAATATCAACAGAAGAAAAAATAATAACAAAAATAAATGAATGCGCAGAGATGGATAGGCTCACAAAAGAGCTCCAAGACAAAGAGAACACTGACTTTTATTTAGTTTGGCAAAAATGGTACACATGGTTAGAAGGAAGGATAGGGCCAACAACATAGGACACTAGGAGAACATAACTCAAGAATTGCAGAAATAGATACATGAGATGAGCCGTAGGATGGTATAAATAAATGGTTAATATGATTGTAGAAAGATACTGCTGAACTTCTATGAATGTATTAAGGTATAAGCAAATAGATTTGTAAATAGTATGATTAAGGAAAATTGGGTAAATGGACATTAATCACCGATGCGAAGGTTTTCTAGAAGTTAGTCGATGGACTTCTTGTTAATGTATAAGTGTTTACATGTATTTGTGTTTTACGTTTGTTTATGTTAATAAAATTTTTAAAAAAAATTTAATAGTTTGGAGAACCGGTAATAAGATTGGCTGGCCACGCCCCCGAACCGGTTCCCGGCCCAGTCACTGGTCGCTTACCCCGCCCACCGTCATTGCCCGCATGCAGCCCCAGGACTCCGCTCTTTGCCAGCCAGGAGCGCTGCCGCCAGTTGCTCCCGTGCACCTGGATGCCTGCCTACCTCGTCACCATGAGGAAAGACCCCGAAGTTCCGCTGCCTGGGATCGACGTGGGCTGCCACAGGGAGAAGCCAGGTATGGCTGGCTGGACGCTGCCCGGAGCTGAGCTTGAGGATGGCAGGAGGAGGAACGTTGCTTCTTAGCTGGCTCGACCGAGGGATAAGCCAGACACATGGGAGCAGAGCAGAAGGCGAAACTTGCTCCCGAGGCCGCCACCCCCGCGATGCGCCCACGGAGCCAAACACGATTCGCCTGGGCACACAGGGCCCAGCATCCCCACAACCTTCCTAGGGCCCTGGGTCTACCTGCAAGGGCCATTGTGCGGAACCCATGGGGCAAAGATGGAGAGTTTTCCACGGGGGCTTCCCGGGCTCCAGCCGGATCGGAGAGCCAGCAGAGGGCGCAAGATGCGCGCTGCATTTCCTCCGTGGGGCCAAGCCAAGTTTGAAAAAGTTCCCCGCCGGCACTGGACGGGCTCCGGTGGCTGCAGCAGCGATGGTGGTGATGGCATCCGGGCAGATCCAACAGGTGAGAGCACAGGAGGCGCCGCGCAGCACAGGTGCGCCTTTGCAAAGCGGCCTCACGGCTGGTGCCTCCTTTCCCCAGCCGGGGCTGCTGCACCTACGGCACCAGGAAACCGGCGGAGGGAGTGGGGAGGGTGGGCGCAGGGGGGTCCTATCCAACTGGGCTTTTGCAAAACCAGGCGCGAGTTTGGGATTCCGACGCTCCACGCGCGTTTTGTATGGCTCGCGGGGAGAGGGGGTGGGCGGGAATCCGAGCCTGTGGATTGGCTTGTTTGGGGTGGGGGGCCAGGATCTCCGATGACTGGAACTTCCAGGGGATGCCCCTGGTTTTGCAGCAGAGGGGTCTTTAAACCTGCCTTATCTGCGTTCCTTTTCTTTGCAAAGATTCCCCCCCACACACAAAAAAGACGGGTTGCCCAAACGTTTGTGCTGCTGGCTTCCCTGCCTGTCTTGGCTCTGTCAGAGTTGGGTCTCTCTCGCCTGGGGAGAGGGTCTCTTGGATATGTATGTGTGTCTTGTGTTAGACTAGGCAGGGAGGTGTGATTCACATGGTTGTTAATTTAAGTGAATCCGGCTCCCCCCCCCATTGACTTTGCTTGTTGGAAAGGCTGCCCCCCCCATCGCCATCTCAGCCCCTCTGCCCTGCCTTGACCTTAAACCGAGCTGCGTTTCCTCTGAAATCCAGTCTGTTTCCTCGCTGGGCGAGACTTTCCTGCCCCTGCCACTGTTTCTCCAATTTCCAGGAGTTGTTTGTTTAGAGACAGGAAACCTTCCCAGGTTTCCGGTGGGGGAAGGTTTGAGCTGTGGAATATCTCACTGCCACACATGTGTGTCCCCCCCCCTCGCTCTTTTTTGCCTTGAAAAGGCAGAAGCTTGAAGAGGTTGCAGAAAAAAATGCTCTTAGAAGCTTCTGATGATCAGGCAACTCAGCTTGGATCGTCAGAGGTTTTTAAAGGGATTTTTTGAAGAGGTTGTAGGGGAAAAAAATCCCTTTAAAAGCTTCTGGCGATCCCAGCAGATTTGCCTGATTGTCAGAAGCTTCTAAAAGCATTGTTTTCTGCAACCTCTTAACGTTGTAGAAAAAATGCTTTTAAAAGTAAAAGTAAAAAAAAAACAGTTGGCCACACCCACCCAGTCATATTACCCCCCCAAGCCACGCCCACAAAATAAGCCACGCCCACAGAACCGGTAGTAAAAAAATTTAGAACCCACCCCTGGTATGTGCAGATACAAACAAGATATGAAAAAGATGTTAAACTACAGGGTTTTTATTTAGAGAAGACTGAGCTTGATAAGATACGGGAACAGAGGATAAACTAATTTAAAAATGTTACAATTTTTTACTAAATATAGAACTAGAGGAAGTACAAGTAAAAGAAACAATGATAGCCTGGGCAAAACACTTTGGATATTCAATTGAATTGGATAAATGGCAACAATTATGGGAAAGAAATTATGAATTAACAATGTCCACTGCATATAAGGAAAATCTATATAAAAAGTTTTATAGATGGCATATGCCCCCTGAGAAACTGGCAAAAACGTTTAAAGATAAATCGGCTAAATGTTGGAAATGTCACCAGTTACCAGGTTCATATTACCATATGTGGTGGACATGTCCTGAAGCGAAAAACTATTGGAATAAAATTAAGTTATGGATGGAGGAAATGATACAACAACATATAGATTTAAAACCAGAGCTATTCCTATTGGGTATCTTACCAGGGAAAACTAGTAAAGATAATATATATTTGATTATACATGTAATAACAGCAGCAAGGATTGTTTATGCACAAAAGTGGAAAGCAGAGAATATACCTTTGGAGGGCGAAGTAATTAAAAAAATCTTAGCTTGTGCAGAAATGAATAGATTAACTATGATGATAAAGGAAAGAGAAGATACAGAATATTTTAAGATATGGAATAAATTTTACTATTGGTTAGAAAAGAGATACAAATAAGTTTTTAAAAGAGATTGAAAAAAAAATGGTTGTAATTAGAATAATATATTAGTGGAAAATCTTTGTAATGGATTTGGTGCGATTGAAGACAGAAGAGATAGAGAAGAGAAGAAACTTTTGAAGATAACACCGAAATGTCACATGTAAGAAATGAATGATGTACTAAATGTTTGCATGTCTTAAAAAATAAAAAAAATTTAAAAAAAAGAACCTTGGAAAGGAGCCACACATTTTAACCCTCGTTGTTCCTCCACCCCTTCCCATCACCCTGATTCTTCTGGAACCCATTCACACCTCTCCTTTTTCATGATGGAAGTCAACTGCCCAAAAACCTCCAGAGGAGCTGGACTTGGTCCCTATATACAAGAAACCCTGAGGAATTAGAAGGGGTGATTAATCATGCCACATTAGTTTGTACAAACTTGCATTTTTAAAATAGACCTAAGCTGCTACCTTACATACAATATTGTACTGAGTAAGTCTCACTGAATTCCACAAAGCTGCTTCTAAGTAGATATGCATAGGATTGCACTGTGAATAGATTTTCTTTTCTTTCCCGATCCTCTTTATTTTTCTCTTTGAGTTCCCTTTTTACCTTGCTTGCATATTTGCAAATCAAAATATTACCTTGAAATAATAAGGTAGGTAGGAAGGGACATTCTTGTCATTATTGCTGGTTAATGGAAGTCACCATGTTGACCAAATGGCCTGACATAGCGGCTTGCTCTAGCAGACAGGAGTAAAATAGCACTGTTGGGGCTATCTATCTATCTATCTATCTATCTATCTATCTATCTATCTATCTATCTATCTATCATCTATCTATCTATCTATCTATCTATCTATCTATCTATCTATCATTTTTTTCTTTACATACAATATATGCTTAATGAACAGCGTACTGTCTGGGTCAGTTCGTTTATATAGTAATAATATTTCTTATGTTCCTAATTTCGACCCCTTTTATCCAACCATTGATAAAACAAGTCCCAAGTTCGAAAATATTCTGTGAATTTTTTCTTTTATCTTCAGTGTTAATCTGTCCATTTCTGCACAGTCCAGTATTTTTTTAATCATATCTTCTTCTGTAGGTGTTTCCTCACTTTTCCAATGTTGTGCAAATACAATACTTGCTGCTGTTAAAACCTGCAATATCAAATATACATTCCCTTTATCATATTTTTCTGGTATTATGCCTAACAAAAATAGTTCTGGCTTAAAGTCTATATGCTGTCTTAATGTTTTCTCTAACCAAGTATGCATTTTTGTCCAATTTTTTTTTTTTTTTTTGCTTTTGGGCACGTCCACCACAGGTGATAATATGTGCCCGGTTTTTAATTACATTTTCAACATTTGGTAGTCTAGCATAGCCTTTGTGGAGTCTTGACTGCCAGTTTTCTCCTCTTCCCTTCCAGTCAGTTGCACAGCCAGCTTTCTTGCCCTGGCCTTGCAAGGGCCTCTGCCCAATCTGACTTTCACCTTTTCCCATTTGCTCTCTTCAAGAAATGGCCTGCTCCTTGAGTCAGCCAGCAAGCTGAAAGGTCACTGGCAGGTTCTGCCACTTTCTTGTCTGAGCTGGACCTGACTCACTCTGGGGCTGCCCTTCTGCATTTCAAACAGGCCAATCTTTGCCCAGAGCTCCCTTCCATATTGGGCAGCTTTGAACTCCCATGCTTCCCCTTCTCCATTAGCTGCCCAGGACAGTTTGGGCCGCAGATTTCAAGGACGATTTACTGTCCACCAGTGGCACCTGAAAAAGTGCACTGCAGTAGTTCTCCTTCTCCCCCCCATGCCCACCCCTCCACTTCCTTTCCAGCAAGCCAAGGAAATGAAAGCAAGCCAGAAGAAAATACGACACCACCATTCAGGAGGCTGGTGGTTACACCAGTCCAGTGAATCAGGCCCATGAGGACCACCTGCATTCACAATGCACCCGTATGTGTTGACTGTTCAGGAGCAAGTCCTAGAAAGTCCTAGAAAGTTTAAGGAGTCTTACTCTCAGGTAAGTGAGCAGAGGATGGCAACCTCAGTCCCCTGAGAGTTAGCATATTGCTCAGGCACCAAAAAGGTCCCTTAATATTCCACATTTATCAAATCTTTTGCCCTGTGACATTTCTCTAGTTGGCATCAAGTTCTGCTTTCCCTTGACTCCCCACCCCACACCTCCCTCTCATCCAGAGTATTATTATAGAGGTCATCCTTATTAAAGGAGCCCATAACACGCCTCCTGAGCAAACAAAAATATCCTTAAAATAAAGGGAGAAAAGAATTTATTGTTGGAGACAAATACATGATTTGTAAACCGGAGGCAAGGGTGGAGGGAAAGCCTCCGGTACAAAGTTCATGCTGGGTTTTCCATTGTTCTCTCTCTTTACCGCAGGTTTGGAAAGGGATTGTCTATTGTTCTTCTGGAGCCTCGAATGAGGAATTAAGCAACACACACACATATACATGTCAGGAATAAATGCCTTGCCTCTGATCCAGAGCTAGAGGCAGGGGGGCTGGACAAGCCAGCTCCCAAGGTCCACCCTAACCCAATAACCCCTCCTTACCTTAGCCACGCCCAAGGGGTACTTAAGGGTCAGCCATGCGGTCCTGCTTCAGTTCCAGACTTGTACCTGTAATGATAAGATGCTTAATTAATAAACAGTATCTGATTTAATGAATACCTGCTTATGGAGTTATTGGGCACGATCCTTGAACACATTTAACAATATGGTAGCAGAGGATGGTTTGACAGCCCAATCCTAATACTCCACAACATGCAAAGGACCACGACAGACAGGGTGAATACCAGGGCATTCACCAAGAAGATGGCAGGACGGCCTGCCCAACCCGAAACCACGCAAGGAGAGGCACCCGAGGCGAGCGGCCTACTCCACCACCCATGCACCCCGGCCAGAAGCGACGAGGGGTGGAAGAAACATGAGACCTCAAAAGGAGAAAAACACGACCTAAAAGTAAAACTTCTGGAGCTGATAGATTCGTCACAAAGCAACACCGACCTCATCGCGGAACTCCGAAGCCTGGTCAAAGGCTGCGAAGCAGCGAGTGAGGAAGATGAAGACGAATCCGACTACAGCAACGAAGATGCGGTAAGGGGGGACTTCCCCCACCAGAAACCCACCGAAAAGGCCGAAGGAGACTTCGCGCCCTTTTTACGGCGGCCATCTTGGGAGGCGACGTCATCAAAAATGGCCGACCACCCACCAATAGATTCCCGAGATTTAAATCTCATGGCGGGAATCGGGGCCTACCCAAAAGTAGCCGACCAAAACTACTACAAAAAACAAGAAAGCCCAAAGCCAAAACCTACAGGCCCGCCTACCGAGCCCGAGGTCAACCAAGCCATCGAACTAATCACCGCGGCCCTAGGGGAGAAGATGAAATTACCGAACACGCACCCCGGTGCTAGGCCAAAACGCAAAGGGGACCCTAGCGCGAAGAGGGCCGACACCGGCACCCACCCTGGGGAACTGACCGCTACCGCATGGGCCCAGGGCCACCCAGAGCTCCCAAGGAGCCTCCCCATAAAAACGGCACACCGAAGGCGATGGGACTACTCACCGGACCGACGACCGGGACCAGATCCATAGCCCACGGGGCCATCCGCAGGCAGGGGACGTCCATCGGCGGGCAGGGGACTCGGCCCGACACCCGGAGGCGACACCCACACAAGGCCGGGCCATCCGGGACCATTCGCGGCCCCAACGGGACTTCCGACCTCCACCGACGATCCTCACCGCTTCCCGAGGCTCCAGACGACGATCCGCGACGATCCCGAGCAAGCAAGGCCGACCAAGAAGGAACCGAAGGCCCATCCGGAAGGTTGGGGCCTTCACCCGAGAGCTGCGGGGACGAGCTCCTCACTCCACGGCGGCTGGGCAGAAATGAACCTCACGCATGCGCAATGCATCCCTGTAAGAGAAACGGAACAAGACATAGAGCTACACCGACGCAAGCACATAGAGACAAGTCAATTCAGACTTGACACAGTCGTTCCTCTGCCTTATTGTGAGTACCCTTACGTGAGGAACCATGGACAGCGACATAATGTAAGTAATTTAACTTACAATTCAGGGACTTTGCCAAGTGACTTTCCCAAACTAAGACTAGATGGGGAGAATTTCCTGGACTGGAACCAGCAACTCCAGGTCACCCTGCTAAAGGAAGATCTATTATCCCTAGTCATAGACCCCCCAGAAAAACCCTGGACTTTTGAATTAGACTGCATCCACCATAAAGCATACTGTATTGTCATTGCCAGCATTACCCCCAGTATTTACCCCAGCATTAACCACCACTTGACTGCTCTGGAGGTAATACAGAGGATGCACAAATTATTTTACTGCCAAAGCGTAGCAAGCACCACCAGGTTATCCAGGGAATTCTACGCCACCAAACTTAAAGCAGGGACCCCAATGAGCGAACATTTATTGTCTCTAAATACCACCAGAGCTCAGCTGACACAAAGGGGGGAGGTCATAAGTGAAAGGACTATGATAAGCATCATTGTAAATTCCTTAGACCCCAGTTGGGACACATTTATCACGCAGATAGACAACCTAGGGTCAGGGAAACTCTCACTGGAATTACTAACAAGTAAACTAATAGCTGAAGACAGCATCAGGAAAGACCGCTTACTAAGCCGCAGGGAGCAAAGACCCAGCAGAAAGGCTGAGCCACAGGGTAGGAGCTACAGTAATGCAGAGTGCTACATATGCGGGTCAAGAAATCATTACAAAAGGGACTGTCCTAGAAACACAGGGGACAGGGATAGGTCACATAGAAGGGACAGACCAGAACAAAGGGCAAGGCACACTAGCGGACGCTCACCAGAGGACAGACACAGGCGTAGGGATTCCCCTAGCCCCAGGGACAGGAGAAACCACAGGGACAGCTCCAGGGAGAGCCAGACTGGATCACTGTATGGCATAGGAGATCAAGAGCGACACGTAGGCCAGGACAGGGAGGAAGGCACATGGCTGCTGGACTCAGGGGCCACAAACCATACCACTTATGACCGTAACTCGCTAACCTCATTTACAGAAGAGAGTTTTATAATAAAAGTGGCTAACCAGAACAATGTGCAAGTAACAGGTAAAGGTAATGCATACGTGCCAGGGGTAGGAGTAGTACAAGGAGTACTATTAGTGCCAAATATACCCTATAACATCCTTGCCACTCTAAAACTAAGCAAGGACAACAATGTCGAGGTGACATTCAAGGAAGGAAAGGCGCAGGTAACTAGAGGGGGCAAAAGAATAGGGAAAGTAGTAATCAGTGGGGAACTGCCATTCTTCCAACCAGTCAGGGACAAGCAGCCAGAGGTAAACAATCACCAGAAGGTCAAACCCGACAACCCAGACTACACAAGTGGGGAAGTAGAGGGGGTTAGTCACGCACACACCACTGATGATACAAGTGAGCAGGGGACTCCCAGGGAAGGAAAGCCAGCGATAGGGAAGCCAATGCATGACAACTGTGCCCACCTGCTACACAGAAGACTAGGACACATTAGCTTCCCTGTGGTGCAGAAAATGATGGAATGCTCTGAAGGTGTAAAAATAAAGGATTGTGAGAACTATCTCGAGTGTTCTATTTGTAAGAGCTCTAAATTAAAAACAAAACCAAGGCCCAAAAAGTCAGTGCGCACAACTAATTCAATCTTCCAACTCATACATATGGACCTAGTGGGACCACTAAGACCCTCCATCAAATATAGGAAGAGGTACTTCCTGACCATAGTGGATGATTTCAGCCGCTATGGCTTCGTATACACGCTAAAACACAAGAGCGAAGTATTCCAAAAATTTAAGGAATTCTACGCAAGGGTGGAGACACAACATGATACCAAGATCAGGCAAATAATGACAGACCGGGGGTCTGAATTTTTGTCAAGTGACTTCTCGCAATGGCTAAAGACACGCGGGATAGTCCACTACACGACTTCTCCATTTTCCGCCTTTCAAAATGGCGTTGCAGAACGAAAAAACGGAACACTGCAGACCATGATGAGGTGCGCACTAGAGGATGCCGGCCTAGGGCAGCATTTCTGGTCAGAAGCACTCATTTATTCGAACTACACTTTGAACAGGTTATGGACCAGCGTACTAAACAAAACTCCATACGAGTTAATGTACCAAAGGAAACCACAGGTGTCACACTTACACATATTCGGGGTCACAGCAGATGTGCACATCCCCAAACAATTGAGACATAAGGGAGACAGGGTATCCAGAAGACTGAGGTTCATGGGGTATGAACCAGGAACGAAGGGATATAGATTCATAGACAGTAATAACAATTTTGTGATATCACGAACAGCTGTTTTTCACGAAAACGCCAACTGGTCCAAGATACACCTCAACGAGGTGTCCCTTAGCAAGGACGGACCAGGGGATGACCAAAGGGGGATAAAGCACCAAACAGGAAAGGGTACAGAGCAGGAAAAGAGCAAACCCAAGAGACAGGAAATACCAGTGAAGGGGTGGAAGGAAAACTACCCATGCATCAAAGTGGACTCACTCACCGAGAGAGAAGCTAGGTACATGCATGACACAGAGACACCCCCCGACAGGCCAATCAGGGCAAACAGGGGCAAAAAACCGGAAAGGTTAGGGGACTACGTGTTATCCCTCCACACTAACCAACTAACCCCCAACACATATGAGGACATACTGAAGTTACCATATGAGGAAAGAGAAAAATGGGAACAAGCCATGGAGAGGGAAATGGACAGCCTGAGGGAACTAAACGTATACACTCCCTCTAAAGTCCCAATAGGAAAGACGACCATAGGCACCAGGTGGGTCTACAAAATTAAAACACTAGAGGGAAACAAAGCACTCTACAAGGCTAGGCTGGTGGCACAGGGGTTCGCCCAAAAATACCCTGATGATTACACGGAAACGTACTCCCCCACAGTCAGGACTGAAAGCGTAAAATGTGCGTTGGTTATTGCATCACTACTTGGGTTAGAAGTACATCAATTCGACGTGCAAACCGCTTATCTGCACGCCGAGCTCGATAAAGAGATATACGTGAGAGCGCCACCTAGCCAAAACACCAGGAAGGGAGAAACCTGGATCCTAAACCGGAGCTTGTATGGACTCAAACAGTCAGGGAAACGTTGGTACGAATGCCTATCCAAGACATTGAAGTCCATGGGATTCTCAGCCACCTCGGCCGACAACTGCTTCTTCACCAAGAAGTCAGACAGTTCCCTCGAGTACGTTTTGATATACGTGGATGATATATTGTATATCGGTGGCCAGTCTAGCAAATGTAATGACTTCGCCAGTGAACTAGGAAAACATTTTACACTGAAAATATTGGGTAAGGTAGATAAATACTTGGGAGTGCAAATCACAAAAACTGGCATAGGTTTCCAACTGTCACAGAAGGACAAAATTTTGGAACTAATACATAAGTGCAACATGACAAACGCCAAGGGGTGTGAAACACCAATGCAACCAGACTTTTTGAAGGACATGTATAATGGGGCTGAAGCGTTCAAGGACAACACATTATACAGATCCACCATAGGCTCCCTATTATACATTGCGAACTGGACTAGGCCAGACATTGCCCTGCCAGTTAACTTGCTATCACGACATGTAGGTAAACCCACTGTGTACCACTGGGAAGCCATCAAAAGGGTACTGAGGTACCTAAAGCAGAGCTCCGATGCTTGCCTATCACTAGAACCCGAGAACACCACAACACCCACACTCACATGCTATGCAGACGCTGACTGGGCTGGGGATGTGAAATGCAGAAAGAGTACCTCAGGTTACGTATTCTTTCTAAACAACAGCCCAGTACATTGGTACACAGGCAAACAGGATCTGGTAGCCACATCCACAAAAGAGGCCGAATATATTTGTTTGTCCAAGGCCGCCAACAACCTGATCTGGTTTGATGACCTGCTCGCAGACATATGGGCCGAACCGAACTATCCTATCATCATGCACGAGGACAATAAAGCCGCTATGGAAATATCTAAGGCTGAAGCTGTGGGTCAAAGGTCGAGGCATATCGACATAAAATACAAACACGTTAGACAGTTTGCAAGCATAGGATTTATAAGAGTTATACATTGTGACACAGAAGAACAAACAGCGGACATTCTAACCAAACCATTGCAAAATAAACAGCACACGTATTTAACATCAAAATTAGGGGTCCTCCTGAAAAGGGCACCTCAGGTATGCACCACACAAGAACACCTCGGCCAGGCATTTAGAGGGGGTTTTGTCAGGAATAAATGCCTTGCCTCTGATCCAGAGCTAGAGGCAGGGGGGCTGGACAAGCCAGCTCCCAAGGTCCACCCTAACCACGCCCAAGGGGTACTTAAGGGTCAGCCATGCGGTCCTGCTTCAGTTCCAGACTTGTACCTGTAATGATAAGATGCTTAATTAATAAACAGTATCTGATTTAATGAATACCTGCTTATGGAGTTATTGGGCACGATCCTTGAACACATTTAACAATACAGTACAAAAATACTGGGCTCTTTTCAGTAAACTAAACCAGTCTTCCCAGCCTCTTATTTTTAGGTGCAGGTTTTGGCACATTTCGCACACAGGCAGATGTTTGCATCTCAGCTGGTTTGCCATTGTCCTTTCCCAGAGAAATTGTGGTTTTGATGTTGAGTTCTTTAAGTTCTTTGTCTGAGTTCTCAAGTAGGATTTTTCAAAGCACTTTGGGCACAATCCACTAAACAGGACTTTCTTACAAACAGGAAAACCTGTCCGTGGATTGGGCCCCTAGTCTTTCTTGCACAGAAAACAGCATTTAACCCGGGCAGCCAAACCCCCAGCTATCTCTACCCCCACCCCTGCTGATCCATTTTCTTTTCAAATTTTTCTTCTAAGAATAGGCAAAAAAAAAATTATGTCCCCAACATTTCCAACTGCTACTTTGATATTAGGTTTTTAGGATTCCTGGATAGCTCAAAATTTATACAAATCTCTTCTTAATTGGTAATCACAGTTGCTTCAAGTTAAGACTCCCAGCTATACGGTTTTCACATTAGGTTTTTATATATTACAGTTAATCATCTGAAATAATCAATTAGGGGAGAGTGAGAAGGAAAGGAGAGAGAGACACACACAGAGACAGACTCTGAAAGTTCACACATCATTTGCGTTTGAGAAATAATTTATCTCGGACAGTGCCATAATCAACACAACTCTCTCTCTCTCTCTCTCTCTCTCTCTCTCTCTCTCTCTCTCTCTCTCTCTCTCACACACACACACACACACACACACACACACACACACACTTCCCCTGTTTGCTCTCTTCCCCCTCCCCTTACCTCTGGAATACACTTGTGTATATGTGGGGAGGGCGCACACAAGAAAGGGAGGGGGGAGATTTTTTTTTTTAACGACAGATGAATTTCATGTCAGACACAAGGAGTCCATGTCTGCAATTTTTCTGACAAATACAATGTCTATTCTGCAACCTCTGCATTAATTATTTAATGAATTGCATGACTAGGGGAGAGATGGGGGTTCTCTTTCCCTAGGCACAGAATGGGCCATTGTAACCTCCTGGAATGCTGAAGTTGTCCCACACGCATACACCATTCTTTTCACCATATACATAAACACTTATTCATACTTAGGTGTACATTTCTGTGTATACATATAAGTCCATTTATTTTGTACAAATATCTGAGGGGGAATATAGCATTAACAAAGCAATGGGACGGCTTCATTAGAAATACATGTTTTACAAATAACATATCCAATAACATGTCCACAAGTTTAAACATGGAAATTTACATTCAGACACTTTTTGCTCAATACTTTCAAGAGCTCATAAACCTTTTAAAAAACATGTTTCCAAATTATCTTCCATTTCTTTACTTCTGTCATTTTTGTCCCACATTATTTTATTAATTTTTCATTCTGTTGTTCTCCCCAATTTCTCTTTCTGTATGCTTGCCTATGCAGAGCTCCCCTACTTTTTCCAATTGGCTATAGCACTAATACTAAGTATTGCAGAGTAAACTCAATATTAAATAACAACAGCAACATCAATAATAGTAAGTACAGATTGACCATAATCAGCTGTATAGAACATGAGCTGCCATGGAGTTGGAACTGATAGTAGAAACTTGCAAATTAGTATTTAATTTAGCTTTCATTAATCAGTCTGAGAATTATTGGAGCTGTAACTGAACATAATTTGAGAGGCCAAGTTGGAACACACAGGTTTAAACACACCCAGGAATTGGATTTACTTAAAAGAGTCTGCAGAACAAATAACAGAATAACAGAGTTGGAAGGGACCTTGGTGATCTTCTAGTCCAACCCTCTGCTCAAGCAGGAGACCCTATACAATTTCAGACAAGTGGCTGTCCAATCTCTTATCCTTATGAATTAATATTGTTATTAATTAAAATATTCTTATATTAATGATCCTCCACATTAAAACATACCTACATGCCTGTGTAATTGCCTCCTAAACATTTACCATGTTTCCCTGAATATAAGACCCTGTCTTATATTTTTTTGAACCCCGAAATAAGCTCCTGGCCTTATTTTCAGGGAGGTCTTACTATTTTGGGGCGCATGGAACAAGACGGGGCTCCTCTTGCCGTCTTACCTGATTTCCAGCTCTGTCTCCCTAACCCTAACCAGAGGAAATGGCAGGGATGAGCTGCGCATGCATTTAAATATTTTTGGGGAGGGCTTATTTTTTGGGAGGGCTTATTTTTGAGGGGGGGTATTTTAGTGCATTCACCTTATTATCAGGGGATATCTTATTTTTGGGGAAACAATATATTATGTATATAGTGAGAAATACAAGAAAGGACAGTACTGTTATATACAGGATCAAGTTTATTCTTTTTTTTTAATGCCCTCTTCTTGTATTCCAGATGGTAACACAGTACTGGTCTCAGCCCCTCTGGAGCTGCCAGTGCTTCACCGGGCGCAAACGAACATGCACACACGAAAAGGAGGATTCGTTCCAAAACCCGGTTTAATGGAGGCAACACAGCAGCGTACAGTAGAGATTGAGCTGCTAAGCAAAACAAAGTCAGAGACGCCCTAGCTCTCCGCCCGTACTGTTTTATAGGGCGTGGATACAGTTAACTATCATTACGCAGGCAATGATTTCTCACAGCTGTCACAATCAAAGCTGCCGCTTGTTCCGTTCATGCTCATCGCAAACATAGGACGTCATTCCCCTCCGCACTATTATCTCTTCAGCAGCTGATTTACGTTCCCATTCCACTCCCCCTCTTCATTATCTCTTCAGCAGCTGATTTACGTTCCCATTCCAACCTCCCTCTTCTTGCCTTCCGTCCATCACCCACTATTAGTGTACATGGTGTCCTAACGCAACACCCCCCTCCACCGTGTTTTGTTGCTGGAATCCTTCAGTATTCTCCGGATCCCCTTCATGGTCTTCAATACCACCCATCAAGGTGATGTGTTGTTGAGGGGCTTTTGACACTCGACATGCGCCTCCCCCCCCTACCAGGTCTCGTCCTGTAGAGACAAAAGGATAGGATTAGCAGGTCTTTTCCCTTAGGGATAGCTCCCAGGTTTGTGTGTGTGTGCTCTATGGAATCGCTTCAGCAATCGAGGGGCATTTAGATCCTTTGGTCGTACCCATGTTGCATCTGTATCGGGGTATCCTTTCCACCACACCAGGTATCTAAGTGTCCCGTGATACAGTTTTGAGTCAAGTATTTTCTCTACTTCATATATGTTTCCTGTTACTGGTCCTGGGCTTGTTCCAGGAGATCTCACACCAATAGCCGGTTTTAGAAGGCTACTGTGGAATACAGGGTGTATCCTTTTTAGTAGAGGTGGAAGTCTCAAGGAGACGGTGACGGGGTTTATGACCTTAGTAATGGTGAAGGGGCCTATATATTTGGGGCCTAGCTTCTTGCTGGGTATACACAATTTTATATATTTAGTAGATAAGTATACCTTATCCCCCACCTTAAAGGGTGGGGCATCACTCCTCCTCTTGTCGGCTTGCTGTTTATATGCTTTTGTGGCTTTTGTTAACGCATTCTTTATATGCGGCCAAACCCTGTTTATTTTCCTTGTCCAGTCGCCAGGCGTATGTGATGTTTGCGTTTGCATGTCAAGTTCTGGATGTTCTGTCCCCGTACCACACACACACCCCCACAGACGGCCCGGAGTTAATAAGTCACACGACAAAACTCTTTGAAGATAAAGCTGGCAGCAACCCAGTGGCTAGCTGCCAATTCAGACTTTACTCACACAAAACAAAGATTAATCCAAATGCAGTCCGATAAAGCAGGCAAAGTCCAGTAAAGCAGAGATCATGGAGTATTTCCAGTTTTTGCTCGTCACAAACTGAACCAGCCACCACACCCACATTTATACCCTGTGGGGTGTGGTCCAGTGACTCAGCTAATCTCTGGCACGCCTTCCCCTCTGCTGTGCATAATTCTCCCTGCGCCTCTGTCGAGGGTCCAGCCAGCACTTATCTTCCTCGTCACTGTCCACCTGTGGCTGCGGGGATGTGCTTGGCTCTGAGCCTATCGTTTGGCCTTCGGTGTCCTCCGGAGGCATTGCCAGAGAGGAGGGTCCTGGAGAGGGAGGCCTTGCCAACTCCTCCCCCTCACTCTCAGAGTCTGCATCTGTCGATAGCCCAGGCTCAGGCAACGGAGCCACAACACTGGGATAGCGGGAAACTCCTTTCCTGACACCACCTGAAATGGGGTATATCCTGTGCTATTATGTACCGTATTATTGTAGGCTGACTCAGCGAATGGTAATAGGTCATACCAATCATCCTGTTGGTAGGATACATAGGAACGTAGATATCTCTCCACCATTGCATTGGCTCGCTCGGCCGCCCCATTGGTACTTGGATGGAACACAGAACTAAGTTCTTGGTCGGTTCCTATTTGTCGTAGGAACAGTTTCCAGAATCGGGCAGTAAATTGAGGACCCCTGTCGGATATAACCTGTTTAGGTACACCATGGAGACGATATATGTGCTGAACGAACAGTTTTGCCAGACCTCTAGCAGAAGGCAGACCTTTACATGGGATGAAATGTGCCTGTTTAGAAAACAGGTCAATGACCGTCCAGATTACAGTATGTCCTTTGCTCTTAGGTAGCTCAACAACAAAATCCATGGCTACCTCATCCCATGGTCTACATGGATCAGCGACTGACTGTAATAGGCCAGGTGGTTTCCCTACTAGTGGCTTGGCTACTACACAGACAGGACAGCCCCGTACGTATTCCTCTTCATGGTTCCGCATGCGTGGCCACCAGAATTGCCATCGTAGTAAATGTAATGTTTTGACGAACCTGAAATGTCCGGCCGTTTTCACATCGTGACATTGTTTTAAGATTTTGTCCCTTAAGGGGTTTGGGATTTACAATTTGTCCCCCCTCCATGCCAATCCTCCTCTCTGCGTCACTAATTGGCGATTCGTTGCTAACCAGGGGTCCGTTGCTATTTTCTTTTTTAAGTCTACTATCCAGGGGGATACCGTCTGGGGTACATCTCTTACTTGTTTTCCTGTTTGCAGAGGCAGCAGCAAGGATTGTGGTGAGTCATCCCGCTTACTCTCATATTGGGGCATATGAGATAGAGCATCCACTAAATAATTTTCCCCCCTGGTATGGTCTTCGGTGTAAACGTAAACCTGCAGAAATATTGTGCCCATCTTGCTTGTTTGGGTGATAACCTACGGGGTGTCTGCAGAGCCTCCAAGTTCTTATGATCCATCCATACTTCGGACTGCACATTGGTGCCTTCTAGCAAATGTCTCCAGGTCTGAAGAGCCCATTTGATGGCGTAAGCCTCCTTTTCCCACACGGTCCAGTTCCGTTCTGTGGGAGTTAGTTTTCGAGAAGTGTACGCACATGGGTGGAGTATGCCTTGAGTGTCCCATTGTAGCAGGACTCCACCCACTGCTACCTCGCTTGTGTCTGCTTGGATAACGAACGGCTGTGACGTATCAGGTTGCCGAAGTATTGGTTCTCTGGTGAATAGAAATTTCAAAGTCTCGAATGCCCTTTGACAGGATTGTGTCCATTCTAGTATCTGTTTTGGTTTTTGTTTTCCTACCCCCAGATCCCGTGTTTGTAGAAGATCTGTTAGGGGTAGGGCTATCTGGGCAAATGTGGGAATGAACCTTCTATAAAAGTTTGCAAACCCGAGGAAGCTCTGTAGCTGCCTTCGGGTCTTTGGAGCCTGCCATTCCAATACTGTTTTCACCTTGTTGGGGTCCATTTCTTTTATATATATATATATATATACTTTATTAGTTTTAAAATTATAAAAAACATCCAATCTCCGTTAACGTCCGAGGTGTCGTGTATATACATATTTACAAAATATATATCAGGTAAATTCAAAACTTCAATTACTAAAGATAAGCATATCCTGACATCATGATCTTATCCTATTATTCAACCATTTGTACCACCTTTCCCATACTACATAATATTTTGAGTTCACATCATTATTAAGATCACTCGTTAATTTTGACATTTCTGCACATTCTAAGATTTTGTTTATTAGTATTTCCTCTGAAGGGATTACTTTATCTTTCCAATACTTCGCGAAAACTAGTCTGGCCGCTGTTGTAATATGAATTACGAGATGGATTTTATCTTTGGTGAGTCCATCTCCGATCATTCCCAATAGAAAAATTTCAGGGGATAAGTCTAATTCTTCTTCGACTATTTCTCGTAATCAATTTCAAATTCTAGACCAAAACCTTTTTGTCTCTGGGCAGGACCACCACATATGATAGAAGGTGCCGACCTCCTTTCCACATTTCCAGCAAGTTGCTGAAGCGCTAGCCCTATCCTCGCCTAATAGGAAGTTATAAAATTTTGCTAACATTTTCTTTTCCGTCCCCAACATAATTTTATCCAAATTATTATACTTTGTTTCTATACCATATTGATCCCTATCCTTTTGATATCTTGAGTTTATCTGTAGATAATTCCACCAATCTAAATTGAAGCCTTGGTCTCTCAATGTATCCCGAGATTTAAGGGTCCCGTTATCATCCAATATATCCTTATAGGTGCCGAACTTTAAATCTCTTCTGTTTGAGGTGGCCAGGGCCTCCATAATAGAAAGCCAATTTGGTACTTTCACATAAAACCGTTGCCTAACTTCCTCCCATGTTTGGATAAGAGTCTCCCTTACTTTATGTTTATGAAAATAGGATTTTTTTTTATTCTTTGAGTCCCACAGGTAAGCGTGCCAACCTTCTTGTAGATCATGGCCTTCTAACGTCAAAATTCTCCTATTTTGCAATGTGACCCACTCCTTAATCCATACTAATTTAGCCGCCTTTTGATATGCTTCCCAGTCAGGAAGTCCAAAGCCACCCATATTTTTTTTCCCTTGCAATGTCTTATATGAGATCCTCGCCTTCTTCTCCTCCCATAAAAAATTTCTCACCTTTTTATTCAGATCCAAGAAAAATTTTTTGTCAAGACTCACTGGTATGGTTTGGTATAGAAAAATAATTTTAGGGAGGATATTCATCTTAATTGCTGCTATTTTGCCTGTAAAGGATAATTTTAGTCTTTTCCATCTATCTAAATCTTGATATATTTTTTGTAATAATGGGATATAATTGTCGTCCTTTAAAGATGAATATCTCGAAGTGATCCATATTCCTAAATACTTTATTTTCTTCACTACCTGGAGACCTAAAGATTCTTCCAACTCTTTCTTATTTGCATCTGTTATGTTCTTTGCCAGCCAGGAGCGCTGCCGCCAGTTGCTCCCGTGCACCTGGATGCCTGCTTACCTCGTCACCATGAGGAAAGACCCCGAAGTTCCGCTGCCTGGGATCGACGTGGGCTGCCACAGGGAGAAGCCAGGTATGGCTGGCTGGACGCTGCCCGGAGCTGAGCTTGAGGATGGCAGGAGGAGGAACGTTGCTTCTTAGCTGGCTCGACCGAGGGATAAGCCAGACACATGGGAGCAGAGCAGAAGGCGAAACTTGCTCCCGAGGCCGCCACCCCCGCGATGCGCCCACGGAGCCAAACACGATTCGCCTGGGCACACAGGGCCCAGCATCCCCACAACCTTCCTAGGGCCCTGGGTCTACCTGCAAGGGCCATTGTGCGGAACCCATGGGGCAAAGATGGAGAGTTTTCCACGGGGGCTTCCCGGGCTCCAGCCGGATCGGAGAGCCAGCAGAGGGCGCAAGATGCGCGCTGCATTTCCTCCGTGGGGCCAAGCCAAGTTTGAAAAAGTTCCCCGCCGGCACTGGACGGGCTCCGGTGGCTGCAGCAGCGATGGTGGTGATGGCATCCGGGCAGATCCAACAGGTGAGAGCACAGGAGGCGCCGCGCAGCACAGGTGCGCCTTTGCAAAGCGGCCTCACGGCTGGTGCCTCCTTTCCCCAGCCGGGGCTGCTGCACCTACGGCACCAGGAAACCGGCGGAGGGAGTGGGGAGGGTGGGCGCAGGGGGGTCCTATCCAACTGGGCTTTTGCAAAACCAGGCGCGAGTTTGGGATTCCGACGCTCCACGCGCGTTTTGTATGGCTCGCGGGGAGAGGGGGTGGGCGGGAATCCGAGCCTGTGGATTGGCTTGTTTGGGGTGGGGGGCCAGGATCTCCGATGACTGGAACTTCCAGGGGATGCCCCTGGTTTTGCAGCAGAGGGGTCTTTAAACCTGCCTTATCTGCGTTCCTTTTCTTTGCAAAGATTCCCCCCCACACACAAAAAAGACGGGTTGCCCAAACGTTTGTGCTGCTGGCTTCCCTGCCTGTCTTGGCTCTGTCAGAGTTGGGTCTCTCTCGCCTGGGGAGAGGGTCTCTTGGATATGTATGTGTGTCTTGTGTTAGACTAGGCAGGGAGGTGTGATTCACATGGTTGTTAATTTAAGTGAATCCGGCTCCCCCCCCCATTGACTTTGCTTGTTGGAAAGGCTGCCCCCCCCATCGCCATCTCAGCCCCTCTGCCCTGCCTTGACCTTAAACCGAGCTGCGTTTCCTCTGAAATCCAGTCTGTTTCCTCGCTGGGCGAGACTTTCCTGCCCCTGCCACTGTTTCTCCAATTTCCAGGAGTTGTTTGTTTAGAGACAGGAAACCTTCCCAGGTTTCCGGTGGGGGAAGGTTTGAGCTGTGGAATATCTCACTGCCACACATGTGTGTCCCCCCCCCTCGCTCTTTTTTGCCTTGAAAAGGCAGAAGCTTGAAGAGGTTGCAGAAAAAAATGCTCTTAGAAGCTTCTGATGATCAGGCAACTCAGCTTGGATCGTCAGAGGTTTTTAAAGGGATTTTTTGAAGAGGTTGTAGGGGAAAAAAATCCCTTTAAAAGCTTCTGGCGATCCCAGCAGATTTGCCTGATTGTCAGAAGCTTCTAAAAGCATTGTTTTCTGCAACCTCTTAACGTTGTAGAAAAAATGCTTTTAAAAGTAAAAGTAAAAAAAAAACAGTTGGCCACACCCACCCAGTCATATTACCCCCCCAAGCCACGCCCACAAAATAAGCCACGCCCACAGAACCGGTAGTAAAAAAATTTAGAACCCACCCCTGGTATGTGCAGATACAAACAAGATATGAAAAAGATGTTAAACTACAGGGTTTTTATTTAGAGAAGACTGAGCTTGATAAGATACGGGAACAGAGGATAAACTAATTTAAAAATGTTACAATTTTTTACTAAATATAGAACTAGAGGAAGTACAAGTAAAAGAAACAATGATAGCCTGGGCAAAACACTTTGGATATTCAATTGAATTGGATAAATGGCAACAATTATGGGAAAGAAATTATGAATTAACAATGTCCACTGCATATAAGGAAAATCTATATAAAAAGTTTTATAGATGGCATATGCCCCCTGAGAAACTGGCAAAAACGTTTAAAGATAAATCGGCTAAATGTTGGAAATGTCACCAGTTACCAGGTTCATATTACCATATGTGGTGGACATGTCCTGAAGCGAAAAACTATTGGAATAAAATTAAGTTATGGATGGAGGAAATGATACAACAACATATAGATTTAAAACCAGAGCTATTCCTATTGGGTATCTTACCAGGGAAAACTAGTAAAGATAATATATATTTGATTATACATGTAATAACAGCAGCAAGGATTGTTTATGCACAAAAGTGGAAAGCAGAGAATATACCTTTGGAGGGCGAAGTAATTAAAAAAATCTTAGCTTGTGCAGAAATGAATAGATTAACTATGATGATAAAGGAAAGAGAAGATACAGAATATTTTAAGATATGGAATAAATTTTACTATTGGTTAGAAAAGAGATACAAATAAGTTTTTAAAAGAGATTGAAAAAAAAATGGTTGTAATTAGAATAATATATTAGTGGAAAATCTTTGTAATGGATTTGGTGCGATTGAAGACAGAAGAGATAGAGAAGAGAAGAAACTTTTGAAGATAACACCGAAATGTCACATGTAAGAAATGAATGATGTACTAAATGTTTGCATGTCTTAAAAAATAAAAAAAATTTAAAAAAAAGAACCTTGGAAAGGAGCCACACATTTTAACCCTCGTTGTTCCTCCACCCCTTCCCATCACCCTGATTCTTCTGGAACCCATTCACACCTCTCCTTTTTCATGATGGAAGTCAACTGCCCAAAAACCTCCAGAGGAGCTGGACTTGGTCCCTATATACAAGAAACCCTGAGGAATTAGAAGGGGTGATTAATCATGCCACATTAGTTTGTACAAACTTGCATTTTTAAAATAGACCTAAGCTGCTACCTTACATACAATATTGTACTGAGTAAGTCTCACTGAATTCCACAAAGCTGCTTCTAAGTAGATATGCATAGGATTGCACTGTGAATAGATTTTCTTTTCTTTCCCGATCCTCTTTATTTTTCTCTTTGAGTTCCCTTTTTACCTTGCTTGCATATTTGCAAATCAAAATATTACCTTGAAATAATAAGGTAGGTAGGAAGGGACATTCTTGTCATTATTGCTGGTTAATGGAAGTCACCATGTTGACCAAATGGCCTGACATAGCGGCTTGCTCTAGCAGACAGGAGTAAAATAGCACTGTTGGGGCTATCTATCTATCTATCTATCTATCTATCTATCTATCTATCTATCTATCTATCTATCATCTATCTATCTATCTATCTATCTATCTATCTATCTATCTATCATTTTTTTCTTTACATACAATATATGCTTAATGAACAGCGTACTGTCTGGGTCAGTTCGTTTATATAGTAATAATATTTCTTATGTTCCTAATTTCGACCCCTTTTATCCAACCATTGATAAAACAAGTCCCAAGTTCGAAAATATTCTGTGAATTTTTTCTTTTATCTTCAGTGTTAATCTGTCCATTTCTGCACAGTCCAGTATTTTTTTAATCATATCTTCTTCTGTAGGTGTTTCCTCACTTTTCCAATGTTGTGCAAATACAATACTTGCTGCTGTTAAAACCTGCAATATCAAATATACATTCCCTTTATCATATTTTTCTGGTATTATGCCTAACAAAAATAGTTCTGGCTTAAAGTCTATATGCTGTCTTAATGTTTTCTCTAACCAAGTATGCATTTTTGTCCAATTTTTTTTTTTTTTTTTGCTTTTGGGCACGTCCACCACAGGTGATAATATGTGCCCGGTTTTTAATTACATTTTCAACATTTGGTAGTCTAGCATAGCCTTTGTGGAGTCTTGACTGCCAGTTTTCTCCTCTTCCCTTCCAGTCAGTTGCACAGCCAGCTTTCTTGCCCTGGCCTTGCAAGGGCCTCTGCCCAATCTGACTTTCACCTTTTCCCATTTGCTCTCTTCAAGAAATGGCCTGCTCCTTGAGTCAGCCAGCAAGCTGAAAGGTCACTGGCAGGTTCTGCCACTTTCTTGTCTGAGCTGGACCTGACTCACTCTGGGGCTGCCCTTCTGCATTTCAAACAGGCCAATCTTTGCCCAGAGCTCCCTTCCATATTGGGCAGCTTTGAACTCCCATGCTTCCCCTTCTCCATTAGCTGCCCAGGACAGTTTGGGCCGCAGATTTCAAGGACGATTTACTGTCCACCAGTGGCACCTGAAAAAGTGCACTGCAGTAGTTCTCCTTCTCCCCCCCATGCCCACCCCTCCACTTCCTTTCCAGCAAGCCAAGGAAATGAAAGCAAGCCAGAAGAAAATACGACACCACCATTCAGGAGGCTGGTGGTTACACCAGTCCAGTGAATCAGGCCCATGAGGACCACCTGCATTCACAATGCACCCGTATGTGTTGACTGTTCAGGAGCAAGTCCTAGAAAGTCCTAGAAAGTTTAAGGAGTCTTACTCTCAGGTAAGTGAGCAGAGGATGGCAACCTCAGTCCCCTGAGAGTTAGCATATTGCTCAGGCACCAAAAAGGTCCCTTAATATTCCACATTTATCAAATCTTTTGCCCTGTGACATTTCTCTAGTTGGCATCAAGTTCTGCTTTCCCTTGACTCCCCACCCCACACCTCCCTCTCATCCAGAGTATTATTATAGAGGTCATCCTTATTAAAGGAGCCCATAACACGCCTCCTGAGCAAACAAAAATATCCTTAAAATAAAGGGAGAAAAGAATTTATTGTTGGAGACAAATACATGATTTGTAAACCGGAGGCAAGGGTGGAGGGAAAGCCTCCGGTACAAAGTTCATGCTGGGTTTTCCATTGTTCTCTCTCTTTACCGCAGGTTTGGAAAGGGATTGTCTATTGTTCTTCTGGAGCCTCGAATGAGGAATTAAGCAACACACACACATATACATGTCAGGAATAAATGCCTTGCCTCTGATCCAGAGCTAGAGGCAGGGGGGCTGGACAAGCCAGCTCCCAAGGTCCACCCTAACCCAATAACCCCTCCTTACCTTAGCCACGCCCAAGGGGTACTTAAGGGTCAGCCATGCGGTCCTGCTTCAGTTCCAGACTTGTACCTGTAATGATAAGATGCTTAATTAATAAACAGTATCTGATTTAATGAATACCTGCTTATGGAGTTATTGGGCACGATCCTTGAACACATTTAACAATATGGTAGCAGAGGATGGTTTGACAGCCCAATCCTAATACTCCACAACATGCAAAGGACCACGACAGACAGGGTGAATACCAGGGCATTCACCAAGAAGATGGCAGGACGGCCTGCCCAACCCGAAACCACGCAAGGAGAGGCACCCGAGGCGAGCGGCCTACTCCACCACCCATGCACCCCGGCCAGAAGCGACGAGGGGTGGAAGAAACATGAGACCTCAAAAGGAGAAAAACACGACCTAAAAGTAAAACTTCTGGAGCTGATAGATTCGTCACAAAGCAACACCGACCTCATCGCGGAACTCCGAAGCCTGGTCAAAGGCTGCGAAGCAGCGAGTGAGGAAGATGAAGACGAATCCGACTACAGCAACGAAGATGCGGTAAGGGGGGACTTCCCCCACCAGAAACCCACCGAAAAGGCCGAAGGAGACTTCGCGCCCTTTTTACGGCGGCCATCTTGGGAGGCGACGTCATCAAAAATGGCCGACCACCCACCAATAGATTCCCGAGATTTAAATCTCATGGCGGGAATCGGGGCCTACCCAAAAGTAGCCGACCAAAACTACTACAAAAAACAAGAAAGCCCAAAGCCAAAACCTACAGGCCCGCCTACCGAGCCCGAGGTCAACCAAGCCATCGAACTAATCACCGCGGCCCTAGGGGAGAAGATGAAATTACCGAACACGCACCCCGGTGCTAGGCCAAAACGCAAAGGGGACCCTAGCGCGAAGAGGGCCGACACCGGCACCCACCCTGGGGAACTGACCGCTACCGCATGGGCCCAGGGCCACCCAGAGCTCCCAAGGAGCCTCCCCATAAAAACGGCACACCGAAGGCGATGGGACTACTCACCGGACCGACGACCGGGACCAGATCCATAGCCCACGGGGCCATCCGCAGGCAGGGGACGTCCATCGGCGGGCAGGGGACTCGGCCCGACACCCGGAGGCGACACCCACACAAGGCCGGGCCATCCGGGACCATTCGCGGCCCCAACGGGACTTCCGACCTCCACCGACGATCCTCACCGCTTCCCGAGGCTCCAGACGACGATCCGCGACGATCCCGAGCAAGCAAGGCCGACCAAGAAGGAACCGAAGGCCCATCCGGAAGGTTGGGGCCTTCACCCGAGAGCTGCGGGGACGAGCTCCTCACTCCACGGCGGCTGGGCAGAAATGAACCTCACGCATGCGCAATGCATCCCTGTAAGAGAAACGGAACAAGACATAGAGCTACACCGACGCAAGCACATAGAGACAAGTCAATTCAGACTTGACACAGTCGTTCCTCTGCCTTATTGTGAGTACCCTTACGTGAGGAACCATGGACAGCGACATAATGTAAGTAATTTAACTTACAATTCAGGGACTTTGCCAAGTGACTTTCCCAAACTAAGACTAGATGGGGAGAATTTCCTGGACTGGAACCAGCAACTCCAGGTCACCCTGCTAAAGGAAGATCTATTATCCCTAGTCATAGACCCCCCAGAAAAACCCTGGACTTTTGAATTAGACTGCATCCACCATAAAGCATACTGTATTGTCATTGCCAGCATTACCCCCAGTATTTACCCCAGCATTAACCACCACTTGACTGCTCTGGAGGTAATACAGAGGATGCACAAATTATTTTACTGCCAAAGCGTAGCAAGCACCACCAAGTTATCCAGGGAATTCTACGCCACCAAACTTAAAGCAGGGACCCCAATGAGCGAACATTTATTGTCTCTAAATACCACCAGAGCTCAGCTGACACAAAGGGGGGAGGTCATAAGTGAAAGGACTATGATAAGCATCATTGTAAATTCCTTAGACCCCAGTTGGGACACATTTATCACGCAGATAGACAACCTAGGGTCAGGGAAACTCTCACTGGAATTACTAACAAGTAAACTAATAGCTGAAGACAGCATCAGGAAAGACCGCTTACTAAGCCGCAGGGAGCAAAGACCCAGCAGAAAGGCTGAGCCACAGGGTAGGAGCTACAGTAATGCAGAGTGCTACATATGCGGGTCAAGAAATCATTACAAAAGGGACTGTCCTAGAAACACAGGGGACAGGGATAGGTCACATAGAAGGGACAGACCAGAACAAAGGGCAAGGCACACTAGCGGACGCTCACCAGAGGACAGACACAGGCGTAGGGATTCCCCTAGCCCCAGGGACAGGAGAAACCACAGGGACAGCTCCAGGGAGAGCCAGACTGGATCACTGTATGGCATAGGAGATCAAGAGCGACACGTAGGCCAGGACAGGGAGGAAGGCACATGGCTGCTGGACTCAGGGGCCACAAACCATACCACTTATGACCGTAACTCGCTAACCTCATTTACAGAAGAGAGTTTTATAATAAAAGTGGCTAACCAGAACAATGTGCAAGTAACAGGTAAAGGTAATGCATACGTGCCAGGGGTAGGAGTAGTACAAGGAGTACTATTAGTGCCAAATATACCCTATAACATCCTTGCCACTCTAAAACTAAGCAAGGACAACAATGTCGAGGTGACATTCAAGGAAGGAAAGGCGCAGGTAACTAGAGGGGGCAAAAGAATAGGGAAAGTAGTAATCAGTGGGGAACTGCCATTCTTCCAACCAGTCAGGGACAAGCAGCCAGAGGTAAACAATCACCAGAAGGTCAAACCCGACAACCCAGACTACACAAGTGGGGAAGTAGAGGGGGTTAGTCACGCACACACCACTGATGATACAAGTGAGCAGGGGACTCCCAGGGAAGGAAAGCCAGCGATAGGGAAGCCAATGCATGACAACTGTGCCCACCTGCTACACAGAAGACTAGGACACATTAGCTTCCCTGTGGTGCAGAAAATGATGGAATGCTCTGAAGGTGTAAAAATAAAGGATTGTGAGAACTATCTCGAGTGTTCTATTTGTAAGAGCTCTAAATTAAAAACAAAACCAAGGCCCAAAAAGTCAGTGCGCACAACTAATTCAATCTTCCAACTCATACATATGGACCTAGTGGGACCACTAAGACCCTCCATCAAATATAGGAAGAGGTACTTCCTGACCATAGTGGATGATTTCAGCCGCTATGGCTTCGTATACACGCTAAAACACAAGAGCGAAGTATTCCAAAAATTTAAGGAATTCTACGCAAGGGTGGAGACACAACATGATACCAAGATCAGGCAAATAATGACAGACCGGGGGTCTGAATTTTTGTCAAGTGACTTCTCGCAATGGCTAAAGACACGCGGGATAGTCCACTACACGACTTCTCCATTTTCCGCCTTTCAAAATGGCGTTGCAGAACGAAAAAACGGAACACTGCAGACCATGATGAGGTGCGCACTAGAGGATGCCGGCCTAGGGCAGCATTTCTGGTCAGAAGCACTCATTTATTCGAACTACACTTTGAACAGGTTATGGACCAGCGTACTAAACAAAACTCCATACGAGTTAATGTACCAAAGGAAACCACAGGTGTCACACTTACACATATTCGGGGTCACAGCAGATGTGCACATCCCCAAACAATTGAGACATAAGGGAGACAGGGTATCCAGAAGACTGAGGTTCATGGGGTATGAACCAGGAACGAAGGGATATAGATTCATAGACAGTAATAACAATTTTGTGATATCACGAACAGCTGTTTTTCACGAAAACGCCAACTGGTCCAAGATACACCTCAACGAGGTGTCCCTTAGCAAGGACGGACCAGGGGATGACCAAAGGGGGATAAAGCACCAAACAGGAAAGGGTACAGAGCAGGAAAAGAGCAAACCCAAGAGACAGGAAATACCAGTGAAGGGGTGGAAGGAAAACTACCCATGCATCAAAGTGGACTCACTCACCGAGAGAGAAGCTAGGTACATGCATGACACAGAGACACCCCCCGACAGGCCAATCAGGGCAAACAGGGGCAAAAAACCGGAAAGGTTAGGGGACTACGTGTTATCCCTCCACACTAACCAACTAACCCCCAACACATATGAGGACATACTGAAGTTACCATATGAGGAAAGAGAAAAATGGGAACAAGCCATGGAGAGGGAAATGGACAGCCTGAGGGAACTAAACGTATACACTCCCTCTAAAGTCCCAATAGGAAAGACGACCATAGGCACCAGGTGGGTCTACAAAATTAAAACACTAGAGGGAAACAAAGCACTCTACAAGGCTAGGCTGGTGGCACAGGGGTTCGCCCAAAAATACCCTGATGATTACACGGAAACGTACTCCCCCACAGTCAGGACTGAAAGCGTAAAATGTGCGTTGGTTATTGCATCACTACTTGGGTTAGAAGTACATCAATTCGACGTGCAAACCGCTTATCTGCACGCCGAGCTCGATAAAGAGATATACGTGAGAGCGCCACCTAGCCAAAACACCAGGAAGGGAGAAACCTGGATCCTAAACCGGAGCTTGTATGGACTCAAACAGTCAGGGAAACGTTGGTACGAATGCCTATCCAAGACATTGAAGTCCATGGGATTCTCAGCCACCTCGGCCGACAACTGCTTCTTCACCAAGAAGTCAGACAGTTCCCTCGAGTACGTTTTGATATACGTGGATGATATATTGTATATCGGTGGCCAGTCTAGCAAATGTAATGACTTCGCCAGTGAACTAGGAAAACATTTTACACTGAAAATATTGGGTAAGGTAGATAAATACTTGGGAGTGCAAATCACAAAAACTGGCATAGGTTTCCAACTGTCACAGAAGGACAAAATTTTGGAACTAATACATAAGTGCAACATGACAAACGCCAAGGGGTGTGAAACACCAATGCAACCAGACTTTTTGAAGGACATGTATAATGGGGCTGAAGCGTTCAAGGACAACACATTATACAGATCCACCATAGGCTCCCTATTATACATTGCGAACTGGACTAGGCCAGACATTGCCCTGCCAGTTAACTTGCTATCACGACATGTAGGTAAACCCACTGTGTACCACTGGGAAGCCATCAAAAGGGTACTGAGGTACCTAAAGCAGAGCTCCGATGCTTGCCTATCACTAGAACCCGAGAACACCACAACACCCACACTCACATGCTATGCAGACGCTGACTGGGCTGGGGATGTGAAATGCAGAAAGAGTACCTCAGGTTACGTATTCTTTCTAAACAACAGCCCAGTACATTGGTACACAGGCAAACAGGATCTGGTAGCCACATCCACAAAAGAGGCCGAATATATTTGTTTGTCCAAGGCCGCCAACAACCTGATCTGGTTTGATGACCTGCTCGCAGACATATGGGCCGAACCGAACTATCCTATCATCATGCACGAGGACAATAAAGCCGCTATGGAAATATCTAAGGCTGAAGCTGTGGGTCAAAGGTCGAGGCATATCGACATAAAATACAAACACGTTAGACAGTTTGCAAGCATAGGATTTATAAGAGTTATACATTGTGACACAGAAGAACAAACAGCGGACATTCTAACCAAACCATTGCAAAATAAACAGCACACGTATTTAACATCAAAATTAGGGGTCCTCCTGAAAAGGGCACCTCAGGTATGCACCACACAAGAACACCTCGGCCAGGCATTTAGAGGGGGTTTTGTCAGGAATAAATGCCTTGCCTCTGATCCAGAGCTAGAGGCAGGGGGGCTGGACAAGCCAGCTCCCAAGGTCCACCCTAACCACGCCCAAGGGGTACTTAAGGGTCAGCCATGCGGTCCTGCTTCAGTTCCAGACTTGTACCTGTAATGATAAGATGCTTAATTAATAAACAGTATCTGATTTAATGAATACCTGCTTATGGAGTTATTGGGCACGATCCTTGAACACATTTAACAATACAGTACAAAAATACTGGGCTCTTTTCAGTAAACTAAACCAGTCTTCCCAGCCTCTTATTTTTAGGTGCAGGTTTTGGCACATTTCGCACACAGGCAGATGTTTGCATCTCAGCTGGTTTGCCATTGTCCTTTCCCAGAGAAATTGTGGTTTTGATGTTGAGTTCTTTAAGTTCTTTGTCTGAGTTCTCAAGTAGGATTTTTCAAAGCACTTTGGGCACAATCCACTAAACAGGACTTTCTTACAAACAGGAAAACCTGTCCGTGGATTGGGCCCCTAGTCTTTCTTGCACAGAAAACAGCATTTAACCCGGGCAGCCAAACCCCCAGCTATCTCTACCCCCACCCCTGCTGATCCATTTTCTTTTCAAATTTTTCTTCTAAGAATAGGCAAAAAAAAAATTATGTCCCCAACATTTCCAACTGCTACTTTGATATTAGGTTTTTAGGATTCCTGGATAGCTCAAAATTTATACAAATCTCTTCTTAATTGGTAATCACAGTTGCTTCAAGTTAAGACTCCCAGCTATACGGTTTTCACATTAGGTTTTTATATATTACAGTTAATCATCTGAAATAATCAATTAGGGGAGAGTGAGAAGGAAAGGAGAGAGAGACACACACAGAGACAGACTCTGAAAGTTCACACATCATTTGCGTTTGAGAAATAATTTATCTCGGACAGTGCCATAATCAACACAACTCTCTCTCTCTCTCTCTCTCTCTCTCTCTCTCTCTCTCTCTCTCTCTCTCTCACACACACACACACACACACACACACACACACACACACTTCCCCTGTTTGCTCTCTTCCCCCTCCCCTTACCTCTGGAATACACTTGTGTATATGTGGGGAGGGCGCACACAAGAAAGGGAGGGGGGAGATTTTTTTTTTTAACGACAGATGAATTTCATGTCAGACACAAGGAGTCCATGTCTGCAATTTTTCTGACAAATACAATGTCTATTCTGCAACCTCTGCATTAATTATTTAATGAATTGCATGACTAGGGGAGAGATGGGGGTTCTCTTTCCCTAGGCACAGAATGGGCCATTGTAACCTCCTGGAATGCTGAAGTTGTCCCACACGCATACACCATTCTTTTCACCATATACATAAACACTTATTCATACTTAGGTGTACATTTCTGTGTATACATATAAGTCCATTTATTTTGTACAAATATCTGAGGGGGAATATAGCATTAACAAAGCAATGGGACGGCTTCATTAGAAATACATGTTTTACAAATAACATATCCAATAACATGTCCACAAGTTTAAACATGGAAATTTACATTCAGACACTTTTTGCTCAATACTTTCAAGAGCTCATAAACCTTTTAAAAAACATGTTTCCAAATTATCTTCCATTTCTTTACTTCTGTCATTTTTGTCCCACATTATTTTATTAATTTTTCATTCTGTTGTTCTCCCCAATTTCTCTTTCTGTATGCTTGCCTATGCAGAGCTCCCCTACTTTTTCCAATTGGCTATAGCACTAATACTAAGTATTGCAGAGTAAACTCAATATTAAATAACAACAGCAACATCAATAATAGTAAGTACAGATTGACCATAATCAGCTGTATAGAACATGAGCTGCCATGGAGTTGGAACTGATAGTAGAAACTTGCAAATTAGTATTTAATTTAGCTTTCATTAATCAGTCTGAGAATTATTGGAGCTGTAACTGAACATAATTTGAGAGGCCAAGTTGGAACACACAGGTTTAAACACACCCAGGAATTGGATTTACTTAAA
Organism: Pituophis catenifer annectens; assembly: GCF_029215685.1. NCBI lineage: Eukaryota > Metazoa > Chordata > Lepidosauria > Squamata > Colubridae > Pituophis > Pituophis catenifer. Next base: position 28,670,414 of record NW_027256885.1, on the reverse strand, counting down.
AGAGTCTGCAGAACAAATAACAGAATAACAGAGTTGGAAGGGACCTTGGTGATCTTCTAGTCCAACCCTCTGCTCAAGCAGGAGACCCTATACAATTTCAGACAAGTGGCTGTCCAATCTCTTATCCTTATGAATTAATATTGTTATTAATTAAAATATTCTTATATTAATGATCCTCCACATTAAAACATACCTACATGCCTGTGTAATTGCCTCCTAAACATTTACCATGTTTCCCTGAATATAAGACCCTGTCTTATATTTTTTTGAACCCCGAAATAAGCTCCTGGCCTTATTTTCAGGGAGGTCTTACTATTTTGGGGCGCATGGAACAAGACGGGGCTCCTCTTGCCGTCTTACCTGATTTCCAGCTCTGTCTCCCTAACCCTAACCAGAGGAAATGGCAGGGATGAGCTGCGCATGCATTTAAATATTTTTGGGGAGGGCTTATTTTTTGGGAGGGCTTATTTTTGAGGGGGGGGTATTTTAGTGCATTCACCTTATTATCAGGGGATATCTTATTTTTTGGGGAAACAATATATTATGTATATAGTGAGAAATACAAGAAAGGGACAGTACTGTTATATACAGGATCAAGTTTATTCTTTTTTTTTAATGCCCTCTTCTTGTATTCCAGATGGTAACACAGTACTGGTCTCAGCCCCTCTGGAGCTGCCAGTGCTTCACCGGGCGCAAACGAACATGCACACACGAAAAGGAGGATTCGTTCCAAAACCCGGTTTAATGGAGGCAACACAGCAGCGTACAGTAGAGATTGAGCTGCTAAGCAAAACAAAGTCAGAGACGCCCTAGCTCTCCGCCCGTACTGTTTTATAGGGCGTGGATACAGTTAACTATCATTACGCAGGCAATGATTTCTCACAGCTGTCACAATCAAAGCTGCCGCTTGTTCCGTTCATGCTCATCGCAAACATAGGACGTCATTCCCCTCCGCACTATTATCTCTTCAGCAGCTGATTTACGTTCCCATTCCACTCCCCCTCTTCATTATCTCTTCAGCAGCTGATTTACGTTCCCATTCCAACCTCCCTCTTCTTGCCTTCCGTCCATCACCCACTATTAGTGTACATGGTGTCCTAACGCAACACCCCCCTCCACCGTGTTTTGTTGCTGGAATCCTTCAGTATTCTCCGGATCCCCTTCATGGTCTTCAATACCACCCATCAAGGTGATGTGTTGTTGAGGGGCTTTTGACACTCGACATGCGCCTCCCCCCCCTACCAGGTCTCGTCCTGTAGAGACAAAAGGATAGGATTAGCAGGTCTTTTCCCTTAGGGATAGCTCCCAGGTTTGTGTGTGTGTGCTCTATGGAATCGCTTCAGCAATCGAGGGGCATTTAGATCCTTTGGTCGTACCCATGTTGCATCTGTATCGGGGTATCCTTTCCACCACACCAGGTATCTAAGTGTCCCGTGATACAGTTTTGAGTCAAGTATTTTCTCTACTTCATATATGTTTCCTGTTACTGGTCCTGGGCTTGTTCCAGGAGATCTCACACCAATAGCCGGTTTTAGAAGGCTACTGTGGAATACAGGGTGTATCCTTTTTAGTAGAGGTGGAAGTCTCAAGGAGACGGTGACGGGGTTTATGACCTTAGTAATGGTGAAGGGGCCTATATATTTGGGGCCTAGCTTCTTGCTGGGTATACACAATTTTATATATTTAGTAGATAAGTATACCTTATCCCCCACCTTAAAGGGTGGGGCATCACTCCTCCTCTTGTCGGCTTGCTGTTTATATGCTTTTGTGGCTTTTGTTAACGCATTCTTTATATGCGGCCAAACCCTGTTTATTTTCCTTGTCCAGTCGCCAGGCGTATGTGATGTTTGCGTTTGCATGTCAAGTTCTGGATGTTCTGTCCCCGTACCACACACACACCCCCACAGACGGCCCGGAGTTAATAAGTCACACGACAAAACTCTTTGAAGATAAAGCTGGCAGCAACCCAGTGGCTAGCTGCCAATTCAGACTTTACTCACACAAAACAAAGATTAATCCAAATGCAGTCCGATAAAGCAGGCAAAGTCCAGTAAAGCAGAGATCATGGAGTATTTCCAGTTTTTGCTCGTCACAAACTGAACCAGCCACCACACCCACATTTATACCCTGTGGGGTGTGGTCCAGTGACTCAGCTAATCTCTGGCACGCCTTCCCCTCTGCTGTGCATAATTCTCCCTGCGCCTCTGTCGAGGGTCCAGCCAGCACTTATCTTCCTCGTCACTGTCCACCTGTGGCTGCGGGGATGTGCTTGGCTCTGAGCCTATCGTTTGGCCTTCGGTGTCCTCCGGAGGCATTGCCAGAGAGGAGGGTCCTGGAGAGGGAGGCCTTGCCAACTCCTCCCCCTCACTCTCAGAGTCTGCATCTGTCGATAGCCCAGGCTCAGGCAACGGAGCCACAACACTGGGATAGCGGGAAACTCCTTTCCTGACACCACCTGAAATGGGGTATATCCTGTGCTATTATGTACCGTATTATTGTAGGCTGACTCAGCGAATGGTAATAGGTCATACCAATCATCCTGTTGGTAGGATACATAGGAACGTAGATATCTCTCCACCATTGCATTGGCTCGCTCGGCCGCCCCATTGGTACTTGGATGGAACACAGAACTAAGTTCTTGGTCGGTTCCTATTTGTCGTAGGAACAGTTTCCAGAATCGGGCAGTAAATTGAGGACCCCTGTCGGATATAACCTGTTTAGGTACACCATGGAGACGATATATGTGCTGAACGAACAGTTTTGCCAGACCTCTAGCAGAAGGCAGACCTTTACATGGGATGAAATGTGCCTGTTTAGAAAACAGGTCAATGACCGTCCAGATTACAGTATGTCCTTTGCTCTTAGGTAGCTCAACAACAAAATCCATGGCTACCTCATCCCATGGTCTACATGGATCAGCGACTGACTGTAATAGGCCAGGTGGTTTCCCTACTAGTGGCTTGGCTACTACACAGACAGGACAGCCCCGTACGTATTCCTCTTCATGGTTCCGCATGCGTGGCCACCAGAATTGCCATCGTAGTAAATGTAATGTTTTGACGAACCTGAAATGTCCGGCCGTTTTCACATCGTGACATTGTTTTAAGATTTTGTCCCTTAAGGGGTTTGGGATTTACAATTTGTCCCCCCTCCATGCCAATCCTCCTCTCTGCGTCACTAATTGGCGATTCGTTGCTAACCAGGGGTCCGTTGCTATTTTCTTTTTTAAGTCTACTATCCAGGGGGATACCGTCTGGGGTACATCTCTTACTTGTTTTCCTGTTTGCAGAGGCAGCAGCAAGGATTGTGGTGAGTCATCCCGCTTACTCTCATATTGGGGCATATGAGATAGAGCATCCACTAAATAATTTTCCCCCCTGGTATGGTCTTCGGTGTAAACGTAAACCTGCAGAAATATTGTGCCCATCTTGCTTGTTTGGGTGATAACCTACGGGGTGTCTGCAGAGCCTCCAAGTTCTTATGATCCATCCATACTTCGGACTGCACATTGGTGCCTTCTAGCAAATGTCTCCAGGTCTGAAGAGCCCATTTGATGGCGTAAGCCTCCTTTTCCCACACGGTCCAGTTCCGTTCTGTGGGAGTTAGTTTTCGAGAAGTGTACGCACATGGGTGGAGTATGCCTTGAGTGTCCCATTGTAGCAGGACTCCACCCACTGCTACCTCGCTTGTGTCTGCTTGGATAACGAACGGCTGTGACGTATCAGGTTGCCGAAGTATTGGTTCTCTGGTGAATAGAAATTTCAAAGTCTCGAATGCCCTTTGACAGGATTGTGTCCATTCTAGTATCTGTTTTGGTTTTTGTTTTCCTACCCCCAGATCCCGTGTTTGTAGAAGATCTGTTAGGGGTAGGGCTATCTGGGCAAATGTGGGAATGAACCTTCTATAAAAGTTTGCAAACCCGAGGAAGCTCTGTAGCTGCCTTCGGGTCTTTGGAGCCTGCCATTCCAATACTGTTTTCACCTTGTTGGGGTCCATTTCTTTTATATATATATATATATATACTTTATTAGTTTTAAAATTATAAAAAACATCCAATCTCCGTTAACGTCCGAGGTGTCGTGTATATACATATTTACAAAATATATATCAGGTAAATTCAAAACTTCAATTACTAAAGATAAGCATATCCTGACATCATGATCTTATCCTATTATTCAACCATTTGTACCACCTTTCCCATACTACATAATATTTTGAGTTCACATCATTATTAAGATCACTCGTTAATTTTGACATTTCTGCACATTCTAAGATTTTGTTTATTAGTATTTCCTCTGAAGGGATTACTTTATCTTTCCAATACTTCGCGAAAACTAGTCTGGCCGCTGTTGTAATATGAATTACGAGATGGATTTTATCTTTGGTGAGTCCATCTCCGATCATTCCCAATAGAAAAATTTCAGGGGATAAGTCTAATTCTTCTTCGACTATTTCTCGTAATCAATTTCAAATTCTAGACCAAAACCTTTTTGTCTCTGGGCAGGACCACCACATATGATAGAAGGTGCCGACCTCCTTTCCACATTTCCAGCAAGTTGCTGAAGCGCTAGCCCTATCCTCGCCTAATAGGAAGTTATAAAATTTTGCTAACATTTTCTTTTCCGTCCCCAACATAATTTTATCCAAATTATTATACTTTGTTTCTATACCATATTGATCCCTATCCTTTTGATATCTTGAGTTTATCTGTAGATAATTCCACCAATCTAAATTGAAGCCTTGGTCTCTCAATGTATCCCGAGATTTAAGGGTCCCGTTATCATCCAATATATCCTTATAGGTGCCGAACTTTAAATCTCTTCTGTTTGAGGTGGCCAGGGCCTCCATAATAGAAAGCCAATTTGGTACTTTCACATAAAACCGTTGCCTAACTTCCTCCCATGTTTGGATAAGAGTCTCCCTTACTTTATGTTTATGAAAATAGGATTTTTTTTTATTCTTTGAGTCCCACAGGTAAGCGTGCCAACCTTCTTGTAGATCATGGCCTTCTAACGTCAAAATTCTCCTATTTTGCAATGTGACCCACTCCTTAATCCATACTAATTTAGCCGCCTTTTGATATGCTTCCCAGTCAGGAAGTCCAAAGCCACCCATATTTTTTTTCCCTTGCAATGTCTTATATGAGATCCTCGCCTTCTTCTCCTCCCATAAAAAATTTCTCACCTTTTTATTCAGATCCAAGAAAAATTTTTTGTCAAGACTCACTGGTATGGTTTGGTATAGAAAAATAATTTTAGGGAGGATATTCATCTTAATTGCTGCTATTTTGCCTGTAAAGGATAATTTTAGTCTTTTCCATCTATCTAAATCTTGATATATTTTTTGTAATAATGGGATATAATTGTCGTCCTTTAAAGATGAATATCTCGAAGTGATCCATATTCCTAAATACTTTATTTTCTTCACTACCTGGAGACCTAAAGATTCTTCCAACTCTTTCTTATTTGCATCTGTTATGTTCCTCACTATTATTTTGGTTTTTGTTTTATTAAGTTTGAAGCCAGCTACTCCTCCATACTTCTGTATTTCTTGAAATAATTTAGGGCCGGTTTGCAAGGGGTCTTCCATTATTAAAGCCACATCGTCTGCGAAGGCTTGGGTTTTGAATATTTCTTTCCTGATTTGCAGTCCTTTAATTTCTTTATTAGCTCTGATCTTCCTGAGTAAAACTTCTAACGCCATAATGAAAAGTAATGGGGATAGGGAGCATCCCTGTCTAACTCCCTTTTGAATCTGGAATGTTCGCGTCCTGTCCCTATTTATTAGTATGTTCGCCCTCTGTTTATGATAAATATTTTCAATCATTTTCCTGAAGTTTGTCCCAAATCCCATTAAATTGATTTGGTTAACCATGAAGCTCCAGTTCAGGTTATCGAACGCCTTTTGGGCGTCCAAAAACACTAGTGCCAGCTGCTTTTCCGGGTGCTGCTCGTAATACTCTATCACATTTATTACAGTTCTCAGATTATCTCTCATTTGTCTCCCTGGAAGGAAACCATTCTGATCGTTGTGTATCCAGCCATTTAAATTTTTTTTTACTCTCTCCGCTATTATACTCGTAAATAATTTATAATCTGAGTTTAGTAAGGAAATGGGTCTATAATTTGCTATATGTTTCAGGTCGGCACCTTCTTTCAATATGAGTGTAAGATATGCTTCCCTCCATGTGTCCGGGATTCTCGTGCCAACTAAAACCTCATTAAATATTTCTATTAGTTCTAATTGTAGTTCTTCATCAAATTTTATATATATTTCCCCTGGAAGTCCATCTGGGCCTGGTGTTTTATTTTTTTTAATTTTAGTGAGGGCCATTTTAAGTTCATCTATGGTAATTTTGTTGTTCAGCATTTCCTTCTCATCTTCTGTTATATGCGGTAGACTAGCTTCCATCAAGTATTGTTCCACTTTATCTGGGTCGATCTCTTCATCTTTATATAGGGCTTCATAGAATTCTCTTGCTCTTTCTAATTTATCCTCTTCTTTTGTCAGAAGATTACCTTTAGCATCTTCTAGTGTATGAATTTGATTTTTTTCACTTTCTTTTTTTAATTTGTATGCGAGCCACCTTCCAGACTTATTGGCATTCTCAAAATAGTAATGTTTTGTTCTTTTAATTTTTTGCGCTAGCTCCTCCTGGTCCAAAATATTCAAACTATGCCTCGCCATCATCCACTTTTGTTTAGCCGCCTCGTCTCCCGGATTTTGTTGTAGTTTATTGTCCGCTTCTTCTAGTTTTTGCTTGTGAGCCTCCCTAGCTTTCCTTTTTTCCTTATTTTTAAACGCCATGTACGATATTGCTACTCCTCTCATGTAAGCTTTCATAGTATCCCATACTATTTCCCTAGCCGTGCCTTGTTTACCATTTTCTATAAAAAAGCGCTTAACTTCTTCATTCAGTTTTAATATAAACTCTTTTTCGTTCAAAAGGTTCGTCCTTAGACTCCATCTCTGTTGTTTTCTTCTATTTGTATAGTGCCAATTTATTTCGAGGAGCTTATGGTCTGCCCAGGCGTTTGTACTCATATCAACTTTTTTAATTTCCAATCCTATTTTTCTAGTGGCCCATACCATGTCTATTCTAGACCAGGAATTTTGTGGATTCGAATAAAAGGTATATTGGGAATCATAAGGGAGCAGTGTACACCACATATCGATTAAGTTTACTTCATCCACCAAATCAAAAAAGCTTTTTGGCAAGGGTAACCTTTTATTTATTTTTTTCCCCCCACTTTTATAATCTTTATCCGGGTCTACAATGCCGTTAAAATCGCCTAACAAACATATTTCATTATGTGCCCAATTTCCTAATTGTTCCTGTAATTTTCGGTAAAATTGTCCCTGTTTTTTATTCGGGGCATATATTCCCACCAACATCATTTTTGAGATACCTCTCTTTACTTCTATCATTAGAATTCTCCCTTTACTGTCTTTATATTTTAAATCTGCCTCTATTCCTTTTTTCACATACATGGCAACTCCCCTTTACTTTTTTTCTGCTAACGACACAAATACTTTGCCGAATTTAGTAAATTCTAAATAATTGGCCTCTTCTTTTTTTATGTGAACTTCCTGTATACATATTATGTCTGGATTTTGTTTTACTAATTTTGATAATATTATCTTCCTCTTTTTATGATCATTTACGCCGTTAACATTTAGGGATAGAATTTTTAAGCCATCCATTCCTAGTGTTGGTGTCTAGTTCCTAGTTCTTATTTGTTTTTAGTGTTACTGCTCTTACTGGTCTAGTTTTCTTTCCTTTTTCTTCTACTTCTTCTCTTTTCTTCTCCTCTTCTATATCTTCCTTTGTACTTTGCTCTTGAGAGGTTTCTTCTTCTGTATTTGCCATTTCAATCTCTTCTTTGCTATTTTGCTCCTCTTCCCCTCCTCTTAGTTGGTCTAAAAAATCCTGTGCTGCGCTTAAACTGTCAATTTTGATTTTCCTTCCCTGCCATGAGATTAACATCCCCTCTGGCAGAAGCCATCTGAATGTGATATTTCTTCTATTCAATTGGCTCGTCAAAAATCTATAATTCTTCCTCACTTCCCTCACTCTTCTTGGTATTTATTTTAAAATATTCACCTCCTTCCCTTTGAAAATGATTTGTTCCTGGGGCTTCCGGCGGCTCCGTAGGACGTTGAGGACGCTCCCTGGGTGAGCGCTAGCCCCGCGACTTTGTTAGCCGCTAGAACAGCAAAAAATCAGCTGTCTAGCAGCGAAGAACCTTCCCCCCCGGGAGAAGAGGGGGAAGTGAGCAGCCAGGCGCAGGGTAGAGCTCCATAAGAGCCCTAGAATTAATTCTAGGGCTCGAAAGGTGTGAGCTCCCCAAGAACCTGGGAAAAGCTCCAAAGCCGGGACGCCTCTGCCAGAAGGCAGAGCAAAACGCCACGTCCGCCCCTGCTTCCAATTGATACAAAGAGAAAATTGAAGCAGGCAGAACAAAAACAGGAGACTACATAATTGCAAGTACTTATACTTTAATTCCTTTGAACATCGCTTCTTTTCGAGCCTCTAAGAGCGGAGCTGGAGTGGAAAGGGAGGGGAAGATGGCGCTGGCTCGTTAAGACAAAGAGACGAAAGTGAAAGTTAAGAAGAAAGTTGTTACAGGCTTGTTAACTCATTAATGCCTATCAGTTAACAACTCCGCTAAAAATTTTTTGGATTTAACCTTATATCCTGGACTTTGGGAATTAAAATTTAAAGATTTTAAAGACTTTCTGATTTTTCCTCGCTGGCTATAAGAACTGTTTCTGAGACTGTGTAATTTTAAAATGGCTTCAAAGCAGACAAAATTGGTGTTGCCTAAAGCAGGGAGTGCGGGAAGTTCCCCAGCTCAAACTAGCAGGTTGCAAACCTTATTGCCTCCGGCAGATACACAAGCTCAATTACAACCACAATTACAACCACAAGCACAAATGTTAACACTTGAGATGTTTCAGGAAGCCATGAAAGAAATTAAAGAAGGTTTTAAAGAGGACATTGCATTTGCATTTAAAGGAGTCTCAGATCAAATGGAAGAAATGAAGGACATAATTAAGACAAGAAATCAACACATAAGGGAAGATATAGTCTTTGCACTCCAGGGACTGGCAAAACATGTTAGTCATGTAGAAGATAGAATTGATGAGGTTGCTCAAGCTAATGAGATTTTAGATGGTAAAGTTGAGGAATCACAAACTAAGATTGACAAAGCAGAAGCTGAAATGTTGTTGACACAATATAAGATGATGGAATTTGCCGTGAGAATAAGAGGCTTGAAAGAAAATCCGAAGGAAAATTTGAAAGAGATCTTTGAAGATGCTCTGGCACAATGCTTTCAGACCAAGTGGCAACCAATCTACAATATGCTAAACATAATACTTTTTGTAATGCAAATAAACCAGGTAGATGGTTGGCATACATGCTGAGGAAAAAACAAAAATCTCGTACCATAGAGAAAATAGAGTATAAAGGTAAAGAGCTGTATCACCAAAATATGATTAAAAAGGCATTTTTAGAATTTTATGCAAGACTGTATACTGCAGACAAAATACAAGGTGCAGAGGTAGAGACATATCTGGATAGACAGAATATTCCAATAGTTACAGAGGAACAAAGAGAACGGTTAAACCAATTAATAACAGAGGAGGAGATCCTCTCAGTAATTAAACAGTTAAAAACTGGTAAGGCTCCTGGCACGGATGGATTAACAGCTGTGTATTATAAATATTTACAACTGGAGATGGTTTTACCTCTTAAAGAATTATTCAGTAGAATTCAGCTGGGTGAAGGGGTACCACCTTCATGGAAAACAGCTTTTATTTCGTTAATTCCAAAAGAAGATCAAGATTTGACACAACCCAAAAATTATAGACCTATATCCTTATTGAATACAGATTATAAAATATTTGCTAAGATATTGGCAAATAGGTTAATGCTAGTAATGCAAAAAATGATTCATGCTGACCAAACTGGTTTTATACAAGGTAGACAAATGAAAAATAATGTAAGACAAATTGTTGACATATTGGAATATTTGGAAAGGAATAACCAAATCCCTGCGGTGCTTATATTTCTGGATGCGGAAAAAGCTTTTGATCGATTAGATTGGCAATTTTTATTGAGAGTGGTTAATAGGATGCAATTTGGGAATTGCTTTATGCAGTCCATAAAAGCAATATATCAGGAACAGACAGCTCAGATAATTATTAATGGCAGTTTGACAGAAACTTTTAAAATTGAAAAAGGCACGAGGCAGGGATGTCCCTTATCGCCATTATTATTTATATTAACTTTGGAGTTGCTGTTAAATAAAATACATAATGTAGATGGGATAAAGGGAATCAAAGTTAGAGATTATGAATATAAGATACGGGCATTTGCAGATGATTTGGTTATGACCTTAACTCATCCAGTGGAATCAGCAAAGGTTTTGATTGATATAATAAAACAGTATGGTCAAGTATCTGGGTTTAAGATAAACATTGGAAAAACAAAGATGATAGTTAAAAATATGACAGCTAATCAAAAAGAGGAGTTACAAAGGGTAACGGGATGTGAAATAGTTAAAAAAGTCAAGTATTTAGGAGTTTATATTGCATCTTCTAATGGTAAATTGTATAAGTATAATTATGAACTGATATGGCATAAAATACAAGCTGAAATGGATAAATGGAAAAAATTACAATTGTCCTTGTTGGGTAGAATAGCAGTTATAAAAATGAATGTGTTACCTAGGTTTTTGTTCCTCTTTCAAATGATACCAATACTAAAAAAGGATGCCAACCTGGAAGAGTGGCAGAAAGGTATTAATAAGTTCGTATGGCAAGGTAAGAAACCAAGGATAAAATTGAAAATAATGCAGGACATACGAGAAAGAGGAGGATTGAAAATGCCAAATTTAAAATTGTACTATGAAGCAGCTGTTCTATCAGCAATTAGTGATTGGATTAATTTAACAAATGGAAGAATATTGAATATTGAAGGGCATGACCTGGTCTATGGTTGGCATGCTTATTTAGTGTATGAAAAAAGGGTGGATAGAGCATTTAAGAGTCATATACTGAGAAATGCTTTATTGCGTGTCTGGAAGAAATATCAATATAAGTTAAATGAAAAAATACCTATATGGACAGCACCCAGGCACGCAATAGAGAATACGAGTATAGAAAGTAGACAGGATGTAATTACGTATAAAGATATTCTCATTATGGAGGGAGGTATATTAAAATTAAAATCTGTGAATGTGTTGAAAGAGGAGAAAATAACTCAAACATGGTTTCAATATGTACAATTACAAGCCAGATGGAGAAAAGACCAGAAAACTGGTGTTATACAAAGTGATGAAAATTTAATTAAACAAATTAGAGACCAAAGCCCAATGCACATAAAAAGATTGTATAATATATTGATAGAGATGGACTCGGAAACAGAGCTAGTTAAGGACTGTATGATAAAATGGGCGCAGAATTTTGAACAGCCAATAATGATGGAAACGTGGGAGAAAATATGGGTGACAAATGTGAAATTTACCAAAGCGCAAAATTTAAGGGAGAACTTTTATAAAATGTTTTATAGATGGCATCTAGACCCAAAAAAGTTATCTCGTATGTATCCGAATGTACAACCAAAATGCTGGAGATGTAATTGTGAGGATGCCACTTATTTTCACATTTGGTGGACATGTAAAAAGGTTAAAGCGTTTTGGATTAAAATCTGGTGGATTTTACAAAATATTCTTAAAAAGAGGTTGAAATTTACACCACAGCTGTTTCTTCTGGGTATAGTTACGGATTGTACAGTTATAGAGACCAAATTGATTTTGAATTTAATAACTGCAGCAAGACTGTTGGTGGCACAATATTGGAAGAAGCAAGATTTACCTACAATCCAAGAGTGGACAATGAAAGTTACAAATCTAGCGGAAATGGCAAAAATCTCGGCGTATTTGAAGGATCATTCAAATGAAAGATATTTAAGAGACTGGAGAAGATGGATAGATTATATTCAAAATAAATACCGGAATAAGAAATTGCAGATAGGTTATGAATGATTATATAGATATTTAGTGTGTCTTTAAGTAATAAAGCTAGGCGGGTAATTAGGGAATTGAAGGAACAAGAGATGTGGAATGTCATAATTGTTTAGACTAGGATTGATTATGATTGTTGAAGTTTATACCCTGTAATTTGTTCTGGGAAGGGGAGGGGGGAGGGGGGAGGTTGAGGTAGGGAAGGGGGGGGAAATATGTAAACTTTTTGTAAAACTTTTCAATAAAAAAAAAAAAGAAAATGATTTGTTCCTCTCGCGCTATGTTATATAAAATATCCCTCACTTTTTTTCTGACAAACCTTGCATGAACTTCCCTAGGCAGCCTGTTCCTTCTCACATAATTTGTTTGCACCCTATAAACCTCGTCGATTTCTCTAATAATTTCTTGTTTATCCTGCTGGAGAACGTCCGCGATCAGCTCCACCATCTTGTCGCCTAGATCTTCTTCCTTTTCTTCACAGATATTTTGGAAACGGAGGTAGAATGAAGCCTTGTCCATTTCCAGTTGTATCAAAGAATTTTCAATTTCTTTATTCTGCGTCGCAAAAGTCTGATCCACCATATCCAATTTCTTTTCACTTTGTTCCATCCTTTGTTCTACTTTTTGAATTCTTCTCTCGTTGTTAGCAATAGAGGCTTGAATCTCATTCATCTTTGAGTCGAGGACATGGATGTCCAACTTTAGTTCAGAATGGTTGTTTAACAATTTCTCTTGCATTGCTAGCATAGTTTCTTGGATTAGTGACAAAGAGGACTGTACAGTTTGTAGAGTTGGGGTTGTTGGGGGCTTATCTAGTTTCTGTAGGCCTTCTAATGATTTTTGAGTTGCTGGGGACGCCGTTGCTAAAGTAGGGTTGGATGGTACTTTTTTGCCAGTTTTCATAATTGTTGAGGTCATACTTGCCATTTCTTTCAAGGTTAGCTTTTGTTCTCTTATAATTTTCTCAATATTTCTCCAAATAATCATTCAATGGCATTTGCCCCTGTTTCCACTATTGGTTACTTCTTGAGTTCCTATTTATATAATTTGCTATCTTAAATCAAGAGGATCAATTCATTAAAATTTCTTCCTTAAATCAAATCCTTCTAGTATACAAAGGTTTTCTAATTTTCTTAATACGTTAGATCTAATAAATTAAGTCACATTAATTAGAGTCTGAGCTAATTCCCAAATATGATTTCAAAACCAGAGTTCTTAAACCACTATATACCAATAAATCAATATACTATAATTCTTGTATAGCTAAATACCATTAGTTTAATACGTTATTATAAAAGGTTAATATAAATAAATTAACAAATAGTATCAATAGGAGTAAATATAGTTAACTAATTAATTAAGTATAAATCTAAATCCTTATATTTGATTATATAAATATATGTACGTATCTACTATGTATATATCTGTTAATTCATGAGACAATTGATAGTTCTTATCAGCAATAGTATTTAGAATTAGAAAGAAGATTATCAAAAAAAAAAGGATAGGAGAGGGGACAGATAGCAGAATTTACAATAGGAGTCTAGTAGTTCTCTCCTTCTTCTCTTTTCTTTTTTGATTATATATATATCCCTGAGCCGCTTTATTACTCAGTCATTAGTCTTCTCCTATCCACACCAGGAAGCTCCGTCAATACTCTATGGTGGATCTCACAGCTAGATTGTCTCTATGCCAGTCTTTTGGTCTCTCGCTCCTTCGATTTTCTATTATGGCTGTACTTCCTGTTTCCCTGGAACAGTCAAGTGCTATCCGCTCTCCAGCCTGCTCCGTCTCCTCGCCAATCAATCCAGCGGCAATAGAGCAGAAGTTCTAATAAAATCTTTCTGTCTTCACGCTAACTGTGCCCTCCGGAGCTCTTTGTGCAATTAGTCTGCTCCCTCAGTATTCCGCTCTCCGCATCGGCTTGTCGAGCTCTGCGCCTTTACGATCTGCCCTCTATTCTCCGTCGCCACTTCTTTATGCTCCGAGCCCTTCGTTCCCGACTCCGCCGACCTCTTCTTTCGATGTTCGATCGCACACAGGCAGGGAAGGCGTGGCTTCAGATCTGACACGGCCACCTCCAATCTTCCTAGCTTCCCTTCTTGTTGCTGGTTCCTACAGCTTCAGGTCCGCCATTTGATGGCAGACTCACACGCGTTGGATCGACAGAGCTGCCCGGTCTTGCGAGAAGTGTTTGCGCTCCACTTTCTCACTCGCCTGGCTCTCTCTTTAGTCCGAGGGGCTCTCTGGGTCCCGCGCCCCCGAAGGGATCCCCAAAATGCGGTGACAAGAGGTGTTGAGGAGTAGCAATTACTCACTCAGCACCATGTCGCTGCAGATCACCAACCGGAAGTCTCTGTTGGGGTCCATTTCTATCCCCTCTCCCGTGATCCTGAATCCAAGATAGTCAATCTCTGTTTTATGAAACTCACATTTTGAAAGTTTCACAAATAACTGAGCATTTAATATTTTTGTTAGAACCTGTCTCACAAGTTGTTTATGTTCTTCCATGGTGGTGGAATATATCAGAATATCGTCCAAATAGACTAGGACTCCCCTATACAGATGGTCATAGAGCACGCTATTAATAAGTTGCATAAATACTGCGGGAGCCCCCTGCAACCCGAACGGCATAACCTGGAACTTGTAACTCCCAAGAGGACAGTTGAAAGTTGTCTTCCACTCATCACCGTCACAGATATGGACTCTGTAATATGCTTCTCGTAGATCGAGCTTGGTGAAAATCTTACCAGTAGCCAAAGTGGAGAGCAGGTCTGTCATAAGGGGTAACAGGTACAAGGGTTCCACACATACTGCATTCAATCCCCGAAAATCAACACATAAGCGAAGGCCACCGTCTTTCTTCTCTTTAAATAGTACCGGCGCTGCCATGTGTGATCTGCTGGGTTTTATGAATCCCCTAGCCAGATTACTATTGATATATCGATGTAGCTCCTCCAGTTCCTGGGGAGTCATTGCATACATGCGAGGTTTGGGTAACCGAAGACCAGGCTTCAGTTCTATAGCACAGTCAGTGGGGCGATGTGGTGGGAGGGATTCACATTCCTTTTTGCTGAATACACGTTTTAAGTCCCAGTAAATCCTTGGGACCCCCTCCAGTAGGGATGGCTCTGTTTCTCGCCCCACAGCTCCTTTACTAGAACCATCCTCTGGGGGTTCAGGACCCAATACCATTCTTAGTTTGTGGTAACCCCCCTCCCACCAAATGGTGGGCTTCCACTTGTCCAACCATGATAGCCCCAGGATAAGAGGTTCTATCATTGTCTCCACTACCATAAATCGCACCAACTCCCAATGTTGTCCAATTTCAAGTCTCGCCAGTTCTGTCACATGTGTAGCAGGCTGTCCACCTAGGGTTGAGCCGTCCATTTGTTCGAACTTAATGGGAGTCTGCAAAGTTATAATATGAAGACCCAACCCTTCAGCCACTGACCTCCGCAAGAGACAGCGCGTACACCCAGTGTCAACCAAAGCCCCTATGTGTTCTGCCTTACCCGTTTTTGGGTGTTTCAATGTTACTTGGACTATAAAGGGACGTATAGGAGCACATACCATAGGGTCTCGGGGATCCGTCTCGTCTTCGGTAACCTCCGGCTCTTCTGGTACCTGAGCGGTTCCCGAGCGACCATGTCTTTCTTCACGTCTACTAAGACCGCTTTCCATTGCTTGCATTGCACTATGAGAATGTTCCGTTGCTTGCATTGCACTACGAGAACGTTCCGACGTCACTTGTGACCGTGGGTTGGTTCTTTCCCCAGGATTCGATGGTTGTGGAAACGATACCCAGAGAGGTGGAAACGGACACTCGATGGCTCTATGCCCCTCCTGGTCACATCGGTAGCATCGAAATGGACGTCTTGGAGGAGCAGTAGATCTGGCCCCTATAGGCATGTTCGGTCTCACTACTCCTCGGCCCATTTGCGGTCTTTCCAATAGTTTTCGTGGTTGGCCCAGTACCTCACCTCGTGTACAAAACTCCTTTAACCCAATATCCAGTTCTATGGCCGCTTTATACCACGCCACAATACGAGGACCAAGCCCCCTATAAATACAAGCCTGGTGTAGCTTCCTGTCCAGACCCATGTGAAACTGGTGCACGAGTAAACGCTTGGGCCACCCCCTCAGCCGTCCTGCTAGTTTTCGAAAGTCTTGTACGTATTCTTTAGCTGCTCGACCCCTTTGCCTCAATGAGACTAAATCACCTTTGACAATTGCTTGAGTACTCGCATCATCCTCAAACCTACACCGTAGGGCTTCCAGAAAGCGACCTAAATCCGCGAGCTCCCGGGCATGCATGTTGTGTAATCCAGCTACCCAGTCAGCCGCATCACCAGTTAAGTTCATAGTAACAGCCACCACTCTCGCCCATGGAGAGGGATAGAAATGTCCATAGGCATCCATGTAGCTAATTACTTGGCTCAAAAAGAGAGCCACATGTTCCAGATTACTGTCAAAAGTAGCCTGCAATGGAGGAGGCCCCCAGGGGATTTGCTGTGGTCACAATCCAGGCACTCAAACAGGACCTGGGTCCCTACCACATGCAGAGCCTTCGCCTCCCTGATGGCTCCTCCGTGCTTCTGTCTGTTGATGCCTAACCTCTGATTCCCTTTCCCTTTCTCGCTGGACCCTCCCATGGGTTTGGGTTGTTCCATGTGGCCCCAACGTTGGTATCGTCTCAGGGACAAATCGTCACAAATCCATCGTGGTGACTCCCGATCCAGTGGAGTAACCCCACTCTCCCTCTTCCTTGTCAGTCCACTGTCGTTCTCTCCAACCTTGATATTGTGGATCTGAGGGGGGTGGTGTTGGTGCCCGAAACCCCAGTTTCCCCCACAAAGCCGAACTATGCCACCAATGTCCTGAGGATGGCTGGGTATTTTCTGCAACCGTACTCTTCTGACTCCCCTGCCTCTCCTCTGGTTGAACTGCTCTCTGTTTGGGATGCACCACCAGCTGTTCACATTCCCCCTGTTCTTCTTTTCCATCCTTCGTCCCTTCAGGCACTTCCAAATCCAAAATGGCAATCCCCTCTTCCGTACCTTCTGCCATATCTCTCTCACTTCACACCTATTTCTTGAAGATGGAAAGCTGGTCTCTGACTTTCTCTCAGCCCCTCTGGAGCCGCCAGTGCTTCACCGGGCGCAAACGAACATGCACACATGAAAAGGAGGATTTGTTCCAAAACCCGGTTTAATGGAGGCAACACAGCAGCGTACAGTAGAGATTGAGCTGCTAAGCAAAACAAAGTCAGAGACGCCCTAGCTCTCCGCCCGTACTGTTTTATAGGGTGTGGATACAGTTAACTATCATTACGCAGGCAATGATTTCTCACAGCTGTCACAATCAAAGCTGCCGCTTGTTCCGTTCATGCTCATCGCAAACATAGGACGTCATTCCCCTCTGCACTATTATCTCTTCAGCAGCTGATTTACGTTCCCATTCCACTCCCCCTCTTCATTATCTCTTCAGCAGCTGATTTACGTTCCCATTCCAACCTCCCTCTTCTTGCCTTCCGTCCATCACCCACTATTAGTGTACATGGTGTCCTAACGCAACACCCCCCTCCACCGTGTTTTGTTGCTGGAATCCTTCAGTATTCTCCGGATCCCCTTCATGGTCTTCAATACCACCCATCAAGGTGATGTGTTGTCGAGGGGCTTTTGACACTCTTTTATCCAAACAATAGGCTTGATAACATCAAGCCTGTTTGCATCTTTTATCCAAACAATAGGCTTGATAACAGCCAGGGACATATCAGTGTAAGTAGGCAGTAAAATCAAATCCAATAAAGGTGTGTGTGGTGGCGGAAGGGGGGATAAAGCCTTTCTCTGCAAGGAAAAGAAAATGTGTATTTGGATGTATCTGTGATAAGCACATAGGTGACACTTTGACAACCATGTTCCATTTTTTCTCTGGTTGTTAAATGCTTTGGACAAAGGTAACCCATAGTAATTCTCTGCAAGGGAAATGCATTTTAGGCAAGACTTAAGAAAAGATTAAGAAAACATAATTTCGGGTACTATAAGGTCTATATAACAAAAGGATCATGAAAAGTATGAGATGTTTATCCTCTCAGGATAGCTACCACCACTGGTTCTACTGAAGCAAGCCTTGTGCTAACAAGAAATCCAAGAAGAAATCAGCATGGTTGCACAAAGATATCTCTGATAAACTGAAAGACAAAAAGGATAAGTACACAAAATGGAAAGAGGGACACATAACTAAGGCAGAATATCAGCAGATAGCCCGAATCTGCAAAGATGAAGTCAGCAAAGCAAAGGCTCAGAATGAACAAAGACTTGCAACAAAAGTCAAAGTTAATTTTTAAAAAGTTTCTTTCAACATATAAATAACAAGAAAAAAGGCAACAGTAGGTCCACTTAAGAGAGAAGATGGCAAGGAAGTAATAGGCAGTAAAGAGAAAGCAGAACTGCTTAACTCGTTCTTTGCATCAGTCTTCACACAAAAAGAAACTATAGCCCAACCTACCAATGACATAACTGTAAAAGACAGACTACAAAGAAAAATTAAAATAAGCAAGAAAATGGTAAGAGAACACCTGTTTGACCTTGATGAATATAAATCACCGGGACATGATGGATAAAAAAAGTTCCTATTTTACTTCTTTAAATGGAAAAATGTGGGATAGACAGCATCACCATCAGATGGATATGTAACTGGCTGACAAACCATACTCAACGAGTAGTCCTTAATGATACTACATCTACATGGAGGGAAGTAAGCAGTGGGGTATCACAAGGTTCTATCTTAGTCCCAGTACTCTTCAATATCTTCATAAATGACTTTATGAGAGAATAGAAGGGGAACTCATCAAATTTGCAGATGACACCAAGCTGGCAGTAATAGCTAACACCCCAGAAGACAAGCTCAGGATCTAAAAAGATACCTTGACAGACTTGAACAATGGGCTCTATCCAACAATATGAAATTTAATGGGGAGAAAAGCAAGGTTTTACACCTAGGCAAGAAAAACCAAATGTACAGGTACAGACTAGGTGAAACCTGACTCAAAAAAAGGAACTGTGAGTGGGACCTTGAAGTCTTAGTGGACGATCACTTAATAGAATAGAATTTTATTGGCCAAGTGTGATTGGACACACAAGGAATTTGTCTTGGTGCATATGCTCTCAGTGTACATAAAAGAAATGTTCATCAAGAATCATAAGGTACAACACTTAATGATAGTCATAGGGTACAAATAAGCAATCAAATCATATTAGGAAGCAGTCAATATAAGTTGTAAGGATACAAACAACAAAGTTACAGTCATACAGTCATTAGTGGAAGGAGATTGGTGATAGGAACAATGAGAAGATTAATAGTAGTGCAGACTTAGTAAATAGTTTGACAGTGTTGAGGGAATTATTTATTTAGCAGAGTGATGGCATTCGGGAAAAAACTGTTCTTGTGTCTAGTTGTTCTGGTGTGCAGTGCTCTATAGCGTCGTTTTGAGGGTAGGAGTTGAAACAGTTTATGTCCAGGATGCAAGGGGTCTGTAAATATTTTCACAGCCCTCTTTTTGACTTGTGCAGTATACAGGTCCTCAATGGAATGCAGGTTGGTAGCCATTGTTTTTTCTGCAGTTCTAATTATCCTCTGAAGTCTGTGTCTGTCTTGTTGGGTTGCAGAACCAAACCAGACAGTTATAGAGGTGCAGATGACAGACTCAATAATTCTTCTGTAGTACTGTATCAGCAGCTCCTTGGGCAGTTTGAGCTTTCTGAGTTGGCGCAGAAAGAACATTCTTTGTTGTGCTTTTTTGATGACATTTTTTGATGTTGGGTGTCCATTTTAGGTTGTGAGATATGGTAGAACCTAGAAATTTGAAGGTCTCTACTGTTGATACTGTGTTGTCTAGTATTGTAAGAGGTGGAAGTATGGAAGGGTTTCTCCTAAAGTTTACCACCGTTTCTACGGTTTTGAGTGTGTTCAGTTCCAGATTATTCTGGTCACACCACGAGGCTAGTTGTTCCACCTCCCATTTGTATGTGGATTCATCATTGTCTCAAATGAGACCGATCACTGTTGTGCCATCAGTGAACTTCAGTAGTTTAACAGATGGATCATTAGAGATTCAGTCATTGGTATATAGAGAGAAGTGGACAGAGAACACAGCCTTGGGGGGCCCCTGTGCTAATTGTACAGGTTTCTGATGTGATTCTGCTTAGCTTCACCTGCTGCTTCCTGTTTGTTAGGAAGCTTATGATCCACTTACAAGTGTGTTCAGGTACCTCTAGCTGATTTAGCTTAGTTAGAAGAGTGTCTAGAATGATGGTATTGAATGCTGAACTAAAGTCTACAAAGAGGACCCTTGCTTAGGTCTTTGGAGATTCAAGATGTTGTAGGATGTAGTGCAAAGCCATATTAACAGCATCATCTATTGTTCTATTTGCTCGGTATGCAAATTGCAAGGGGTCTAACAGCGGATCTGTGATGGTTTTCAAGTGGGACAGCATTAGCCTTTCAAAGGTTTTCATAACTACAGATGTTAGAGCAACTGGTCTGTAGTCGTTCAGTTCCTTGATGGTGGGCTTCTTCAGCACTGGGATGATGGTACAGCATTTGAAGCAAGAAGGAACATAGCACATCTCTAGCAATTTATTGAAGATTCGGGTGAAGATGGGGGCCAATCGGTCAGCACAGACTTTTAAGCAAGGAGGAGTTATCTTGTCTGGGCCTGGAGCTTTTCCTGGCTTTTGTCTGTGAAATAGGTCTTGTACTTCCTTTTCTGTGATCACTAGGGGCTGGGAACCCAATGGGATGGGGTCAGCTGTAGGAGGTTTGGCTGTTGTTGGTGTGTCTGAGTTGGGGTCAGTTGTAGGAGGCTTGGCTGTTGTTAGTGTGTCTGAGATGGGGGTTGTGGAGATAGGTGGCTGTAGTTTCCTTTTAAACCTGCAGTAAAACACGTTCAGGTCATCTGCCAGTTGTTGATTTCCTGCAGCCTGGGAAGGAGGTTTGCCATAACCGGTGATATTTTTAAGAGTTTTCCACATGTTTGCTGCTTCATTTGTTGAGAACGGATTCTTTAGCTTTTCAGAGTAGCTTCTTTTTGCTGCTCTGATCTCCCTTGTTAATACATTTCTGGCCTGATTGTACAGCATTTTATCACCTTTTCTGTAGGCTTCCTCTTTGGTACGACATAGCTGCTTAAGTTTAGCCATGAACCAAGGTTTATTGTTGCTGTATATTCGCAAGTTCCTGGTCGGTACACATAGGTCTTCACAGAAGCTGACGTATGATGTTACAGTATCTGTGAGTTCATCCAGGTCTGCAGTGGTATCTTCAAAAATATTGCAATCAGTGCAGTCAAAGCAAGCCTGTAGCTTTAACTTTCCCTCCTCAGTCCAAGTCTTCACTGATTTATTTACCAGATGTTTCTGCAATTCTGTCTGCTCTATGTATCTGAAACCCTGGGATATGCAGGCTTCTATCATCAATTGATTCATTTAACCAGGTTTCAGAGAAGCATAGGGCTGCTGAATTGTAAAAATCAGAATTGTATCTGTTTAAAAGGAGTATTTCATCCATCTTATTAGCAAGTAAACGTAAATTGGTTAGGAAAATTGAAGGCAGAGGGATTTTATTTCTCCTATTCCTTAGCCTGTTTAAAATTCCCGGCCCTTTACCTCTCTGTCTCTGTTTCCTCTGTTTGGTTTTTTTGGTAATCCATAGCTTGGGGGAAATTGCTTCTTCCTGTGTTAGAATCTCCTCCGTGTTTTTAAAGAAAGCTGCTCCTTAAAGAAATGTTGTTTATTTCTTAGCAGATGGTCTCGTTAGTATGAAATCCGTAGTGAGTTGCAGAGAATAATAAAAAATAAAGAAACTATTAGAGAGCATTTCACCGAGGCAGCCTTCGGCAGCGCCATCTTGGATCATGAGCCAGTACTGTGTGGGAGCAGCCAAAAAAGATAATACAATTCTTGGTTGTATAAACAGGCATAGAATCAAAATCATGTGAAGTATTAATACCGCTTTATAAATCCTTTGTAAGACCACAGCTGGAATACTATATCCAGTTTTGGTCACCACATTACCCTGTTTCCCCCAAAATAAGACATCCCCTGATAATAAGCCCAATCGGGCTTTTGAGCACATGGCAATAAGGCCCAGCGCTTATTTCAGGGTTCAAAAAAATATAAAATCAAAAAAATAAGACAGGGTTTTATTTTCGGGGAAACATGGTACAAAAAAGATGTTGAGAATTTTTTTGGAAAAAGTGCAAAGAAGGGCAACTAAGATGATTAAAGGCCTGGAGACTAAAACATATGAAGAATGGTTGCATGATTTGGGTTTGGCTAGTCTAGAGAAAAGAAGGACGGGGGGCGGGGGGGGACACGATAGCAGGTCAACTTATTTTCCAAAGCACCAGAAGGCAAGACAAGAAACAATGGATGGAAACTATTCAAGGAGAGAAGCAACCTGGAATTATGGAGAAACTTCCTAACAGTGAGGACAATTAACCAGTAGAACAGCTTGCCTTCAGAAGTTGTAGGCGTTTCATCACTGGAAGTTTTTAAGAAAAGACTGGACAGTCTGTTGCGATCATCTTGGCGGGCTTCCCATGAGAGGTCCAGATTAGAGAAGACACAGGGCAAGTGTTTCTCGGGATGAGAGAGCAAAGCACACAGCCTCGCAATCTCTTTTATTAGTAATCAAAGTACAGCGTCATCAGAAGGCGTTATTATGGCTACACATCTCATATTACATGCATGAAAAAAGGAAAGCATCCATATTTTCATTTCATTTTATTAGATTTCTATACCGCCCTACTCCCGAAGGACTCAGGGCGGTGCACAGCCAAACAATAAAAACACATACAATACAAAATTTAAAAAATAGAATAAAATCAAATTAAATAATTTTGGCCCCGACAAATTTAAAACCCCAAACTTTTAAAACCAATTTAAAATTGAATATATAAAATACTAAAAGATATTTAAAATTTTAAAAATCTTTTATAAAAGAGGGGGAAAATTAGGCCAGGCCGGCCTGGTGAAATAGTAAGGTCTTTAAGGCGCGGCGGAAGGTGCGCAGATCCGGGATCCTCCGTATCTCTGGGGGGAGCTCGTTCCAGATAGTAGGTGCCCCCACAGAGAAGGCTCTCCCCCTGGGGGCCGCCAGTCGGCATTGTTTCACCGACGGCACCCGGGGGAGCCCCTCTCTATGGGAGCGTACCGGCCGGTGGGAGGCTATTGGTGGTAGTAGGCGGTCCCGCAAGTACCCGGGTCCTAAGCCATGGAGTGCTTTAAAGGTGGTAACCAGAACCTTGAAGCGCACCCGGAAGACCACCGGGAGCCAGTGCAGCTCACGCAGGAGGGGTGTTACATGGGAACGCCATGTCGCTCCCATTACCACCCGCGCGGCCGCACTCTGCGCCAGTTGGAGCCTCCGGGTGCTCCTCAAGGGGAGCCCCATGTAGAGAGCGTTGCAATAGTCCAGGTGGGAGGTGACAAGGGCATGAGTGACCGTGCGTAACGAGGTTTCACATTCTACAATATTACAGTAAATCACGTGAATTCTAGGAAAGCGATACCTAACGCAGAAACAAAACTTAACTCTTCTATGTTATCATATTTGGCTTCGTTCCCAGCATATTCTTCTGCCAGCCAAGAGGCCCATCTCCCCGTTATCAGAGGTTACCTCAGTCCTCAGGAATGTTCTACAAGGAGATGTCTATGCCTTGCAGCAAACACAGCCTCCAATCTAAATAGGGTCCCTCCAATGGTCATCTAGCTGAACCCGCTTTTTCATACTCGATTATTTCGGTGCCAAGCTCCGTACACGTGTCCAACCAGCTAGACTGGTCTACACATATACTATGGCCACCTGATTCCCACAACAGTCACTTGTCTGAAATGGTATAGGATCTCCTGCTTGAGCAAGCTGTTGGACTAGAAGACCTCCAAGGTCTGTTGTAGCTCTATTCTGACTGACTCCTCCCTCCTTCCTCCCTCCCTCTCTCTTTCTTTAAAAAAAAAAGAGCAACTTTGATTTAAAAAGACTTTCTGTCTTTTATAGTTCAAAGGAATGGAAGTGTCTTGGTTTGCCCTGGTAGGTGTGTAAAACTGAGCAGGTTTTTGTCTCTCTTTACTTAAAATGAACCTTTATATAGGGAGAAAGGCAGATTGATTTACAAATTTAAACACACTGGTTTTATTGGGGATCATAAATCTGTCAGGGGGCTACTGATCAAACTGAGAACATTCTCAAACTCCTCTCTCTGGCCAGCCCCAAATAGTCACCTCTTTCTGTCCCCCTAAAAGGGACCTTTATCATAAAGAAAAGAGTGAAGGGAAGGGAAGGGAAGGAAAAAGCCAGTGGGACCATGACATAGAAAGTACATGCTTTGGGCTAGGTTTGAAGCAAATATACACGCAGGAAGGGGGGTTGAGTGCAGACACCCAGACACTCATAATATTTCTACTTATATCCCAACTTTGAATGTACCTTTGAATGTGTTGAGCTATAACCTCATCATTCCCAGCGTAAATGGGGATAAGTAGTTGCAGTAAAACACATGTGAATACACTGGGGGAGGCTGAAATAACAAGACATGGCATGGCATAAAAGGGAGAGTGAGTCAGTCTCCTTGGCCTGACCACCAAAGATTCACAGCTGCTGTATCTAGGAAATTTTCTTTCTAGAACCATTACCAAAGCACAGAGGAAGCTCTCACCCTCCAGGAGGATTCAAAGGCATATTTTTATATATGCACCGCTAGCTGCTTTTCTTGGTATATCCAAAGACAAGCAATTGTTGTGCCTGGAGAAAGTGCGTGTGTGTGTGTGTGAGAGAGAGAGAGAGAGAGAGGGAGGGAGGGAGGGAGGGAGGGAGGGAGGGAGAGGGAGGGAGTATAGAAGACATATACAATGTTCTCTCTCATCGATCACTTTTCCTACACATCCTAGCTTTCCTCAATTGCCTGCCCCCCAGATGTCTTGGGCTATAGTTCCCATCACTTGTACTTTCAAAATATCTAGAGGGTGGGTTGGCAGATGCCAACTTGGGGATATGAAGGGGGAGACAGATTTTAAAGTGATCTTTAAAGAACACTTTATGCAGCCCAAAGCAAAGGATTCAAAAGAGCAGTTTTGGCCATGGTTTTGAGTTGCCTAGATTGACCTGTGTGGATTGCAACCTCTGTAGGTCCTTTGCCTTTTCTTTAAATAGGTTTAAATGGCCTTATACTAGTTTGAAGCAATCTTGGCATTTCACTCAACAAAGATTAGTTCACAGGCTGTTTTGTGTTTTATGGCAAATATTTCATGGATTTCCATTGTTATAGCTCTCACCTTGTGCAGGTTGGAAGGGATAAGTCCACCTATTGATTTGATTTATTTAGACTCCTTTGAAAAATATATTCCCTTTAACATTATTTTCCTTGTCTCCTAAATTTAGTATCAGAAACATCATAAAGACACTGCATTGCATGGGTGAATAAGCTTATGCCTGAATTCTCTACAAAATTCTGTAAAATCTCTAAACATTAGAAGCATTTTTATTGACATTCCACAATTTCATCAGAGAAGAAAAAGAAACAGAAAAACTGATATCAAGTAGGAAAAGAAATACAAAAGAGGATAAGGCAGCCATTTTAGTCTTCAGGCGACCTACAGTAGTCAAGAAATATATTTATCAAACTCTGGACCATCAAACTCTGCTTTTTCAAGGGGAAGGGAAGAAAATGAGTTGCTAAAACATTTGAGAGGTATTGATGCTGCCCATTGTTTTTGCAGGAAAGAAGAAAGTGGAAGAACCAAAGCAACAGAGCTGCAAGGCTAAGCCACAGCATCAGTACCACTTGTGATTCTTGTTGCCACATCTGATGATGACAAAGTAATATCCACTGTACTTTTCAACACAGAAATTGTCCCTATTCATAATTAAATCCAAGTAGACCAAAGTAAGATAGGGGCACACATTTAAATTTCTCTCCATCAATCTTCCACAACTCCCATACACTGTGGAGGAGGACTTCTCTTCGGATTGTGTCCTCAACAGCAAAACCTACCAAAAAAGAAACTTCAAGCAGCATCAACTAGAAGAAAAAGTAACAAGGTCCACAAGAAGCAAAAGGAAATCTGGGGGTGGGAAAGGTGTTGTGAAATGACTGTTTTTCATATTTTTGTGAGTTTTCACTTTTGCCTCCAGAGTTTGATTTAGGCCGCCACTGCTGCTGTGTGAGCCATGCTACATGGCACAGTGTCCAGTCCTGAAAAGGTCAAGGGGATTGGAGTGGTCATTCTGTAGTTGCAATACCAGGCTAATCATTCATAAAATGTGTCCCTTGGATGAACTCCGCACTCACTCCGCTGCTCACAAGGGTCAAATTTTAACTGTATTTGTTTAATATAAGACTTTCCCACCTTGAAATGCAGATAGATGAGAGAGAGAGAGAGAGAGAGAGAGAGAGAGAGAGAGAGAGAGAGAGAGAGAGAGACTGGTAGACAGACAGACAGACAATTTGTTCCTAATGCTTCTGCTGACAAATATTAAAAACCTCTTATAAAACATACGAGACACAAACATTTTAGCAGAAATTCACTAGCTACACCCTTTTTTCCAGATTGCAATGATGAAATATATTACATTATAGCATGGAAAATATATTTCTAGAAAGCATAAAATCATAGAGAAATAAAGACAGAGTTTTTCTTAATTCTGATGCCTTCTGTCTTATCAGTTCTACCCAAATCATAAAGAGTGTAAACCTTGCACAGAAAACTAAATTTTAGAAATCTCACATAATCATGAAACAAATTAACACTACTGCATTTGTTTATTTGTTCTTTTGGTGAAATGAAAACTCTGCCTTCATCCAGAACTGCAAATTCTATGAAAACACTTGAGGGCAGGGGGTGTAAGACCATAGTACCCAGTGGTCATTGTTTTGGAATCAACAAGGCTGCATAGAATACTGCTTCCCAGTATACAATTTTAACAGAACATGTTTGATATTGTCCCTGCCCCCTTTCCTTCTTAAAACCCAAGCAATATGAAGTTTCAAAAGAGCAAGCCAAGCCTTTAAAATTTTATACATATATACATATACATATACATATTATTTTACATATATTACCTTTTTAGCTTAACAGGATTTATTTCTAGATGTTTAAAGCTGATGGCATTCATATTTGAAGTTAAGTCTTCCATTAAAAATAAAAAAGTGTTAAATTTTTAATGTATATGTCAATGAATATTATCTCCTGGAAGATACCTTTAAAGAGTCAAGGCTGCTGGATGCTCTCTTCTCCCTCCACCCCCCAACAGTAGGTCAATAGAGGCTTACTGTTGAATAACAATAGGGAAAGGATAAGTATTTGAAGAAAAGAAATGATTAATGACACCCCCACATAATTCTCACATTTTTCTCAGCTCCTGTCTGCTTTCAATGCCTGTGAACTTTTGGAGGCTATAGTAATCTCCACCCTAAATTCTATTCACAGTCTCCAGCTTTAATTTGATTTTATAGAAGTTGCATTCTTACCAGTATATACTTTAAAATTTTGTTCGGGGTATGTAGAAGAGAGAAGGACTTGTGGTAGCCCTGAACAGTCTGAGGAGAATTCCTCCAGCATCACTGAAATCAACAGAAATTAAAACACTGTGGTCTGGCTTCCGGCAGTGACGTCAGCATGTTAGGGGCGAAAGGAACGACTCTCCGTTCCCAAAGCCTCTAATATTCCTGATTTGAGCGCCGATTTAGGCGCTATCGACCCTGCAGAGGTTGATAGAGGAAAGGGAAACCTCCGAGGACCTCGGGGAGGACAGCAATCCCCCCGAAGGTTCAGAAAGACCCCCTTAACTCAGACCGGGAAAGAACCAGCCACCCAGGCTGGCCAGAAACGGTGACAGCTGTTTAGAGGGAAGCGAAGATAGAAAAAGAAGCATCGGTGGAAATAGAAGCGAGAAAAGGTACTTTTACATCTTTTAATTGTCGAGAGAAAGCGGGAGAAAGGAACCCCTGAGTTAAAGAAAGAAGAGAAGCGGCGACTGATGAGTGAGTGGAGGGAGGAATCCATATTGAAAGTGACAGTGTGTAATTTGGTAGCCAGTGAAACCCGAGGAAATCCAGAGGGAAGCAAGCCGATCAAGCGTGAGGGCGACATTTAGAACTTTATAAATAAGAATCCGAAAGAAGTTAAAGTTTCAGAAAGTGAAAAAGACTTGACGGGAGGATTACCAGACCCCCGGATATTCAAAGAAGAAAAGACGGAGAAGCCATATTGACTTACAGCAGAGAGAACGCAGCGAGCTTGGGATTTACAAAACTCTTACGTTTACCGGATAGCTCGGACAAAGTTTTGTTGACAAGACTGAGATAATTGGATTATTGGAGAATAAGATAACTGGATAATTGGCTTAAATTATTTAGAGAAGCAGACGCTTGACACTATTGGTGCACATTTGGTGTTTATTGGCTATATATAAAAGGGAAGGAAAAGTACGAACAAACGTGGAATATACTGGATCTATAACATTGTTTTTTCTACCGTTTCCAGTTTGAGAGGATTTGAACCGAGGACTAGGAAATAACTGGATAACATTTAGATATATTAAGACTTTGAAATCACGGACAATTGAAAACAAATCGAGTTGGATTTTAGTTGGACACTCAATATAAGGAGTAAGAAGAAGGAGAAAGTAACAAGTGTGGGAAGTACTTCCAAAGAAGAATCAAAGACTTGTCATTAAAATTACTCATTAATTATCAATAGTGACTAAGAAGTAATATATATATATATATATATACACACACACACACATCGTTTTGGAAATTCATTTTTATATATGATTGCATAGTATAGCTTGGTATTGATTAAGTCGATTATTGCCTCGTTAACCTATTTTTATATACTTCTACTTACTTTATATACTTAGAAACAAAGGTTCAGATTATAGCATATTTACTATATTTACATAAAGTATACCTATATATGCACGCTAGAGAAATTAGAAACAAATAGCAATTGATATTTATCGGATTATTGAAATATTTACGGAACTATCTATTGATTATTGAATTATTGTTGCATCAGTCTACCCTCATACATTTAGGAGCAAAGATTTACAATTAAATATATTTATATATGTATGTCAGATAAATTAGAAACCAACAGCAATTGATAGTTATTGGAACTAAGATATATATATATATACTTGTGTTCTTGTGACTTACCTTTCTATATGATTGCATAAAATAAGTTTATTAATATTAAGTGAACTATTAACTTATTAGCCAATTTTTACATTGTTAGTGTCAAAGACTTAGTCTATAGTATATTAAGTATATCTATATAAAATATATCCTTACCGTATTAGATAAATTAGAATTCAACAGAAATTGATTTTTGATTAATAGGATAAGAGTTATAGCAGGTATTTAAATATTTAATTTTAAGAACAACCGTTTGATGGATTGCTAGACTAGTGCACTTTTCCCTCAATCCCCTTCTCCTAGTTTCCATCATTGTTGTCTCACAAATATCGTGAAATATTAGAAGAATATTGAATAGTGATAAATAAATCTGGGTGCACAGCCAAGAACCGGAAATACAAATATTGATTAGTATATGAAATTCTGGGAAACTATAAAAAAAGAAATACTAATGGCAACTACAGGCACAGCAACAACAACCAAATCAAGTAAGAAAATACCATCGAGCCAAATGATACTCATGGCCTCGCCAGCCCAACAAAAAGTAACTGAAACTACAGAAAAGGAAAAGACGGGCCCCGCCCTCAACATACAGAACATTCAATCCGCACTAGCAATGATCCAGGAAGGTATGAATAGAATGCAGGAAACGATGGCACATAACCATGAGGAAACAAGAAAAAACCACGAAGAACTGAGGTCAGATGTAAGTGAAATAAAGGATAACATCAAAAATATGGATGAGAAGATAGAACAAATCCATCAAAACATAGCGGAAAATGAGCAGAGGATTAATAAGGTGGAAGAAAAAATAGAACATACGACTAACAGAATGGAAAGAATGGAACATGATCAAGTGGCATTTAACAAGGAAACCGAAGACGCATTAACCGAGATGGAGAAGGCATCATTCTATTTACGATTTCAGAATGTAGAAGAACAAAAGGAGGAAGACCTAGGCGAAACAATGATTGACATATTGGCGAAGGCAACCCAGATGGACAAGGATGAACTGCGAAATGGAATCGACGAAATATATAGGGTGTATACGAATTACGCAAGAAGGAATAAATTACTGAAAGAAATTCACATAAGATTTACGAAGAAATCGATAAAGGAAGAGATCTACAGGAAAATGAGAGAAGAGACAACCATGTATAAAGGAAGAGAAATCCTAACTCTCAAACAAATACCGAGGAGAACAAGAGACCAAAGAAGAAATTATAACTTCCTAACTACCCAGCTGAATAAATTCAAAATAAAATTCCGCTGGCTATTACCGGAAGGTCTACTCATCTCTTGGGTGGAAAGAAAATACAGAATTGATAACATAGAAAAGGCTCAAGACTTCTTTGAACAACATTTCGCCTGCGAGGAGGAACAGGAGACGAGAGGAGAAATGGAACCCAGGAGACAAGAGATACAGCGGACGGAGAGAGAGGAAAAAGATCAGGAAGACAAAAGAAATGCGGAGAGAGAAAGAATAGAGAGAGAGAGGGAACGAGGGAAAAGACCCAAAGAGTCACCAGAAACACAACAAAGTTGAAAATAACGAACAGAAAAATCCAATAGAGATGGAAAGAGAACTGAAAATCATATCGATTAATATAAATGGACTCAACTCACCAAGGAAAAGGAAATATATATTCACAAAACTGCAAAAACTGGACTTTGACATTGTAACACTACAAGAAGTACATATTAAAAGACAGCAACAAAAACTTTTGGAGAACCAAAAATTAGGAAGACTATATACATCTTTAGGAGATAGCAAAAAGAGAGGAGTGGCAACATACGTCAAAAATCACTTAAAAGTCAAACAAATATACACAGATACGGAAGGACGCATTCTAATAACGGAAATACAAACAGAAACAAAGACAATACTACTAGTATCTATATACGCTCTTAATGGAAACCAGAGGGAATTCTACAAGAAATTACATGACACAATCAAAAATTTGGAGTATGAGAACATCTGCATTGTCGGGGATTTTAACACAATCGCGAACTTACAAGACGACTATCGAAGTAATAAACAAAGCAAAGCTAGAAAGAGAACTTTACCGGATACATTCAAGGATATGACTGAAGAATTGCAACTACACGATGGATGGAGAGAGGCCAACAAACAATCTAAACAATATACATTTTACTCAAATCCACACCAGTCATGGTCTAGGATCGACATGGCTTGGATGACGTCAGATCTTAGAAAGGAACTACAAGATATCGAAATCATGCCAAATACATGGGCCGACCATAATCCCATAAAAATAATATGGAAAGGACATCGTAAGCAAAAGAGATGGATGATGGACACTGGAACAATAAAAGATAAAGAGTATGTACGGATGATAGAGAATGAACTCAAAATATTTTATCAAATAAACACAAAGGAACAGACCTCATTACAGAATCTATGGGACACTACAAAAGCCTACATAAGAGGCCTTACTATAGCGTATACAGCAAAAAAAAAATAAAGATAAACAACAAAAAAGGAAAGACCTATTAGAAGAACTTAACATATACGAGTTACAACTACAGGGGCAGCCTGACGATAAAACATTAAAGGCAAAATTGAACCTTACCAAACATAAGTTGAATTTAATGATGCAAACAGAAATTGCGCATAAAATGAAGATGGCAAGGCAGAAATATTTTGAACATGCAAACAAAACAGGACGTTGGTTGGCGTATAGGCTGAAGAAAGAGAGGGAGAGGAGAATAATATACCAACTACAAGACGAAGCAGGACAAATGTACAATATGAACCTAGATAAAAAGTGCATAGTTAAGGAATTCTACCAAAACCTCTACACACAAGATGAGATTCAAGACCAAGATATTAAGGAATATTTGCAAAAAGTAAACATCCCAAAATTGGAAGAAAACCACAGAGACATACTAAACAAACCGATCACGATGATAGAGTTGACGGAAGCCCGAAAGAAACAAAAGAATAATAAGGTCCCAGGCCCAGACGGAATTCCAACTGAATTTTATAAAAATTGTCAAACTGCAATAGATGGAGCGTTGGTCCTACCTGATACATTCCTTCTCGTTGAGTGGAGACAGCAGCCAGCGTGGGTAGTGCCCATCCAATCAGCTTGAAGGACTGAGCCTGCCAATTATTCATAGTCCCGCCCTTGTTGCCGGGTAGCCCAGCTTTTGGCGAAGACTGGAAGACAGACTCGGTGTGTGGGACAAAAAGGGAACCAAAAGACAGAAAGAACAGAAAAACAAGCCGGGTCCAGCTCGAGGAAAAAAAGGGGGGGCCTGGCTGCTGTCTCCACTCAACGAGAAGGAACGTATCAGGTAGGACCAACGCTCCTTCTCCATTGAGAGTGGAGACAGCAGCCAGCGTGGGACATACCCAAGTTCACTGTCCCTATGTCAGGGGGGGATCACGCTGGACCGCATTGTTTTCTCTGGCAACAATCCTTTGTAGAACCCGGCGACCAAACGAGGCTTCGGCTGACGCGAACTGGTCGATCTTGTAGTGTCGGATGAAAGGACTAGGAGAAGTCCACGTGGCCACCCTACAAATTTCCAGCAAGGAAGCCTGCGTAGCCCAAGCTGCCGTCGTAGCTGCGCTGCGGGTAGAGTGAGCTGTCAAACCTGACGGGCGTGGAAGGGATCTAACATCATAGGCTGTGGCAATCGTCTGGTGAATCCAACGACCGATGGTTGAAGATGAGACCTTATTGCCTTGAGAGGTAGGTAAGAAGGAGACAAAGAGAGACTCCGAGCGACGGAAAGGAGCCGTCCTCTTCAGGTAAATTCGCAGTGCCCGTCGGACATCAAGGGAGTGCCAACATCGTTCCCGAGGATGAGAAGGCCGGGGACAGAAATTTGGCAGGACGAGCTCCTGGGCACAATGAAAGACGGAATTGATCTTCGGCATGAATGACGGGTCCAAACGGAGTACCACTCGGTCTGCGTGGAAAACACAAAGGTCCGAACGAGTGGACAAAGCGGCGAGTTCAGATATGCGGCGAGCTGAAGTGATGGCCACCAGGAAGGCAACCTTGCAGGTTAGAAGTCTGAGACTGGTAGTCCGAAGTGGTTCGTACGGAGGACCCGTAAGAGACTGCAAGACGAGCGGGAGATCCCAGGTTGGGTATCGATGCAGAGCAGGGGGGCACAAGTTCTTTGCTCCCCGGAGAAAACGCCGGACCAAAGGGTGGAGAGCCAGAGACGACAAGGAACCGCAGGTAAGTACCGAAGATAAGGCTGCAATGTGTCGACGGAGAGTGTTGGGAGAGAGACCTTGAGAAAGGCCCTTCTGCAAAAACATCAGAATGTGTATAATAGACGGTTGTAGAGGAGAGACACCGACCTGACCACACCAGTTGTAAAAACTCCGCCAGGTGGCAGAGTAAATGCGTTCCGTAGAAGGCCGTCGGGAGGATAGCAAGGTATGCACAACATCTGCCGGAACTTGTACTTCCCTCAAAGTGCACCGCTCAATCTCCAAGCGGTTAGATTGAGCCAGGCCGGGTCTGGGTGCTTCAGGGCGCCTTGTGAGAGAATATTGTCCGAGAGAGGAATGCGCCACGATGGGGTCACCGATAGGGACACGAGGTCCGCAAACCAGGGTCTCCGAGGCCAATGAGGTGCCACAAGGATCACCTCCGCTCGCTCGGATAGAATCTTGCGTATGACCCTGGGAAGGAGGGCCGTCGGGGGAAAAGCGTACAGAAGACCCGACGGCCATGGAGTTCGAAGAGCGTCGACGCCGGCTGCTCGAGGATGTGGGTATCGCGAGAAGAACAGCGGAAGTTGGGAGTTCTCGTGAGTCGCGAACAGGTCGATCACAGGACGGCCGAAGCGAAGAGACAGCTCCTGGAAGAGGAGCGGGAGGAGACGCCATTCCGCATTGTCTATCTGACGGCGACTCAACCAGTCCGCTTGAACGTTCTGAACTCCGGAAATGTGTTCCGCCCGAAGGGAACACAGGTGACGCTCTGACCAGATTCCCAACGCGACTGCCAGGGTCAGAAGAGACTTCGATCTGGTGCCTCCCAGTTTGTTCAAATGAGCCTTTGCGGCGACGTTGTCTGTTAGGACGAGGACATGGGCTCCGGAGATCAGACTGTGGAATGACTTTAGAGCTAGGAAGACAGCCTTCAGTTCCAGCCAATTGATGGGATGTCGAGCTTCCGAGGGAGCCCATGTCCCTTGAGCCAGATGACCTTGGCAATGGGCTCCCCAGCCCAGGAGACTGGCGTCTGTTGTCACCACCACCCTCGCGGGCTCGAGGAAGAAGCAACCCGCCGAGAGAGCGGGGGAGCGCCACCACCGGAGGGATCTTCGTACCACAGGAGGGAGAGGGATCGGCTTCGATGAAGTGCCTCTGCCAGCCTTCTGCAAGGGCAAGAGAAACCATTGGAGTTCCCTGGCGTGAAGTTGAGCCCAGGGGACAATAGCTATCGCCGATATCATCTTACCTAAGAGTTGGGACAAGACATAGGGGGAAACCACCCGACTCCCCTCAACCCGGGAAATCAACTGCCTCAGACTAGCTTGTCTTTCGGGAGAAAGAAAAACTTTGCCCTGAACAGAGTCAATCAGGGCACCCAAGTGCACTAATCTAGTGGAGGGAGAGAGATGGCTCTTCTCCAAATTAACAGAGAAGCCGTGAGCCGCCAGTGTCTCAACCGTCAAACGAATATCTAAAGCAGCTTGCTGTACAGAAGGGGACAACAACAGAATATCATCTAAATAACACAGGAGACGGACTGAACGAAGACGGAGCTGAGCCGCCAAGGCAGCCAACACCTTCGTAAAGGTGCGGGGGGCCGAAGAAAGGCCAAATGGGAGAGCCCTATATTGGTAGTGAGCCCCGTCATAACAAAACCTCAAAAACCGTCTATGGGAAGGGAGGATAGGGATATGAAGGTAGGCCTCGGTTAGGTCAATGGAAGAGAGGAGATCGCCCCTCCGAACACCGTCCAGAATAGATTTTAATGATTGCATTTTAAATTTTCGGTACACAACATACCTGTTTAAACGTTTGAGGTCCAGAATGGGACACCCCCCCCCCCGAAGATTTAGGGACTAGGAACACCCTTGAATAGAATCCCGAACCCTCCTGACCGGGAGGCACAGGTTGGATAGCCCTGATAGTCAGGAGATGCTGAACCGATGAGTCCATAAGGGACTTCCTGACGGGATTACGAGAAATCGGACAGCAGACAAAGGTGTGAGGGGGGGGGGGCAATAAATTCAATGGCCAACCCAGATTTTAAGGTGGCGTGGACCCACTTGTCCAAGGTGGATTCTTCCCAGACAGCGGTAAAAAGACCCAACCTACCGCCAATGGGAGGATCCAAAGGGCAATCAGCGACGGCGACGGGCGAAACGACCTCCTCCCCCTCGAAAGGGCCGCTTAAGGTTAAAGGGCCGCCCTCTGAAAGACCTATCGGAAGAACCCCGCTGTCTGCTGAAAGACCCATCTCTCCTAAATGAGGGGAAGGGAGAAGAGGAGGAGGACCCCCCATCCGCACCTCTGGAGTAAGAGCGAGAAGGGTAAGGTGAGAAACGGGGCGGTCCTCTCCGGAAAACAGCCGCTAGGACCTTCTTTTTGTCCCTGGTTTCTGTGAGGAAGGGATCTAAAGCATCCCCGAAAAGCTTCGTGCCTTTAAAGGGAACCGAAGCCAATCGCCACTTATGTCTGGCATCAGCCTGCCAGTGACGGAGATACAACAAACGCCGAGCCGTGACCGCCGAGGCCAACGATTTTGCGGAGAACCTGGCAGCGTTCAGAGTAGAGTCGGCTGAAAATTGTACAGCAGCCACGATTTTATTCAGGTCTTGTCTGATACGAGTATCTCCGGGGGCTAGCTTTTCTTGTAACTGACGCAACCAAAGCAACGTTGTTCGATTAAAGAAGGATGCTGTAGTGGTAGCACTCGGAGGCTCCAACTGGCGCAGAGTGCAGCCGCGCGGGTGGTGATGGGAGCGACGTGGCGCTCCCATGTAACGCCCCTCCTGCGCGAGCTGCACTGGCTCCCGGTGGTCTTCCGAGTGCGCTTCAAGGTTTTGGTTATCACC
Organism: Pituophis catenifer annectens; assembly: GCF_029215685.1. NCBI lineage: Eukaryota > Metazoa > Chordata > Lepidosauria > Squamata > Colubridae > Pituophis > Pituophis catenifer. The sequence continues at coordinate 28,634,120 of NW_027256885.1, read as the reverse complement.
TTTAGAGCGCTCCATGGCTTAGGACCTGGTTATTTACGGGACCGCCTGCTACCACCAATAGCCTCCCACCGACCAGTACGCTCCCATAGAGAGGGGCTCCTCCGGGTGCCGTCGGCCAAACAATGTCGACTGGCGGCCCCCAGGGGGAGAGCCTTCTCTGTGGGGGCACCTACTATCTGGAACGAGCTCCCCCCCGAGATACGGAGGATTCCGGATCTGCGTACCTTCCGTCGCACGCTTAAGACGTTCCTATTCCAGCAAGCCGGCCTGACCTAAACTTCTCCGCTTTTAAATGGGAATTTTAAATTTGGTTTTAAATTATTGGGGTTTTAAATATGGTTCAGCCAAATTTATTTAATTTGTTTTATCTCTATTTTAAATTTTGTACTTTCATGTTTTATTTTTATGGCTGTTCACCGCCCTGAGTCCTTCGGGAGTAGGGCGGTATACAAATTCAATAAATACAAATACAAATACAAATCGCCCAGGAGGAGCTTTGAAAGGCCTTTTGAAGAACTTGATCAGATCTGCGTTCATCAGGACGGAGACCTTCGTCCGGCTCGCCCGGAACATTGGAGTTAGGAAGGAGAGCTGCAACTGGGGCATCCACCGACGGAACTTGAAGAAGAGCCTCCAGATCCGAGGATACTTGAAAATTTCTTTTGTCATTAGCTGAAGGGAGGGGAGCAGAAGCCGGAGATTCCCACTGGTGTTTCACGACGTCCAGAAAGAGAGGAGGAGTAGGAACGGATGTTATAGGTCTAGCTGGTTCCGCGAACATAGGATCCAAAGATCCAGAGGAAGACGAAGGGGGTATCGGATCCGCATTTGGGGAGGATAAACGGGCCGTATTAACAGCCTTGAAGAGCAATGATTTGAACAAGGCTTGAGGGAAGAGACCTGTGAAAGCCGGCTGATCCGGGGGAAGGTTCTCATCCTCCGACAGGTCAGAATCAGGATCTCCTTCGTCAATCAAGGCTGAAGGGTGACTGTAGTGAGAAGAAGTAGGAGAAGCGGAGCGAACTGAACGCGAACATCCTTCGTCACTGCGGGCCGCTGAAAAGGGGGAAGTCTCTCTTACCGATCCCTGTCGACTGGAAAAACCCGAACGGGCAGCTAAGGACCTTTGAACCGCCACCTCAATCATTTGCTGCAGCTGATCTGGAGGAACGAATGGATCCAAAGAGCGGGCAGGTACAGAATCAGAGGAATGAGCCGCCTGTACTGTTGCTGGATCAGGAACCGGTTGCTGAGAAACTGAGCCAGGGCCCCACAAATTGTCTTCGGAAATAGTTACTGGACAATCTTGCAGAGATAACTGGTCAGGAGAAGGCGAATGGGGTACGGTGACTGGAGGTGGATTAGGAGGAGCAGGTTGTTGAGGAGATGAAGGAGGCAACTGGGCGCATGCCTTGTCACATAGTCTGGTCAGAACTCTGTCTCTACGTTGTTCTACTTTAGAAGAAGAAGATGACACACCACCTGTGGAAGACTTGTGGTGAGAACGTGAGGGATGAGAAGTCTTGGAGTGAGACCTGGAATCTTCCATGGCAGATTGCTGGGTAACAGACGTGGAGTCTGATTGGCCAATTTCACGTGCACTGGCCTTCCGGCTGTGCTTAGACTTAGAAAGGGCCTTAGGCATGACAGACAATAAAGGCTGGATATAAAACCCCACGCACCAGACAGTGCCTCAATAATTAGATTCTGAATAGATAGAAGGGAGCGAGAGGAACTCCACAGGAGGCAGTCTTGAATAAATAGTCAATTAAATTTAAACCAATCCAATGCCAGATAGATGAAGTTGGGAGCGTAGGAACTCCACAAAGTGGAAGACGTGGTGGGGAAGGCCCGAAACAAATTGAAGCATTGGTGAGGATAAGGAATCAATCAACTAATCAATTAGGCAATTAAGGCCACAGTCCTGTGGCCGTTACAAACAAGGAGAAAAAGAAAGGGGGGTGGGTGGGGGCGCAAAGCTCCACTGACAATTAACGGTAAGCGCAGAGACAAATAATTATTGGAACAGAGTCAGGGGGGGGCGTGAAGCTCCACTGGGCACAATTTAGCACGCTTACAGATCCGGGCCACTGACACTCAAAGGGAGGGGGCGCGAAGCTCCTCAGTTACAAACATACAGGCCACAACGCCGCTTAGCCGGTAATTAGCCTGAGGAGAAACTGCGGGGTAATTTAGGAGACAGTAGGCATCGGCCACAGTAGCGCAAAGGAGGGGGCGCAAGGCTCCACAGAATAACGGCTCAGCTCGCCACGCTTCTCATCGAAACAAATTATTCCTGAGGCGAGCGGCTGCGAGAGAGGAGTTCCGGGGCGAAAAGCCTCAGCCGGCAAGGATTCTTAATGAGGATCGCAGGCCGCAGAAAAAAGGCGCTCTTTCCAATGGCGGGAAACTTTGTAGCCCAAAATGGCCGGCGCCGCTGTAAGAACGCCCGCCGAAACCGCCGATAGTAAGGAGAAGCAAAAGTGGCCCAATACAGAAGGCGAAGAGAGCGCAATGAAGAGAATGTCCCTCGAAGATCAAACGATCGTTAGCTCTCGTTCGGGGGGAACGAGGGCAGGGAATCCCCACGCCCCTGATCAAGTCAGGGGAGAACGAAGTTAGTCGAAGGTTTGGGTAACTCACAACTCGATGTCAAACGGTCCAAGACAGCAGGAATAATCAGCCAATGTCCAAATCGAAGAACCAGATCACAGTCAAACAGTCCAAGTCAAAGAAATCGGAAAAAAAAAAACAGCACGAAGAAATAAAGGAGGATTTTTAGCCAGAGAGAAGTCCCACACACCAGCCAGCGCTGAAGGACTGAGCCAAAAACTGGGCTACCCGGCAACAAGGGCGGGACTATGAATAATTGGCAGGCTCAGTCCTTCAAGCTGATTGGATGGGCACTACCCATGCTGGCTGCTGTCTCCACTCTCAATGGAGAAGAACTACTTTTGCAGGTTCTCAATGATGCATTGCTGGAAGCAGAAACACCTAAATCTTGGGCAGAGACTATTATTTCACTTATCCCCAAAGAAGGTACGGACCTGACCAAGGTTAAAAATTATAGACCAATCTCTCTGTTAAATGTCAATTATAAATTATTCATGACAATTATAGCACAAAGATTGAAAACAATTATACGTAATTATATACATCCGGATCAGAATGGCTTTGTCCCAAGGAGACAGATAAAAAGTAATATGAGGACAATTTTAAATGTCTTAGAATATTATGAGCAAAAAATTAACAAACAGGTGGCCTTAATTTTCCTTGATGCCCAAAAGGCATTTGACAACTTGAACTGGAAATTCCTTATAGCACAACTAGAGTTTATGGATTTCGGTGACAAATTTCTAAAAATGGTCAAGAAAGTATACTCCTCCCAGACAGCGAGAATTACAATCAATGGGGATATGACAGAAAAAATAAATATACAAAAAGGAGTAAGACAAGGATGCCCACTATCGCCCCTACTGTTCATTATATCATTGGAAGTCCTATTAAATGAAGTAAGAAAGGAAGAAGAAATAAAGGGACTAAGGATACGGAAAGAGGAATATAAATTACAGGCCTTTGCCGATGATGTGGTGTTTATAGTGGAGCAACCAGAAGCAGCAGGAACCAAATTATTAGAGAAGATAGAAGAGTACGGCAAAGTGGCGGGACTCAAAATTAATAGGCAAAAAACCAAAGTCCTAACCAAAAACATGACCAAGACACAAGAGACAAAATTGGAGGAAGAATTAGGAATACAAATTGTTAAGAAAATAAAATACCTGGGAATTTGGCTCACCACAAAAGTAACAACGATTAGAGAGGACAACTATATTAAATTGATGAAACAAATTAAAAAAGACCTGGAAATTTGGAACAAGGTACAACTGTCATTTCTGGGTAGAATAGCCTCAATAAAAATGAACATATTACCAAGACTCCTCTATCTCTTTCAAGTGATACCAATTGGCCCAGGAAAAGATTTTTTCAAGGACCTTAATAAAATAATAATGAAATATATTTGGCAAGCAAAGAAGGCTAGAATCAAAATAAAATGCCTACAGGATACCAAGGAGAAGGGAGGCCTTGGTCTACCGGACTGGGAGTTATACTACAAGGCAGTGTCACTAAACTGGATCAGAGAATGGATAGACTTAACAAACAGGAGAACACTATACTTAGAGGGATTCGATTTGAGTTGAGGTTGGCACGCCTTTCTGTGGGAAGGCACAGACAAGAAACACGGGTACTTCCAGAGGCACTTAATCAGAGGTTCATTATACAAAATGTGGAAAGACATCAGAAAGCACCATTATAGTAAAATCCCGAGATGGCTGTCCCCTATGGAAGCATTACTCTACCCAAATACTATAGAAATAGGAAAGATGAGGAAATATCAAGAACTGTTGAGCAGTAAGGGAACCTATACACGAGACAAGAAATGGAAAGGCGAGGTATAGTTATTGATTAGTGGCCATACCTTCAAATAGAGTCAAGATTCACAGCAGACCGGATACAATATGGATTCCAAACCGAACCGAATGAATTAGATAAAATACTAAAAGGCACGGACGAGAAAATGATATCTAAAATTTACAGTTATCTACTAAGGTATAAATTATAGGAGGAAACGGTGAAGGAAAACATGATAAACTGGGCTAGAAATATAGGTCATAACATAGAACTGGATAAATGGGAAAAGCTATGGACAGAAAATCATAAGATGACAATGTCGATCCCATACAAAGAAAATCTATATAAGATATTCTACAGATGGCACCTCCCACCTGCACGTTTGGCTAAAATGTTTCCAAATACATCACCAATGTGTTGGAAATGCAAGTCGCAAAAGGGGTCATACTACCATCTCTGGTGGTCTTGTAGAAAGGCACAACATTACTGGCAGGAAATTAAGAGAATGATTGAAGAAATAACCACACAAAAAGTTGAAATGAAACCGGATTTTTTTCTATTTGGAATGACTACACCACAATATACTAAGGAGATAAAATACCTTACTATTCACATTTTGACAGCAGCACGCATACTGTACGCTCAAAATTGGAAATCCGAATTACTACCAACAGAAGCAAAAATAATTGCAAAAATAACCGAATGTGCAGAAATGGATAGGCTCACTAAAGAGCTTCAAGAGAAGGAAGATTCCGATTATTATATAGTTTGGCAAAGATGGTATTCATGGCTAGAGGAAAACCTAAGTAGGAGTACAGAAAGTGGCACATGTGAAAAACATTAGGATGGTAGTTATGAATAGTCAGTACGAATTGCAGAAAACTACGCTTAGAAAGGCACAACTATGCTAAGGCACAAATAAGCAGAAATGCAAACTTTTAAATTAGAAAACAACCACCGATATGATAGCTTCTTAGGATTGGTTTTTTTTTCTTTTTTCTTCGTGTGTGTATTGTATTGATGTATATGTATGTGTTTCTACATGTATTTATGTTGTACGTTTGTGTTCAATAATAAAAAATTGAAAATAATAATAATAAAAATAAAGAAATAAAACACTGTGCTCTGGATACCACCAGTCTTTGGGAGTGGGTGGGTATTGGGGTTGATAATCAAGCTTACAAAACATTTGCTCCCTTTAAGTATGCCAATAATTAAAGATAAGAATAGAGTCATATTCTCCTTATTTTCTTCCAAGCCTTCCTTGAGCCTATCACCATCACATGTGTTCTGAATATTCCTAAAAACAATAAAAATCTACCAAATACTTGAACTGACATTTTCTTCAAGTATTAATCCATAAGAAGTAGGGGTGGAGGGAGTTAATCAAAATATATTGTTATAAACAATATATTGTTAACAATAAGAGCCTTGGTGGCGCAGCAGACTAAAGCACTGTTAAAATAACACCAGCTGCCTGCAATTATTGCAAGTTGAAATCTCACCAGGCTCAAGGTTGACTCAGCCTTCCATCCTTTCGAAGGTAGGTAAAATGAGGACCCGGTTTGTGGGGGCAATAAGCTGACTTTGTATAAAAAAGAACACCGCTTGGGGGGGGGTGTCAAAAGCCCTACTAAGCAGGTATATACAAAAGTATGAAGGCTATTGCTTAACACATTGTAAGCCGCCCTGAGTCTCCGGAAAAGGGTGGCATATAAATCGAACCAATAAATAAATAAATAAATAAATAAATAAATAAATAAACAAATTATGTTTTCTGTGGGTGCACGTGCGTGTGTCCCTCTGTGTACGCACTTACAACTGTCCCAGTAAGGCAGAATGTAAAGTGAAATTAAATATAAGAGTGAATTAATACAGGGTCAGCCTAGATGACCTCTGAAGGACCCCTTTAGCTAGTAAATATGAGAGACAAATGCTGGGTTCAAAAAGTTAAACCGCAAGGTTACGCACTATTCTACAGTTGGAGAGTTCAAGAAGTCAAACCGCAGAGGTAATATGTTAAAATGCAGAACTAACCCACATGGAGCTTTCCTGCCTAAGGAATAAGGGAGGGGGCTAGCTAAAGAGGCAGATCTAAGATACTTCCTGTTTTTTGTTCTATAAAGATACGTGTCTTAAAGAAGGTCTTTTGTTCAGAATGTAAAACAGAATGCATGTCTGAACCTTTTGGCCAAAATAAAAAAAGCTATTTCTGATCTCGAAATTCATCTCCGTTGTTTTTCTGCAACATTTATTGCGACCGCGGCAGGACTGAAGCGAGATTTCGCTGCGGGCGGAAAAGACCAGCCAGTGCCCAGGCGAGGCCATCCTGCCCAACCTTCAAGGCGCCTCTGAGAGTTTTTCTCTGGAAGGAAGCAGATGACCCCTCTGGGTACTCTATGGCTCTGACCGACCCAAGAACTAAAACGAGATCAAAAATTAGCTAATAGATAAACGTCAGCTGAGAAAGAAAAAAGAAGACGCTTGCAGGCAAGTATTGTGGGAATTATAAGACCTACTCCTTGAGAGTAGAAGAGGGAGCTTGATCACCTCCCTGGGTCCAGGAAAATGTCCCTTCCTAACGGAATTGGCGTATCCTAATGAGACTCTAGAACTGTGTGGGTGGTTAAGCCATTGCAGTTCCTGTTGGTGACTGTTGGAAAAGTCCAGCACCGCAGGTCAATGGCAGTGTCTTAGAAAATGGGTGGAAAAGAGAGTGTTCCACGAACACCTCTTCAATGTATGTTGAAGAATTTTAAGAAAAGTCCTTAAAAGAAAAGTGAAGTTCATACTTGCTCATGAGAGCCCTGGCTAAGTGCAAACAAAAGTCTCTATACATTTTGGAACTTTAAAATTAAGCCAGCGCCTGCTGGGAGATCTAAAATAAATGGAGAAGAGTTTGGGTCTTTAAAAATAGCCAGCGACTGCTGGGAGAGTCAAGCTAGAAAAAGCTAGACAGAACATCACAGGGCAGAGAAAAAGTGAGAAGTTCACTAAAACAATTAGGAAATCCCAAACTACAAATAGACCTGACTAGTCCTTAAAGGAAAAATAATTAGAAGTTGAGAAGCCCCACCATACAGTAAGATGATTCAGACGTTGGGGCTGACCAAAGAAGATTATGCTGTCATGTGTGGTAGGAGAAAAGAAATACTGCAGTGTTATAAAGATTCTGATAAAATTACCATTCTTAAAAAAAAAGAGCCAGAGAACTCTGAAAGTACTAAGAATAGAGAAGAAATTTGTTATTGTTCTTCCCACCCGGGGTTTAGCAGGTAATAAAAAGAAAAGCCTGCCTAAATGGGAAGACTCAGATAATTGAATTGATTAATTTGATATGATTCCTATTAAAAATTATTTTGTTAAGGTCTGTGCATTCCCTAATTCAACTAAAATTTAAGGCAGGAATGACTAGTGTGTATGACTTAAGTCTTTTGTGTACCTTCAAGGTAACTGCAACTGCCTGATCTCTAGAGATATGAATTTAAATTGTTAAAAAGGGAATTGAGGGTATTGAGAGGAAGGAAAATATCTCACCAGTCTGGTCTCGCCTCCTAGTTGGGTGAAGAACTAAGTTAAACTTTTCCTTCTTCTCTCTGCTTCAAGATAAACTCGAGTTTATAAGGAAATGTTTTAAGTTCACTAACTACAATACTGATGTGTAGTTGCTGTTCTTTCAAATTTTGACCACAAACTATCTACCCCCTCCCTTTCTCTACTTCTGCAATGCCTTTCCTCACACACAAAGGGGGGAGGGGACCTCGTTCTCATGTCTTTTAGCCCTGCAAGGATGACACAGATCTGTAAAAGCAGGACTAGAGAGATTAAAGACTCAAATTTTATTCAGTCATGAAGAATTATCAAAAAGTGAAAGATGATTTACAAATAGGACACAAAATAAATATTGAAAATCTTAAAGATAATATGACTATGCAAGCTAAACAGCAATTAGATGATTTGCAAAATGAAATGAACAAGAAAAATTAGAAGCTATGCAATTCGAGATGACAGCTTAATAAATAATAATAATAATAATAAAATCAGAATCAACTTACATTAGAAATAGCAAGACTAAAAGATTTACCTACAGTAATTACTATCTCTGAAGAAATGATGCTTCTGGTAAATAACCTCAAGGAAGAGATAGAAGTTCTTAGACAAATTAATAGCTGAAAAATGAAAAACTTGTACAAGAAGACATCAAACAAAAAGAAGAGATTGATACACTAAAAAAAAAAACTCCTTTTCACGTGCTGAAATAAATTTTAATCATAATTACCAAGAACTCCAAGAAAATTATACGTCTCTTTTAAAAAGTAAAAATTGGATTAGAAGAAAGCAAGGGCAAGAATAAAACTAAACTCCAGACTAGCCTCAGAACGCTGTGCTTGTATTGTTCTTGCCTGCTTTCCTATAAACCATAAACTAATTCTGCTCTCAAGCAAGGAAAAAAGGAAGCACTGCCTTCCAACAATCCTTAAAGGGAAAGGCTTCTTTTTTCCTTCCAACAAGTCATTATAAAGACCCACAATCTACCTGGCAGGACTTGGACCAGTTGATGACCACTCTCCTTAATGGTGAAGAGAGAGAGAGATTAAGTAGTGCCATTGGTAAGATTTTAAAACCCACAGATGGGGGAAACCTCCAGGCTATAATAGACCAACAGTTTCCAAGACAAGACCCACAGTGGGACCCCTATAATGACATAGTTCACCTCCAAGATTATCAAGCATTAATCCTACAAGGTTTAGAACAGGCTGTTAAACCTCCAGTGAACATGTCCATGCCTTCCTTGGTAATACAAAAGACTGAGGAAAGCCCTGAAGCTTTCTTTCAAAGGCTTGTTGAGATTTATAAGGCATACACTGTCACAGATAAATGCCTGGCCTCAGACCCAGGGCTGGAGGCAGGGGGGCAGGGCAGGCCAATCCCCAGGGTCCACCCTAATCCATTGACCCCTCCTTACCTTAGCCACGCCCCAGGGGTACTTAAGGTCCAGCCATGCGGTCCTGGCTCACTTCCAGAGATGTACCTGCAATGATAAGATATTATGTAAATAAAGATTACTGATCTAAGGAGTACCTGTGTGATGGAGTTATTGGGCTCGATCCTTGGACATCATTAACAAAATGGTAGCAGAGGATGGTTTAATAGTCCAACCGTAATACTCCAAGACATGCCAGGGGACTCCATGCAAAGGACCATGACGAACAGGGTGAATACCAGGGCATTCACCAAGAAGATGGCAGAACGGCCTGCCCAACCTGAAACCACGCAAGGAGAGGCACCCGAGATGAGTGGCCTACTCCACCACCCATGCACCCCAACCAGACACGACGAGGGGTGCAAGGAACCCGAAAGCCCAACGAGCGAGAAACACGACCTAAAGGAAAGACTCCTGAAACTAATAGACTCGTCACAAAGCAACACCGACCTCATCGCGGAACTCCGAAGCCTGGTCAAAGGCTGCGAAGCAGCGAGTGAGGAAGATGAAGACGAATCAGACTACAGCGACGAAGACGCGGTAAGAGAAAAATGCCCCCACCAGAAGCCCACCGAAAAGGCCGAAAGAGAATTCGCGCCCTTTTCACGGCGGCCATCTTGGGTGGTGACGTCACCAAAAATGGCCGACCAACCACCAATAGATTCCCGAGATTTAAATCTCATGGCGGGAATCGGGGCCTACTCGAGGGTGACCACCCAAGACCACCGCGAAGAACAAAAAAACCCTAAGCCAAAACCTACAGGCTCGCCTACCGAGCCCGAGGTCGACGGGGCAATAGAATTAATCACCGCGGCCTTAGGGGACAAGATGAGGCTGCCGGACACACACCCTGGCGCCAGGCGAAAACACAGAGGAAACACCGACCCGAGGGGAGCCAGCGCCGATGCCCACCCAGGGGGGCCAACCACCATCGCGCAGGCCCAATACTACCTACGACTCCCAGGAGGCCCACCCATGGGGACGACGGAGCCGGGGACAGAGCACCGAGGGCGATGGGACTACTCACCCGACCGGCGACCAGGACCAGTTCCAGGATCCACGGGACCATCGGCAGGCAGGGGACGACCGTCGGCGGGCAGGCGACTCGGCCCGACACCAGGAGGCAGCACCCACGCAAGACCGGTCCATCCGGGACCATTCGCGGCCCCAGCGGGACTCGCGACCTTCTTCGATGATCCGCATCACTTTCTGGGGATCCAGACGGCGATCCGAGGCCACTTCGACCGAGCGAGGCCGACCAAGGAGGAACCGAAGGCCCATCCGGAAGATTGGGGCCTCCACCCGGGAGCTGCAGAGACGAGCTCCTCACTCCACGGCGGCTGGGCTGAAATGAACTTCAGGCATGCGCAGTGCCTTCCTGTAAGAGAAACGGAGAGGAACATAGAGATAGACCGACGCAAGCACATAGAAGCAAGTCAGTACAGACTTGCCACAGTCATCCCTCTGCCTTATTGCGAGTATCCTTACGTGCCAAACCATGGACAGCGACACAATGTAAGTAATTTAACTTACAATTCAGGGACTTTACCAAATGACTTTCCCAAACTGAGACTAGATGGGGAGAATTTTCTGGAATGGAACCAACAGCTCCAAGTCATTCTGCTGAGGGAAGACCTGCTGTCCCTAGTTACTGACCCCCAGAAAAACCCTGGACTTTTGAATTAGACTGTACTCATCATAAGGCTTATTATATAGTTATTGCTAGCTTCACCCCCAGCATTTACCCTAGCATTAGCCACCACCTAACGGCTTCAGAGATAATACAGAGAATGCACAACCTGTTTTACTGTCAAAGTGTAGCAAGCACCACCAGACTCTCCAGGGAATTCTATTCAACCAAACTCAAGGCAGGGACCCCCATGAGCGAACATTTATTGTCTTTAAATGCCACCAGGGGCCAACTGACACAAAGGGGGGAGGTCATAAGTGAGAGAACCATGATCAGCATTATTGTGAACTCCCTGGACCCCAGCTGGGACACATTTATCACAGATAGATAACCTCGGCTCAGGGAAACTCACACTAGAATTACTAACCAGTAAACTCATAGCCGAAGATAGCATTAGGAAAGACCGCTCACTAAGCCGTAGAGAGCAGAGACCCAGCAGAAGGGCAGAACCACAGGGTAGAAGCCATAACAACACCGAATGCTACATATGTGGTTCGAAGAATCATTACAAAAGGGACTGCCCTAGGAACGTTAGGGACAGGGACAGGCCACACCGGAGGGACAGGCCAGAACAAAGGGCGAGATACAGCGACAGGCACTCGCCAGATAACAGGCACAGACGTAGAGACTCCCCTAGCCCTAGAGACAGGAGAAACTACAGGGACAGCTCCAGAGAGAGCCAAACCGGGTCACTGTATGGACTGGGGGACCAAGAACAACACACCAATCAGGACAGGAAAGAGGGCACATGGCTACTGGACTCGGGAGCCACCAATCACACCACATACGACCAGAACTCACTGACCTCATTCACTACGGAAAACTTTATAATAAAGGTAGCTAACCAAAACAATGTACAAGTGACAGGGAAAGGTAACACATACGTGCCAGGGATAGGGATAATACAGGGAGTGCTATTAGTACTGAACATACCCTATAACATCCTTGCCACGCTGAAACTGAGCAAGGATAACAACGTTGAGGTGACATTCAAAGAAGGGAAAGCACACATAACTAGAAGGGGCAAGAGCATAGGAAAAACAGTGATTAGTGGGGATTTGCCATATTTCCACCCAGTCAGAGACACACAGCCGAAGGTAAACAACCACCAGAGGGCGACACCCGACAACACACGCAACACAAATGAGGAGAGCAACAGTGAGGAAATAGAGGGGGCTAGGCACGCACACACAACTGTTGAAACAAGAGAGCAAGGACCACCCCGGGAAGGGAAACCAGCGATAGGGAAGCTAATGCATGACAACTGTGCGCACCTGTTACATAGGAAATTACGACACATCAGTTTCCCTGTGGTGCAAAAAATGATGGAATGCTCTGAAGGTATAAAAATAAAAAACTGTGAGAACTATCTCGAGTGTTCTGTTTGCAAAACCTCCAAACTAAAAACCAAACCCAGGCCCAAAAAATCGGTACGCACAACCAACTCAATTTTCCAACTCATACACATGGACCTAGTGGGACCACTAAGGCCCTCCATTAAATACAGAAAGAGGTTTTTCTTGACTATAGTGGACGATTTCAGCCGCTATGGCTTCGTATACACCCTGAAGCACAAAGGTGAGGTATTCCAAAAATTTAAAGAGTTCTATGCAAGGGTGGAAACACAACACAACACAACACAACACAACACTAAGATCAGACAAATAATGACAGACCGGGGGTCCGAATTTTTGTCAAGCGATTTCTCACGATGGCTGAAGGCACGCGGGGTAATCCATTACACATCTTCTCCATTCTCCGCATTCCAGAATGGCGTTGCAGAACGAAAAAATGGAACACTACAGACCATGATGAGGTGCGCAGTAGAGGATGCCAGTTTAGGGCAACATTTCTGGTCAGAGGCACTCATTTATTCAAACTACATGTTAAACAGACTGTGGTCTAGCGTACTGAACAAAACTCCATATGAGTTGATGTACCAGAAGAAACCACAGGTATCACACTTACATATATTTGGAGTTACAGCTGATGTGCACATCCCCAGGCAATTGAGGCATAAGGGAGACAAAGTATCCAGAAGGTTGAGGTTCATGGGGTACGAACCAGGGACAAAGGGATACAGATTCATAGACAGCAACAACCGATTCGTAATATCACGAACAGATGTCTTTCACGAGAACGCCAACTGGTCCAAGATACACCTCAATGAGGTGTCCCTTAGCAAGGACAGCCCAGAAGGCGACCAAGGGGGAGCAAGGCACAGCACAGGAGAGACCACAGAGCAGGAAAAGGGCAAACCCAAGAGACAGGGGGTACAAGTTAAGGAATGGAAGGAGAACCACCCCAGCATTAAAGTAGATTCACTCACAGAGAAGGAAGCTAAGTACCTACATGACACCGAAACACCACCTGACAGGCCAGTCAGGGCAAACAGGGGTAAGGCACCAAAAAGGTTAGAGGACTACATTTTATCCCTACACACTAACCAACTAACCCCCAACACATACGAGGACGTGCTGAAGTTACCAGAAGGAGAGAGGACAAAATGGGAACAAGCTATGGAGAGGGAAATGAGCAGCCTAAGGGAGCTAAATGTATACACCCCCTCCGAGGTCCCAGAGGACAAAACACCTATAGGCACCAGGTGGGTCTACAAAATTAAAACATTAGAAGGAAATAAAGTTCTCTATAAAGCCAGGCTGGTGGCACAAGGGTTCGCCCAGAAATACCCTGAGGACTATACAGAGACATATTCCCCCACGGTCAGGGCCGAAAGTGTGAAATGCGCACTGGTAATTGCATCGCTACTTGGCCTAGAAGTACATCAGTTCGATGTACAAACCGCTTACCTGCACGCTGAACTCGACAAGAAGATCTACCCAGCCAAAGCACCAAGAAGGGGGAAACCTGGGTCCTAAACAGAAGCCTGTATGGACTCAAACAATCAGGGAAACGTTGGTACGAGTGCTTGTCCAAGACTCTGAAATCCATGGGGTTCTCAGCCACCTCAGCAGATAACTGCTTCTTCATTAAGAATGTAGGCAACTCTGTCGAATATGTCTTGATATATGTGGACGATATACTGTACATCAGTGACCAGTCCAGCAAATGTAATGACTTTGCCAACGAGCTAGGGAGACACTTCTCGCTAAAAATACTAGGGAAGGTGGACAAATACCTAGGGGTACAAATTACAAAGACTGCCAAAGGCTTCCAACTCTCACAAAAAGACAAAATATTGGAACTATTGCAAAAATGCAACATGGTAAACGCCAAAACGTGTGAGACACCAATGCAGCCAGATTTCATAAAGGACATGTACAATGAAGCTGAGGCATTCAAAGACAATACACTATATAGATCCACCATAGGTTCGCTATTATACATTGCGAACTGGACAAGGCCCAACATCGCCCTGCCAGTTAACTTATTATCTCGGCACGTAGGTAACCCCACTGTATACCACTGGGAAGCCATCAAAAGGGTGCTGAGATATCTGAAGCATAGCGCTGACGCCTGCCTATCACTAGAACCCGAAAACGCCACAAGACCCACACTCACATGCTACGCTGATGCTGACTGGGCTGGGGATGTGAAAAGTAGGAATAGCACCTCAGGCTACATATTCTTCCTCAACAACAGCCCAGTACATTGGTACACAGGCAAGCAGAACCTGGTAGCCACATCCACAACAGAGGCCGAATACATATGCCTATCCAAAGCTGCCAACAACCTGGTCTGGGGTTTGATGACCTGCTCACAAACGTATGGACAGAACCCAACTACCCAATAACTATCCACGAGGACAATAAAGCTGCAGTGGAAATATCAAAAGCCGAAGCAGTTGGTCAGAGGTCGAGGCATATCGATATAAAACATAAACACGTTAGACAGTTTTCAAGCATCAGGTTCATAAAGGTCATACACTGTGATACAGAAGAGCAGACAGCAGACATTTTAACGAAGCCATTGCAAAACAAACAGCGTACATATTTAACTTCCAAATTGGGTGTCCTCCCAAAGACTACATCCCAGGTACACATAATCCAAGGGCATCTCGACCAGGCATTTAGAGGGGGTTTTGTCACAGATAAATGCCTGGCCTCAGACCCAGGGCTGGAGGCAGGGGGGCAGGGCAGGCCAATCCCCAGGGTCCACCCTAATCCATTGACCCCTCCTTACCTTAGCCACGCCCCGGGGGTACTTAAGGTCCAGCCATGCGGTCCTGGCTCACTTCCAGAGATGTACCTGCAATGATAAGATATTATGTAAATAAAGTTTACTGATCTAAGGAGTACCTGTGTGATGGAGTTATTGGGCTCGATCCTTGGACATCATTAACATACACTCCAATCAATCCCCTGGATCCCGAGAATGCCCGCATGTTAGCCCTAGCCTTCATAGCCCAGAGTGCCCTGGACATAAACCGGAGACTCCAGAGGCAAGAGGGAGCTTTGGGAATGAGCTTTAGCCAATTAATGGAAATAGCACGAAAATTCTATGTGAATAGAGACAAAGTAGAGGAAAGAAGAAGGAAGTGATGCAATGCAAGGCTAAATTGTTGGCAGTTGCTTTATCAAACAATTCCAAAGCCTGGGAAAGAGACAGGTGTAATTGATGTAAGGAAAAGGGCCACTGGCAACAAAAATGTCCCAAAAGACTTGAGGTCGAATTAAAAGGAGAATGTGGACCAAATAGCGGAAGAGGACGTGGTCAATTGACTCGAGAGGTCAAAATCTATGAATTCAGAGAAGAAGAAGAGGGAGAGGAGTGCGTCCCCGTGGGTTCCAAGGCAGAGGGCAAAGTCGTTTCCAAGAAAGGAAGGAAGCCATAGGCCTGGCTGCAGTAGATGAGAGGCCTGAAGACTGAGACACAGGGGCATCTAAATCTGTAATCACAAAGCTGCTGGCTCCCTTTTCTAATGATGTAATAAATATCCAAGGGGTTAATGGCTTCATAAATCGTGGCCCCATGCTGAAAACCCTGAATTGTTCCCTGCCTGAGTGTCCAGTTCCCTCCTGGGTCATGACAACTTATATAAGATGGGAGCTATTCTGTCCTTTGATGAAGACAAGATGTCATTAATAATGACCTCCCAGATGAAATACGGCGAGACATATGGCTCAAGAGGGTCAAATCCCCAGTACCTGGCAGGAGTTTGAAGTACAGGCAGAAAAGCTGTCCCCGCCGCATTGCAATAAGCCAAAGGCAGAGAGCGATTAAAGGAAGCTGTTTGTCAAATTGCAGAACCAACTATTAGGAAATTAACCCTTAGGCAGCCAACTAGTTTTAGAGACAAAAGGCCATTTATGCTGACAACCCCCAGAAATTACAAGCATCAAGTTCTCCTCACTCAGAAACCACGAGTGACCCTGAAACAAACAAATGCTTTAACCCAGCTACTCTTTTGCAAGCATCGGGTCCTGAAATTGAAACAACATATGCAGGTCATCACAGCAACCAGAGTGGAGCAGACCTTCCCAAGCCTGACTGACCAGCCTTACCATCAAGCCGACATGAAAGAAAGGATAGTCAGCAATTATTTGCTTTTGAATGAAAAAGGCTGAAAGAATGAACAGGACTATAAGAGAAAAGATGGCAAAGATGTGCCTTGAAAATCACCTTAAGCAAGTAAATGCATTACCACTAGTACTTTGGTCTGTGCGATGTTCTCCACATAAAGGAATTAGATTATCTCCCTTTGAAATACTTGAAAATCATATAGGAGACCTAAGCCAGATAGGAACTAAGAGGGTGAATCAGATGGTGGGAGAATTAAATAAGCCAATACAAGAAATCCAACAATATCGTGTGTCCCTTAGCCCACCATTTTTGACCACCTCTAGTTATAATATTCAAATAGTAGTAAGAAATAAATGGGAAAACATGATTGTAAAAATGAAATGAATAATAATTGGAGTATTTGTCTTTGTATTTTGAAATCTAGACAATGATAAGTTTTTCTTTTTTAATCTTTTTTTTAGAAATATGAATAAGTATAAACTGTAACAATTGAAATACCTTTAATGGTATATGGTGGTGAAGGTAAAAAAGGATTAAGTTGTAACTTGGATAACAGCTAGAACATTTCTAAATTTAATTAGGGAAATTGTAACGATAGAAATATTTTAAAATATATATTGTGATGAAAGTAGAAATGATTAAATTGTGATTTGGAGAATTGTATGAGTAAAACACTGGAAATGAAAAAGTTTAATGCCTAGGTGGAAGGGCCCGTATACTGGTCATGTGTTCCCACTTGCAGTAAAAAATGTTGGAATCCAAGTCTTGGATTCACTGGACTCGAGTTAAGTCCGCAGTTTAGGAATATTAGGAGGCAGACCAGGACCAGGCCCAACCCCTAGTGGTACGCTTGAAGAAGCGCCCCCTATAACTGTCCTACCGGCAATGGGCAGGCAACATACGGGGCAGAAGAGGCCTTACTGGTGTCACACCGGAAGCTGACCCTCCACGTACGGCTGAAGATTTGGAATGGGAAGTCAAACATATATAGCCATAGCTGTACTATCTCTTATTTTAATAAGCGTGCTTGCTGTTATTGTGATTAGTTGTGATTTGCTGTATATAGTATGCTGGAATCACCTCTTCCCCAGAAAGACAGGTGCTGAACCTAAAATCATCGACTGTGACAGAGAGCAGTACGAAACTCCTGTAGATACTTATGTTTGAAGAAGTCAGGGAGTGGGCTCTCTGTGGAGCTGCTTTAGCTCTAGGAATGTGGATATTGTATTAACAAATAAGAGGTGGTTCTGTGAGATACCTAAGACTAATATTGCCTTTTCCCAAGTCATATATAACCCTAACCTTCTTCCTGATGTGGTGATTTTGTAGGTTAAGGGAATTGTGATTGGACAGGTTCTGTGTAGAGGACAATTATGAGTTTTCTGTGGCTTTGGCTATTATTGGCAAAGGGCCTAATGAGTAATAACACCCTGAACAGTAGTTCCCAATGTTGTGAGAATGCCCGAGTGACCCCCCCTTGCTCTTATCTGAGGAAGTTGAAAAAACCCCAAAGAACAGGGCAGGAACAGGTCACAAGGTGTGAACTCTTTGGACCAGGTCCACTCCCGCCAACCACGTATCATCAATAGGTGAGGTCGGTACCCTGGACCTAAGCCAACCCCAAGACCTAAAGACAAGCGTCTGACAATCCTAGGACAAAGGGAGAATGGGCCCCTGTAACAATTGAGAAAAGGGAATTACATGTTAAGAATACTGGAATTGAGTTAAAGCCTAGTTAATCAGTCTGACCCTGCTTTAGGCCAAATTGCTGGTTGTATTTATCTGCTGGTCCTTCATCTTACAATGCTGTTCCAGTCTTTGGGTCAGGACCAGGGCCACAATAGTCCTTGAGAAAGATATTAAATGGAGAACCAAAGTAGCAGTAGCCAAATTGCAAGGAGACTTTTATAACACCTTCAAAAGGCTGGGGATGAGCCACCTCCCTATTGCTACCCCTATAGCCGTTGGTGTGAAAATCCTAGGGTCACCCTCCTTGTGTGTAAAGTGACATCAGGAACCAGATATTCCTGTAGGATCCCTGATGGGAGATCAATGTCCATCAGAAATACACTTTGACCCTAGAATGACACTTATGGATGAAAAAAACTAACTAGTGGCATTTCTCCTTATGCCCACTATTTATTTCAACAGAAGGTCACTTCTCAATACCACCTCACGTCTCCATTAGGTCCAACACAGGCTTATGTGTCCTACTTCCCTTTGGAAATGCAAGCTCCCGTTATCTTTTTGAAGGCACAATTCTCAGAGAAAAGCAAAAGGACCCTACACTAGAAGTCCCATTGCAGCCTCTGACTGGCATGCTAGTGGCAGGGATTTTAGGGGTCTGGACTAATGAGAAAAACCAACGAGCCCATGCCTTTTCCATGAACATAGGAGTGTGTGTAAGGAAAATGGAGTTTTCTTCTTATGTGGGAAAAATGTGTACTTGTGTTTACCTACAAACTGGACTGAAACATGTACATCTTCCCCAAAAATAGGTGTTATCAGTGGAAAGCACACTATCCCTGTTCCCCTTATAGGGCATGTTCAAAAAAGGGTGCCACTCTTGGTCCCACTATTAGCAATCCTGGGGATAGGGACTGCTGTTGGAACAGGTGTAGGTGGAATGGCACACTCCATAACACAGTTCAAGCAATTGTCAGAGGAGTTCCAAGAAAGCCTGAACCAAATTGCAGGGACCTTGGTTAAGGCCCAAGAAGATGGTTTGTGTGTATTCTTGAGAGAAGACTGTTGTTTTACATGAATAAGTCAGGAGTGGTCAGAGAGATTGTCAAAATGGGTCAGAAATTACAAACAACAGAAATGTGTTTCTCTTAGTTGTCTGGGCCTGGCTGGATTAGACAGATGTTATTCCTGTTGTGACAGGCCTGGCCTTTATTCCGTGTTCAGACAACTAGCTATGAGAGCAGTGAAATAGATAAGAGTTGAAAAAAATGAGTTGATTTTGATGGAAAGCCTTATAGACTGTAAAATTGACCCTGATCTCTTTAATGAAAATGAAGTTTCTGATGCAGGAACATATTGTTAGGTGTTTTGTGCCAGCCATGGCAGTCTCTTCAAAGGCCACCAGATGGGAGCAAAGAGGCACCTTTAATCCCACTGGTGGGTCAAGGGGCTCCAGCCCCTGCAGCCCCATTGGGGAGAGTTAATGGCCCTCCAGCCCCCTCACACACATGGGTAAGGGAGGGGCCAGGGGCCCCTATAAGAACCCCTGCACAGGGGCTGCTCCCTGCTTTTCCCTGCGCTTTTCCCTGCTCTTGTTCTACTCTCCTATGGGACTGACCCATGGGCTCAATCCAGGCATGGATGCCTCCATGCCTGGGAACTTATTTTACTCTACTTTTACTTCTAAATAAAGACTTAATTTGATTGCATCCTTGCGTGCTGACCTTTTCTTGGAAGCACCCTCAACGAACCATCGTATTTCGTGAGATCCCTCACAAAGTGGTAGCCGAGGATGGTTTGAGGCAACGCTTCCAAGACAGCAGAAGCAAGATGCCAGGAGATTCCAGCAAGAACTCCCAAGAGATGGATGGTAGGACTTCCCCGGTTAAGACCAGGAGTCTCTAAGCAAGGTGGGCAACCCTGCATCCAGTCCCTGATGCGAGCTTCGATCCAGAGGAGGGCACAGATGATCTCTATGCCCCCAGAGGACCCAGCGGAACGCAAGGGACCCCTTCGCATGCTTCCTTGCAGCTGCAAGCCACAGAGGAAGGCATGGAAGACCAGCAGTCCACCCAGGACTGCCAGGACACCGGGGATGCGGCCAGGGACCAGGCCACCCCCAGCGTAGACCAGCTCACTGGCGAGGAATGCAGAGAGCTGCTACAAATGCTCCTAGCAACCCGAGGGATGCCAGGAGCCCAGCCACATGAGACACCAGCGCAGGGGGCCTCTGGACACTGGGAAAGTCCTTCCCCAGTGCCCAGGAGGCTCCCCAACATGGCGCCGGTCACCCTGGGGGACTCAGGGGACCCGGAGCTTTTGGCGGGAAAATTCCCGCCAAATCGTGACCTGCAGCTTCCAGGGCCAACCGGAAGCAACATGGCGGCCCCCAGGCCACCTACTCCAGCGAGGCTTTGTAGGCCTCAGCTAGGCCACGAGGCCCAGCAACCGATGGCAGCCAGCCAAAGCAGCATGCAAACTGCTCGCCCCCCCACCCCCACAGGCAAGCCTCGAAGTCTGCCCAGCCGCTCCTGCTGCAGCGGGCATCAGAGCTGCAATCCAAGTCCTGGTCGCAGCCCTGGAGGCCACGATGACCGCAGCCTCAACCTCAGGGGCAGCCAGCCTCCCTCACTACCCCCAGGAGACCAACGAGGGGGGGCGTCCAGTCCGGAGTCCCCCAGCCAGGACCCAGGCCTCCAGAGAGCCCCAGAAGAACCCCTGGGGGCTCCAGCCTTCCCAACACCCCCACCGAGGCAATGGAGGACTCACCTGGATGACTTCAGGGGGCCTCCAGCTGAGCCTCCCACCTCCCAAGATGGCTGCCTCCTCCGGAGTCTTCAGGACCAGCGGTGGGCCCCTCCAGGCGATCCTCAGCATTTTCGGGCTTTTCCAGCCCCATCCTGCAGCCTTCGCCCCCTGGTAAGTGTTCCAGTACCAGGGGGGCTTCCAGAAGACTCTTCAGAGCTCCACAGGCCTGGGCCCAGGCCTGGCCCTGAAGCACACAGAGAGAGGTCCGCTCCCATCGGCTCCTGGGCTGGAATGAGTTCTGAGCATGCTCAGTTGGCCCCATCTGAAAAGGAGAAAAATAATTAGAGAAAAATGCCTACACCGGCCAGCAGAGGGATCCCTCTCCCATTTACTTCAATGGAACCAAAGCAGAGATACCAAGGACAGCAAAATACATCAGCATTTTCTGCCCCAGCTGTGTCTGTTCTCCCAAATAACTTTGGAAAATTACATCTGGGAGGGAAAAATTTTAACATATGGAATAAAGAGATACAGGTATGTCTCTTAAAAGAGGGGACCCTAGAAATGGTTTTAGACCCCCCACCTTTCCCTTGGGGACCTCAAGAAGAGTGGTACCACAGGAGAGCCTATACCACTCTACTGAGCTCACTGGATGCTAAATTGTACCCTAGCATTCCAGATGGGCTCACAGCTGGTGAAATTTGGGGGTTGTTATATAGCTTATTTAATAGTGATAGCTTGGGCTCCACCACAAGACTCACAACGGAGTTCTATAACACCAAGCTAAAATTTGGGGCTAGCATGGCTGAGCACCTGGGAAAGTTGAAGGCACTCAGGGCAGAGCTGGTGCTCAGGGACTACCCCGTGACTGAGGCCAACATGATCGCTGTCATTCTGGCATCCCTGGACAAAAGTTGGGGCAATTTTATTGTCTCACTAGAGGGAACCAGAAAGGAAGCCATGACTCTGTCCTACCTCACAGGGAGGCTCAATGAGGAAGACAGGAGGCGTAGAGATGCGGGAGAGTACACCAGGGCCACAACTCATCGCATCAACAGAAGGCACCAGAGTTCAGAGCAGGTTAACGCTCTACCCAAGTGTTTCATCTGTGGTTCTGAGGAGCATCTGAAGAAGGACTGCCCCCATTACCAGCAAGGACCTAAGCGTGGTTCCAATCAAGGAAGGGGCAGGGGGCAGAGAAGGGGGCCTGGAAGGGGAAAAGGTGGTGCTAAGGGCAATTTTGTGTATACTAGTTACCTCACCCCCGCCACAAAGGCTGACGGCCCTACTGGCCTCTGGTTACTGGACTCTGGGGCTTCATCTCACATTTCTAACTTGAGGCAAGGCTTTAAGAGGTTAAGGAGAATTAACTCCTCCGTTAAGGTTGCAAATGGTAACAATGCTTTGGTTGTTGGGGAGGGCACTGTCTCTGTACCAGGGCTGGGCAATGTCGAAGGTGTATTACATGCTCCCTCTATAGCCAATAACCTGTTAAGCATAACCAGGCTATGTGATGATGGCAGGGTGGAGGTATTGTTTCGCAAAGGGGGAGGTCATGTCACTCGAGACAAAAGGGTCATTGGGAATGTTACCATTATAAATGGTTTGCCATATTTCTCCCCCAAGTACCCAGCCACAGGAGACAGCTCACAGGGTGCCACCCCAGAAGGGGCCTGCGCGCAGAGAGAGAAAGGCTCCACAGCCAGGTCCCAGGCTGTCAAAGATGCACAAGACTGAGGCAGTTACGCCCACACCGCCTCAACCAGCACCACAGCCTTCCAAGGCCAATGCGGGCAAGAAACCCAAGCCTCAGCAGGCACCTAAGGCAGGTAAGCCCAAAGAAGAGCCTAAGGTGCCAGCACCGCCCAAGGCAACCAGAGCCAAGGGGGTGTCAGTGGGAAAGCCGCTCCATACTAAATGTGCCCACCTCTTACATTGGAGGTTAGGCCATGTGAGCTTCTGTCGAGCCTCGCAACACGCTCGACAACACTACCACGCGATGACAGCATCAAGGGACATATACATACATGGTGACAGTGGCACTGGGTGCAGGCGGTCATGTGCGGGGTGAGGGGTGGCGGTATCGGGTGCGGCGGGTGTAGGGCCTTTCCCTAAACAATGCTACGAGAGTACGTTCCAGAATGCGCTGATGAGCCGCTGCGTTATGAAGAGGGGTGTGGTATAATAAACAAGGGTGTGGTATTAAAGGAGGTAATGAACGGGCGGGCTATATAAACACCCGTTCCCAGAGTAATGTAGCGCCGATTTCGTTCATCTTTACGAATCACAGTGTGTATCTGGAAGCCGACGTGAATAAACCAGCGTACTTCAAAGAGCTGAACTGAGTTTGCTGCGTTTTGATTGCATCTTGCCTGGAACATCTGAGAGGAAATCAGCGCTCCCCCTAGCTTATGGGATGGCGGAGGGGGTGGATACAACTGTCGCACCACCACCCCTGGAGGAGGAAGGACTACCCGAGTCGGGGGAGAGCCCAGCTGAGGCTCAGCCTCAGCCGAAAGAACGCTGTTGAAACCGCAGCCAGGGTGAGGACGCTAAAGATGCTGGGGCGGCGAGGGGCGTGGCCAACCAAGCAGTATCGGGAGAGTGGTGGCAGAGCCCTGCTTTGGCCGCTCCGATGGGCGCCTTGAAAGACCCAACATCGCCTCCTTACAGCGAATGGTTTCATCAATGGAGAGAGCGGCGTTGGGTAGAAGATGATGACGGAGAGTGGAGCTATTCAACAGGTTTGGCCAATCCACCATAGAGGTTCTCCGGGAGTGGTTTGGGGAAGCCAGCTTCCGGGATGCACAGTCGTGGCAGCCTTGGATGACGGGGACTGAGCCTAGCACCGGCTGGCACACCTCTTCCACGGGACAAGAGACTCGGTTTCGGTTAGCTAGCCCCAAGTTGCGAGTGGGCCCTTCCCTGGGTAGTAGTTCCCGACCGCCTGCCACACACTATCCTGCACCTCAACCGGTCGGGCCGTCAACTATGGGAACGGCGCCTGGCCCGCTTCGTTCAGCTCCAGGACAGGGAGCAGGTCCCAGGGGCCCGAGTGCACCCGGTCAGGTGCCTTATCCCCCAGGTCCGGTTGGGCAGCCCGGGGTATGGGACCCTCAACCGGTATGTGGACCACCCCCCTTGCAGACTACGTTCGATGGCAACCCTGACCGGGCGGCTCTCTTTCTGAGCCAAGTTCTCAGCTATATCGACCTCTACGGACGTCAGTATCCCACCCAATGGTCTATGGTAGTGGTCATTACAACGACTCTGACCGGGGAGGCCGCTGATTGGGTGGCGGACTTGCATAATGATCATGCTCGAGAGCTCACCGATGTTGGGCTGTTCTTGGAGGGTCTTAGAGCAAGATTTGAAGACGATACTCGAACCCAGGTGGCGGAGGGGGAGCTTGTAGCCCTGAAACAACGGGGTTGCCCGGCGAAAGAATACGTAAAGGAATTCCGTCGGTTGGCAGGGAGGGTGCAGGGGTGGCCCGAACGCATGCTGGTTCACCAGTTCCATCTTGGATTGGACCGTGATCTGAGGCAGGCTTGTGTTTATCGGGGAATGCCACCTCGTCTGTCCGAGTGGTGTATGGCAGCTATTGACCTGGACGTTGGCCTAAGGGAATTCCGAATCAAGGGTAGCGTGAGTTCAATTCCCAGCCGCCGACAACCAGATCGGCCAGGTCCTATTAGAACGGCAGGCAGGGGGGAGCCCGATCCTTGGGTAACCGATTCCACAAGGCGGCCACTGCGCTGTTTCCGTTGTAACCAAACGGGTCACAGGGCTCTAGAATGCCCACTACCACCAGCTCAACCGACCGGACCAAATGCTCTGGCATCTAGCGGGAAACCTCAGGGCCGATCAACTCCAGAGAAGACCAGGGGGTTATCGCAGCTGGGACAAAACCCCACTGGTGCTACAACAAAGGAGACGGGTCCTACTATACATCCTGGGATAGTCCCTGTGGTGCTAGCAGATAGCGATGAGGAGGAGGAGACCAACGACCCGATGGTAAGTGATCCCATCCGTCCCTTCCTTATCCCGATAACCTTGACCCCACTACAGGGTATTCTACGGGTACAGCACAAAGCCCTTATCGACTCTGGGTGTACGAGATGTTTGATAAGGCGATCTGTAGCTACCCATTTAGGTATACAGTTACAAACATTAAAAACCCCAATAACATTCGAATAGATGGACGGGTCCACCCTAGGGGGAGCCCCAGCAACCCAGGTGACTGAATTAGTAAAAATGGAAATAGGGGCTCATTGGGAATACATACGTTTCATGGTGGTGGACACGATGATTGAACAGGTAATCCTGGGCTTGGCTTGGTTGGACAAATGGATGCCCACGATATGGTGGGAGGGGGTTTTTCGTAAACTTCGGTTACCGATTGGCCCAGAGCCGGGTACTATACATGAGGTACCAAAGCAGCAGGGGGTGTCATTAGGGTTAGACAATACTATAGGTCCCAATGGAGTCCCCGCAGTATATGCAGATCTAGCAGCAGTTTTTGATGAGAAGGAATGTGATACATTACCGCCACACCGGCCAACAGATTGCGCTATTGAATTGATACCCGGTGTGAAATTGCCAAAATCACGCATGTATGCCATGGCTCCAAGGGAAGTAGAAGAATTACGTAAATACATCGATAAAAACCTGGCCAGAGGGTTTATACAACCCAGTCGTTCACGTATGGCCGCTCCGGTATTGTTCAGGGAGAAGAAGGATGGAGGTCTTCGTTTATGTATGGACTATCGAGGTTTAAATGCGGTTAGCGTAGAACCCCTATACCCGCTACCGTTAATGAAGGACCTTCTGGCTGCATTAGCTACCGGGAAGTATTTTACAAAACTAGACTTGCGGAAAGCCTATTATAGAGTGCGTGTGAAGCAAGGGGATGAGTGGAAAACCACTTTCAACTGCCCATTGGGTAGTTATAAGTTTTGTGTTATGCCCTTTGGGTTGCAGGGCGCTCCCGCAGTCTTTATGCAATTAATTAATGAGGTGTTACACGATTATCTGTATCAAGGGGTCTTAGTGTGTCTGGATGATATTTTAATATATACCAAGTCTATGGAGGAACATGTCCGGCTTGTTCGTCAGGTGCTGGAACGGTTGCTAAAAGCACACCTATATGTTAAGGTATCTAAGTGCGAATTCCATCGCACAGAATTAGACTATCTTGGCTATCGGATATCTAATGATGGCATAGCGATGGATCCAATGAAGGTAAAGACTGTGTTAGAATGGCAGGCCCCCACGACCAGGCGACAGTTACAAAGCGTTCTCGGGTTCGCCAACTTCTATCGTCAATTTATTCCGACATTCGCCCACATTGCTCTGCCATTGACAAACCTCCTACATACGAAAGGAGAAGGGCCACTGCGACCGGGACAGCACCTAGACTGGACGTTAGAATGCCAAACAGCCTTTGAGACCTTGAAACATTGTTTTGCTGAGGCACCGGTACTACAACATCCTGATCAAACAAAGCCATTCGTAGTACAGGTAGACGCGAGTGACGTCGCAGTAGGGGCTGTGTTATTACAAGCTGATATTCAAGGTCAGTTACACCCTTGTGCATACACATCCAAGAAGTTTACTCCCACGGAGAGGGGCTGGGCTATCTGGGAGAAGGAGGCGTTTGCCATTCATTGGGCTCTCCTCACCTGGTGCTATCTCTTAGAAGGAGCCCAGGTACCTTTTGAGGTGTGGACGGATCACCGCAATCTCATAGCATTACAAACCCCCAGACGGTTGTCACCTAAACAGGTTCGGTGGGCACATTACTTTCAGCGTTTCCAATTTACATTGAAACACATGCCTGGAGGCAAGAACTTCCTAGCCGATGCCCTATCCCGCATGCCACAGTTCCACAGCAAATGGGATGAGATAGTGCAAGCTATGGTGCCCAACAGTGGTAACAATGGTGAGACTGTCGCAGCAACAACAATTGAGAAACAGATGGAATGGAAAGAGTTGTTGCAAAGGGGTTTGAGAACTGATATGTGGTTCAAAGAAAATACCCACCTGCTTACGCATAGGGACGGCCTACCATGGAAGGGGGACAGGTTGTATGTTCCGGAGGGGGTCCGGGGAATGGTGTTACAACGATGTCATGATAACAAACCGGCCGGGCATTATGGTTTCCTTAAAACACTTCATCTAACCCGGCGTCAGTTTTGGTGGCCACACATGAGGAAAGACGTAGAGACATACACACAAAACTGTTCTATATGTGCAAAGGCCAAATCCCAACCTGGTAAACCCTGCGGATTATTACAGACAGTAGCCAGGCCTACCTATCCCTGGGAGGAGATAGGAATGGACTTTATAGTCAACCTGCCAGAAAGCAATGGAAACATGGTTATATGGACGGTTATTGACTTGTTCTCCAAACAAGCTCATTTTATTTCTTGTCGAGGGTTGCCTTCAGCACGTAAATTGGCTAAAGTTTTTATATTACATATCTATAGGTTACACGGGGTACCCCGTCGCATCATTTCCGATAGGGGGGTACAATTTACAGCTCGGTTTTTGGAGGAACTTTCTCTCTGCTATTAGGTCGACGCAAGGCCTCAATTCTGCATTTCACCCCAGTACCAATAGAGCCATAGAGAGGACAAATGCGATGATAGAGCGCTATCTCCGTTGTTACGTTTCATATCAACAAACCGATTGGTCCTCCCTACTGCCATTTGCGGAGGTTGCCTATAACAATGCAGTCCATAGTAGTACGGGACTCACCCCATTTCGGGTAGCGATGGGCCGAGACTTCGTAGCTATACCAGAACTAGACCAGTCACCGACAACCTCGCACATGCCCCATGAATGGGCCAATACAATGAATACGGTATGGCCCCAGGTCAGAGAGGCCTTAGATAAAGCGGCCCTTGCATATAAAGCCCAGGCAGACAAACACCGAGCCCCTTTCCAACCCTTACAGGTGGGGGACATGGTATATCTATCTACCAAGTACATCAAACTGAGGCTCCCTAGTTGGAAACTAGGACCGAAATACCTAGGACCCTTCCCAGTGGTAAGGGTTATTAATCCGGTCACCGTGGTGCTAAAACTGCCCCCGTTATTGGGGAAAATCCACCCCGTGTTTCATAGTAGCCTTCTCAAACCAGCTAAACAAACCCAAAAAGACTATGATCATCCCGGTCCAATCACAGAGGGTCATTATGAAATTGACAAAGTCCTAGACTCTAAGGTACGAAGGGGAAAGCTCCATTACCTGGTTAAGTGGAAGAGGTACCCATTAGAGGAGGCGATGTAAATGCCAAACGACTGGTTCGGCGGTTTCATAGAGCAAATCCTCAGAAACCTCGGTTGAGTACTAATAGTGTTCATTTATCTCTTACAGAGGGACCCATGGTGAAAGGGGAGCTGCCTGTCAAGCCTCGCAACACGCTCGACAATGCTACCGCACGATGACAGCATCAAGGGACATATACATACATGGTGACGGTGGCACTGGGTGCAGGCGGTCATGTGCGGGGTGAGGGGTGGCGGTATCGGGTGCGGCAGGTGTAGGGCCTTTCCCTAAACAATGCTACGAGAGTAGGTTCCAGAACGTGCTGATGAGCCGCTGCGTTATGAAGAGGGGTGTGGTATAATAAACAGGGGTGTGGTATTAAAGGAGATAATGAACGGGCGGGCTATATAAACACCCGTTCCCAGAGTAACATAGCGCCGATTTCATTCGTCTTTACGAATCACAGTGTGTATCTGGAAGCCAACGTGAATAAACCAGCGTACTTCAAAGAGCTGAACTGAGTTTGCTGCGTTTTGATTGCATCTTGCCTGGAACAGCTGAGAGCTTCCCAGTGGTTAAAAAGATGGGGGAATTCACTGAGGGGATTCATCTCCAGGATTGTGAGGTGTTTCTGGACTGTGCCATCTGTAAGAGGGCAAAGAGGAAGGCCGCCCCAATACCTAAGGTGTCACTGCGTAAAACTCAATACCCATATCAATTAATACATGTTGATTTGGTAGGGCCATTTACACCGTCCCTAGGAAAGAGGCAGTATTTCCTCACTGCCGTTGATGATTTCTCGAGGTACGGCCATGTGTATACCCTCACAGAAAAGTCTGAAGCCTTTGATGCCATAAAATCACTGTATAACTACGTGGAAACTCAGTACAAGACAAAGATCGCACAGCTGCAGAGCGACCGTGGGGCTGAGTTCATGTCCTGAAAATTCCAGGACTGGATAAGGCACAAGGGCATACACCATTTTCGTACAGCACCTTTTTCTCCTGCACAGAATGGCGTTGTAGAAAAACGAAATGGCATTCTACAGACTATGGTGCGCAGCCTGATTGTGGATGCTGGGGTTGCTGAATCGTACTGGGTGGAGACGGTACACTACGCCAACTACACCCTGAACCGCATCTGGAGCAGCGTTGTGAACCAGACCCCATATTTTCTGGTCCACGGTAGGAAGCCAAGTTTGGGACACTTGTGTGTGTTTGGCTCCTACGCTTGGGTGCACATCCCCAAGCAGCTGCGGAAGAAGGGGAGATCCGTCTCCCAGAGACTGAGGTTCTTGGTGTCAACTTGCAAAGCTTTCAAGTTGCCATGAGCAGGAGGGTGGGAGAACTGAAGTGAATTCCATACATTCTTTCTGACCGTAATCAGGAGGGTGTTAGGTTTCACAGCCAGCCAAAGTGGTTAATTGGAGAATGTGATTTATGACATGGCCAGAGAGGAGGGGAGAGACAGGGTCATAGGGGAACGTAAATCTACATAGGATCAGTCCTAACTGCATCCAAGTATTGCCGGAATGTTGCTCCTAATAAATGACTATATTTCCTTTGAAGTTTGGATCATGGCTCATGAATTAATTAGGGCATCTTTCGGAAACTTGACACTTGGGGTATGCCCCTGGCTCCAAGGCCTACCGATTCCTGGGAGAAGGGAGCAGGACTGTGACCTCCCAATCTGCCTCCTTCGAAGAGGACTCCAATTGGACCCAGATCCACTCAAATGATCTGGGTCCATACATTAACCGGCCCAGCAAAGCTGCACCAACCATGACACCGCCTGAGACAACCACAGACCCTGCCACCGACGAGAGCGAGGAACAGGACGAAGAGGTCAGCCTACCTGGTCCAGATGAGGAGGATGAGCCGTCCAGTCCTGAGGGGGAAGACACGCCATCTTCACCTGACTCTTCGCCTCCAGCGACGCTCCAGAGGCCCATGATGCCCAACGCCTGGGACTGAGGGCCTCCACATCCTGGTCGTGAACAGTCAGTCGGTGAAGAACCCGCAGAGGAAAAGGGTGGTGAGTGGCAGGAGGTCAGAAGGTCAAAGCGGTCCAACAAGGGGGGTCCCACCAAAGAGAATCGACATTGGACATGTCGCATCTGTCAACAGCGTCGTGGTCACCCCAAAGACTTTCTCTGACATATTCACTGGCACCTGTCATTGGCTGGCAAGAAGGGGAATTGTTAGGTGTTTAGTGCCAGCCATGGCAGTCTCTTCAAAGGCCACCAGATGGGAGCAAAGAGGCACCTTTGATCCCACTGGTGGGTCAAGGGGCTCCAGCCCCTGCAGCCCCATTGGGGAGAGTTAATGGCCCTCCAGCCCCCTCACACACATGGGTAAGGGAGGGGCCAGGGGCCCCTATAAGAACCCCTGCACAGGGGCTGCTCCCTGCTTTTCCCTTCGCTTTTCCCTGCTCTTGTTCTACTCTCCTATGGGACTGACCCATGGGCTCAATCCAGGCATGGATGCCTCCATGCCTGGGAACTTATTTTACTCTACTTTTACTTCTAAATAAAGACTTAATTTGATTGCATCCTTGCGTGCTGACCTTTTCTTGGAAGCACCCTCAACGAACCATCGTTTTTCGTGAGATCCCTCACACATATGTACAACTCTCAACTGGGTAATTAGAGAAAGTGCTTCAGAGAATAAGATTTGAAAATCATATGTATTACTTGTCCTTCTTTTGCATTACTATGTATCTTATCCTGAATTGATTATGTTATGTCAAATGTTATATGCTTACATTGTTGAATTAAGCTCTGTAATAGGTAAGACTCAATTGTAAACAAGTAAAATAGAGTCTTAAAGGGGGGGATAAGGCAGACAATAAAGTGAAATTAAATATAAGAGTGAAATAATACGGGGTCAGCCTAGAGGATCTCTGAAGGGCCCCTTTAACTAGTAAATAAAAGAGACAAATGCTGGGTTCAAAAAGTTAAACCGCAGAATTAACACACTTTCTACAGTTGGAGAGTTCAAGAAGTCAATCCGCAGAGGTACTATGTTAAAATGCAGAACTAACCCACATGGAGCTTCCTGCCTAAGGAATAAGGGAGGGGGCTAGCTAAAGAGGCAGATCTAAGATACTTCCTGTTTTTGTTCTATAAAGATATGTCACGAGTGTTTTCAGGATTGCTGTGGCTACTTGATCAGTTACAAACAGTATGGATCCAATCAAGCCATCTCCTGTTTGCAATTAACTGCAAGCCTTCCCGCCCTAGTTAATTGCAGGTTAACTCCCCATATAAGCACGGACCTTTCTGCTTGCTATTTGGGCCTAGACGCTGTTTAGGCCTAGATGCAGAGCCAGTGCTGAAGCACCTGGATGCAGAGCCCAGAGCAGAGCTGCAGAAGGGAGGAGAACTCAGATAAGGAGTCCTGACAGCTGCAGCAGAGATAGCAGCAGAAAAGGAATGGAAGAGCTGTGTAAAGATACTCCCACGGAGCCAGCTGCAACTGTGAGTTGAGATAGCCGAGAGCCTTTTGAAGTCTCCAATTTTGGCTTGCCTTTTGCTGAGTTGAAGCACGCAAGCCAACATCTGAACTGTTGCTGCTGGACAGTTTCCCTCCCAGGAGCTTCAAGCCACGTTTGCTGATTGAATTGTTTTTCACAGGTGACTTTTAGCTGTGAAGCCTACGCTGCTGCCCTTCTACCACCTCGATGATGTATCGACACCAAAGCTGCTTAATGTCATGTTAGTTTTTTCTTATGGACTGTTTCGGTATTGTGGAGAGGAATTTAGGGAGATGGCCTGGCTTCATTTAACCAAGATAAGACTTTGTTATTAATGTGCCTTTTTAAAGATATAGTGTTTTTTAAACATTTTGAAGTAAAGTATATTTTTATACAAGACTCCTCTGCTAGTTTTATTTCAGTCCTAGTGTGTTTGCTCGTGAGCTGGTTCACGGTTCGGGGACAACCCTCAACCCCATCCTAACAAGATACGTGTCTTAAAGAAGGACTTTTGTTCAGAATGTAAAACAGAATGCTTGTCTGAACCTTTTGGCCAAAATAAAAAAGCTATTTCTGATCTCGAAATTCATCTCCGTTGTTTTTCTGCAACACCATGGAAATTGCTTTCTCTGAGGCACTTCTCAGGGTAGAAAGCAATTGGAATTTCTCTTGCACAAGCTCAATTAAAATGAATGTGACATTTATTTTTACAGGTCTTCTGGTGGACAATCTCTGAATTCTGCCTATATAATACAATTAGGACCTACATTAATGGTATAACTGTGTATGGTTAGGAAGAATTTAAGATTTTTCTTCACACTAGCTTATATCTACCACCACTACACACCTACCCACATACACACACACACTCGCAGAGAGTTTGTAACTTTGAAGTGGAATGCTGTTTTGTCCTAAACAGTATTTTCAATACTTTATATGGAAAAGAAAATGAAAAATAATACAAGACCTGTGGAGCACAAAAGAAGTGATTTATCTTCTTGAGTATCTATTTGCTTGTCAGAGATTGAGCTATTGCAGCGGCTGGCTCCTTTGTAATATAAAAATACACAAAAAAACCTGCAAACACCAAGAAACATCTGTGCAAAAATTATGATCATAAAATGCAGTAAATGCCTTAAAGAAGGTAGCTTTTCTTACAGAAAAAAGGGGAAGGGAAGGGAGAAATCTCTTGGAGAATGTAAGTCTGCCCTCTTAGTATCAATTATCAGGTAGAAATTTAATACTGTACTATTTTTTGTTTTGAACCAGTTAAAAAGCAAAATATAACCACAGCGGTGCAGACTTACAGAAAATAAATAATTCCTATTTAATGCTTCCAATGTCAATAATTATATTGACGTTGGAAGTATTAAATAGAAATATTAGACAAGACAAAGGGCATGAAAATAAAAAAAGGAAGAATATAAATTACAGCTGTTTGCAGATGATTTGGTTTTTATTTTAGAAGATCCGCAAGAAACAGGGCCAAAATTGTTTTAAAAAATAGAAGAGTATGGCGAAGTGGCAGGATTGAAAATAAATAAGGAAAAAACTAAGATCTTAGTGAAAAATATGACAGAAAAGCAGAAGAGAGAGTTAACGAAGAGATTAGATATTCAGATAGCAAAAAAAGTAAAGTACTTAGGGATCCAATTGACAGCAAGATGTGTGACAATTAAGGAGGATTACTATAAACTAACACAAATTAAGACTGATTTGGAAAAATGGAAAAACTTGCAAATATCATTAATAGGAAGAATAGCTACAATTAAGATGAATATATTACCATGGTTACTGTATTTGTTCCAAACAATCCCGATAAAATTGGAGAAAAAATATATTGAAGATCTTAATAAAATAATAGTGAAGTACATTTGGCAGGGGGAAAAAGCAAGAATTAATTTAAAATGTTACAAGATACAAGAGTCAGAGGAGGTCTTGGATTACCTAATTGGGAACTGTATTACCAGGCAGCAGTGTTAACATTTATTTATTTATTTAATTTATTTATTTTTTTAATTTTTATACCACCCCCTCTCCCGAAGGACTCGGGGCGGTGAACAGCCAAAATTAAAAACACACAATACAAACATTAAAATACTATAAAACGAACTTAAATTTATCTTTGGCTTCCCCAATTTAAAACCCCTTACCCATAAAATTCCCCAATTAAAAGATTTTTAACCCAGCCCGGCTTGCTGAAATAAAAAAGTCTTTAGGGCCCAGAGGAAGGTCCGGAGGTCCGGGATCAGTCGTATCCCTGGGGGTAGCTCATTCCAGAGGGCGGGTGCCCCCACAGAGAAGGCTCTTCCCCGGGGGGTCACCAGCCGACATTGCCTGACCGACGGCACCCTGAGGAGGCCCTCTCTGTGGGAGCGTATTGGCCGGTGGGAGGTTATCGGTGGCAGAAGGTGGTCTCGTAAATAACCGGGCCCTAAGCCATGGAGCGCTTTGAAGATGAGAACCAATACCTTGAAGCGCACCCGGAAGACCACTGGAAGCCAATGCAGCTCACGCAGGAGAGGTGTCACGTGGGAGCGCCATGTCGCCCCCATAAGTACCCGCGCAGCCGCATTCTGCACCAGTTGGAGCCTCCGAGTGCTCCTCAAGGGGAGCCCCATGTAGAGAGTGTTGCAGTAGTCCAGGCGGGAAGTGACGAGGGCATGAGTGACCGTGCATAAGGAGTCCCAATCCAGAAAGGGGCGCAACTGGTGTATCAGGCGAACCTGATAGAAAGCCCCCCTGGCCACGGCCATCATATGCTCTTCTAAAGACAGCCGTGCATCGGGCTTCCAGTTGGCTCCGCAGGACTTCGCTGACGCTCCTCCGTGGGAGTCCAATCCCCGGTTTCGTAAAAGCCCCAGAACGGCTGAAAAACAGCTGTCTGGGGCTTGAAAACCCTCTCCCTGGGCAAAGGGGAGAGAGAAGAGCCGGCAGGCGGAGGTAGAGCCTCCCAAGTACCTTAGGAGAAATCCTGGGGCGTGAAGGGCGAGAGCTCCCTAGAAGCCTGCCAATCTGCTCCGGACCTGGGAAGACTCCGCTATTTAATGGGCTAGAAGCCGCGACCATTTCTGCTGACAACAAATGAGGGATTTTAACATCTTTAATTGCTGCAGGCAGAACAAGCCAGGAGAAGTCAGACTGCAAGTATTCACACTTAACTCCAAAGTTTATAGCCTCCTTCGTGTTGTGGCCCCGCCCTCTGAGCCTGTCCCATCGGAGGAAGAAAGCTCCGAGCATGAGGAAGAGGAGTCAGCCAGGCCTCCCTCTCCAGGCCCCTCCCCTCTGGCATTGTTTCAAGTGCCGGCTGAGGGAGAGGAAACAGCTGATTCGAGTCAAAGTGATAATGAAACATCATTCCTGGACGCACACCTCCGAAGGCGTGATAAACGTTTGCAGCAGCTTGGGAGGCGTGCTAGGGATTAGAACTGAGTCACTGGACCACACCCCAGAGACTATATAATAGAGGGTAGTGGTCAAAGGATCCTTGTGACGAACAAAGCAAAACCTTGGAGTCACTAAAGCCTCGTCCGGAACTGCTGGGAGGAATATTATTTCTGTTTGGACTTTCTTGAACGTTCGTATCTTATCTGTCTGTTTGTGAAAATAAAGACCCTTGGCAGACGGTGTGTCTATCGCTGCCAAGTCGGAGATAAGACCTGGGTGCGTTCCAAAGTGTTTCCTTAACCCTCGACTGGCTGTGTGGGTGTGTGTGTGGGTACGGGGACAGATCATCTTGTTCGTCACCCCATACTCCATCGTTAACCCACGATGGACCAACAGCTGCAGCAGCAGATACAGCAGATGCTGGAGGCCAATCAGCTTCTGCAACAGCAAGTAGCACAGCTAACTGCCCAACTTGCTTTGGGAAATGCTCCTGCAGCTCCACCTCCTCCCCCTCCCCGTCCAAGATGCCCAGTGAATGTGCCAGATAGGTTTTCTGGGCAGCAGGAGATGTTTCCGGCCTTCTTGGGACAATGCCAACTGTTTATGGCAATGAGGCCGGAGGATTTTCCGGATGACCGGGCTCGGGTGGCATTTGTTATCAGCTCCCTCTCGGGCACTGCCGCCCGATGGGCCACGCCCCTGTTGTTGCAAGATAGCCCCTTGCTCCTGGACTTTCAGGGCTTTTTACAACACCTGCGCACCATGTTTGAGGACCCCCTCCGGGTGCAGACGGCAGCGAGGCGCATCAAGGACCTCCGCCAAGGCAAGCGCCCCCTGCAGGACTATATTGCAGAGTTCCGACTGCTAGGCCAGGATTCGGCTTGGAATGAGGTGGCGCTGATGGACGCTTTCCAGGACGGCCTTTCTGATGAGATGCAGGACGAGCTGGTTCGTGTGGAGGCGCCACCGACCCTCGACGCGCTGGTGACCCAATGCCTGCGCATCGACGCCCGCTTGCAACGGCGACGGCCCCGTCGGGCTCTTCCGGAACCATCGACAGCGTCGGCACCCCCACGTTTCGCACCGACAGCGCTCCGGACCGCACAGCGTTTTGTGGCGACGGCTGAGGAGCCTATGGAGCTCGGAGCAGCCAGACCTCAACTGACGGCCCAGGAGCGGATGCGGAGACGTCAAGGGGGGTTGTGCCTCTATTGCGGCGAGGCGGGACATTTTGCCGCCTCGTGTCCCCGGAAGCGGAGTGGACCGCTCAAGCCTGTTCCGGAGTCTCGGCGTGACCTGCCGGGAAACGGGCCAGGCCTGGCCTAGGGGAAACTCTGGGTCAGGCACGTGACCATGCCCCGCCGGAGTCGGCGGCTGTGGACTGTGAGCCCCCTCGGCACCTGATTTTGAACACCCGGGTGTTGTTGGCTAACCAGTCGGAGGGGCTCCAGGCGTACGCGCTGGTGGACTCGGGGGCCACCACGAACTTTATGGACCAGGCCTTTGTGGCCCATTACAAAGTCCCCTTGGTTCCAGTGGACCCTCCGTTGAGGGTTGAAACTATAGATGGGCGGGAACTCGTGGCG
The DNA here is from genome assembly GCF_029215685.1 of Pituophis catenifer annectens. Classification (NCBI taxonomy): domain Eukaryota; kingdom Metazoa; phylum Chordata; class Lepidosauria; order Squamata; family Colubridae; genus Pituophis; species Pituophis catenifer. Next base: position 28,597,395 of record NW_027256885.1, on the reverse strand, counting down.
GGACCCATCAAAACCGCTACCCAGCCCTTGCGCCTCGCCATTGGAAACCACGAGGAGGCGATCCAGTTTTACGTAACGGCGGATCTGCACTTTCCCTTGGTCCTGGGGATGGCCTGGCTTCGGGCGCACGACCCTCAGGTGGCGTGGTCGAGAAACGCCATCTCGTTCCCGAGCCTGCAGTGTGTCGACCACCTTCGCCACACCTGCGCCGGCCAGGACGTCTCTGCCCCAAACGTCTCCTTGCCTCCGGAGCTGACGCCCTTCGCCGACGTGTTCAGCGAGAAGGAGGCGGACCGCTTGCCCCCGCACCGACCCTACGACTGTGCGGTGGACCTAATGCCCAATGCGCCCCTGCCCTCGGGACGCCTGTACTCCATGTCGGAGCCCGAGCTGGCCGCCTTACGGGACTTTCTGGAAAAGAACCTGGCCCGTGGGTTCATCCGGCCTTCGACCTCCCCGCTCTCGGCCCCGGTCCTCTTCGTTAAAAAGAAGACGGGGGACTTGCGCCTGTGTTGCGACTACCGGCGCTTGAACGCCATCACAGTGCGAAATCGCTACCCCCTGCCGCTGATCCCGGAGCTGATGGAGAGGTTGCGGGAGGCCTCGATCTTCACTAAGCTCGATCTCCGAGGGGCTTACAACCTGGTGCGCGTGAGAGAGGGGGACGAGTGGAAGACGGCGTTCGGCACGCGGTACGGACACTTCGAGTATACCGTCATGCCGTTCGGGTTGACCAACGCCCCCGCGGTCTTCCAGCACTTGATGAACGATGTGTTCCGGGACATGCTGGATCGGTTCGTGGTGATCTACTTGGATGACATTTTGATCTATTCCTGGACCCTGGAAAGTCACCTCCAGCATGTCCGCCAGGTCCTGCAGCGCCTGCGGGAGCACCAGCTCTATGCGAAGTTGGAGAAATGCTACTTCTTCCAGACTTCCATAGAGTTCCTCGGGCACATCATCACCCCTGAGGGCATCGCGATGGACCCGCACAAGGTGGAGGCCTTGCGCAGTTGGGAACCCCCGCGTCGGGTGAAGGACGTCCAGCGTCTGTTGGGATTCGCCAACTACTATCGGACCTTCATCCCGGGCTTCGCCACCCTGACCTTGCCGTTGACCCAGCTCCTTCGGAAGAAGGTCCCGTTCCAGTGGGGGCCCCCGCAGCAGCAGGCCTTCGAGGTCCTCAAGCAGGCCTTCCTCACGGAGCCAGTCCTGAGGCACCCCAATCCACACCGTCCGTTCGTGGTGGAGACGGACGCGTCCAACGTGGCGATTGGGGCGGTGCTGCTACAGGCTCCGGTGGATGGCGGCACTCTTTTTCCCTGCGCATACTACTCCCGGAAACTCAACCCTTCCGAGCGCAACTACACCATCTGGGAAAAGGAGTTGCTGGCCATCAAGGCCGCGTTCGAGGCTTGGCGACATCACCTCGAGGGGGCCCGACACCAGGTGGAGGTGCGGACGGACCATCGGAACCTGGAGCACCTCACCACGGCACGGAAGTTGAACCAGCGGCAGATCCGGTGGTCGTTGTTTTTCGCCCGGTTCAACTTCCACGTCACCTACATTCCGAGCAACCTCAACCAGAGGGCGGACGCGCTATCCCGTAAGCCGGAATACTTTTGCCCCAAGGACTCCCTTCCCCCCCGGACGGTGCTGCCAGCGGACTCCTTGGCCGCGGTCCAGGAACCGGTGGACCTGCGGGCTCGGGTGCTGGAAGCGCAGCGACGGGACGACTGGTCGCAGCAGCGGAGAGCGGACGTCGGCCCCGCGTCCCCATGGACCGTGGAGGAGGGCTTGCTCAGACATCGGGGTCGGCTGTACGTGCCCACGAGTCCGCTCCGAGCCCTCGTCATGAATCAGTGTCATGACAACCCCGCGGCGGGGCACTTCGGCTTCTTTAAGACTTTGAACCTGGTGACGCGGACTTTTTGGTGGCCTCGGGTACGGCACGACGTGCACGCCTACGTGACGTCCTGTGTGACGTGTCGACAGGCCAAAGCCGCGTCCGGCCCCCCTCCCGGACTCCTCCAGCCGCTACCGACACCGGAGAGACCTTGGGGAGCCATCTCCATGGACTTCCTGACAGACCTGCCCCTGTCCGCTACGTACACGACCGTCCTCGTGGTGGTGGATGCGCTCACGAAGATGGCACATTTCATCCCGTGCCGCGGCCTGCCCTCGGCCCGCACCACGGCTCGCCTGTTCCTGCAACATATCTTCCGCCTCCACGGCCTGCCGGACCGGGTGGTTTCGGACCGCGGGGCCCAGTTCACGGCTCGCTTCTGGAAAAGCCTGATGGCCGCGCTGGAGGTGCAGGTGTGCCTGTCATCGTCGCACCATCCGGAGACTGACGGGGGCACGGAGAAGGTCATCGGCATACTGGAGCAGTACCTCCGCTGTTTTGTCAACCAGCAGCAGGACAACTGGGCCGAGTACCTTCCCCTGGCGGAGTTCGCTTTTAATAACTCCCAACACACCTCCACCCAGATGACCCCGTTCCATGCCAACGTCGGATACCATCCACGGCTTTTCCCGTTGACCATCATGGACTCCCCTGTTCCCGAGACCCGGGACTTCCTCTCGGAGCTGCAGGCAGTGCAGCAACTGGTGCGGCGGCAGCTGATCCGGGCGAAAGAGGATTATAAACGGTTCGCCGATCGCGCCCGCCGGGCGACGCCACCGCTGGAAGTAGGAGATCGGGTGTGGTTGTCCACGAAACACCTCCCCACGGACCGGCCGGTGAGGAAACTGGCCCAACGCTTTATCGGTCCCTTCCCTATCGAGGCGGTCATCAATCCGGTGGCCTACCGGTTGACTCTACCCCGCTCCATGCGGCTCCACCCTGTTTTTCATCGGTCCCTCCTGGTCCCTGAGGCCCCCGCGAGCCATCTCCGCCGCCCGCCGACGCCTGCCCCCCCAGCCGCAGCCGACGAGGACGATGCCTCGACGTACGAGGTGGACAGTATCCGGGACTCCCGTTGGCTGAAGGGGCGCTTCCAATACCTCATTGCCTGGAAGGGGTACGGGCCCGAGGATTTCACCTGGGTGGACGCATCTGCCGTTCAGGCCCCTGACCTGGTGCGGGCTTTCCACGAACAGTTCCCGTCCCGACCCCATCCCGACCGTCAGACCCGGGGGAAGGGCCCTGCGGTGGGGGATAGTGTTGTGGCCCCGCCCTCTGAGCCTGTCCCATCGGAGGAAGAAAGCTCCGAGCATGAGGAAGAGGAGTCAGCCAGGCCTCCCTCTCCAGGCCCCTCCCCTCTGGCATTGTTTCAAGTGCCGGCTGAGGGAGAGGAAACAGCTGATTCGAGTCAAAGTGATAATGAAACATCATTCCTGGACGCACGCCTCCGAAGGCGTGATAAACGTTTGCAGCAGCTTGGGAGGCGTGCTAGGGATTAGAACTGAGTCACTGGACCACACCCCAGAGACTATATAATAGAGGGTAGTGGTCAAAGGATCCTTGTGACGAACAAAGCAAAACCTTGGAGTCACTAAAGCCTCGTCCGGAACTGCTGGGAGGAATATTATTTCTGTTTGGACTTTCTTGAACGTTCGTATCTTATCTGTCTGTTTGTGAAAATAAAGACCCTTGGCAGACGGTGTGTCTATCGCTGCCAAGTCGGAGATAAGACCTGGGTGCGTTCCAAAGTGTTTCCTTAACCCTCGACTGGCTGTGTGGGTGTGTGTGTGGGTATGGGGACAGATCACTTCGGAAGTAACAAGTTAGCAATTTGCATCAAAATGGCGACTGAAACCTGGAAGGGAGGGGCGGAGAAAGGGAAAGTTACAGAAAGTTTCGTTTCCCTGGCAGCCTCTTGCCTGGAAAGAACTGCTGTGCTGAGAGAAGGAGGATTTTAAATGTTAATTTACGATTGGGAAATTCTTGGACTTTGATGAACTTTTCTTTTTGGCTTTTGAATAAAATACAACGATCAATTTGAACTGAAAATGGACTCAAAATCTGTAAAGACTGTTCCTATTAAAGGAACTGGGAGCGCTGAAAGCTCCCCAGCTCATACCCCTAGATTGCAAGCCTCTGCCCCTCTAACAGACCCACAGACTTTAACGTTTGAGATGATACAAGAAGCCCTACAAGCTACACAAAATAAAATTGCTACTGTGATTAATGAAAATATTAATGAAACCAATGAAAAAATTAATGAAACTAATCAAAAAATACAGGCTGTTTCAGATGAGATTTTAATTCGGAACCAGCAGATTAGAGATGATATTCCATTGGCATTTAAATGTTTGGCAGGTGACATTGAAATGGTGGATGATAAAGTTGAAGAAATTAAGCAATCTACAGAAATTTTGGATAAAAAATTAGGAGAGACTCACAGCAAACTTGAGAGAGCTGAAGATGATGTAACGATGTTACAATACCGAGATATGGAATTTGCTTTAAGATTTAGAGGGGTGAAGGAGAATAAACAAGAGAACTTGAAAGAAATGATGTCAGAGGCATTGGCACAGTTGCTGGGGGGAGACGAAAACTGAGCTGGGCTGGCAGATTGACAAGGTATATCATGTCAATTCTTGGGTGGCCAGACAGAAACGCTTACCAAGAGACATTGTAATATATTTTACTACAAGGAGAGTACGCAAATGAAATTTTACAGGCTACTTTTAAAAACAAGCTTCAGGTTGAAGGCCAGGAGGTGATGACAATGAAAGAAATCCCCCCCAAGATGCTGAGAGCGAGAAGGGAGTATGCTTTTCTGGTGGATGAGTTGAAAAAACGTCAATTACAGTACAGATGGGAGGTCCCAACCGGTTTAGTGGTGACGTATTCTGGAGAGAGATATCGGCTTAATACAATATGGAAAGCAAGAGATTTTTATATTAACATATTAAAGGCTGGGACACCCAAATCACCAGAAGGGAAAAGAAAGAAGGAAGTACTGGAAGGAGAGAGAGAAGAGCTACTGACAGTGGTTCAGGGGGGAGTTTCGACTGGTCAAGAAGAACCACTACAAATTCAGATGGCTGTTCAAGATGTGGATTTAATTGATATTTTTGTAGAACCGAAGGATCAAAGACAGACTAGAGCAGCAACAGCTAAGCGTAAGGAAGAATTAAGACAGCAACAACAACAACAACAACAACAACTGCAGATAGCAACCCAAGAAACTACCAAAATAGAAGCTGTGGGGGGGAGCAAGACCTAAAGGTCAAATGAGGCAAGACCATCAAAAATTGCTCCAGACGCTTCAGAGGCCCAGAGATGGGAACTAGATTTTTGACTTGGAATGTCAATGGTTTGAATTCTCCACAGAAGAGAAGGAAAATATTTCACTATCTTAAACAATTCAAAAACGATGTAATTTGTTTACAAGAGACTCATATTAGGATACAAGATCAAAAATATTTGACAAATGCAAGATTAGGTATACATTATGTTGCAGCAGCATCAGAGAAGAAAAATGGTATAGTTATATATGTGAAAAGAGACTTAATTTCAAAATTAGTAGAAGCGGATGATCAAGGAAGATTTTTAGCGATTGAACTTTTAATAAAAGGAGAAAAAACACTTGTAATTGGAGTATATGCCCCGAACCAACAACAAGAAAAATTTTACAACTTACTACACTCAAAGTTGACACAATGGCGATATAAAACTTGTATCCTATTGGGAGACTGGAATGGTGTTTTGGATGTTAAAAAAGATAAGAAGGGACCTAAACAAAATGTTTTAACAAGAGCAAAATTGCCCAAATCATTCTGGGAGATGATGGACGACTGGGAGTTGAGGGATATTTGGTGTGAAAGAAACCCAGAAGAAAAAGATTTTACTTTCTTTTCGGATAGACATCAATCTTTTTCAAGGATTGATCTTATATTAATTACTAATGATTTATTATCTAGGGTGAAGAACACAAAGATCTGTTCAAGAATATTGACAGACCATAGTCCAGTCTGGATGGAATTGGAGTATGGGAAAAGGCCTAGGAGGTCCTGGAGGTTAAATGATAATTTGTTTAGATACGAAGAAAATGTAAAAGAGTGTAAAAAATGTATGAAAGAGTTTTTTGCTATGAATATGCAAAAGGGTACATCTATGGAAATGGTATGGGACGCAAGTAAAGCCTACATGCGAGGAATTTTGATATATTTGAATAATAAACATAGAAAGAAACAGGGGGCAAAAAGAAAAGAATTAGAAGAGGAGATTAATAAACAGGAACGGGCTTTAATAGCCAACCCAACAGATAAGAAAATTAAAGAGGCAATTAATTTACTGAAGGGTCAGTTTAATATGTTAATAGCAGATCAAGTGGCAACCAACTTACAACATGCAAAACATAATACTTTTTGTAATGCCAATAAACCAGGTAGGTGGTTGGCATATTTGTTAAGGAAAAAGCAGAAAGCAAGGACAATAGAGAAAATAAAATACAAGGGTAAGGAGGTTTATGAGCAAGAACTGATTAAAAAAGCCTTTTTAGAGTTTTATTCAAGGCTGTATACTGGTGATAAAATTCAAGATATAGATATAGATAGATATCTGCAGAAGGAGAATATTTGTATAACTTCAAAAGAGCAGAGGGATAGCTTAAATCAATTGATAACTTCCGAGGAAATTATGTTTGCAATCAAGCAGCTGAAAGTGGGTAAAGCTCCTGGAACGGATGGTTTGACAGCTATTTATTATAAAAGTTTACAGGAGGAAATGGTGGAACCATTGAAGGAATTATTCAATAATATACAACAGGGAGGAGAGGTACCTCCAACTTGGAAGACAGCATTTATTTCGCTGATCCCAAAAGATGGGCAAGACTATACAGATCCTAAAAACTATAGGCCGATTTCACTTTTAAATACAGACTATAAGATTTTTGCTAAAATTTTACAAATAGATTAATGACAGTTATGCAGCAAATGATTCATCATGATCAAACTGGTTTTATAAATGGAAGACAAATGAAAAGTAATGTAAGGCAAATTGTTAACTTATTAGAGTATTTGGGAAGGAACAACCAGGTCCCCGCAGTGCTAGTTTTTCTGGATGCTGAAAAAGCTTTTGACAGATTGAATTGGCAATTCTTATTAAAACTAATAGAAAGGATGCAATTTGGAGAACATTTTATACAATCTATTAAGGCAATATATCAAAAACAGCGCAAATAATAATCAATGGTGGTTTAACAGATAATTTTAATATAGAAAAAGGAACAAGGCAAGGCTGTCCCTTGTCTCCGTTATTGTTTATTTTGACGCTGGAAATTTTATTAAATAAAATACGTGGGACTGATATAATAAAGGGAATCAGAATTAGACGGCATGAATATAAGTTACGAGCATTTGCGGATGACCTGGTTGTTACCTTAGCCCAACCGGTACAATCGATTACAGCCTTGATGGATACAATTTGCTCGTATGGACAAGTATCTGGTTTTAAAATAAATACAGCTAAAACAAAGATAATAGCTAAAAACATGGACAGAAGCCAGAAAGAAGAGATAGAAAGGTTAACAGGATTTGAAATAGTTAAGAAGGTTAAATATTTAGGGGTTTATATTATGACTGCAAATATGAAATTATATCAACATAATTATGAACCGTTATGGCAAAAAATACAGAAAGAGATGGAAAATTGGAAGAAATTGCAACTGTCTTTGCTGGGTAGGATAGCCGCTGTAAAAATGAATATCTTACCAAGATTCTTATTTCTTTTTCAAATGATACCTATACTTAAAAAAGATGAAAATTTGAAGGAATGGCAGAAGGGCATAAACAAGTTTGTGTGGGCAGGGAAGAAACCACGAGTTAATCAAAAGATAATGCAAGACACCCGAGAAAGAGGTGGTCTTAAAATGCCCAACTTAAGACTGTATTATGAAGCTGCTACCCTCTCAGCAATTACAGATTGGATAAATTTAATGGAGGAAGAGATACTGAATATTGAAGGATACGGTCTGGTCTACGGCTGGCATGCTTACCTATTGTATGACAAGAAAGTAGATAAGACTTTTAAAAGTCACATATTAAGAAATGCTCTACTGCGTGTCTGGAAAAAGTAGAAATATAAACTAAAGGATAAGTTACCAATATGGACAGTACCCAGACACGCGATAGAGAATATAAATTTGGAGCAAAAGCAAGATAAGATTACATATAAGGAACTCCTTTATAAGGAAGGAGTTAGATTACAATTAAACTCTATGGAGCAATTAAGAGAAGAAGGAATTATTAAGACTTGGTTTCAGTATGGTCAGCTGCAGGCCAGATGGAGAGAGGATCAAAAAACTGGTATTTTGCAGCAGGATGAGAATTTGATAAAGCAAATAAGAGATAAAGGTCAAATGCATATTAAAAGGTTGTATAATGTATTAGTGGAAATAGATTCGGAAACAGAGCTAGTTAAGGATTGTATGATAAAATAGGCACAAAACATAGGTGAACCAATAATGTTGGATACATGGAAAAGATACGGGTTAGAAATGTAAGATTTACACAAGCTCAAAACTTAAGAGAGAACTTTTACAAAATGTTTTATAGATGGCATTTAGACCCAAAAAAACTAGCCTGCATGTATCCAAATTTACAACCCAAGTGTTGGCGATGCGAGTGTGAAGATGCTACATATTTTCATATATGGTGGACATGTAAAAAAATTAAGGCTTTTTGGATTAAAATATGGTGGATTATTCAAAATATTTTGAGGAAAAAAAAAAATTTACACCACAGTTTTTTTTGTTGGGAATAGTCACGGACTGTACTGTAATAGAGACTAAGCTGGTTTTGAATTTAATAACAACTGCCAGGTTACTGGTGGCACAGTACTGGAAGAAGGAAGATCCACCTACCATTGTTGGCCCCTAGGGGGAGAGCCTTCTCTGTGGGGGCACCTACGATCTGGAACGAGCTCCCCCCGGAGATACGGAGGATCCCGGATCTGCGCACCTTCCGCCGCGTGCTTAAGACTCTTCTATTTCATCAAGCTGGGCTGGCCTAAATCTTCCCCCTTTTAATGTGGAAATTTTAAATTTGCTTTAATTATAGGGTTATGGGTAAGGCGTTTTAAATTGGGGAGCCATTTTGGATTTAATTTTGTTTTAAAGGTATTTTAATGTTTATATTGTATGTTTTTTAATCTTAGCTGTTCACCGCCCCGAGTCCTTCAGGAGAGGGGGCGGTATAAAAATTTAATAAATATAATATATAAAAATATTGAGGAATGGACATTAAAAGTTGTGTATCTGGCTGAGATGGCAAAAATTTAATCATATCTTAAAGATCATTCAAATGAAAGATACATATCAGAATGGAGAAGATGGATTGACTATATGCAAAAAAAGTATCCGAACAAGAAGATTCATATAGCTTATGAATGAAATATTTTTAGGTAGTTTGTGTTTATAGTTTTTGAGCTATAAGGAGTTAAAGACCTAGGGAGAATATGAATGCAATAATTTGTTAGCATATTTTAGCTTTATGTTTGTGAATGCTATACCCTGTGCCTGTTCTGGGAAGTCTAGGGAGGGGGGTGGGGGGGAAGGGGGGAGGGGGAAAGGGTGGGGTGGAAAAATGTTTGTATTTCTTATAAAACTTTTCAATAAAAAAAATAAAGACAGCCGTGCATCCAGGAGGACACCCAAGTTACGCGCCCTCTCCGTGGGGGCCAATGTCTCGCCTCCAATAGTCAGTGATGGCACCAGCTGACTATATCGGGACGCCGGCAGCCACAGCCACTCAGTCTTGGAGGGGTTGAGTCAGAGCCTGTTCCTCCCCATCCAGACCCGCACGGCCTCCAGGCACCGGGACATCACTTCAAGGGCATCGTTGGAGTGGTCTGGGGTGGAGATGTACAGCTGGGTGTCATCAGCATACAGATGGCACTGCACCCCAAAACCACGGATGATCTCGCCCAGTGGCTTCACATAAATGTTGAACAGGAGAGGCGAGAGGACCAACCCTTGTGGCACCCCACAAACCAGGTGCCTTGAGGTCGACCTCTGTCCCCCAGCCAACACGGACTGCGACCGGTCGGAGAGATAGGAGGAGAACCACCGTAAAACAGTGCCTCCCACTCCCAACCCTTCCAACCGGCGCAGCATGATACCATGGTCGATGGTATCAAAAGCCGCTGAAAGATCTAATAGGACCAGAACAGAAGAGCAACCTCTGTCCCGAGCCCTCCAGAGATCATCGACCAATGCGACCAATGCCGTTTCCGTGCTGTACCCGGGCCTGAAGCCGGACTGGAACGGATCTAGATAGACGGTTCCATCCAGGTACTGCGGGAGCTGTCGCGCAACCACACTCTCAACAACCTTCGCCAGGAAGCGAAGGTTGGAAACTGGACGATAGTTTGCCAAAAGAGCTGGGTCCAGAAAGGACTTCTTGAGGAGGGGCCTCACCACCACCTCTTTCAAGGCGGGAGGCAAGAAACCCTCACTCAAGGAAGCATTTATAATCCTCTGGAGCCAGCCTCATGTAACCTCCCGGGTAGCCAGCACCAACCAGGAGGGACACGGGTCCAATAAACATGTGGTTGCGTTCAACCTCCCCAGCATCCTGTCCACGTCCTCGGGGGTCACAGGGTCAAACTCATCCCAGGTAACAGTCTCAAGACACACCTCGGACAACCCGCCTGTACCCACCCAGTCAGAGTCCAAGCCTTCCCGAATTTGAGCGACTTTATCGTGCAGATAATGCGCAAAATCCTCAGCATGTCCTTGCAAGGGGTCTTCCCGCGCTCCCAGATGGAGAAGGCAGCGGGTCACCCTAAACAAAGCAGCTGGGCGATTATCTGCCGACGCGATAAGAGCGGAAAAGTAATTACACTTCGCCGCTTTTATCGCCACTAAGTAGGTCTTGATGTAAGACCTCACTAGTGTACAGTCAGATTCGGAGCGACTGGCCCTCCAACTACTCTCTAGGCGTCTTTTCTGGCGCTTCATCCCCCTCAGCTCCTCGGAGAACCAAGGAGCTGGGCAGATTCGGCGCCGGGTCAGAGGCCGCAAAGGCACGACCCGATCTAAAGCACCAGCGGCCGCCCTATCCCAGGCGGCGACCAGGTCTTCCGTCGAGTCGTGAGCCAGAGTCTCAGGAAATGGCCCAAGCTCCATTCGGAACCTATCAGGATCCATCAGGTGCCTGGGGCAGAACCACCTGGTCGGTTCCGCCTCCCTGCGGTGGGGTGTAGCGGTCAGAAAGTCAAGTCTAAGGAGGGACTGGTCTGACCATGACAAGGGTTCAATGACTATATCCCCTATATCTAGGCCATTCAACCACTGACCAGAGACGAAAACCAAGTCCAGCATGTTTCCTCCTATGTGAGTGGGGCCCTGAATTAACTGGGTCAGGTCCATGGCCGTCATGGAAGCCATGAACTCCCGAGCCACCTCAGACGCTTCACCGATGGACGGCAGGTTGAAATCCCCCATGACTAAAAGCCTGGGGGTATCAACCGCCACCCCGGCTATAACGTTGAGGAGCTCAGGCAGGGCCGCTGCCACACAGCAAGGAGCCAGGTACGCAACCAGCAGGCCCATCTGCCTCCCATGGCCCCACTTCACAAGGAGAGACTCACAGCCGGCTATCTGAGGTACAGTGGCCTCCCTAGGATCAAGACCTTCTTTTACAATAACCGCCACCCCCCCACCAGTACCCTGGGCCCTCGGCTGATGAAATGCATGGAAACATGGATGAAAGAATGGATTGTACTTAGAAATACAAGGCTATTGACATTAGAGGGACATGACTTGCAATTGTGCTGGCATGCCTTCTTGTGGTATGGGAAAAACAAGATACGTGGTTTCTTTCAAAGACGCTATATAAGAAATGCTTTATTGTTAACATGGGAGAAAACTAGAGAACAACATTATTTGAAGATACCGGTTTGGCTTTCGACGATGAAAGCACTTATACATCCAAATACTATTAATATGGGAAACATTGTTAGATATAAAGATATTTTGACTGAAAAGGGTGAGCTCAAAACTAATCAAGAATTGAAAAAACGAGGGATTAATATGGTTTGGTACACGTAACTGCAAATACAATCTAGATATGAAAAAGCTGCAAAATTATATGGTTTTTATACGGAATTGACAGAATTGGATAAGATATTAACAGGAACAGATGAGAGTGTGATAAAAAATGTATAGTTATTTACTACATATTAAACTAGAAGAACAAGAAGTGAAGGAAACAATGATAGCATGGGCAAAAAACTTTGGTTATACGATAGAGCAGTGATGGCTAACCTTTTTGCCATCGCATGCCAAAAGCGGGGGGAGTGCGGGGTGGTCGCACACATGCGTGCCCACACCCATAATTCTATGTGCCCCATGCTCCCCCCGCTTTTGGCATGTGTTGGCACGGTGGACCCGGTAGGCCCGTTTTTTGCCCTCCCCAGGCTCCAGAGGCTTTCTAGGAGCCTGGGGAGGGCGAAAACAGCATTCCCCCCCCGGAGGCCCTCCGGAGGCCAGAAACAGCCCATTTGCCGACTTCCGGTGGGCCCAGAAGGCCCGGAAATCAGTTGGCCAGAGCGCGCATGCGTGCTGGAGCTGAGCTAGGACAACGCTTGGGGGTGAGGATCGCTCCTGGTGGGACCGGCAAGAAGGAAGGGAATCTTCGGAGGAGGTGTGGAGAGGTGCGGTCTCCCACACCAGGAAGGACCCTCAATCCAGACGCAGAAGAGGCCAGCCGACATGGCTGACCCAGAGGCTTGACGTCCCGGTTTAGAGCAATAGGAAGTGAAGAGTGAGTATGGTGTGAGACTCGGCGGTGAGAGCAGAAAATAGAAGTTTCCAGTTTTTGGACTATTGGAAAGGAGGAGTTCGAAAGAGCAGCGGAGAGGAAAGAAAGACTCCGAGTGCAAACGGGTGGCAAAAAGTGAGGAGAGCAAAACGGGAAGAGGGCGAACTGTAGACCAGCAGGAGAACACCAGGTGAGTGGAGTGGAAAAGGAGATGATCGGAAGGAAAGTGAGTGTTCCAGGAGGCTGGGAAAGAGGAGCGAATCTGAACACGGGATTCTGCTTTTACCCCTATATTTGCTGCTCTAATGAAAGAAGAAGTGTGGACTGGCAAAAAATAAAGAGCGCATGAGAGTGACAGTGCAGATTGGAGATCGCCATCTTGAAGGCAAGGACTAGCTGATGGTCACTTTTGAGTGAAAGACTGAAATTTCAAAGGAAAGATTATACCTGAACCTTTAAAACTTACAAGAACTGAAAGGACTATGTACATTTATATATAATTTATATATAATTTATATCCTGATATATTTATTTATATAGTAACAAACAGAATCTAAATTTTTACATTTATAATTAATAGCAAACTACTACTAATTATTGGTAAATTTATTGTCTTTTTACTTTTTCTCTTCTTTTATACTTTTTCTTGCGTTTTCTTTATTTTTTCCTTGTGAATAGTTCAATTATTTAAATATTTAAAGAAAATATTAGAGCTTTTTAATTGATTAAATTAGTATTTGTATATTTGCTTATTTGCTGGTTTAGACTAAAAGTGGAATAACTTTAGTAATTGGATTATTAAGGTATTAATGAATTTCTCTTTTTAATAGAATTTTATTAATTAAGTTAGAAATTATAATATATAGATAAGCTTTTTGGGATATAACGCATTGTGAATTGTAGTGGACTAGTTGATAATCTGGTAGTAAGGGATAAGGGATAAGGAAAGGAAAGAAAGGAGGTTGAATAGTGAAGTGGATGGTGATTTGGGAAAAGATAGATAGGATTTTAGGGGAACAGTATAGAATACTAAAGGAAATGACCAGCACCACCACAACCATTGTGAAGGTAGGAAAGAAAACTACTTTGACATTGACTGGACCTTCAGCTTCTCCTGCAGCGCAGAGAACAATAGAAGGAATGTTCCCAGCAGAAAAACAACCCCCCACTTCAAGTATGCAAATCATGCAGACTACCCTCTCAGCAATTCAAGAGACTATGGCAAAAATGCAGGAATGTATGACAAAGAATCATGAAGAAGTGAGGAGGGATATGGATAAAATCAAGAGGGAAGTCAAAAGTGATATTCAAAAATTAGATGAAAAGATGCGTTCAATACAAGAAATCATACAAAAAAACGATCAACGAATAACGGTTATAGAAAAAAAAAGCAGAACAGACAGAAGAAAAATTGGACTCATTGGTTCAGAAAATGATGGGGCTAAATAAAGAATTGGAAAGTACGGTGATCCACCTGGAGATGGAGAGAGCTTCATTCTATTTGCTGTTTCAGAACGTGGTCGAAGATAGAGAGGAGGACCTGACATTTGTGATGGCAGAAGTGATTGTGGAGGCCCTCCAGCGAGATAACGACGAAATAATAAACGAGCTGGACGAGGTCTATAGGGTCCATACGAACTACGCCAGACAACATAAATTACCAAGCGAGGTCCATGTACGATTTGTGCAAAGAAAAGTAAGAGACATTGTTTATAAAATAACAAAAAATGAACCCATGTTTTATAGAGGCAAGGAAATAATCACATTAAAGCAGGTCCCAAAGAGAATAAGAGAACTGAGAAAGGAATACTGGTTCCTAGCCAAACTATTAAATAAGCAGCACATACCGTTTAGATGGATAACACCGGAGGGAATGTTGGTGTCGTGGCAAGGGAAAAAAATTAAAGTGGATTCACAGAGCAAAGCACAGAACCTCCATGACCAAGTGATGGGTATAGAAGGAGTAAATAGTAATAGGGAGGAGCCAGAACAGAGGACTAAAGGGGCCCAAAGACAGGAAGAGCAGGAAAAGGTATTAGAGTATGGAGACAAAGAGGAAGAAGTGGAACTTCAAGAGGAAGAAGGAGTGAGAACAAGAGCTAAGAGAAGAGACAGGAAGTAATAGAAAATAGTCTGTAGTAGAACCACAAAGGAATGGAACAAAAGTTTAAAATCTTATCATTAAATGTAAATGGTCTTAATTCTCCAACTAAACGACACCAAATCTTTAGAAAAGTGGCAAAACAAAAAATGGAAATTGTGTGCCTCCAAGAGGTGCACATAAGGAAACAGGACAAAAAAATACTTACACTGTAAAAAATTAGGGGAATCATTTGTAGCATTAGCGGAAGAAAAGAAAAGAGGAATAGTGGTGTACACTAGAGAAGGAATAGAGGGTAATTTGAGATATGTAGATCCAACAGGAAGAATATTGATGATAGAGATAAAATTAGAATATAAAAACATTTTATTGGTGGTCATTTATGCGCCGAATAGTGGACAACTAAAATTTTATTAAAAAGTACATGAAAAGATAATAGAAGAAAAAATAGAGAACATATGTTTAATTGGCGACTTCAACGCAATTGTAGATGTAAAAAAGGATTATAGCAGTGATCAGAATAACAAACAAAAGAAAAATGTACTTCCTAGAACTTTTACGGACCTAGTAGAAGAATTAAATTTAATAGACAGTTGGAGATTCTGCAATCATGAGGCAAAGAAATTTACATATTATTCCAATCCTCACAAGTCCTGGTCCAGAATAGACATGGCATGGATAACTAAGACACTTATTCAAGAGGTAGAAACAGTAGAAATAATGTCAAACAATTGGGCTGACCATAATCCTGTAATGTTGATATGGAAAGGACATCAAAGGAAAAAGAGGTGATGGACGTTGAGTCCACAGATACTGAAGGAAAAGGAATATATAGAGCGAATGAAAAAAGAATTAGAGTTGTTTTTTAGAGACAATACAAAATACCATACTTCCCTTCAGAATCTGTGGGACACAATGAAAGCTTATGTGAGAGGATTAACAATAGCCTACAGTGCAAAACGAAAAAAGGAAAGGGAAAAAGAATATAATAATGTGCAGGAAGAGATCAAAAATTGGGAAGAGAAATTACAAGATAAACCTGGGGATGAGCAAATTAGAGGTAAATGGATAGCAGCTAAGCATAAATTGAATATATTGGAACAGGAAAATTATGCAAAGGCCTTGAAATTTATAAAGCAGGATTATTTTGAACACGCGAATAAACCAGGGAGATGGCTTGCATACAGATTAAGAAAAGAAAGGGAGAAAAGAACAATTCAGCAACTACAGGATAAAAGGGGTAAAATGCAATACAGTTTAGAAAAGAAAAAGGAAATAGCATGTCAATTTTTTCAAGAACTCTATGAACAAGATAAAGTGACAGAAGAGGAAATAAATCAATATCTAAATGGGGAGGGAATGTCGGTCTTAACAGAGGAAGAAAGGGAGATATTAAATAGGGATATTACTATAGAAGAGTTAAGAGAGGCGATTAAGAAACAAAAAACTAACAAATCCCCAGGGATGGATGGACTACCAAGTGAATTCTATAAAGGATTAGGAGATGTATTGGATTGGATATTGTTAGAAACTTGTAATGAGGCACTAATAGAGGCAAGGCTACCAGATTCGTGGAGAGAAGCATACATTTCGTTGATACCGAAGGAAGGAGCAGATATAGCACAAATAAAAAATTATAGACCAATCTCTTTATTAAACACTGATTACAAAATTTTTATGAATATAATGGCAAACAGGATGAAAAAAATATTAAATTGTAGAATACACCTGGACCAAAATGGGTTTTTACCAGCGAGACAAATAAAAAATACTATAAGAATTGTAATTAATGTATTAGAATATTATGAGGTGCATCCAGAGAGACAGGTAGCTCTGATCTTTCTGGATGCCCAAAAGGCTTTTGATCAGGTCAATTGGCAATTTATGCTTCAGCAAATAAAAAACATGAAATTTGGGGAGAGATTTGAAAATATAATAGCCTCCATATACACAAAACAAAAAGCAAGTATAATAGTAAATGGAGACTTTACAAATTTCTTTGAAATAAAAAAAGGAGTAAGGCAGGGATGTCCACTTTCACCCTTGCTTTTCATTCTGACATTGGAAAATTTATTGATAAGAATTAGATCAAACAAAAAGATAAAAGGATTGAATGTAAAGCGAGAGGAATACAAGGCCCAAGCATTTGCGGATGACCTTGTATTTTTCATAGAAGAACCATTAAAAACAGGACCAATTCTCAGCTCTTCTGATCTGCAGCTGGGCGGCTCTTCAGATGAACCACCAAACAGGAAAACAGAGTTTAGCCAAACAATCTTTAATCCGCAACGGTCAGGTATCAGGGAAAAGCCAAGTACGGATGTAACAAAGTCAGTGCTGAATGTTAGGTTTAGTCAACGCTTTTTAAATCAGCGTGCTGACCGCGCCCACGCCCCACCCACATACATTTATCTTTCACAGCTGCTCCTCATTTCCTCCTTTCCGAGCCAATAGTACTTCCGCATTTTGAGAGGTGCAGACGGCATTGCAGATGATGGTTTTGTACAGGCAACCCTGACCCGCAGCCTATGCGCAAGTATTAGCAACCACCACCACCAGAACCCATCGAACCCGTCACCACTCCTAACCCGAATGTCTAACAACAATCCCCACTGCCTTTCTGTGGATTCGCCAGCCGGCCTTAGATGCCTCTCCTGCTGACAAACGTGTCGAGCTGATGTATTGATAAGAGAAATAGAGGAATTTGGAAAGGTGGCTGGCTTAAAAATTAATAAAGATAAGACCAAAATGTTAACAAAAAATGTAACAGGGAAACAAACAGAGGAATTAATTAAAGAATTAGGATTACAAATAGCAAAAAAGGTTAAGTATTTAGGCATATATTTGACAGCTAGATGCTCAACTATAAAGGAGAATAATTATGTGACTTTAGTTCAACAAATAAAAGAGGATTTAGAAAAACTGAAATTATCATTATTAGGGAGGATAGCAGCTATAAAGATGAATGTACTGCCGAAGCTACTTTACTTATTTCAGACAATTCCAGTAAAATTGGATAATTTTTTTTTTGTAAATCTCAATAAGATAACTACAAAATTTGTGTGGGAAGGAAAAAAGGCAAGAATTAAATTAAGTATTTTGCAGGATGATAGAGGCAGAGGTGGATTTGGACTCCCAGCATGGGAGACATATTATAGAGCAACATGGATCAGGGAATGGGTGAATCTGAAAAACCAAAGACTGTTAACCTTAGAGGGACATGATTTGTTGATGGGGTGGCACGCCTTCTTGTGGAGCCCCAGGAACAAAACGCATAGGTATTTTTGCAATCATATATTAAAAGATTCATTAATTTATACATGGCAAGAAATTAAAAGTAAACACTATATGAAAGTTCCTGGATGGCTATCCACAATGAAGGCGGTAATACACCCCAATACCTTAGCAATTCAAAAAATGGTAAGATATTATGAAATTTTGGATCCAGAAGGAACACTAAAAACACAAGAGGAACTCAGAGATCAAGGAATAAAAATAGATTGGTGGCCCTATCTTCAGATTAAAACAAGATATAAAAAGGATCAAGAGGAAGGAGGAATTGAATTAAAACCAAATCAGTTGGATAAACTTTTACAAGCCACGGAAGAGAAATTGATTTCAAAAATATATAAATACCTACTGGAATTTGATTTAGCAGAGGAATTAGTAAAGGGACAAATGATAGCGTAGGCAAGGAATATTGGGCATAATATAGAATTGGAAGATTGGGAAAACGTATGGGAAAATAATTATAACAAAATCAGTGGTTTATAAAGAGAATCAATACAAAATGTGGTATAGATGATATCTGGCACCTTCGAGATTAGCAAAAATGTATCCAAATTTAAGTCCAATCTGTTGGAAGTGTAATCAGGCACAGGGCACCTTCTTCCATGTCTGGTGGCTTGGCCCAAAAATTAGGAAATACTGGGAAAAAATAAGAATTTGGTTAACAGAAATAACATCAGAAAAAATAGAACTCAAACCAGAGATTTTCCTACTAGGGATAATTAAAGAAAACTATAGGAAAGAAATAAAGTACTTAATATTACACAGTCACTGCAGCTAGATTGGTGCTTGCCCAATATTGGAAAACAGATCAACTGCCAACAGACCAATTGATAATCCAAAAGATCTATAATTGTGTGGAAATGGACAAACTAACATTTGAAATGAAGGATAAGGTAGACTCAAAAGGTTATATAGCGTGGAATAGGTGGTATAATTGGATAATTCATAGAAATGAGAGTAAATGTAAAATTCTGTATGATGATATTAACAAATATGCACCATTAATAATATAATGGACGTGAGACCAAAATCACTTTTTCTTTTTATGGATTGTTGTTTGTATTAATATACGTATCTTGTATATATATGGTACAACATTTTACTTTTTATATGTTTAATAAAGTTTTGTTTTTAAAATAATTAAAAAAAAGATAATTCATGTAATAACTGCAGCTAGGATTGTATTTGCATAAAATTGGAAAAATGAAGATATCCCTACGGATGAGAATATGATTAGGAAAATATTAGAATGTGCAGAAATGAATAGGTTAAAACCAGTGGTGAAATGTAAAATTTGTTACTACTGGTTCTGTGGGCGTGGCTTGGTGGGGGGAGGTAATGTGACTGGGTGGGCGTGGCCAACTTTTTTTTTTAACTTTTAAAAGCATTTTTTCTACAACCTCGTATAACCAGCTGAAGAGGTTGCAGAAAAAAATGCTTTTAAAAGCCTCTGACGATCCCAGCTGAGCCGCGATCATCAGAGGCTTTTTTTTTTTTTTACTTTTAAAAGCATTTTTTCTGCCGAAGAGGTTGTAGAAAAAATGCTTTTAAAAGTAAAAAAAACAGCCTCTGATAATCACACGGCTCAGCTGGGCATGGGGGGGGGGCGCACAGGGATTTTTGCTACCGGTTCTCTGAACCACCCGCCGCGAACCAGGAGCATTTCACCCCTGGTTAAGACTCAAATTTTAAAGAGAAGGAACAATCTGATTATAATATATGGGAATTATTTTATCAATGGTTAGAGAATAAATATGAAAAGTGGAAAAAAGCAGAAGAGTGAAATAAAGAAAATGTTTTGACAAAGTTAAATAAGTTAAGAGGATTGTTATAGTATTAGGTAAGGTAAATATTAGTATTAGTATTAAGTTAAGAATAGATAAAATGATAAATATGGCTGTAAATTGTAATTGTTATTGTATAAAATATTTGCACAAAATATATGTACCCAGATGACACACTGTTTAATGGAAGATGACCAGCTGCCCGCTGCGTGCATGCACACCAGACCAGCTGGCTGGTGTGCATGCAGCGACAGAACCCAGAAGAGCAGCTGGTGACAGCACACGTGCCCAGAGAGGTGCCATAGGTTCGCCATCACGGATATAGCCTATGGCCAACCATCTTTCATTTGTTAGAGAAATTTAGGTTTAGAAATGGACAATTAAAATCTTTGAGAACCTAAAAGAATTACTGGGGTGGGGTGGGAGTGGGAGGTGAACAATCATAACAAAGGAACGCTGTCAGTATTTTTGCTGCTGTTAACAGATTCTGAAAAACACAGGAGTCGTGTTCACAATAAAATGTTTTATTTTGTGGTACACTATGTACATGTTTGTATGTGTACAAAACCAAAAGAGGGAGGCATTTTCTCCCCCTCCACACAGTTCTCTGGCATCAACACATTTTGGTGTCAGCCTTGGAAGCCATATTAGGCCGGAAGCGTCAATGCCTACTTTCCCACACCTCCTCATGTGTGGGAAAGTAGGAGGGGGGATTTAGGAGAGGGGAATTAGTAGACATAATAGCATTCTTCCTATCGGTCAGGGGCTGGGTTGAGGTGGAACGGACGTTGATTGGAGCATGTGATCGATTGAGGAGAAAGGGGGTGGTTTTGGGAGCTTTGAATTACTGAAGGAAAGCCCGGGCTTTTCAGATTCGGGATTTCCCAGATGTGCCAGTATACCTATTCTAGTAAAAGGAACTTTGGAAAATGCCTGCTTCCGCGTTTTTACTGGGAGTTGGGGGTTTTCTGGAACGCTGACATTTGGAATGTCGTAGAGGGAGGGGAGGGAAAGAAAAAGGATTTGTGCCAGTGAAAGAATGATGCAGGGAAGGTAGAGACCACAAATATATATCTTCCCCCCCTCACCCCTAACTTCCCAGGAGAATTCCCTGAAGATCCATCTTTATACATAATTGGGTCCAAATTCAGGTGTAAAGCCACCAGAGAGGCACTCTTATTTATAATGCCCCCTTCCATTTTAATGGCTACTAGAATGCAGATGGCCTTATGCTATAATCAACTTTATAGACTGAAATACACAGCCCACTCTGCTTTCCATGTTTCCCATGTTATATATTTAATCTGAAGAGGCCCCCATCTTTTTAATAGTTTTACTATTTCACGTCCCCCCCCTTTTTTTTTTTGTTGCCTTCCTCCTTTTATTTCCTTTTGTAAGGTCCGGCTATACGCTTAAGCTCTCAGTGAACCAAAAAGAAAGACTTAAACGGAGGCTTGAATAAGAATCAACATTTAATCTTTGAACAAAGACAAAAGGCTGGGTAAAACCATTCCAAACACATACAAAGAGATATGTATATGGGAGGGTTCACATCTTCAGAGAAGATGTAACCACTTTTTATACCTTTAAAGCACCAGTTAGATCCCTAACTCTGGCCCCTTAATTTATGTTTGTGTATTCTTTGTTGCCCTGCAAAGGAATCTAAACTTCCAATTAGTCTTATCTTAAGCATTTCTTTGTTTACTTAATTGGCTACTTAGCCCCTGGCTCTGGAAGATCAGATCTTATCCAGATCAGGCATAAATTAGGACTGAGGTATAGTTTATTCCTTTGTTGATGGCTAGTCGTACCATGCTTTTAGATTGATATGAGTTCAGGTCAAATGGTAGGGACATACGTTTGACAAATACCAGATACATTTCAGAGATACATACATTTTTCTAATGACAATATGTTTGTAACAGGAGATACAAATAGAAAGGAATAATATATGTGATACAAAAAGCACAATATATATGTTACAGGAACCTAATGATTACAGAATAACAAGCTTTTACTAAATCTAGTATATCAGTATTTTATTTTCTATCTTTATTATTGTTTCCCTACACTTTCTTTCTCTTGGGCCCTTCCTTGCTACATTCACCAGCCATTGCGAAAGACGAAAGAGAAAGAAAGGGGAGATGGGGGTGGGGGGAAAAGTCCAGTCCTTAGGTGAAACCAGGACTCATTTATTAAAGAGGACTCTGGCTGTCTAGCTACGGGCTAGCATAAGGTCCTTCATTTGTACCAGACAGTAAAGATGACAAATGAGTTTGGCTTGATTAAGGATAAAGAAAGGATCCATCTTATCCAAATCTGGAAACCCTTACCTCCTATACAGTAGAAACAGAGAAGCTACCCCCAAACACAACCCGGCTTATCAGCCAATGGGAAAAGTACCCCCTTCTCCTTTGTCCCCTCTTTCTCATATAAATAGTGAACCCACCTGTTAGGTGTTTTGTGCCAGCCATGGCAGTCTCTTCAAAGGCCACCAGATGGGGGCAAAGAGACACCTTTGATCCCACTGGTGGGTCAAGGGGCTCCAGCCCCTGCAGCCCCATTGGGGAAAGTTAATGGCCCTCCGGCCCCCTCACACACCTTGTAAGGGAGGGGCCAGGGGCCCCTATAAGAACCCCTGCACAGGGGCTACTCTTCCCTTTTTTTGCCCTTTTGCTTTTACCCTTTTGCCTGCTCTTGTTCTAGTCTCCTATGGGACTGACCCATGGGCTCAATCCAGGCATGGATGCCTCCATGCCTGGGACCTTATTTTACTCCATTTTTACTTCTAAATAAAGACTTAATTTGATTGCATCCTTGTGTGCTGACCTTTTCTTGGAAGCGCCCTCAATGAACCATCATTCTTCGTGAGATCCCTCACACCACCCACCTTTCTTCCCTTCCCCAACGACCCCTATCTTTCTTCTCAGGTCACAAAGTCACAAAGCAACTTTCCCTTCCAATGAGTTCTTAGCACACGCGTCCACCCACACCCACACTCATGTCGAGCTCAAGGACAGTTATAGGTTGGGGGTGGGTTTCGGGACCGGCCCATTGATTCGGTCCTGGAGGCCTCTTGCACCGCCTGGCACCGGCAAGCTGGCAGCAGCATTTAATCGGATCTTAGTATTTGGTAACTTGTGGTCTTTTTTCCATTTCATCCACCAGTTTTGAAACCATATCTTGTTCTGGCGCTCCGACAGGCAGAGGGAATGAGCGATTTCCACCCTTCGCCTCCGGGTAAGATAGCGATTGTAGTGGAATTCCTTCTCCAGTTCCAGCACTTGCTGCCTTGTGTAGGCTGTCCTGGAGCGCTTAGGCCCACTCCGGTGTAGCTGGAGTTGACTGGAAGAAGAGGCACAAAAGAAGCGGGGAGGAGAAAAGAACAAGGGCGGGGGTGGGGAATGTGAAGGTTACTCTGCCCTTTTAAAACAAATAAAACAACTGCCTTCATTTGACGAAGTCGCTCATTCACGCAGCCCACAAAAACAAAAATAAATCGCAAACCGCAGCCGCCGCCGCCGCCGCCCCCCCCCCCAAAAAAAAAATCTGCTCAAGAGTTTGGATTCTTCCTTCTTTCCTTCCTCCCTCTCGGAAACTTCTGAACGGGGCGACTTCGTGGCACCGCAGGCTCAAATCTCTACCAACCCACTAAACACATCCCGTTGCGTTTAGTACACCTTACTTTTGAATAAACCCGCCCATTGCAGAAATACATCCATGAGTGTGCATGGGTGCAGGAGTTCCATGTTTTTAAAATGAATCAGGCTTAATCAGAAGACCTGAAGTAGAATATCTGCTCGACCTTTTTTTGTCAGACGCCTTTAGCAAAGGCTGCCCTATTTATTCCATATTCCATATACTGTAGCTGAAGCTTCCCTCTTCCTCCAGCCTTTCACAGCCTTAAAATCTAAACATCCTACATTAAAAACTCCCACTTCATTCTCAGCCAAAATTTAGGTAGCTAAACTCTTCAAAGCATTTAAACCGCAGGACTTTAAAATTAATCTAGAGTAAACCCATTTACTTGCTATTGTTCCTTAAAGTATTTGGGATCGTTGCTGAGAAAGAGAGTGACCGAGGACTGGTTTAAGCTATGGATAGCAGGCCACGTTTAAATCTTATAGGTCTTACAATTTATCGGCAATTATAAGCAGAAACGAGAGAAACGACACCTTTAATAACCGAATCCACCAAAAATAGGAGTTAAATATAAAGTGCAGTTAAGCCTCGCCTTACTGGACTGATAACCAGCATAAGTACGCCGAAATCACTCGAAATGAACAGGCATTAATAAGCTCAGGGGCGGCAATTTAAGTGTCCCGGAGTAATGTAATATTCATCCACGTGTACCGGAGAGTTGAGTGTGCACCCCAAAGTTCTATAAAGTTTCTCCCAACGTGTAAAGACACTCTTCCATACTAAATCCTCTTTTCTCTAAGTCCACCTTATAGCCACCTCCAGTGCTCTGAAAATAGTTTGTGACAAACCATCAAGAGACAGGCAAAGTTGTTTTTTTTTCCTTAAATTCGAAAAAGAAATGTAAAAATTGATTTTTTTAAAAAAAGTCCATGCCTCCTTAAAACGTTTCTAGAGGAAAGGGAAAGACAGAGATTCTGAAGAAGGGTATTAAACAGGGACTTCAAAGGAGACGATAAATATCCAAGGGGAATGGTTCTTTTACAACGGGGGCAATAAGCTTTTATTCCCTTTCCCTAAATCTTCCAAACGAGACTTAGAGATGCAGGTTAGTATAAAGCAAACAACTCTTTAAGCTTCACTTACCCGCGCTAACATGAACCTTCTTCATCCAAGGATAAACTACCGGCTCATTGCCAGAGGACGGGCTTTGGTTGAGAGAGTTTTGGCTACGGGTGGGCTTGGCGTGATGGATTCGCAAGTATGGTTTGGTTCCGACAGATTGTTCTGAAGTCCAGCCGGAGCATGCTGGCACCTGGGGGAGAGGACCGGTGGCTGGTGCCCAGAGCCCTGACATAGAAGATAGGATGGCTGGTTACAGGCGGACCGCGCTGGGTACAACACCTAGTGTTGGAAAAAGTACTTCCGTCGCCTCTGGCCGCTGAAATATTCCGGAGTATGACTGGGAAGGTAATCGTGCTGGGAATATTCTTCGCATGGTGGAAATTTGGGTTCCACATAGTTGGAGTTAATCAAGAAAGAACTCATGGCTATTAATTTTGGAATTGCAAGAGCGCGCGCCCCGGCACGCAGTCTCTCGCTCACTCTCACACACGCACACCCCAAAAATATACTAAATATACTTCTCACTCGTTTTCCTGTTTTGCAGAGCCCTCCTACTTTTGCCGTCAGCTGAACAAAACTGAACTCGATGAACCAATAGAGGGGTAGCCTGGGATTCCCGGGTAAAGAAATAATCAAGGAAGAGGAAAGTGGGTGTTCTTTTAGCCTTTCCGTTGCCACCTCGCTTTCAACAAGCAAGCAAGTACCGTTGAAGTCAGTTGGTATTATTTTATGTGGAAAATATATCGGGACCCAAATAGGCTTCTGCACTGCAGCACGAACAATCAGTACTCTGCATTCCCTTTTGATATTTTAAAAATATTAATATTTCTGTTGCAATATTTTCAGGATCAGACTCAATAAATCTAGTAAGAGTTAAGAGTTCAAATATATCTCTCTTTATTTACACAAGGCATTCTATATTCACTGAATATTCACAGATAGAAGCAAGGAATGGGTGCGTGCAGCTCCTTATATATACAATGGGTGGAGCTAGGTATGGGAGTGGTAAAGTATGAATACATTAAGAAGTGAAGAATAAATTAACCCCTGATATCCCGTTCATATACTATTTACATATTAGAGAATAAGGCATTTACATGTGACAAATCCCCCTCTAAATGCCGATTCGATATGCTACACCAATTACATTCAGATTCAGAACAATACAAAACATATAACTTGGAAGTCAAGTATTTATGTTGCTTAGATGGCAAAGGCTTTGTCAATATGTCAGCTAATTGTTCTGATGTCTCACAATGCACCGCTTTAATAAATCCATCCTGAGATAATTGTCTCACATGTTTAAATTTTATGTCTATATGTCTGGACCTCTGTCCAATGGCGTCAGATCTAGATATTTCGATAGCCGCTTTATTATCTTCATGCATGACAAAAGGTAAGGCAGGTTTTTTCCAAACATCAGAAATTAAATCATTAAACCATACAAGGTTATTTGCTGCTTTAGATAAACAAACATATTCTGCTTCTGTCGTTGAAGTGGCCACTAAATCTTGTTTGCCAGTGTACCAGTAAACTGGACAACCGTTTAGGAGGAATAAATAACCAGATGTACTTTTTCTGCATGAAGTGTCTCCAGCCCAATCCGCATCTGCGTAACATGTGAGGTTTGGCTCCTTGACATTATTAGGCTCTAATATCAAACAAAAATCTAAGGTATTCTTTAAATATCTTAATATCCTTTTAACAGCTTCCCAATGGTACATTGTTGGTTTGCTGACATGTCTGGACAATAAATTGAGGGGTAAAGCGATATCAGGCCTAGTCCAATTGGAAATGTAAAGAAGGGAACCTATGATTGATCTATAGAATGTGTTATCTTTGAATTCAGGGGATGATTCATCTGCATTTCTTAGGAAGTCAGTCTGCATAGGAGTCTCACAGGGTTTGGCATCGCTTAGATTACATTTGTTCAAGAGTTCTATGATCTTATCTCTCTGAGAAAGCTTGAATCCTCTTCTAGTTTTACTAATTTGAACACCAAGATACTTATTTACTTTGCCTAAAGATTTCAATGAGAAATGTTCATTTAGCTTTGTTACAAATGTTTCTCTTCTTTCTTTATGTTTACCTATGTACAAAATGTCATCCACATAGATCAATACAAATTCTATGTAATCATCACCCTTTTTAACAAAGAAACAGTTATCAGCAGTAGTAGCATTGAAATCCATAGTTTTAAGTACTTTTACTAAACAATCATACCATAGTTTACCAGATTGTTTTAACCCGTATAAACTTTTGTTTAATAACCAAGTCTCATTCTTGTTTGTGTATTGACTGTGAGGTGCTCTTACATATATTTCCTTATCTAATTTTGCGTGTAAATACGCAGTCTGTATGTCATATTGGAATACATCGAGATTGAGTGCTGATGCTACAACTAGAGCTGTTTTGACACTCTCAGTTCTTACTGTGGGGGAGTATGTGTCAGTATAGTCCTCCGGATATTTCTGTGCATAACCTTGTGCAACTAATCTAGCCTTGTATAGAGTATTGCCTCCCTCTAAATTTTTAATTTTATATATCCACCTAGTGCCAATAATGGTTTTGTCCTTTGGTGCAATTGCAGGTGTAAATACATCTAATCCTTGTAAACTTTCCATCTCTTTTGTCATTGCTAATTCCCATTTTTTTTTTCTTTACGAGGAAGTTTTAACACTTCCTCATACGTATTAGGTTTCGTTGATTCTCCATCCATATGCATTATATAATCCTTGTATTTATTTGGCATTTGGTTTCTGGTGTTTCTAATTGTTTTTTCAGGTTTGCTATTATTATCGTGCAAATATCTTGCTTCCTTTTTTGTTAATGTATCTGTCTTTATTTTGTGTTGACTATTTGTCCATGTTTTGGTTTTGTTTCTATGTTTGTTGTCATTTTGCTTTTCTATAGTCCTTTTCTCTTGGGATTTTGTATCTGTGTTGTTGCTTGGGAATATTTCATTAAGATGTATTTTAGACCAGTCGGCCTGTTCATGGAACACAGCTGTTCTGGAAACTATAAATTTGTTATTATTATCAATGAATCTGTATCCTTTTGTACCTGTCTCATATCCCATAAATCTAAGTCTTCTAGACACATTTTCTCCCTTTCTTCTTAATTGTTTAGGTATGTGTACGTCTGCAGTGACTCCAAATATGTGCATGTGTGCTAATTTTGGTTTCCTATTATACATCACTTCATATGGTGTCTTATTTACAATGCTGGACCAAGTTCTATTTTGTGTGTAATTGGAATAATGTAGGGCTTCTGACCAGAATTGTTTGCTTAAGCCAGCATCTTCTAATGTGCATCTAATCATGGTTTGTAATGTTGAGTTCTTCCTCTCTACAATTCCGTTCTGGAATGCAGAAAATGGGCTAGATGTGTAATGTAACATTCCTTTGTCCTTCAGCCATTGGGAGAATTCCTTAGACATGAATTCACATCCCCTATCTGTCATGATTTGTTTTATTTTGATATTGTGTTGTGTTTCTACGCGTTTGTAAAATTCTTTAAATTTCTGAAAAGTTTCATCTTTGTGTTTTAATGTGTAAACAAACCCATAGCGACTATAATCGTCCACAATGGTTAAGAAGTAACGTTTTTTATAAGTGATTGATGGAGTTAGTGGACCAACCAGGTCCATGTGTACTAAATCAAAAATTTTGTTGGTTGACCTTGTTGATTTTCTAGGCCTGGGACTAGTTTTTAGTTTTGTAGATTTACATACTGAGCATTCCAAATAGTTTTCACAATTTTTTATTTTAACACCTTCTGCGTGTTCAGTCATTTTTTGTACTACAGGAAAACTGGCATGTCCTAACTTCCTATGTAAAACATGAGCACACTCATCATGAATTGGCTTACCTATTTTTGGTTTTTTTTTATTATGTGCATCCTTGTGATCATGAGCTACTTTACATTCATCATTGTCACTGTTGCTAATGTTTCCATTATCTAGTTCAATACAATCTTCCATATTTGAATCAATGTTGTGTAACCATTTCTCCTTTGTTATTAAATAAGGTAGGCCTCCTTTAATCATTACTGTACCTATATCTATTTTATTTTTCTCCAAGGTCGCTTTTCCTTTTGAAAACACAATATTAATATCAGAATCTCTGCTTAGTTTTATGGCACTTAGTATGTTATGAGGTATTTCAGGTATTAGTAATACCCCCTCTATTTTTCCTAGGCCAGGTAAGGTTACATTCCCTCTACCTAATACTTGGACCCTTTCTTGGTTAGCTACCTTTATTACAAATTTATCTTCTACAAATGAAGATAATATACTTTTATTATTAGTGGTGTGATTAGTTGCTCCAGAATCAATAAGCCAATTATTGTTCTCAGTTTGCTGTATGTTAGTGTTGTCTTGTTTGTTTAGTCCATTCAGTGAACCAGATTTTCTATCCTTTGAATTATCTCTGCCCCCTCTATGCTCTTTGTAATTTGGTGGGCTTCTATATCTATGTCTATCAATGGAAGACTGTCTATAGTTGTATTTATTTCTGTGTTCTGACCTATGTCTTTCTTTTGAAATTTTGGGGCAATCTCTCCTATTGTGTTCCCTGGATCCACAGTTGTGGCATCTAAATGTTTCATTATATCTTTCTTGAAAAGCTACTTTTCTATATGGTTTGTGTTCTATGTGGTTGTTAGAGCGACTCCTCCTTGAATTGTCTTCAGCTATTAACTTATTGGATAGACTTTCTATGGATAAGTATCCTAGATTGATTGTGTCTAAATGTGACATATAATTATCCCATGATGGGTCAAGTGAGTTGATGATAACACTTTTCATCGTTTGGTCTGAAATCACCTCCCCCCTTAAATGCAGTTCAGCTCTTATTTTGTTTAAAGATATTAAATGTTCACTTATGGAAACCCCTGGT
This sequence comes from Pituophis catenifer annectens, assembly GCF_029215685.1. NCBI lineage: Eukaryota > Metazoa > Chordata > Lepidosauria > Squamata > Colubridae > Pituophis > Pituophis catenifer. Next base: position 28,567,840 of record NW_027256885.1, on the reverse strand, counting down.
TTTATCCTAGAAGAAAAGAAATCTTTAGACATTCTTGTGGTAGTAGCTACACTATCACTGTGAAATAAATTGAACATGCATTGAATAATTTCTGAGACAGTCAGATTTTGCTTAATGCTGTGATACATAGCAGGAGATACACTAGAAATTAATAAGAAAAATGCTCTATGGTGTAAGCAGTCTAACTTTAGAGTCCAAGGTCTTTTTGGGGGATTAGTGATAAAAAACAGTAAGTTTTCTTTCATAAAGACAACCTGGAGCTGCTGATACCATTCTTGTAAATTAATGCCATCTATTCTCAGCTTTGGGAAGTCACTGGGCAAGTTTCCGACATTATTGGGTCCATTACTTACAACCGGAGGTAGTCCGTGGTCTCGTAAATGCTGGAAATTACAAAACGGCGTGGGAATGCTCGCAACGAGCCTGCACGATCCTTTCAGCAACTCATGTCTTCCTGGGCTGTCTGCGTAGTCTTGCGCATGCGCGTTGCTTATTTCGTCCCTGGAGTCGTCGTGAGAGGTTCTCGTCGTTGCGGCTCGCTCGTTCTGCTCCTCCTCAGATGAATCGGTCTCCGGCTCGATCTTGGGAGTCCTGACGATGGCGGTTGTTCTTTTTCTTCTCTTGAGAGCGTTGGTGCTTGCATCGGTCTGCGGTGTGGGGCGGTATCTGCAGGGCTCTCTGGGTTCAGGCGTCGATGCTCTCGTCGTCAGGATGGGGGCGGGTAGATTTTGAGACGTTGGCTTGCTCGCTTGCTTTCTAGTTGACTTTTTGGTAATCTTTAGTTTCGGTCCAAATGCAGCAAAAAGCGTTTTCATTGCTGACTTTATTTGAGTATCTGTTGAATCACCTTCACTTTCCGATTCTGATCCTTCTGAGGTGTTTGACTTTTCTTTTTCGTTTTCATTATCTAGTAATGTCTTTCGCGCCAGAAATTTTGAATCGAGTTTTCTGATTGGCTCTGCTTCGCTCACCCTGGAGGTCTGTTGAAACCAAGATGGCTGCCATTCAAAATTTTGCGTGGGATCACCGTTTTTCTTCTTCATAGCGTTTTTTTCTGTAATCGTATCACTCACTATTTTTGAATCTTTTGGCTTTTCAGTAGCGATGTGCTTCTCTCTCGCTGCTCCGCTGTTTTTCAGCATATCTTGGAGGTTCGCGATGAGGCTTTCATCGTTCTTCTGGCTTTTTAACAGTTTTAATATCTCTGACCTGAGTTCGTTGTTTTCTATTTTGATTTCCTCTCGGTCATCATTTTCATTTATTATTTCTTCGTCTTCAGTGGTGTATTCTTCAGATTCTCTCGAAATCGCATTTGTGGACTCATCGATTATTTCTTGATCCGTTTCCATTTCTTTGCTGTATGCCCTGGTGTTGGGCCTATCTCTCTTAGACATATTTAAGTTTTTATTGAGTCAATTCAACCATCCTCTGCTACCAGCTTGTTGCAATATTTTCAGGATCAGACTCAATAAATCTAGTAAGAGTTAAGAGTTCAAATATATCTCTCTTTATTTACACAAGGCATTCTATATTCACTGAATATTCACAGATAGAAGCAAGGAATGGGTGCGTGCAGCTCCTTATATATACAATGGGTGGAGCTAGGTATGGGAGTGGTAAAGTATGAATACATTAAGAAGTGAAGAATAAATTAACCCCTGATATCCCGTTCATATACTATTTACATATTAGAGAATAAGGCATTTACATGTGACAATTTCATTTCCCCCAAAATCGGGTATTCCATAATCTCTCCAAAATAAGGAAGATACAAAATCTTAAACTCCCATCCTTGCCCGGCTTATCCGCGGATGTTTCGTCAAAACTAAACGCCCCCAATGTCTCTTTATGTAGCGAATATTTTAAAAAACCCTCAAAAATAACAAACGTTTGTTGAGAACAAATAAACTGGATGGGAAAGAACGGGGTGTATGTGTTTATGATGTATTTATTTTCTTGCCTGCTTAAATTTGGAGAGTGAGTCAAGCCAGTGATGAAGATAGATAGAGGTTATTTGGGATCGATAAAAACATCATTAACCAATTCAAGTCATCCTTTAAATGACTTAGCTTCTGGTTTAGACTGGTTCTCTTTCCCAAGTTTAGGAGAGAAAAATCATAAACATTAAGCAGAAGAATTGGGACTACATTCATCAGATTGTGATGGGCATTAATTGAAGAAATCAGATTTTTTAAAAGTATAAGTGGATACAGGGGTTCTATACAACAGGACTGCATGCACATATACACGCAGGCAGGCATAAATCCTGAGTGTCCCTTTTTCATCACGCCTTACGGTGCCATCTTTCTTTTGTAAACTCCATGAGGCAGGAATCTACTACTGTGCTTCTCCCACCCACCCACAATAAGATTTCATTGCAATAGAAAACAATTGAAAATGTTTGGTGATAGTAAAAAGTGAAAAAAAAAAACCCACCTGTGATAGGTATTTTAGAAAACAATGTCAATGTATGAAATTAGGCATTTTATAGAATGCCTAGGAAATCTATAGAATGAAAAAATAAGACGTCAAAGTATGAAACGCTTAATATTTCACACATTTCCTAGGCATTCTATCAGTGGTGGGTTTCAAATTTTTTACTACCGGTTCTGTAGGTGTGGCTTGATGGGCATGGCATGGCTTGGTGGGCGTGGCTTGGTGGGCATGGCAGGGGAAGGATACTGTAAAATCTCCATTCCCACCCCACTCCAGGGGAAGGATACCGTAAAATCTCCATTCCCTCCCCAATCCAGGGGAAGGTTACTGCAAAATCCCCATTTCCTCCCAATCAGCTGGGACTTGGGAGACAGAGACTAGATGGGCGCGGGGCCAGTCAGAATTTTTACTACCGGTTCTCTGAACTACTCAAAATTTCTGCTACCGGTTCTCCAGAACTGGTCAGAACCTGCTGAAACCCACCTCTGCATTCTATGCAATGTCAAAAGGCAAACCTGTAAACTATAAAATACTCCCACTAAAATTATTATTATTATTAGTTTAATTTATATGCCATTCCAACCTTCCTTGTTGCAACAAATAGGTCAATACTGGTCTTTTTCTAATTTTTTCCCCAGTAAGAAGTCCTGTACTTTATTTTGCATTTCTTCTTTCACTTTTGTATACCTCTTTTCAATAAATGGTTAACCCTAACGGCCTAACCCTTTTTATGACTCTTTTCATAGTTTGCCTAAATAGTTCTTGTCATTCTATATAATGCATAGGTATTATATACAATTCTTAGGGAAAGTATATAGCATATTAAAATATTGCAGACATTTCTTACTTTTCCTAAAAAGTCACACATTCTATAAATTTCCTAGACATTCTATACAACGCCATATTTTCACACATTGCCAGTAACATATATTCCATTAAAGCTCACAGAAGAAGGTGCACCAAGGGCCACACTCAACAAAAAGGAAAAATCTTAAGAAAAAAAAATGAGTTCAATTTATTCTTTCTTTTTCTACTTCTTCCTTTAAGGCTACACTCTGCTCCGTAGGGTTTGTGTCAACTACATATTCCCCTAGATGCGAGTTTGTGAGGCAGCTTCTTTTACACAAATTCGGATCTACAGGGTACATACAGAAGACAGAGAGACTTCTTCTTTTGCCAAAAAGGGAGAAAAATATGTTAGTTTTCAGTAAATGTGGTTGGTGTTGGGAAAAACAATAGTCCAGTTTCCAGAAGAAATTATATTTGGAACTGAACATCAATAACTGTTTCATCTTTTGCAAAAGGGCTTTAGAAACAATCTGAAATTTAGGGAAAGAAAATGAAGGTAGGAAGGTAAATACTTAGTTTGGTGGATTAGAGGAATGTTAAGTAGGAAGAAATTCATTCTGAATCTAGTTCAACAAGTTTTATCATTAGACAAGTTTTATCCTTTTATTAGAGTGAAAAATCACTCCTTTGCACTATTTCATTGTAATAAGTTCCAGACATTGCAATGATTTTAGGCAACTCTGGATAATTGCATAAAATAAGAAGTAGAGAAGAAAAGGCAGGGAAATCTGGAAACCAATGGAAAGGTAGATGGGGAAATAGGATGTGGTGCCTTTTTCTTAGCACTTCCTTCAAACCCCAGAAAAATGAAGAACAGAAAAGATCAAAGAAATACAATCCCCATCCTACCACCAAAATGGGGATATAAAACAATAAAATATGTATCCTATGTAAACCATTAATCTTCTGTAAGTAGGAAAGAGGGGAGAAAAGCTGTAAGCAGATATTCAAAAGAGGTAGGGTACAACTCCAATATTGTTTTAGGTTGCAATACTACTGAATTTACTGTGCTCTATTCCTACCCCAAATTAAGGGATTACAGGGTTGTAAAAAGTTTTTTTTTTACTCCTATGTAGGTCATAGGATTTCTTTTTTTTTTATTTAAAAAGTTTTAACAATCATTACAATTTCCCCCCTCCCACCCCCCCATCCCCCCCTCTCCCTCCAACCCCCCTCCCCCCGACACCCACTCCCCCGGACTTCCCAGAGCAAAAACAGGGTATAGCATAACAAACATAAGCTAAAATAGGCTAACTTTCTGTGGTCTCCAAACTCCCCCTTGCTCTTTAACTCCCCTTTCAACTAGCTAAACATATTCATAAAGAAAATATAGATTTCATTCATAAACTATTTGAAACTTTTTAGTCCGATATTTGTTTTGAATAGTCAATCCATCTTCTCCATTCCAATATATATCTTTCATTTGAATGGTCCTTCAAATACGCTGAAATTTTAGCCATCTCTGCTAAATTCACTACTTTTAGTGTCCATTCTTCAATAGTAGGCAAGTCTTCCTTCTTCCAGTACTGTGCCACCAAGAGTCTGGCTGCTGTTATTAAATTTAAAATCAACTTAGTCTCTATAACAGTACAATCTGTAATTATGCCTAACAAAAAGAACTGTGGAGTAAATTTTATCTTCTTTTTGGGAATATTTTTTTTTTATTGCAAAAGTTTTACAATTACATTTTCACCCCTTTCCCCCCCCCCCCTCTACCCACCCCAAACTTCCCAACCTCCCTATCCCTCCCTAACCCTCCCCTCCCCCCGGACTTCCACACAATATACTTATATCAGGTAAAAAAAACCCCTTGATATGAAACTTATATAAAACTTGAACCCCTCCCTCCTCCTTGTAAATTTTTCATCTTCATTACACTGAAATATTTCTATCTTAAAATATCATTTTCAATTAAAAGCTATTTGGTACTTCCTAGTTTGATATTTGTTCTGAACATAATCTATCCACTTTTTCCATTCCCATTCATAAGTCTCTTGTGAACAGTCTTTTAAAAATGCTGAGATCTTCGCCATCTCTGCAAAACTGGCCATCTTCAAAGTCCATTCCTCAATCGTGGGCAAAACTTCATTCTTCCAATATTTACCTATCAATAATCTTGCAGCTGTTATCATGTACAATATCAACTTTGTTTCACCCGTAGTTAAACCTGTTGCAATATTTTCAGGATCAGACTCAATAAGATTAGTGAGAGTTAGAGGTTTGAATATATTTTCTTTTATTTACAGCAGGCATTCTATATTCACTGAATATTCACAGATAGAAGCAAGGAAAAAGATGCAGACAGCTCCTTATATATACAATGGGAGGAGCTAGATGTGGGAGTGGTGAATTATGAATACATTAAGGAGTGAAGAATAAATTAACCCCTGATACCCCGTTCATATACTATTTACACATTGGAGAATAAGGCATTTACATCTGACAAATCCCCCTCTAAATGCCGATTCGTTATGCAACACCAATTACATTCAGATTCAGGACAATACAAAACATACAATTTAGAAGTTAAATATTTGTGCTGCTTAGAAGGTAAAGGCTTTGTCAATATGTCAGCTAATTGTTCTGAAGTATCACAATGCACTGCTTTAATAAATCCATCCTGAGATAATTGTCTCACATGTTTAAATTTTATATCTATGTGTCTGGACCTTTGTCCAATGGCGTCAGATCTAGATATTTCAATGGCTGCTTTGTTGTCTTCATGCATAACAAAAGGCAAAGCAGGTTTTTTCCAAACATCTGAAATTAAATCATTAAACCATACAAGGTTATTTGCAGCTTTGGATAAACAAACATATTCTGCTTCTGTCGTTGAAGTGGCCACTAGTTCTTGTTTACCAGTGTACCAGTAAACTGGACAGTCATTTAAGAGGAATATATAGCCAGATGTGCTTTTTCTACATGAGGTGTCTCCAGCCCAGTCCGCATCTGCGTAACATGTAAGCTTTGGTTCTTTATTATCGTTAGGTTCTAACATTAAACAAAAGTCTAGTGTACTTTTCAGATATCTTAAAATTCTTTTAACAGCTTCCCAGTGATACATTGTTGGCTTGCTGACATGTCTGGATAATAAATTGAGTGGTAAAGCGATATCTGGTCTTGTCCAATTAGATATATAAAGAAGTGAACCTATGATTGATCTATAAAATGTGTTATCTTTGAATTCGGGAGAAGATTCATCAGTATTTCTTAGAAAGTCAGTTTGCATAGGAGTATCACAAGGTTTGGCATTATTTAGATTGCATTTATTTAAAAGTTCTATGATCTTATCTCTCTGAGTAAGTTTGAATCCTCTTTTAGTCTTATTAATTTGAACACCAAGATATTTGTTTACTTTGCCTAGAGATTTTAACGAGAAATGTTCATTTAGCTTAGTTACAAAAGTTTCTCTTCTCTCTTTATGTTTTCCTATGTATAAAATGTCATCCACATAAATCAATACAAATTCTATGTAATCATCACCCTTTTTGACAAAGAAACAGTTATCAGCAGTGGTAGCATTGAAGTCCATGGTTTTAAGTACTTTTACTAAACAATCATACCATTGTTTACCAGATTGTTTTAACCCGTATAAACTCTTGTTTAACAACCAAATCTCATTTTTGTTTGTGTATTGACTGTGAGGTGCTCTTACATATATTTCCTTATCTAGTTTTGCGTGTAGATACGCAGTCTGTATGTCATATTGGAATACATCAAGATTGAGTGCTGATGCTACCACTAGAGCTGTTTTGACACTCTCTGTTCTTACTGTGGGGGAATACGTGTCAGTATAGTCCTCCGGATATTTCTGTGCATAACCTTGTGCAACTAGTCTAGCTTTGTATAGGGTATTGCCTCCCTCTAAGTTCTTAATTTTATATATCCACCTGGTACCAATAATTGTTTTATCTTTAGGTGCAATTGCAGGTGTAAATACATTTAGTCCTTGTAAACTTTCCATCTCTTTTTTCATCGCTAATTCCCATTTTTCTTTTTCTTTACTAGGGAGTTTTAACACTTCCTCATATGTATTAGGTGTTGTTGGCTCACCATCCATATGCATTATATAATCCTTGTATTTATTTGGTATTTGATTTCTGGTGTTCCTAATAGTTTTTTTAGGTTTACTATCGTTATCATGCAAATATCTTGCTTCCTTTTTTGTTAGTGTATCTGTTTTTATTTTGTGTTGGCTATTTGTCCATGTTTTGGTTTTGTTTTTATATTTGTTGATATCTTGCTTTTCTATAGTCTCTTCCTCATGAGATTTTGTATCTTTGTTGTTATTTGGAAATATTTCATTAAGATGTATTTTAGACCAGTTGGCCTGTTCATGGAACACAGCTGTTCTGGAGACTATAAATTTGTTATTATTATCAATGAATGTGTATCCTTTAGTGCCTGTCTCGTAACCCATAAATCTGAGTCTTCTGGATACGTTTTCTCCCTTTCTTCTTAATTGCTTAGGTATGTGTACGTCTGCAGTGACTCCAAATATGTGCATGTGTGCTAATTTTGGTTTCCTATTATACATCACTTCATATGGTGTCTTATTTACAATGCTGGACCAGGTTCTATTCTGTGTGTAATTTGAATAATGTAAGGCTTCTGACCAGAATTGTTTGCTTAAGCCAGCATCTTCCAATGTGCATCTAATCATGGTTTGTAATGTTGAGTTCTTCCTCTCCGCAATCCCGTTCTGGAACGCAGAAAATGGGCTAGATGTGTAATGTAACATTCCTTTGTCTTTTAACCATTGGGAGAATTCTTTAGACATGAATTCACATCCCCTATCTGTCATAATTTGTTTTATTTTGATATTGTGTTGTGTTTCTATGCGTTTGTAAAATTCTTTAAATTTTTGAAAGGTTTCATCTTTGTGTTTTAATGTATAAACAAATCCATAGCGGCTATAATCGTCTACTATTGTCAAGAAGTAACGTTTTCTATAAGTGATTGATGGAGTTAATGGACCAACTAAGTCCATGTGTACTAAATCAAAAATTTTGTTGGTTGATCTAGTAGATTTTCTTGGTCTGGGACTAGTTTTTAGTTTTGTAGATTTACATACTGAGCATTCCAAATAGTTTTCACAATTTTTTATTTTAACACCTTCTGCGTGTTCAGTCATTTTTTGTACTACAGGAAAACTGGCATGTCCTAACTTCCTATGTAAGATGTGAGCACACTCATCATGAATTGGCTTACCTATTTTTGGTTTTTTTTTATTGTGTGTATCTATGTGATCATGAGATATTTTACATTCATCATTGTCACTGTTGCTAATATTTTCATTATCTACTTCAATACAATCTTCCATATTTGAATCAATGTTATGCAACCATTTTTCCTTTGTTATCAGATAAGGTAGGCCTCCTTTAATCATCACAGTGCCTATATTTATTTTATTCTTCTCCAAAGTCGCTTTTCCTTTAGAAAAAACAATGTTAATGTCAGAATCTCTACTTAGTTTTATGGCACTTAGTATGTTATGAGGTATTTCAGGTATTAACAATACCCCCTCTATTTTTCCTAGACCAGGCAGGGTTACATTCCCTCTACCTAATACTTGAACCTTTTCTTGGTTAGCTACCTTTATTACAAATTTATCTTCTATAAATGAAGACAATATATTTTTGTTATTAGTGGTGTGATTAGTTGCTCCCAGTGCTGTGGAGTCGGAGTCGGAGTCGGAGTCGAGGAGTCGGAGTCGGAGGAAATTTTGGGTACCTGGAGTCGGAGTCGGAGTCGGCAAACAATGCACCGACTCCGACTCTGACTCCTACTAAATTTAGATTGGAATTTTAAAAAAAGCAAGTTTAAATGTCCCAATTCACAAAAAGTTATAATTAATGACTTCTCTACTGTAAGAATAAAGACCAATGCATGCAGTGCCTCACGTAACCGCAAAATGAACACGTTAAGTGACCGTGAAGAAGCATGCTTTTCATGTGCTTCACTATAAGGCACGCAACGCACAATTAGGAGTGGCAATACTTATACTTTCCATAGTGTTGTGTTCTGCTGTTACAGGGAACGCAGCGCCCATGGGTAACCTAGCCTCTCACTGATAAGGGATTAAGTAAATATGTTTTTTGCAGGACTAGAGACACTTGCATAAGTGAAGGGAATGGAGGGTCAATAGTTCAAGACTGAAGCTGTAAACCATTGGAAAAACTGCTGTCATTCAGCTAAGGCTATAAAAACTTGTAACTCTGATTGTTAGCTTAAACTTTAAACATGACTAAACACTGTTTAAATTTATGAACCGGCCAAATACTCTGTTCAAAGAAAATACATTGTATGTTTGTATGTGTGTTTCTAATTATTGTTATTTATTCATATTTGTTCTCTTTTATTCTTTAAAGTTTAACAATTCATTCTTTATCTTAATATCTTTATATTTGTTTGGGGTTGGCTTTCTTCCCTTTCATCTTTTTTATTGTACAGCAATCTTTCTCCTCAAACCTACCACCTCTCTCTTTTCTTTCCTTCTTACTTTCTCTTCCTCACCCTCTTCTTCTCCTCCCTACTTCCTCTTCCTTTCTCCTTCTCCTCCTCTCTTCCTCCCTCTCTTACCCTCACTCCTACTCTAATTTCCCTTCCCTTCCTTCATCCCTCTCTATTGCTGTATCCTTTTATGTATATGGACTACTCAGAGGGCTGAAAAAGTTATTTCTGACTGGTCCTCTCCCTTTTGACCAGTCCTCGAACTTACGACTGTCCTCACATTTTACGTTTTTGCCCTATCTTGTCACCATGGTGAAGAGAAGCAGTTGTGAAATGAGTGACATGGTTGTTAAAAATGCTGCACGGGCATAAATGTGAGGATGGTCATAAGTGTGAGGACCAGTCAAAAGTGCGAGGACCTGTCAGAAATGACTTTTTTCAGCCCTCTATACACATAGCCATGGCCACCCGGTCACATGACCAGCTAGCCACACCCACCCAGTCACATAACCTCTAAGCCATGCCCACAAAATAAGCCACGCCCACAGAACCGGTAGTAAAAAAATTTAGAACCCACCCCTGGTTGGGGGTCACCACAACATGAGGAACTGTATTAAAGGGTCGCGGCATTAGGAAGGTTGAGAACCACTGGCTTAGAAGAACTTGGTGGAACAGCTTCTTGGATTCAACTGTAAGTGTTTATATTGTATAGGACAAATCATGTCTAGGTTTAGTGCTGGGATATATAGCTTATTTGTTTGTATAAAGCCATGTACGTACAACTTACAAGACTGTGTATGTTGATATTAAAAATCTAATTATATGCCAGTTAGTATAACATATTTTATATTTTAGGGAAAGAGGCATCCTAAACAATGGCAAAAAGACTGCTAACAACAAACACAACAAAGTCTACTGTTTATGAGCACTTTGCATTATCAAGTGATGGAAAACATTACGTGTGCCAATGTATTAGAAAAGATGATGATGGTGAAAAACAATGTGATGCAAAAATTAGCAGTTTCAGTGGGCCTGATAAAAATGCACCTACAAGAGCATCAAATTTGAAAAGACACTTACAGCGTTTTCATCCCAAAGTGTTAGAAGCCGTGAATGAGAAAGATAGCAATGAAAACATTGCATCTACTTCTGTGACAAAAAACGTTCAGAAATCTACTGGAGAACAATCACAAATAAGAAAATTCTTTATATCTGACAAAGTTACCATAAGGATGACACCAGAAAAATTCAAACACCACATTATTGAAATGGTAGTAAAGAATAGTGTACCACTATCCTTCTTTTCACAGACAGCCTTTTTAGGCCTAAATGGAGAAATGGCAAAAAAACTTGGTGTTTCTCTGGAAAGAGAAAGTATAAGGAAACTTATAATTGAGGAGGCCAAATGTAAAAAGGAAGAACTACAGAAAGTTATGAAAGGACGTTTTGTCTTCCTTAAAATGGATGCATGCACACGTCACAGAGTCAATTATTTCGCTATTAATGTTAGATTTGTGGATGAAAATAACAAAACAATAACACGGACCCTCGGAGTAAAGGACACTCAGGCACATCACACCAGTGATTACCTTCAGAAGTTAGTGGAGGGTGTTCTAGAAGATTTTGAAATTAAAAAGGAACAGATTTTATGTGTTGTGACAGATAACGCTTCTAACATGTTGAGCACAATTGAGAAGATGAAGGCAGATGAAGAAGGTATCAAACAGATATTAGACTTAGAGGAAGACAGCTCTGCAAGTATTAGAGAAAGTTTAGAAACTGAAGAGAATGCTGACATTTTTTTAGACAACTTTGTTGAAGAAGCATTGAAGCTTGCTACTATTCATCATATGCGATGTGCTGTTCATACACTGCAACTTGCCATAAGAGATGGATTAAAAGATCGCCATGCAGCTACATTAATTGGCAAATTACGGCAAGTAACTGTTGCAGCCAGGGCCCCAAAAACAGATGCAATTTTGAAAAGACGTGCAGGAAAAGGAGCCATTTTGGATCAAACAACTCGCTGGGGAAGCACTTATTTAATGGTGAAGCGTTTGCTTGAACTTAAAGACTTCATAGAAGAAATGGACAATGAAAATCTTGCATTAACTGCAAGCCAGTGGACACAAACAAAAGAGCTGGAGAACCTTCTTTCTCACCCCTTCACTGTCACCAAGAGGTTGCAATGTGATGATCTAACCCCGGGTAAATTCCTCTTGGAATGGAAGAGCCTGTTATATCGCCTGAACAAAAATGGAGGGTTAATAGCTGAGGGCATTGCATCTTCAATGATGAAAAGAGAGAGTCTTTTGCTGGAAAATGAAATCTTGTTAGCGGCTATTTATGTCGACCCAATGAGCCGACTTTTATTGAACAGTAAACAGATTGCTACTGGGAAAAAGGCCCTCTATGATGTAGCAGTTCGCATGAAGGGATTACGACCTGAAATACCTCCACAGGAGGATGGAGTTCTTTTAAGCAATAGTGGTAACTCAGAATCATCTTCTTCAAACGAAGAATTAGACTTTGATTCCTTCTTAGACAAAATGGAAGTTGCTAAAGGAAAGCGACGTCGCATAAGCGTTACAGAACCAGTAAATGTCCAAATAAAAAAATTCCAACAGGAGTTTTATAAAGCACTAAAAGAAGTTGAAAAGTATGATCGCTCATCAAAACTTACTGTTGAAGAAGCCATCCTTGTTTATCCAGAGATCGTTAGTGATGTGGCCAGAATAGTTACTGCAATGCCACCCACCCAAGTCAGTGTCGAAAGATTATTTTCAGCCCTAAAAATAATAAAGTCTGACTTAAGAGCCTCTATGAAAGAGGATCTGGCAGAGGCAATTCTCTTCCTTAGAACTCTACATTGAATTGATTTGCATTTGCTAAGCCTATAACTACATTTCAAGATTAATATAAACCATTTCTAGGTTTTACAGATTTTGTTTTTGGTTCATATAGATAAGCTTTGTTTTTGTTCTAAAACAACCAAATAATGTGGTTTGTATTTTTGAACTGGTAAAGTTCCTGTTCCTGATGTTTATGCCTGCTGCTACTATCCAGCAACTTGATTAATTAAATTAATAAAAAAAAATTAATAAAACTTTGTTGTTTTCATTGTGTTTGTCTTTTGCTTAAACTGTTCAATACAGTAGACTGTTGGCTTCCCAGCCAGTAGTCCTGTGGTAATGACATGTATGTTGCCTTTCTTTCCTTCAAGGAATGTATAAAATACATTCGCATATTAATACAGAGGAGTCGGAGTCGGGGAGTCGGAGTCGGAGTCGGAAGTACAAAAAACTGAGGAGTCGGAGTCGGAGTCGGAGTCGGAACATTTATCTCCCGACTCCACAGCTCTGGTTGCTCCAGAATCAATAAGCCAATTATTGTTCTCATTTTGCTGTATGTTAGTGTTGTCTTGTTTATTTAATCCATTTAGTGAACCAGATTTTCTATCCTTTGAATTATCTCTGCCCCCTCTATTCTCTTTGTAATTTGGTGGGCTTTTATATCTATGTCTATCTATGGAAGACTGTCTATAATTGTATTTGTTTCTATATTCTGACCTATGTCTTTCTTTTGAAATCTTGGGGCAATCTCTCCTATTGTGTTCCCTGGATCCACAGTTATGACATTTAAATGTTTCATTATATTTTTCTTGGAAAGCTACTTTCCTATATGGTTTGTGTTCTATGTGATTGTTAGAACGATTCCTTCTTGAATTGTCTTCTGCTATTAATTTATTGGATAGACTTTCTATGGATAAGTATCCTAGATTGATTGTGTCTAAATGTGTTATATAATTGTCCCATGATGGATCAAGTGAGTTGATAATAACACTTTTCATTGTTTGGTCTGAAATCACCTCCCCCCTCAAATGCAGCTCAGCTCTTATTTTGTTTAAAGATATTAAGTGCTCACTTATGGAAACCCCTGGTTTTATCCTAGATGAAAAGAAATCTTTAGACATCCTTGTGGTGGTAGCTACACTGTCACTGTGAAACAAATTAAACATGCATTGAATAATTTCTGAAACAGTCAGATTTGGCTTAATGCTGTGATACATTGCAGGAGACACACTAGATATTAATAAGAAAAATGCTCTATGGTGTAAACAATCTATTTTTAGAGTCCAAGGTCTTTTTGGGGGACTAGTGATAAAAAACAGTAAGTTTTCCTTCATAAAGACAACCTGGAGCTGTTGATACCATTCTTGCAAATTAATGCCATCTACCCTTAGCTTTGGGAAGTCACTGGGTAAATTTCCGACATTATTAGGTCCATTACTTACAACCTGAGGTAGTCCGTGGTCTCGTAATTGCAGAAAGTTACAAAATGGCATGGGGATGCTCGCAACGAGCCTGCACGGTCTCCTCGCCAGTTCATGTCTTCCCGGGCCGTCTGCGTAGTCTTGCGCATGCGCGTTGTCCATTTCTTCCTTGGAGTCGTCGTGAAAGGTTCTCCTCACCGCGGCTCGCTCGTTCCGCTCCTCCTCAGATGAATCGGTCTCTGGTTCGATTTTGGGAGTCCTGACGACGGCGGCTGTTCTTCCTTTTCTTCTGAGGGCGTTGGTGCTTGCTTCGGTCTGTGGCGTGGGGCGGTATCGGCAGGGCTCTCTGGGTTCGGGCGTCGGCGCTCTCGTAGTCAGGATGGGAGCGGGCAGGTCTTGAGGCATTGGCTTGCTCGCTTGCTTCTTCGTTAGCTTTTTAGTAATTTTTAGTTTTGGCCCAAATGCAGCAAAAAGCGTTTTCATTGCTGATTTTATTTGGTAGTTTGTTGAATCACCTTCACTTTCTGATTCTGATTCTTCTGAGGAGTTTGAATCTTCTTTTTCATTTTCGTTGTCTGATAACGTTTTTCGCGCCAGAAATTTTGAATTGAGCTTTTTGATTGGCTCTGCTTCGCTCACCTTGGAGGCCTGTTGAAACCAAGATGGCTGCCATTCAAAATTTCGCGCTGGATCACCGTTTTTCTTCTTCACAATATTTTTTTCTGCAGTCATATCACTCACTGTTTTTGGGTCTTTAGACTTTTCATTAGTGATGTTTTTCTCTCTCGCTGCTCCGCTGTTCTTCAGCATATCTTGGAGGTTCGCGATGAGGCTTTCATCGTTCTTCTGGCTCTTTAATAGTTTTAATATTTCTGACCTGAGTTCGTTATTCTCTATTTCGATTTCCTCCTGGTCATCATTTTCATCTATAATTTCTTCGTCTTCAGTGGTGTATTCTTCGGATTCTCTCGAAATTGCGTTTGTGGATTCGTTGATTATTTCTTGTTCTGTTTCCATTTCTTTGCTGTATGCCCTGGTGTTGGGCCTATCTTTCTTAGACATTTTTAAGTTTTTATTGAGTCAATTAACCATCCTCTGCTACCAGCTTGTTGCAATATTTTCAGGATCAGACTCAATAAGATTAGTGAGAGTTAGAGGTTTGAATATATTTTCTTTTATTTACAGCAGGCATTCTATATTCACTGAATATTCACAGATAGAAGCAAGGAAAAAGATGCAGACAGCTCCTTATATATACAATGGGAGGAGCTAGATGTGGGAGTGGTGAATTATGAATACATTAAGGAGTGAAGAATAAATTAACCCCTGATACCCCGTTCATATACTATTTACACATTGGAGAATAAGGCATTTACATCTGACAAAACCCTTAACTATACCCAATAAAAACAATTGTGGAGAAAATTGAATTTTTTTCTTCAAAACATTCTGCATGACCCACCAAATTTTTATCCAAAAAGCCTTAACTTTCCTACAAGTCCACCAAACATGATAATATGTAGCATCTAAACAATCACATCTGCAACATTTTGGCTGAACATTAGGGTACATACACGACAATTTTTTGGGGTCTAAATGCCATCTATAAAACATTTTATAGAAATTTTCCCTCAGATTCTGCGACTGTGTAAATTTAACGTTCTGAACCCAAATTTTTTCCCATGTTTCCAACATCACTGGCTCCTCAAAATTTTGTGCCCACTTAATCATACAATCTTTAACCAGTTCAGTTTCTGAATCCCTTTCCAACAAAACATTGTAAAGCCTTTTGATATGCATTGGACCTTTCTCTTTTATGTGTCTAACCAATTCTTCCTCATGCAACATAATACCAATTTTTTGGTCCTCTCTCCATCTCAATTGTAATTGATTATATTGTAACCAAGTTAAGTTAATCCCTTCGTCCAACAGTGTCTGTAGTGTCTTCAACTGCCATCTGCCCGCATCTGTAAAAAGAACCTCTTTGTATGAAAACCCCCCGAGTGACATTATATTTGTATTCCACATAATATGACCAAGATCCAGCCATAGCGGTATTTTATAATCCCATTTGAATCGGTGCTTCTTCCAAACTCTCATCAAAGAGTCTCTAAGTATATGGCTTTTAAATACTTTATCCACTTTGTTATCATAAAATAAGTAAGCATGCCATCCAAATTCAAGATCAAAACTTTCAATATTCAATATTCCAGTCTTTTTCCTTCCAAACCAATCACTTGCTGAAGTCAAAGCTGCTGCTTCGTAATATAACTGTAGGTTTGGAAGTTTAAGACCTCCCCTTTCTGGAACATCTTGCATAATTTTCAATTTCACTCTCGGTTTTTTCTCGTTCCAGACAAACTTGTTCACTCCAGTTTGCCAGACTTTCAGTTGCTTATCGCTTTTGAGCACCGGAATCATTTGAAACAAAAAAAGAAATCTTGGCAAAATGTTCATTTTAACTGCTGCTATTCTTCCAAGTAAAGACAGCTGCAGTTTTTTCCAAGTCTCCATATCTTTCTGCACCTCTCGCCACAAAACCTCATAATTATTTTGAAACAATTGCCTAGAGATGTGGTCATATATTTCACGGATAGAGCAATAAGAAATGATATTCTTTTTGAGAATATTTTGAATAATCCACCATATTTTTATCCAAAATGCCTTAATTTTTTTACATGTCCACCATATATGATAATACGTGGCATCATCACATTCACATCTCCAACACTTAGGTTGCACGCTTGGATACATACAGGCTAGCTTTTTAGGATCCAGATGCCATCTATAAAACATTTTATAAAAATTCTCTCTTAAATTTTGGGCTTGCGTGAACTTCACATTTCTAACCCATATTTTTTCCCATGTTTCCATCATTATTGATTCTTCAATATTTTGTGCCCACTTTATCATACAGTCCTTAACTAACTCTGTTTCTGAATCTATTTCTATCAACGCATTATACAACATTTTAATGTGCATTTGACTTTGATCTCTAATCTGTTTTACCAAGTTCTCCTCATTTTGCAGAAAACCAATTTTCTGATCTTCTCTCCATCTAGCTTGCAACTGTACATATTGAAACCATGTTCGAATTATCCTTTCTTCTCTTAGTTGATTCAAAGATTTTAATTGTAGTATACCTCTTTCCTTGTTAAGAAGCTCTTTATATGTAATCACATCCTGCCTTTGCTCTACACTTATATTCTCTATCGCGTGTCTGGGTATTGCCCACAATGGTAACTTCTCGTTTAGTTTATACTTGTACTTTTTCCAGACACGCAATAGAGCATTCCTTAATATGTGACTTTTAAAAGTCTTGTCCACTTTCTTATCATATAATAAATAAGCATGCCACCCGTAAACCAAATCATATCCCTCAATATTCAATATTCTTTCTTCTGTTAAATTCATCCAATCACTCATTGCTGATAGAACAGCTGCCTCATAATATAGTCTTAAATTAGGCATTTTGAGACCTCCTCTTTCACGTATATCCTGCATTATTTTTTGTTTTATTCTCGGTCTCTTCCCTGCCCAAACAAAGTTATTAATACTCTTCTGCCATATCTTCAAATTCTCATCTTTTTTAAGTATTGGTATCATTTGAAAAAGAAACAAAAACTTAGGCAAAACATTCATTTTTACTGCTGCTATTCTTCCTAACAAGGATAATTGTAATTTTTTCCAGTTTTCCATCTCTCTCTGTATTTTTTGCCACAACGGATCATAATTATACTTAAATAATTTTGCATTTGATGTCATAATATAGACCCCTAAATACTTAACTTTTTTTACAATTTCAAATCCTGTTAGTCTTTCTAATTCTTCTTTTTGATTTATAGTCATATTTTTAGTTATTATCTTCATTTTCCCTGCATTTATTTTAAATCCAGATACTTGTCCATATTGATTAATTATATCCATTAGACCTACAACCGACTGTAATGGTTGGGTTAAAGTAACAACCAAGTCGTCTGCGAATGCTCGTAATCCATAGTCATACTGCCTAATCTTAATTCCACTTATTTTATCCGACCCACGTATCTTACTTAACAAAAATTCCAAAGTCAAAATAAACAATAATGGAGACAAAGGGCATCCTTGTCTTGTTCCTTTTTCTATATTAAAAGTATCTGTTAAACTACCATTAATTATTATTTGCGCTGTTTGTTTCTGATATATTGCCTTAATAGATTTTGTGAAATGTTCCCCAAACTGCATCTTTTCTATTATTTTCAATAAAAATTGCCAATTCAATCGATCAAATGCTTTCTCTGCGTCAAGAAATATCAGCACCGCAGGGATTTGGTTGTTCTTCCCCAAATACTCCAATAGGTTAACAACTTGCCTTACATTACTCTTCATTTGTCTCCCATTTATAAAACCAGTTTGATCATTATGAATCATTTGTTGCATGACTGTCATTAACCTATTTGCTAATATTTGAGCAAAAATCTTGTAATCTGTATTTAAGAGTGATATGGGCCTATAATTTTTTGGCTGGGTGTGGTCTTGCTCCTCCTTTGGAATCAAAGAAATATAAGCTGTCCTCCAAGATGGGGGTACATCTCCTCCAGATTGTATATTAGTAAATAATTCTTTAAGTGGTCCCACCATTTCTAACTGCAAATGTTTATAATAAGCAGCTGTCAAGCCATCCGTCCCAGGAGCTTTACCCACTTTCAACTGCTTAATTGCAAACATAATCTCCTCAGTGGTTATTGGTTGATTTAAACCCTCCCTTTGCTCTTTTGTAATTGTAGGAATATTCTCTTTCTGTAGATATCTATATCTGTACCTTGAATTTTATCACCAGCATACAACCTCGTATAAAATTCTAAAAATGCTTTTTTAATCATATTTTGCTGATAAACCTCTTTACCTTTATATTCTATTTTCTCTATGGTCTGTGACTTTTGTTTTTTCCTTAACAAATATGCTAACCACCTCCCTGGTTTATTAGCATTACAAAAAATATTATGTTTAACATATTGCAAATTAGTTGCGACCTGATCTGCCATTAACATATTAAATTGCCCTCGCAATAAATTAATTGCCTCTTTTATTTTCTTATCTGCTGGATTCAATATCAAAGCTTATTCTTTTTTTCTGATTTCCTCTTCTAAATCCTTCCTTTTTTTTTCCTGTTTGTGTCTATATTTATTATTCAAATATATCAAAATGCCTCTCATATATGCTTTGCTTGCATCCCAAACCATTTCCATAGATGTACCCTTATGCATATTTATAATAAAAAATTCTTTCATAAAT
Organism: Pituophis catenifer annectens; assembly: GCF_029215685.1. Taxonomy (NCBI): domain Eukaryota; kingdom Metazoa; phylum Chordata; class Lepidosauria; order Squamata; family Colubridae; genus Pituophis; species Pituophis catenifer. Next base: position 28,548,555 of record NW_027256885.1, on the reverse strand, counting down.
TTTTTACATTCTTTTACATTTTCCTCATATCTAAACAGATTTTCATTTAACCTCCAAGACCTCTTAGATCCCCTTCCATACTCTAATTCCATCCAGACTGGACTATGATCTGTTAAAACTCTTGGACAAATCTTCGTCTTCTTCACTCTGGAAAAGAAATCATTTGTAATTAATATAAAATCAATCCTTGAGAAAGATCATGTCTATCAGAAAAAAAGGTAAAGTCTTTTTCTTCGGGGTTTCTCTCTCGCCAGATATCTCTCAGTTCCATATCCTCCATCATTTCAAAAAACGATTTTGGCAATCTGGCACGTGTTGAAATGTTCTGCAAGAGCCCCTTCTTATCTTTTTTAGTGTCCAAAACTCCATTCCAATCACCCAATAAAATACATGATTTATAGTCCCATTGTAATAACTTGGAATGTAAAAGCTTATAAAATCTTTCCTGTTGTTGGTTCGGTGCGTAGACTCCAATTAAAAGTATTTTTTCTCCTTTTATTAAAAGTTCAATTGCTATAAATCTTCCTTGATCATCTGCTTCAATTAATTTGGCAATTAAGTCTTTTTTTAGGTATATAACTATACCATTCTTCTTCTCAGGAGCAGATGCAACAAAATGTATACCTAACCTTGCATTTATTAAGTATTTTTGATCTTTACTTCTAATATGAGTCTTTTGTAAACAAATTACATCATTTTTAAACTATTTCAAATAATGAAATATTTTTCTCCTCTTTTGTGGTGAATTTAGGCCATTAACATTCCAGGTCAAAAATCTAGTTGCCATTCTTGGCCCCCTGAAGCACTTGGAGCATCTGCTGGAAATCTCCATGCATTTTACTTTTTGGCCTTGCTCCTCCCACTGCTTCTGTTTTTGTAGTATCTTGAATCATTTGAAGTTGCTGCACTCTTAATTCTTCTTGACGCTTGGCTGCCGCTCGAGTCTGTCTTTAATCCTTAGGTTCTTCTATCTCCAAAGCTTGAACAGTAGTCGAAAATTGTATTAATTCTTCTTGAATAATCAAATCACCCTTTTGGGCCTGTGCCAACAATTCTTCTTTCTCCCCCTTTCTTGCCCCCTCTGTTTCCGTCTTCCTTCTAGCTTCCTGGGGCTCGGGGCATCCAGCCTTTAATACATTGGTATAGAAATCTCTTGCCTTCCACACTGAATTGAGACGGTATCTTTCTCCTGAATAATTCACCACTAGACCTGCTGGAACTTCCCATCTATACTGTATCTGACGGTATCTCAGTTCTTCCACCAGAAAGGCATAATCCTTTCTGGCTCTCAACATTTTGGGGGGAATTTCTTTCAGTGTTAAAACCTCCTGCCCCTGCACTTGAAGTTTATTTTTAAAAGTGACTTGTAGGATTTCATTGCGTAATCTCCTTGTTGTAAAATAAACTACAATGTCTCTTGGTAGATGTTTCTGTCTGGCCACCCATGAATTGACACGATAAATTTTGTCAATTTGCCATTCAAAATTTGCTTTTTGATCTTCCATTATCTGTGCAAATGCTTCTGAAAAGATCTCTCTCAAATTCTCTTGCTTATTTTCCTTGAGGCCTCTTATTCTCAGAGCAAATTCCATGTCTCTATATTGTATCATTATCACATCCGCCTCTGCTCTTTCCATCTTGTCCTGGACCTCCCCCATTTTATTTTCCAAGTTCTCATTAGACTGCTTAATTTCTTCCACTTTTTCATCTATTGCTTCAATGTGTCCTGCCAATCCTTGTACTGCCATGATAATATCTTCTCTAATTTCTTGGTTTCATTTTTGAATAGTCTCTTTGACCTGAGCTATTTCTTCAGCAACTTCTCGAGTTTGCTCCTGAAACATTGAAGCAATTTTTTTTTTCTGTAACAGAGGCTTGTGTTTTGAGGGCTTCCTGCAACATTTCAAATGTTAATATTGTTGGTTCCGTTGGAACAGAGAGAGATTGCAATCTGGACGTTTGAGCTGGCGAAGTCCCAGCACTTTTGGGGACAATAGCTTTAATTTGTTTTGAAGCCATTTTTAGTTTCCAATTTAAATTTAATCAGCTGCCAGAACAATAGATCCACCAAATCCAGAAATCAGTCTTTAAATAATATCAATCCTTTTTTAAAAAAATCACTGCTGTAATCTTTGATCTTCTCCTTTTTAAAAAAAAAAAACACAAATCTCTAATTTTGAACAGGGGCTGCCAACACTAAAAGAAATTTTCCTTTTTAACTTTCGCTTTTGCGCCCCATTAAAGCTCAATCGCCATCTTGGTTTCACTTTCTCCCCTTAATAAGTCAGAAGGAAGTAATACACATTTGGAGTTAAAGTTCAGTACTTGCAGATCTAATCTCTCCTGAGTTTGCTCAGCCTGCTTCCGAATGATGTTTATTCCAAGCGTTGTTTGCAGGGGTGGTCGCGGCATCTTCTTCTGCTTGAAGCAGAAACGTCCCGGATCCGGAGCTCTGTCGGGCTTCCAGGGAGCTCTCACCCTTCGAGCCCCAGAATTGTTCCTGGGGCTCCTTGGGGAGCTCTACCTATGCCCGTCTGCTCTCTTCCTCCCCTTTTCCCGGGGAGAAAGTTTTCAAGCCGCTAGACAGCTGATTTGCGCTGTTCTAGCGGCTTTACGAGATCGCGGGGCTGGCGCTCAAGAAAAGAGGGTCCTCAGCACCTGCGGTGCCACTGGAAGTCTCGTAGGTCATAGGATTTCACTGTTACCGTAGTGCAGAAAGAAAGCTTTTCATTACCTAGACTTATTTATCAGAAGAACAATTTATTTCTTTTCTTCAGAAGTTAGGATTTAACTACTGGAGCCTGAGGTGTGCTCCTCTAGATAAAATTGTATCAGGTTTCTATTTGTGAGCCTGGCATCCTTCTTTATCAGCGGAGCACATAAGCACACAATTCATTCCTACACAGGTGTGTTTAGAAATAATTTCCACTGAAACCAATAAGAATTTGATCTTACCTAAAGCTGTGTAGGATGTGTTGCATTTTGAGAAGCAAAACTGTTCACTTCAGGGATATATTAATTTCAGACAAAGCAAAACAAATTTGGAAGGAAATTTGTCTAGACAAGGGCTCACTACTTATCACCATTATTTTCAGGTTTTCCCAACTTCCCAACTTCCTAACAAACATCCCCCCCCCAAAAAAAAACAACACACAACTGAAAAAGACTCTTAAAACATCTTTGTTCCTTTTTCCAATAATCAAAATTTCAATAATATTTCAAGTCTGCTTTCAGCAGGAGTGTCTTCTATGTCCAGATTTACTATCTTCAACCACAAATGGAGTGTTGACAATTCACTTTGTCTTTATAAGGGGGAATAAACCCTTTCCAAAGTACTCCAAACTTCATAGATTGGCAGAAGAACATTAAAGGGTGTTCAGAACTAAGCTACAGCACTTGATGAGGAATAGATTTCAATGAGTGAGGCTTACTTTCAAGTAAGTTTCTTTTCCCAATTCTGGTGATCAAAGTTGAAAAGAAATTCCTGCTTTCTTCAAGGAAGTTTACCAAATATGGTAAAATACATCTTTCAGACACCAACTCTTGTCTTTCTTTTGATTTGGATCTTTCTCATTTTTTCCTTTCCTTTTTTTGGGAGGGGGGGTGTTATATGTACCGACTTAAGGCTAGAATGTACATAGAACACCTTAAGATACAGGCTTTCCCGGAAACAAAACATTTGGACCATTTTGTCTGTTAAAACAAACAAATCAAAGAACAGAAACAGCGGTACCAGTTTTAAAAAATCTCTTGTACAAATACACAAATGGGGGGGAAGAGGTTTATCCCATTATCCTCAGCACCCCTAGCGTTTAGCAGAAATGTTCACATTTTACTCTTCCACATACCCGCAAATCAAAAGATAAAGCACGGTCCCCGTCTATCCCCCCCCCACTCCCTAAGCCTTTGCGCTTAATTGGGAGGTGGAGGTGGAGAAGAAGCACTTTCGATTGCTCTAATAAAAATGTCTCAACTTTTCGGAAAGACGTATTTAGCCAAGATACTTCTGCATTTCAAACAGGAAAGTTAATGGGGCTAAAAACAAAAACAAAAACCAACCTCCACAAATGTGGCCAAGGATCCTGTTTGCAAAGTGAAATACAATTAAGTAGATTGGTGAGGATGGTTGAGCAAGGATTGCCTACAAAGGTGACTCACCCTTCGGGGTCCTGTGAGAAAAGGTATTCCTAGGGGAGTCTTTCTCACCAGCATAGTCTATAGGACAAAACACCTGCCAGGACATTTCACCTAAATACTTCGGCACACACCTGTCGCGTCTATTGTAACCGCCTGGCATACGTTGCTCCAATTTCCATTTTCGGGGGGGGGAGGGGGGTTGCGCAAGAATCGCCACAATGCTTATGGCTGCCACTCAGTCTTCTTTCAGGCTAGAACTGCGTTGACTTCCGAGGATGATCAATTCACAGCACCCTTTGCCACAGTGGTGGGATTCAAATTTTTTTTACTACCAGTTCTGTGGGCGTGGCTTGGCAGGCGTGGCTTGGCTTGGTGGGTGTGGCTTGGCTTGGTGGGCATGGCAGGGGAAGGATACTGTAAAATTGCCATTCCCTCCCCACCCCACTAACCTGCTTTCCAGCTCCCTGTGCAGGGCAACAAAATAAGACCCAGCTAATCAGCTGGGACTCGGGAGGCAGTGAATAGATGGGGGTGGGGCCAGTCAGAGGTGGTATTTGCCGGTTCTCCGAACTACTCAAAATTTCCTCTACCGGTTCTCCAGAACCGGTCAGAACCAGCTGAATACCACCTCTGCTTCGCCAGCATGCGCAAAAGGAGGCCCAGGAACTAATCCCTCAGCTTCTTCACCCCCATTCCTGTTTCATGGTTCCCAAAGTTGGGGGGGGGGACTTCTTAAACATTCCTGAAGTCGCTCCCCGTGTTAAAAAGATTCATAAGATGGCTTGCTGCCAGCCAGGATAAAAAATGCAGCTGCTTACCCCGACCACTTCAGCCACAACACACACACCATTCAACCTTAATACTAACCAGAAATGTAGATTCTTCACTTGTATGTTCCCCTCCTCCATGTCAGAGATTATTTTCCCCCGGTAGGAAGCTTTTCTCTTTTTCTTCTGTCTTCCTTCTTTCTCTCGGCTTTATAGCTAGCCTACAGTATAATTGGCCACTAGCTTTCAAGCAGCTGTAGGCCTAACTGAGGCTTTTCGATTCGGATACCGGCAAGTTTTTGTATTAATCTCTATACTTTGTCAGTCTTCGTTAAACAGCTAGGCGTGTCCCAAGTGCCTCCAATATTTTAATATTTGTTAGACAAGCTGACCTGAGTTTCACCCCACTCAGGGGCTCTCCCCCTTGCGTTTATATAATACGCTTGCATAGTATCTTGGTCATATTTAATTTTACTCAGATAATTACTTTGGACGGGAGAGGAGTGGAGAGAATGCCAGGGTCAGGCATGAGCGCAATCCTGTCCTTTATAGGGGCTGCAATTACTCTTTACTCTCTTTAATACATATCTTTTACTTACACATAGTTATGGCAAATATAAGACACTGTGTCAGGGTAATGATGATTTAATAGCTGACCAGCTGCTGTAATGCTGTGATGATGATGCAATGGTAGGAATGAGTCAGCAGGGTTATTTGACTGTTACCACTTTAAGAGTCTGTATTATAAGAGAGGCCCTGTTGGGGCATATCTCTGTCTCTGTGTGTGCTTCCGTGCTGTAATAGCTGAGTACTGATTGATTGTTTACCTAGTACCTAGTACCTAGACCCCTCCTTAAGAAGCCTAACCTGGATCCTGACGTACTTAACAACTACCGTCCAGTCTCCAACCTTCGCTTTTTAGCGAAGGTAGTTGAGTCCGTGGTGGCACAGCAATTCCCTCAATTCCTGGAGGAAACTGACTACCTGGATCCTTACCAATCTGGTTTCAGGCGTGGCCACAGCACGGAAACGGCATTGGTCGCCCTAGTAAATGATCTCTGGCGGGCCAGGGATGGGGGTTGCTCCTCCATCCTGGTCCTTCTTGACCTCTCAGCGGCATTCGATACCATCGACCATGGTATCCTGCTGCAGCGGCTCAGGGGGATAGGGTTAGGAGGCACTGTTTTACAGTGGTTCTCCTCCTATCTCTCGGGCCGTCTGCAGTCTGTTTGGGCAGGGGGTCAGGGATCCTCCCAGAGGCCTCTCACTTGTGGGGTGCCTCAGGGATCGGTTCTCTCCCCTCTGCTCTTTAATATCTATATGAAACCGCTGGGTGAGATCATCCGTGGTTTTGGGGCGAGGTATCATCAATATGCTGATGATACCCAGCTTTACATCTCCACCCCTGACCACCCTAGGGATGCCCTTTCCGTGATGTCCCACTGCCTGGAAGCGGTGCGGGTTTGGATGGGGAGGAACAGGCTTAGACTCAACCCTTCCAAGACTGAATGGCTGTGGATGCCGGCATCCCGGGATCTGGAGGTTCCATCCTTAATGATCGGAGGTGAAATCCTTGCTCCCTCCGACAGGGTCCGCAACTTGGGTGTCCTCCTGGATTCTCGGCTGTCTTTAGATGACCATCTGACGGCCGTAACCAGGGGGGCCTTCGCACAGGTCCGTCTTGTGCGCCAGTTGCGCCCGTTCCTAGACCGGGATGCCCTCGCCACGGTCACTCACGCCCTTGTTACCTCTAGGTTGGACTACTGTAACACCCTCTACATGGGGCTGCCCTTGGGATGTGTCTGGAGGCTTCAGCTAGTCCAAAATGCAGCCGCGCGGGTAGTTACGGGGGCGTCTAGATACTCCCGTGTAACACCTCTCCTGCGTGAGCTGCACTGGCTACCGGTGGCACTCCGGATACGTTTCAAGGTGCTGGTGCTCACCTATAAAGCCCTTCATGGCTTAGGCCCGGGGTACTTGCAGGACCATCTCCAGCCGTTCTCCCATCGTCCTGTGCGCTCTCACAGAGTCGGCCTCCTCAGGGTGCCGTCGGCCAAACAATGTCGGCTGACGACCCCCAGGGGGAGGGCGTTCTCTGTGGGAGCCCCGACCCTCTGAAATGGATTGCCCACTGAGCTCAGGACAGCCCCCGACCTTCTTTCCTTCCGTCGCGAGCTGAAGACGTGGCTCTTCCGCCAATTAAACTGATCCGTTTGGGGGTACACTGGTATAATTTTAAATCGTTTTTAATTGGGTTACTGATTTTAATTTGGTATTGTATTGTGATTTGTATTGAAGTTGTCATTTTGTAAGCCGCCTTGAGTCCCTAGGGAGAAAGGCGGCATATAAATCGCAATAAATAAATAAATAAATAAATAAATAGTACGTGTATGTATATTCTTTTGTATAGATAAACCATTATTACTGTATTTGCTCCTGGGTTGTCTCACAGTCACGGTGTGCGCACTCTGACACACTGCATCCTTGTGGATACAAGGCACACATACAGACATATCAGTTGTACCTATGTACTGTACTCAACACTTACAATGGAATTAGTATGCATACAATATATGTGCAAAGAGCAAGAGAGAGCACAATTATTCAGCTGATTGGTTTTTCTTCCTTTGGGAAAGAGAAAGCTTTTCTTTTTTCTTTGGTCTTGGGGGTTATAGTTGAAAGTGCAATTGTCTTTATAACTAAGTAAAATACCACAAAAGAATAAAAAAAGTTCAAATCTCATGGTATATCTGATACAATTGCCCCTTTGAAAGATTTAGCTGCTTCTAGAAAGGTACTAATTACAAGGAAAGAATACTTCTGGAAACACCCAGGCCATCCAAGTTAGATTTTTACTATTATTACTCAGCCAGATGTTCAGACTGGATTTGGCATTTTATCCACCTATTGAGTCCTTCCCAAGAACCTGTGATAGGCAGATGTTGATGTTTGATGGTGTTAAAGGTCTCCTCCCAGGATGTAAGCTGTTCGAGTAAAGCTGCCTTTTGCAATTGATGGTTATTTTGTTAATGCCCATGAAGTGGTGCTCCAGTTGTTTTGGGACTACTCTTGTTATTATCTGCTTTGCCTGCTTTTTAAAAAAATATATTGGCCATGTAATACTTTGTCTTTCCATGTCTCTTTAAGATTCTTCATTTGGTCTTTCTTGTAGGCCAGTTTGGTCTCTCCAGTACTCAGTAAGCCTTCCTGGTATACTAGCTTCAGTGCAACTTTTTCCCTATCCTTCAGATATTCTTCCAATGCCCTTTTTCTTCCTCAGCCATCGGATGCACTTGCAACATTCCACATTCACCCATTTTCCTTGGCACACAGAGTCTGTCAACATCGCTGCAAGGATGAAGGGCATGATTCATTGTCAATATTTTTCTGGTCTTCCTATCTGGGGCTTTTAGTTCTGCTTGAGTCCAGTCCACTATTCCAGCTGTGTATCTAATGACTGGAATTGCCCAGGAGTTGATTACCTTGATGGTATTTCCTCCATTGAGTTTGGACTTTAAGAACTTCTTCACTCTCTTGATGTATTCACTTCTAACCTTTTTCTTCACTTCATTCTGCTTGATTTTTTCAGCTTGAAGGATGCCTAGGTATTTGTAGTGTTGGAAGAAACATCCTTCTGGGTTCTGCTCCAAGTGGGGAAACAGACACTGGAAACATGGAGACTGCTTGGAAAGATGGTTTAATGGTGGACAGGATCACATGGCTTGAGTTCCTGAACAGAAAAGGGAGGAATACAGCGAGTCCACGGGTTTTTATGCTCTTTCTGGCTTTGCATTTCTTGGGGCCCCAAAAGAGTATCCTGATTGGTTGTCAGACTCCCAGGGGGTGGGGGTCTTAGCTAGCCTTGCTGGCTGATGGTCACATGTGCTTCCCAGGACACATGTGGTGAGTTTCTGCTGCTATTGTGTAGAGGCTAATCCTATCTTTGTTGGATCTTTGGCAATTCCTACTATGGCTCTGCCTGAAGGAGGTAGATCTTTGTTATGTAGAATAGACTGGCCCAGGCCTTAATGACCCATTGACAAAGGGTGGGGGCAGGAAGGTGGGAGCTGCTTCAAAACATGCTTATCCCAGGGAAATATAATATTCTGCCTTTTTCATATTTCCTAAAATATTTCACTCTTCCAGGAAAGGGGTGGGTGCTAACTTCCTACAGTAGTTATCTTCATCCAGACTTTTGATGTTATTTCCATAGGGCATCTTCATTCCTTTAGTTTTCACTATTTTTATAGCACTAGCACTTAGACTTATATACCGCCCCAGAGTGCTTTACAGCTCTCTCTGGGTGGTTTACAATGTCAGCATATTGCCCCCAACAATCTGGGTCCTCATTTTACTGACCTTTATGGAGGATGGAAGGCTGCTTCAACCTTGAGCCTGTCAGGATTGAACTCCAGGCTGTGGGCAGAGTTAGTCTGCAATACTGCATTCTAACCACTGTGCCACCAGGGATCTCCCACACACACACTTGATGGTGAGCATTGCATAGTTGTCCAGCCCAAACTCCATTGCAATATCTTGGCTGTATATATGGACAGTGTTGAGCAGCAATTCTATTTCAGATGGTATTTTTGCATACAGTTTCAGATGTCCATGTAAAAGAGGTGGGATAGCCTAGCAGATGTTTTTAATGTTTGATAGCCATGGCCTGAGTTATTCAGTATTGTTGACAGAGGAAACAGTGCAATGACAAATAGTAGTGCTGATAGTGAATCTCCTTGAAAGATCCCTCTCTTTATATTAACCTCTCCCAGTCTCTCACCATTGACCTGCAACTGTGTCTTCCCTTGTGCAATCAATCTTTGCAGAACGTTTCTGATGTTTCCATTGACTCCTGTTATTTCTAGCCACTTGATTATCCAATCATGTGGCAGGGAGTCAAATGCCATATTCAAGTTGGTCTTCGTTCTCTTGCAGTTTTCCAAAATCATCTTGTCAATTAGCAGTTGATCTTTTGTTCCTCTGCTGTTTGGGTAGTTTCCTTTTTGCTCAGATGGAAAGAGCTTCTTTTCAACTTGATGCTGTTAGACTGCATTATTATTATTATTATTATTATTATTATTATTATTATTATTATTATTATTATTATTATTATTATTCACAAACTTGACAGTATACACAGCAAACAAGATAACCATGCTGGATTTTGTATCTCAAATCACTAGTCGAACACTTCCCAAGCGTTTAGGACTGCGTGATGTATCGGCGGATTATGCGAGCAGATCCCAGTAAGGTGGCTTTCTGCAGCTGACCAATGGTGTTCTTGTCAGCGCCAATTGTTTTTAAGTGCTTGCCTAGGTCTTTAGGCACAGCACCCAGTGTGCCGAGTACCACTGGAACCACCTGCACTGGTTTATGCCAGAGTCTCTGCAATTCAATTGTCAAGTCCTGATATCTGGTGACTTTTTCAAGTTGTTTCTCATCGATTCTGCTGTCACCAGGATCTGCTGTCACCCACTGTGGGAATGCAGTGGCCATAGTACATGTATAGACCAGTTTAACTGGTTGGACACGTGTATGGAGTTTAGCACCGAAATAATCTGACTATGAAAAGCGGGTTCATATGGATACTCTCTGAAGGGCCCTATTCATTCTCTCTTTGTTCTTAACATAGACTGTATTAGCAAAGCCAGAGACATCCCTTCCTGCTACATTCCTGAGGGTTGAGGTAATCTCTGATAGCGGGGAGACGAGGAGATGGGCCTCTCGCCTGGTAGTAACTGACACCATATAGCCAGAGTTAAGTTTTGTTTTTTACACCTTAAGTATCGCTTTCCTAGAAATCACGTGATTTTCTGTAATTGGTAAGAATGTGAAACTTATATTGGAGAATATATGGATGTTTTTCTATCTCTTGTATGTAATATGAGATGTGTAGCCATAATAACGCCTTCTGATGACGCTGTATTTGGATAACTAATAAAAGAGATGGCAGGCTTTTGTTCTCTGCTCTCTCATCCCGAGAAAACACCTGTCCTTGTGTTTTTTCCTAATCTGGACTCATGAGAAGCCCACCAGGATGATTCCAACAACCCACGGGGTGCCGCCTTGACGTGGCGGGGGGCTTACCTGCTCCAATGAAGCTAAGAGCTGTGCTGGCGGTAGTGTAAACTACCAGCAGGTCCAACCATGTCAGAGAGATCTAGGCTGAGGAGCAGAACTGAGTGCACCCAACAACCCATGCAATGAATCATGGTGAAACACAACTGAACGAAGCCTATACCGGCTCGGTCGTCACCTGGGTTAACAAGGACTGCGTTGGATGTTGGGGAACCTGGGCATCCATCGATAAGTGGGCTACAGGCCAAGGGTCCCATAGCTGAGCAACCAGGGCATGGGTCTGCAGAGCTACTGGAAGAAGATGAACAACCTCAGAAGCGGCAGAAATACACCATGTCAGAGAACCGCAATGTAATGAAATGTTGTTGTTGTTGTTATTACAGTATACACAGCAAACAAGATGACCGTGCTGGATTTCGTATCCCAAATCACTAGTCGAACACTTCCCAAGCGTTTAGGACTGTGTGATGTATCGGCGGATTATGCGAGCAGATCCCAGTAAGGTGGCCTTCTGCAGCTGACCAATGGTGATCTTGTCAGCGCCAATTGTTTTTAAGTGCTTGCCTAGGTCTTTAGGCACAGCACCCAGTGTGCCGAGTACCACTGGAACCACCTGCACTGGTTTTATGCCAGAGTCTTTGCAGTTTGATTCTCAAGTCCTGATAACTGGTGACTTTTTCAAGTTGTTTCTTGTCGATTCTGCTGTCACCAGGTATGGCAATGTCGACGATCCACACTTTTTTCTTCTCCACAATCGTGATATCCGGGGTATTGTGTTCCAAAACTTTGTCAGTCTGTATTCAGAAGTCCCACAGTAGTTTTGCATGCTCATTTTCGACCACTTTTTCAGGCTTATGATCCCACCAGTTCTCTGCTACAGGCAGATGGTAGTTGTGATACAAGTTCCAGTGGACCATCTGAGCGACTGTGTTATGACGTTGTTTGTAGTCAGTCTGAGCTATTGACTTGCAACTGCTCAGTATATGATCAATGGTTTCATCCGCTTCTTTGCAGAGTCTGCATTTGGGGTCATCAGCAGATTTTTCTATTCTGGCTTTGATTACATTTGTTCTGATGGCTTGTTCCTGGGCTGCAAGTATCAAGCCTTCTGTCTCTTTCTTCAGTGTTCCGTTGATCAGCCATAACCAGGTCTTTTCCTTATCTACTTTTCCCTGGATCTTCTCAAGGAACTGTCCATGCAGTGCTTTGTTACACCAGCTGTCAGCCCGAGTTTGCATCGCTGTTTTCCTATATTGAGTCTTGGTTTGCTGCACTTTGAGCAGCTTCCTCTTGTTGACCTCCAGCAGAGCTGGTTCAACACTGTCTTTCACATAATCTGCCAGAGCATGCTTCTCTTCTTCGACTGTCTGCTTCACTTGCAGAAGTCCTCTGCCGCCTGCTTTTCTGGGCAAATATAGCCTGTCGACGTCACTACGCGGGTGCAGCACATAGTGTATGGTCATCAGTTTTCTTGTTTTCCTATCCAGGCTGTCCAGCTCTGCCTGTGTCCAGTTTACAATCCCAGCAGTATATCTGATGACGGGTATGGCCCAGGTATTTATAGCCTATTCATTAAACATGAAACTCAGTCAACTGAACATTTAAAAATGTGTCACAAATATGATTGACTGGTGCTAATGGTTGATAGGGGTTGCTGCCAGCGTCCTAGGTATCAACCAAGTATCTTTTAAAAATATATGATGTTCCGAGTAGTGCAGTTTTTTGCAGTTCCTCTGGTGTTATTGCAGGAAGTTGCACTTTCTTGATGTGTTTTGTAAAATTCTTGGACATGGTACCAAGTGCCCCGATGACAATGGGTATCACTGTTACATGTTTCATCCATAGCCATGTAGTTTCGATGGCCAGGTCATGATATTTCGTGATTTTTTCCAGTTCTTTTTCTTCGACTCTGGCGTCTCCTGGTACAGCGATATCGATAAACTGTACGCTTCGGTCCTCAACAACCGTTATATCTGGTGTGTTATGTTCCAAATGATGATCCGTCTGTATTCGAAAGTCCCACAAGAGCTTCACTGTCTCATTTTCGATAACTTTTTCCACTTTGTGCTCCCATGACTTTTCAGATACAGGTATGTCGTATTTTTTACATAATGACCAGTGGACTAATTTAGCAACTCGATCATGTCTAGCTTTGTAATCAGTTTGCACAATTTTGCTGCACTCACATATTAAGTGTGAAACAGTTTCAATTTTGTCATTGCAAAGTTGGCAGTTTTGATTGTCAGTGGATTTTTGTATCTTCACTTTCATGGCATTAGTTTGTAGTGCTTGTTCTTGAGCAGGAAGTATTAAACCTTCCATTTCTTTCTTGATGGTTCCTCTCTTAAGCCATGCCCATGTCAAGTTGTTATCACATTTTCCTTCAATGTTTTTCAAGTGCTGTCAATGCAGAGCTTTGGTTTTCCATCCACTTAATCTGTCATCCAACTGTTTTTCCTTATATTCTGCCTTTGTTTCTGTTGTTTTTATAATGTTCTCCATTTTCACAGCCTGCAGCAATCTTTCTGTGCTTTGGTCGGTGGTGGGTTTCTACCGGTTCACACCGGTTTGCATGAACTGGTAGCGGTAATTTGGCCTGGGTTGCTGAACCGGTAGCGACTGCTGTTGGCCACGCCCCAGAACCGGTCACCTGGTTGCCACTCGCTTGCCCCGCCTGCCAGCATGACGCTCGCTTGATGCTCACTCACCCGCTCGACGCTTGCCCCACCCATCCAAGCCCTATATATGCCTTTGCTTCGCCATGCAGCCCGCTAGTTGCCTCGCGACTCACTCCTCACGTGACCTCCCTGGCGGGACTTGCTTGTGTATGCACAGTCTGCTCTGCGGCTTGCTGAATTCGCTTTCCGCAGTGCCTGCCCCCCAAACAGAGCTGCCTCCTCCCGCCTACATTTAAGCACTAGCCTACCCCACCATCCCCGGGCTCGAGTAGGTCATGAAGCCTGCAGCGCTCGGCTAAGGCCTTGCTTGCTGCCCTCCCCCCTCCCCCCTCGTCCTCGAGTAGGTTGCGAAGCCACCTTGGCTCCATCCCAGGCAGGCCTAGGCTAATGTTAGTTTTCACCTTCCCCCCAGCCTCCAGTTTACCTTCAGGAGTCGAATCCCGAGCAGCTGGTTTGGTCGCCTGCCTGGCTGTAAGTGGAAGACATCCCATGGCTGCATCCATCTCATCGGTGAGCAACTGAATTTGCCTGCCTGCCTTTTACCTTCAATTGGATAAGTGGCTGGGTTTTTTTTCTTTATGCTTTAAAAAAAATGATTGTAATAATGTTCTTTTTAGGAATTTTTATTGTTTTTAGGAAACGTATTTTTTTAGGAAATAGAGTCACATATAATTTAGGAAATTTTAGCTGCTTTTATATGTTCAGCTTTGTGCAAGCTTTGTGCAAACTTTGTGAGATTTTATGTTTCTGTAGTGAGTGTGAATCACTACACAAACAAACAAAATCTCACAAAGTTTGCACAAAGCTGCACATATAAAAGCAAGCTATTGAGTCACATAAAACATGGTTGTGTTTTATGTGACTCAAATTCAATAGCTGCTTTCATATGTGCAGCTTTGTGAGATTTTGTGTGTGTGATAACTGGTTTTTGAGGTTCTGTAATTTTTGTGAGGTGGTTGCTTCTTGCAGCAACCACATTTTACATGACTCAATAGCTGCTTTCATATGTTCAGCTTTGTGAGCTCCTGCAGCTTGATGGGTTTTGTTTTTTTTATTGCAAAAGTTTTACAATTACATTTTCACCCCTTTTCCCCCCACCCTCAACCCACCCCAAACTTCCCAACCTCCCTAACCCACCCTAACCCTCCCCTCCCCCCAGACTTCCGCACAATATACTCATATCAGGTAAAAAAAACCCTCCTTTGTATAAAACTTGTATAAAACTTGAACCCCTCCCTCCCCCTTATAATTTTTCATCTTCATTACATTAAAATATTTCTATCTTAATATAACATTTTCAAATAAAAGCTATTTGATACTTCCTAGTTTGATATTTGTTCTGAACATAATCTATCCACTTTTTCCATTCCCATTCATAAGTCTCTTGTGAACAGTCTTTTAAATATGCTGAAATCTTCGCCATCTCTGCAAAACTGGCCATCTTCAAAATCCATTCTTCAATAGTGGGCAAAGCTTCATTCTTCCAGTATTTACCTATCAACAATCTCGCTGCTGTTATCATGTACAATATCAATTTTGTTTCACCCAATGTAAAACCCTTAACTATACCCAATAAAAACAATTGTGGAGAAAATTGAATTTTTTTCTTCAAAACATTCTGCATGACCCACCAAATTTTTATCCAAAAAGCCTTAACTTTCCTACAAGTCCACCAAACATGATAATATGTAGCATCTAAACAATCACATCTGCAACATTTTGGCTGAACATTAGGGTACATACACGACAATTTTTTGGGGTCTAAATGCCATCTATAAAACATTTTATAGAAATTTTCCCTCAAATTCTGCGACACTGTGAATTTAACATTCTGAACCCAAATTTTTTCCCATGTTTCCAACATCACTGGTTCCTCAAAATTTTGTGCCCACTTAATCATACAATCTTTAACCAATTCAGTTTCTGAATCCCTTTCTAACAAAACATTATAAAGCCTTTTAATATGCATTGGACCTTTCTCTTTTATGTGTCTAACCAATTCTTCCTCATGCAACATAATACCAGTTTTTTGGTCCTCTTTCCATCTCAATTGTAGTTGATTATATTGTAACCAAGTTAAGTTAATCCCTTCGTCCAACAGTGTCTGTAATGTCTTCAACTGCCATCTGCCCGCATCTGTAAAAAGAACCTCTTTGTATAAAACCCCCCCGAGTGACATTATATTTGTATTCCACATAATATGACCAAGATCCAGCCATAGCGGTATTTTATAATCCCATTTGAATCGGTGCTTCTTCCAAACTCTCATCAAAGAGTCTCTAAGTATATGGCTTTTAAATACTTTATCCACTTTGTTGTCATAAAATAAGTAAGCATGCCATCCAAATTCAAGATCAAAACTTTCTATATTCAGTATTCCAGTCTTTTTCCTTCCAAACCAATCACTTGCTTGCGTCAAAGCTGCTGCTTCATAATATAACTGTAGGTTTGGAAGTTTAAGGCCTCCCCTTTCTGGAACATCTTGCATAATTTTCAATTTCACTCTCGGTTTTTTCTCATTCCAGACAAACTTATTCACTCCAGTTTGCCACACTTTCAGTTGTTTATCACTTTTAAGCACCGGAATCATTTGAAACAGAAAAAGAAATCTTGGCAAAATGTTCATCTTAACTGCTGCTATTCTTCCAAGTAAAGACAGCTGCAGTTTTTTCCAAGTCTCCATATCTTTCTGCACCTCTCGCCACAACACCTCATAATTATTTTGAAACAGTTTCATATTTGATTCTGCAACCTGAACTCCTAGATATTTTACCTTTGGTACAATCTCAAAATCTGCCCTCCTTTCAAGCTCGTGTTTACGATCTTGTGTCATATTTTTAACTATCATCTTAGTTTTTTTCTGGTTCAGTCTAAAACCTGAAACTTTACCATAGTCTTGTATAATGTCCTTCATCTGGATTATTGATTCCATTGGCTGTGTTAGGGTAATGACCAGATCATCTGCAAATGCCTTTATTCTGTAATCCTCTTGCCTTATCATTATACCTTTCAAGATATTAGAGTCCCGTATTGTATTTAACAAGACTTCTAGTGTTAGAATAAATAACAGTGGGGATAACGGACATCCCTGTCTTGTTCCTTTTTCAATTTTAAACTCTGTTGTCAAACTTCCATTAATAATAATCTGTGCCTTTTGCTCTTGGTAAATTGCTGAAACCGCCTGTATAAATTGGTCCCCAAAGTCCATCTTTTTTAAAGTCTTTAATAGAAAATTCCAATCCACTCTATCAAAGGCCTTTTCCGCATCCAAAAAGACCAGCACTGCAGGTACCTGTTTATTCCTCTCAAGATATTCCAATAAGTCTATTACTTGCCTTACATTATCCTTCATATATCTACCCTCGATAAATCCCGCTTGATCATCATGAATCACCTTTTGGATTACTGGCATCAACCTGTTGGCTAGTACTTTTGCATAAATTTTATAATCAGTATTCAGAAGAGATATTGGTCTATAATTCTCCGGTTTTTTAGGACCTGCTTGCTCTTTTGGTATCAAAGAAATATAAACTGTTGTCCATGATGGGGGTATTTTACCCCCTTGTTGAATATTACAAAATAGATCTCTAAGTTGTTCCACCATTTCTGCTTGCAAAGTTTTATAATACACTGCCGTCAAACCATCCGTTCCAGGAGCTTTAGCTGTTTTTAATTGTTTAATTGCTACTATTATCTCCTCCTCTGTTATAGGATAATTCATTCTTTCCTTTTGTTGGTCAGTAATTTTTGTAACTCTTTTATTATCTAAGTATTTTTCTATAAGTCCATTCTGCACTTCATCTTTAGCATATAGTTTAGTATAATAGTCCACGAAAGCTTCTTTAATTAATTTTTGTTGAAAGATTTCTTTCCCTCCAATATCAATACTATCAATAGTCCGTGAGTTCCTGCAGCTTGATGGGTTTTGATGTGTTTCTGAATGCCCTGGGTTTTGTTTTCCTGTTTTCCTGGGTTAATCTTGGTCCCAGGTCTTTTGTCTTTCCTATCCTGGGGGTTAATTCTGCCAGGAAAGGGGAAATGGGGAAATGGGGAGTTCCAGGTGAGTTATTTTTAGCCTGATTCCCCTTATCTTAATGGCTGTAATTAAGTGTTCCATTCAGCTGGTGCTTTTGCCTGGGGTTTTCTTAAAGGGGGAAGGGCTGGCTTGAGTTTCTTGGCACTGTTTTCTGAGGTTTCTGGTGCTGTGAGGTTTCTGGCACTGTCCTTTTGGGGTATACTATACTTCCCACAATGCCTTGATGATGGTTTTTATTCCAGTGGCTTTGTCTTTCCTGTCCTTAGGGTTAGGGAAAAAACTGGTTTTATCTGCAGTCTTTTGGGGAAAACCTGTTGTTATTCTTTTGGTGTTTTCCTGGCACTGTCCTAGTTTTGGGAGGCCCGGGGGTGTATGGTCCCGCAGTTATCTACACATTAATCATAATCAAATACTAATATTATTTGCTTATCCATTTTAGTGAACTTTCCTTATATAATTGGTGTTTTCTTTTATACTTTTCAATTTCTAACATCTGTTTCTGTTAGTTAGCCATTGCTAAAACAAATCCCACGTTAAAAAGTATTCCAAGCCTTCTCCTTAATTTAAATTGTTAATTTATTCATTTCTGCACATTCCAATATTTTTTATTCATTTTCATATCTTTGTTTTTCCACTGTTGTGCAAACACAAATCTAGCAGCTGTTAACATGTGTAAAATTAAATAAGTATTCCCTTTAAAATACCCAACAATATATTTCTGGTTTTAAATCCATATCTTGCTTTACCATTGTTTCTAACCATGATTACACCACTAACTCTGGAATAGCTACTTGACTTTTACTGACCTAAATACTCAACCTAATTCATATATTCCTATTTTTTGAACTGAGGAATAAATTTCATGAAAAAGAATTCAGTATTGCTCTGTGAACGTACCTATGAAATCATTCTTCTTGATCTAACTTCTTGGCTGAAACACTTTATCTTTCTTGTTTGTTGGACCCCAATCACATCCTGAAAAGATTGTACATTGTTGGGTGAAAACAGAGATCCCTTCTGTTACCTTTAGTCCTCAGCTTACAACCACAATCAAGTCCAAAGCACAATATTGTTTTTTTTTTCTTTTCTTTTGCAGTAGTAGCCTTTAACAGGATGAAAAAGCAACAGAGTTTGACCTCTTTCTTCACCAAGAGTCCAAGACTGGAACAATCAGATACAGCAGTATTGGATCCAAAACCGTCACAAGCACCACTGCCACCACTTGAACGTGGAGAAAGCAGCAAGTCAATCTCCTCAACTGAAAGTCTTCCTGATCTTCCTGACTTCTGGACATTGCAGCAATATAGCAACTTCCAAAAGAAGTATCAGGGACTGGAAGTTTCAAACAAAAAATTAGGTTGTAAGTACTGCGCGAAACATGAGTTTGAATTAGAGAAAGGTGTTCATGTTTCCAGATAATGAAAACATTTCAAGATTGAGGCAGCAGGGACAGAGGTACAGCAAGCATCTCTTAGGGAAAAAAATGAAAGAACATTTTACATCAAAATCTCACACCATTTGCAGAGACAACATAAAACAACGGGAGCAGGATGCTATAACAAAATCAGTAGATAGGTCAACTGAAAAACATTTATCTACTACTCTTAGAGTATTTATTACAGTTTACAGTCTGGCACAAGGATGTAAACCATTTTCAGACATAGAAGGAGAGGTAGTGTAGGAAGTTAGCACCCCACCCCTTTCCTGGAAGAATATTAAAAAGGCAGAATATTATATTTCCCTGGATGAGAAATGGAGAAACATGTTTTAAAGACAAAGTAGCTTCCTGCCTCCCCCCCCCCACACACACCTTTGTTAATGGGCCAGAGGCAGAAACTCAATTCCCTCCCATCTTTGTCAATGGACCATCATTTGCAACACAATAGGACCCATCTAGGACAGAAACTCACCACATGGCACCTGGGAAGATTACATCAGCCAGCAAGGCTAGCTAAGACCCCCACCCCCTGGGAGTCTGACAACCAATCAAGATACTCTTTCAGGACCCCAGGAAGTTCAAAGCCAGAGAAAGCATAAAACCCGGGGACTCGCTGTATCTCACCCTTTTTCTGTTCAGGAACTCAAGCCATGTGATCCTGTCCACCATTAAACCATCTTTCCAAGCAGTCTCCATGTTTCCAGTGTCTCTTTCCCCACTTGGAGCAGAACCCAGAAGGATATTTCTTCCAACAATTTGGCACCCCAGATGGGACTCCAAGCTAATCTAACCAATGGACATGGCCCAGGTAAGCCTCCCTTGCTAGCAGCAGACCCATTGAGTCTGTGGGCAAGTTTTCCTGGACCTTGGCCATTTGGAACTAGGTTTTAAAGGGGTTTTGAGTGTTGAGCTCAAAGGCTGCTTGGAAAGAAGGTGAGTACCTCTACATTTTAATTTAAAGCATGGGAAATGTGTGTATGTCTCTCTGTATGTGAGGACCCTTCTCCCAATCACAGCTGGATCTTGCTTCCTCTGTGCATTTCCTAACCGCAGAAAGACCAACAGTCTGGAGAGCATGGGGGTTTTGCCAGAGCACAGGACCTTCTGTTAGGGAAGGAGGAAGTGTGTGGGGGGGATTCCATCTGGAAAACAGTCTGATTTCACCTCTTTGAGTGACCTCTAGCCGCACCTCTGCCTACTGCTAGCTCCACCGAGCTGTGACTGGAAGGATAGAGAAAGCAAGGGGGGGGTCGCCAAACGTGGAACTTTGTGTTTAAAAGGAATGGAAGCCGAGCGAAAGCCAAGCGAAAGTGAAAGGGGAATTAAAAGTAGAAAAAGGAGTCCCCAGTGTATTCCAAGAAAGCAGCCCAGAGTATATGTGTATTGAAGTGGGGGAGGTGCTAGTACTATCTGTAGGGGCAGCCAAGTCCTCCTGGATCTCTTTTTGATTCAAAAACCTAGCAGAATTCCCTAAATAGGAAGGGGCCCGTACTTCATGAGGGAATCAAAGTCCTTCCCAGAACCTTTTTTCTGAAAACCGAAGGAGTGTCGCCCGGCTACAGCCAAAGTGAACCTTACATTCCAAGGACCATGGAAAGCAGTGGCTCAAGGGTGATGGGAAATCCCCTGAAAGAGTTGATTGTGGCCTAGGATGCCAGGCGGATGCCAATGTTACCTGGCATGAGCAAAAGGAAAGCTCGGAAATTGTGCAAAAAATGGGCTATGCTAAGAGAGAACACGGGGAGACAAATTTGGCTAAATAAAGGTACTTAAAGGAAAAGGGAAATGTATAAATAGGAATGTTGGGGGTTTTGTTTGTTTTGTCTGTTTGTCTCTTTCTCTGTCTTCTATGCAACCATGTGATATGTTTAAGATTTGTGCCTTCCCTAATTTAACTGAGATTTATGGCGGGAATGATCAGTGTGTGTGTAAATCTCAGAGTTCTGTTTTCTTCTCTTTGTCCTCCTTGTTTTTGTGTGTGTGTGTCTAAGTCTTTGTGCGCCCTCGAGGTAATTGTAACTGTAAAATGTATCTGATCCCTAGAGACAAGAATTTTAAATTGTTAGAGAAAAAAAGAAGGTTGAAACAGTGAAAAATGGGGGAGAGAGAGAAAAAAGAAAGAGCCTTTACCCTGTGTTTGTCTGGCCAACAAGAACAGAGTAAAGAGAACTTTTCATTTTCATCTTTTTTTTTCTCCTTCCCTCTCTGTATCTTAAAGTAACAACTCAAGTTTATGAGGAAACGTTTTAAGTTCATTTACAAGAAAAAAAAATCAGTCTTGCACTCACTGTATGTGTTTAAATGGTTTTACCTGTTCATCTTTTTCCCGAAGTATGTGAATCCAGTTTTTTCTTTCTCATCTGTTGTGTCTCCATTTTGTGGAAACTGCATTATCTGTTTAGTAACTGCAATACTGATGTGTTGTTGTTTCTTTTCAAACTCTGCCTGCAAGCTATCTACCCCCCCATCTCTAATCCTGTTACAATGCCTTTCCTGGGAAGATTACCTACACAAGGGGGGGAGGGGACCCTGTTCTAATGTCTTTCAGCCCTGAACAAATGACTCTACAACCTGTGAAAGCAGAGCACATGGATCCAGATGCTGCCTCCAGAGGAGACCCTCCATCTGTTTGAACCAGGAATTGGGTTTGAATCCAGCCTCCACTGAAAGTCATCACAGGAACCAGAGTGGGGCAGACCTTCCCAAGCCTGACTGACCAGCCTTACCACCAAGCACGTCACCCAGCAGACATGAAAAAAAAGACCCTGAGTTGTATAAAGACCAAAAGACTCTTTTCAATCCCCAGAAGACACTCTGGAGAGACTATGGGGGAGGGTGGAAATTCATTGTAAGGTTTTCTTTCTTGTCCCATTTATATTGTAATCAGTTTATTGTAAGAATTGTATTTGGGAGTGGTTGCCACAGCAAGTTATGTACACCTTAGATTTCTGTCTGGTGGGGAGGAGAAATATGTCCAAAATGTTTGTATTGCCTGTATTGTAAAAGTAGCTGCATACACATGCACACATAGAGAGACACACTATTCAGAATTAGACTGAAACTATTCTCTTCACTTACCTCCACACAAAGCTTCTCCTAGGTTGATTTTTGCTCTGTGGCACTAAAAGCCCAAGGAGTCATATCTCCCTGCTAATTCCATGGGGGAGGGGGCAATCTCCCTCAGGCAATTCCCTCACTTGAAGAGATAGCAGAAAAGTGATATCCAAAACCCAAGCCCTGACTGTGACTCACAAATGATGCTGCCCAGTTGCCCAGTAAAGAAAGATATGTTGCATTGGTGGTCTCATGAGTAGAAGTCCCAGGGCTCATTGTGTGTAATTAAAAAAAAGAAAAAAGAAAAAAAAGCCTGGATTGCACAGACTAACCTCAATTAGGACTCACAAATCCTGGATGCACTAAAGTAAGAGCTAGGGCAGGTTCAAGTAACCATCCCTTGGAAATGGGCAGCCTGCAATTTAAAGGAAAATCATGGCTGTGAAAAATTTTGGGACGTGTGCTTGCTTGAAATCTGACTGGAAGCTCACAGAAAGCGATATCTGAAATCTGAAATTAATTGGCATAGAAATTGGATACTGTAAAATTCTTACCAGAACTTTTCTCCTGGCTGCTAGACCTTCATGGTTGAAAGCTTTTGGAAGCCACTGAAGGAATCCCTTTTCTGTTGCCCCTATCCATACCTTCCCCTTTGCATAAAACAATTAAAAGCACCCATCAAGTCTCCCTGATCTGATCAGTTTTAATCTTTTGCCAAGAACTTGTTTCAAAACTCACGTTTTGAAAAAAAAAAGTAGGGATTGTAGGAAGTTAGCACCCCACCCCTTTCCTGGAAGAATGAAATATTTTAGGAAATATTAAAAAGGCAGAATATTATATTTCCCTGGATGAGAAATGGAGAAACATGTTTTAAAGACAAAGTAGCTTCCTGCCTCCCCCCCCCACACCTTTGTTAATGGGCCAAAGGCAGAAACTCAATTCCCTCCCATCTTTGTCAATGGACCATCATTTGCAAAAACAATAGGACCCATCTAGGACAGAAACTCACCACATGGCACCTGGGAAGATTACATCAGCCAGCAAGGCTAGCTAAGACCCCCAACCCCTGGGAGTCTGACAACCAATCAGGATACTCTTTCGGGGCCCCAGGAAGTTCAAAGCCAGAGAAAGCATAAAACCCGGGGACTCGCTGTATCTCACCCTTTTTCTGTTCAGGAACTCAAGAAATGTGATCCTGTCCACCATTAAAACATCTTTCCAAGCAGTCTCCATGTTTCCAGTGTCTCTTTCCCCACTTGGAGCAGAACCCAGAAGGATATTTCTTCCAACAGTAGAATTGCTAACTACAATTGGAGTAGATCAGGGGTGGGTTCTACTTACCTTTACTACCGGTTCGCAACGGGATTGCGTGCGCAAGCCAAGCTTCTGCGCATGCGCAGATCGCCTTTGACGACATCCAGGGCGGTGGGCGGAGCCTCCCGCTGGTTTTACTACCGGTTCTTGCAAACCGGTCTGAACTGGGGGCAACCCACCACTGGAGTAGATCTGGGAGTAGGATTGCATTCACGGAGAACTGCAGTGAAAATAATTGATTTCATTGCAAAAGAAATTATAACCGAAATGTTTATCAGCATTATTGCACAGAATCTGAAAGTGTGTTTGATCATTGACGAAGCCTCAACGCTATCATGCAAACCGGTTGTGATAGTTTTCATAAAAGTTGAGGATTCAGATAACCCACCAACAGTTTTTCTTGAGCTTGTTGAATTGGAAAAACAAGATGCAGAAACAATATGTACTTCAGTTATGGAGAGTTTACATAAGGTTGGGTTTACTACGGACTATCTACAAAAAAATTTAATAGCATTTTGCTCTGATGGTGCCAGCGTTATGCTTGGGAGAAAATCTGGAGTGAGCACTAGAACAGCAAAAGAGTTTCCAAACATCATTATATGGCACTGTTTAAACCATCGCCTCCAACTTGTTTTAGATGACTCCATAAAGGGCATTAAGCAACTAAACCACTTTAAAATATTTATTGACAAGATACACACCACTTTTTATAAATCCTGTAAGAGCCAGACGGAACTTTTCAACATATCTGAACAACTTGGACTTGAAATCGTAAAGATTGGTAGAGTTTTGGGACCAAGATGGGCTGCCTGTAGTTTGAGGTCAACCGTAGCTGTGTGGCGTGCTTAACCAGTGCTACATCAGTATTTTCATGCGAATGAAAAATACTCGGGTATGGGGGACTTCTGGTTGGTGACTCGTGGTGTTATAGCGTGGTGAGAGTGATCGCTCTCTCCCACTGCCACTTAATGCAACGTTTTGGGGACCGTTCGAGGCGTGGAAGCCTGGAGGGCTTCGCGGACAATAGTGGGGCTTCGGTGAGTTGAGTGGCGGAGCGCAAACCCACCCGGCGCGACCGATTTCCACTGTCAAGCTAACGGGGCGCGTCTGCCTCTTAATGGCAGACCTGAAGCCACGATAGCCAACAAGAGGGGAAGCAAAGATTCCGGGAAAGAGAGGCGAGTACACCAGCAACCACTTTCTCCAGAGCGCGCTTGAGATCGGGAGATCGGATAAAGCTTCGCTGGCCGGGTCGGAGTGGAAGGGCTCAAAAGAGGAAAAAAGCGGTGACTGAAAGAAAGGAGGAGGATTGACAGCTAAAAAGATTGCAGACAGGCTGGCAAGAAAGAAGGAGGAAAGATCGGCAAGCGGACCAGCAGCACTACCTTTTTGGATTTAATTTGCTGCATAGATCGAGCTCTAAGGACGTGGGGAAGAGATTCTGCTGACTGGAGAGGAGACCGACCGGAAATTTAGGACCGGAAGTGCAACCATACTTGATACCAATGAGAGGAATAACGAAGAGCCAGAGAGGAAGGAAGGAGCACCAGGAAGAGAACAACGGAATAATTAAACTTATTTTTTACAAGGTGTTGGAGATCCTGAAGAAGCGAGAAGTAGAAGGGTGATATTAAATCAATGTACTTTCTCGCATAGACTCTAATAAGTGTGGTACTTGAAGGGACTAAGAAGACCTGAATTTAAATCTGTATTAATACATATTGTTATTACTTTAAAAATAGTCTAAGACTAAGACTATAATATATACATATTTATTCTTCTTTTTTTCCCCTTTCTACACATTTAAAGTATTCAAAATATTTATATAAGTATTTAAATTATTCAAAGTATTTATATATTCAAAGTATTAAAAGCAGTAATACAACATAGCTAATTAATATATCTAAATACCTGTATAGACATATTAGAACCTATTATTTTCTATTTATTTACCTATTTATATACCTACCTATATACCTATTTATATATATATTTATTTAACTATTTACTTATTTATATATCTATCATTTATTTATCAGCTACTCTTTATGTCTTGTTTTTCTATTTTTCATGGCTGTGAGCATAGAGTGGCTATTGATTGACTATTGATTGACTATTGTGTTTAATATTATTAAGGATTAACTTTATAAAATAATGATTTAATTTATAACATCAATTAATTAAGGGTCTACTGATTGGACATTGAGTATTAATTTATTGATAATATATATTGGTATTTTCTTTCTAAGAATTGAGAATCTAATTAATTGATAATTAGGAGTTGAGCTAAATTAGAAACACAGTTTTCAAATAATGATTAGTCAACAAAGCTAAGTAGTGGGCAGCATAGTGGAGAAAAGGTCGATTATATCATTTCTACTTGTCTTGTAAATTGGGAATATCTTATAAAAAAAAATTCTTTTCTTTAGTACTGTTAAACTAAGCAAGGGAAGTCAATTAGTGGATGACGGTTTGGAGGAACATAGAAAGGATAGTCAAAGAACAGGCAAAAGTGCTTAGGGAGATGACAAGTTTTGCATCCACTGCGGCAAAAACAGGAAAGAAAGTAACCTCCAGCGTCTCAAGTCCCACAATTATAATGTCATCCCCTGCAACCCAAAAATCGATGGAAGGGCTACCAAAAATTGAGAAAACATCAGTGATCCCAACAATGCAAGCGATGCAGGCATCATTAGCAATGATTCAAGAGACAATGCTCTTAATGCAAGAGAAAATGTCTAATAATCATCAGGAAATGAAAACAGACATACAAGGCATTGACCAGAAAATGGGTGACATACAACAAGCCATTCTAAAGAACGAACAGAGAATACAAAAAATAGAATCTAAGGTGGAACAACAAGAGAAAGATTTAGAGACAGTAGATCAAAAATTAATGGCCCAGAATAGGGATCTGGAGGAATCGATTACGCAGTTGGAAATGGACAAGGCCTCTTTCTATCTACGTTTCCAAAACGTTACAGAAGACAAGGACGAAAATTTAGGACAAGTAATGGCGGAATTAATAGCGGAGGTGCTCCAACAGGATCCAAACGACATAATAAAAGAATTGGACGAGGTGTACAGAATACAGACGAATTACGCTAGACGGAACAAACTACCCAGAGAGGTACATATAAGGTTCACACGAAAGAAAGTTAAGGATATCTTTTATAAAATGGTAAAAGAAGAACCGATTAATTATAAGGAAAAGGAGGTGATTGTTCTGAAGCAAGTGCCGAGGAGGGTGAGAGAACAACGAAGAGACTACAGATTCCTGGCCACACAGCTGAATAAAAGGAATATACTTTTTAGATGGAGCTTGCCGGAGGGTATGCTGATTACCTGGCAAGGGAGGAGAATTAAAATAAATAGTCTGGTGGAGGCTCAAGAATTCCTTGACCAACTGAGAGGGTCAGAAGACGAACAAAGTAGCAAAGAGGAACTGGAAGCTGCTACTACAGAAGAAGAACTCACCCAAAGAAGATCCCAAGAAGAGGTCCCGACGGGGAAAGAGAGCACGGAGGAGAAAGAAAAGGAAGAGAAAGAAAGTAGCGAAGCAGGGAAGAAACAAAGACCTCAAAGAGCAGTTCGAGCTAATACAAACCTCAAATTTAAGTAAATCAATACAAGGCAACAAGGATGGACGATTGGAAAATCCTATCGATTAATGTAAATGGACTTAACGATCATAAAAAAAGAAAAACCTTCTTTAACAAATTAGTTATACAAAATGCAGACATAGTCTGCCTTCAGGAGGTACACATTAAACAAGAACACATAAAATATTTGGAACATAAAAAATTGGGGAACCTTTATACCTCTTTAGCCATGAAGAAAAAGAGAGGGGTGGCACTATATATTAGAAAAGAGATAAAGACAGAATTGAAATATGCAGACCCCAAAGGTAGATTACTAATTGTTGAAATTGAGAGGGGCAATTCGGCAATATTAATAGCAGCGATCTATGCCCCAAACAAAAATTTGAAAGAGTTTTATAACAAAACAAGAGAAATAATAAGAGGATTGGATAACAACAATATCTGTATCATTGGGGATTTCAACGGAGTGGCAGATGCGTACAAAGATCACAAAAGACCCAGAGGTCAAAAGAAAATAAGGAAAAATTTACCAAAAACTTTCTTCGACTTAGTGGATGAATTAAACCTTGTAGATATCTGGCGAACACTACACCCCAATAAGAGACAATACACCTTTTATTCTAACCCCAATAAATCATGGTCTAGAATAGACATGATGTGGGTAAGCAGGAACTTGGGCATGGACATTGCGTCAGCGGAAATCTTACCCAATACCTGGGCAGACCACAATCCACTGGAAATCAGATGGAAAAGTAGATATAAGAGAAAAAACACAAGATGGAGAATGAATACACAATTTTTGCGAGAAAAAAAAATATTGATAAAGTCAAGAGGGAGTTAGAAATCTTTTTTGAAGAAAATGAAAAAGAACCAATGGACCGGGGGATAATTTGGGATACGATGAAGGCCTATTTAAGAGGCCTAATGATATCATACGGAGCATACAGAAATAAAGAGAGGAGAGAAACTCAAAGAATATTGCTAGAAGAACTGGCAAAGGCAGAGAAAGAGGCGCAACAAAACCCTGACAATGAAACAACAAAAGAAAACTGGATGAACATTCGTCACAAATTAAATATAATAGATCAAGAAAAACTAGCATATAATATTAAGAGAACAAAACAATATTACTTCGAGAATGCCAACAAGCCAGGAAGGTGGTTATCCTACAGAATCAAAAAAGAGAGAGAGAAAGGAATTATTCTCCAACTAGAAGACACCGAAGGCCATATCACAACTAAAGAAGAAGAAAAATTGGAAATAGCATGCGAATTCTATGCGTCTTTATATAAAGAAGAAGATATACCCAAAGAGAAAGTAAAACAATATTTATTGGAGCAGGGAATGCCACAGATTGGAGAGGAGGAAAAAGAGATGTTGAACAAAGAGATCACATTAACAGAGTTAAAGACTGCAATTGCCAAATTGAAAAAGAACAAATCTCCGGGCCCGGATGGATTCCCAGGGGAATTATACAAAAATTTAGAACTAGAAGACATTCTACTCCCAAGAATGCTCCAAATTTTTAATGAGGCCTTAATGAAAAACAAAATACCAGAATCTTGGAGAGAGGCCTATATTACACTTTTACCAAAAGAAGGATCGGATACCAAATTGATACAGAATTATAGGCCAATTTCACTTCTCAATACTGATTATAAAATATACATGAATATATTAGCGGAAACATTAAAAAGAATTCTCAATAAGATAATACATAGCGATCAGAATGGATTCCTCCCAGGGAGGCAAATTAGGAATAACACAAGGACGATTCTGGATGTGATAGAATATTATGAGGAACACCCGGAAAAAGAGGTGGCATTAGTTTTTTTAGACGCACAGAAGGCTTTCGACAATTTGAACTGGGAGTTTATAAAGCAACAACTGAACATAATGGGATTTGGACAAAATTTTACAAATACAATAAATACGATTTATGAAAAGCAAAAGGCCAATATTTTAGTAAACGGTGAGCTTACCAAAACATTTCAGATCAGCAAAGGAGTAAGACAGGGATGCCCAATGTCACCACTTTTGTACATATTGGCATTAGAAGTGTTATTGAAGAAGATTAGAGAGAGTGATCAAATCAAAGGGCTTAAAATCAGGAAGGAAACATATAAAGTTCAAGCGTTTGCGGACGACGTTGTCCTAATTATGGAAGAACCGGTGGAAACAGGCATACAAATATTGGAAACACTCGATAAATATGGAGAAGTAGCAGGACTCAAATTAAATAAATCTAAAACCAAAATGCTCACCAAAAATATGACGAAAAACCAGAAAGATGCCCTGGAGGAATCTATGGGAATCCAAATTGTGAAAAAAGTTAAATATTTGGGAGTATGGATCTCAACAAAGTACCTGGCCCTCAAAGAGGACAATTATGTCCCCTTGGTAAAAAGCATAAAACAAGATTTAGAGAAGTGGGGGAAGTTACAAATTTCCTTCCTTGGGAGGATAGTGACAATTAAAATGAGCATCTTACCCAAATTGTTGTACCTGTTCCAAACAGCGCCAATTAAATTTGATAAAAAAATTTTTAGTGAACTTAATACTACTATTAGGAAGTTTATTTGGGGAGGAAAAAAGCCAAGAATAGCAATTAGGAGCTTACAAGATAAAAAAAATAGAGGAGGGCTTGGATTACCAATATGAGAAACATATCACAAAGCAGCAATTCTTGTTTGGTTAAAAGAATGGGCGACGTTAGCGAACAAAAGAATTCTAACGCTAGAAGGGCATGATCTCCAGATGGGTTGGCATGCCTATTTATGGGAAACCGGGAAAAAAACCAAAACACATTTCAACAAACATAATGTCAGCGTTCCAAATTAGGCTCTCTTCCAGCGCTGACATAACAAGATGAACTTTTACCTAGTTTTGTATGTACAGATAGTGTTTCCTGGGAGACGAGGGTGGGGGCTACATTCCTGTGAAAAGAACGTGCCGGGAGGTAGAGATGGATCTGCATGATGGCCAATGGGACATTGGGGTTGGAGAGCGGAAGAGGAGGGGGTTGGAAGGAGGGGCCAGTTTGGCTGCAAAAATGAAATCAGGATTGTCGGCTTTTTATGTTCTTAAATAAAAATGTTTCATTAGAGAGATTGCGCTTGAAAATGAAACTCATTTAAGATAGCACCGAAACCTGACAGACAGCCAAACTCTCCTCCAAATCCAGGCTGGCTGAGTTTAAATCATCCCGTTCCCTCCCAGACATCTGGTCAGACGGACTATGGCTGAAGCCAAGCTCTCGGAGGAAAGCCTGCTTCAAGAAACGGGAGGAGCAGAAGCGGTCGTGATTCCAGCCAACTTGGAAAATACAAAGGTAAAAGATAAAGAAAAACCCCTAAGTGAATTGGGAAGGGCGAGCTGGGGATGGGAATGGCAGCGAAGCCCAGACAAGGCAGCACCTCCCCACCCCAGGATGAGAGACGAGGCAGAGGACTACCAACACCAAGGCTGGCCCTCCAGAGCTCAGCACAGAGAGGAGAGGGCAGAGAGGGAGGAACCACCCCAGTTCAGAGGGAAATTCGATGGTGACCCAGACAACCTCATCCAATTCCTCGATTCAGCTGAGATATACATAGAGCGGTTCGGACACCTCTACCCTTTCCCCAGAGCCCTAGTGAATGCTATCTCGGAAGGGCTGGAGGGAGAAGCAAAGAGGTGGTCAGCATCACTCTACAAATACAGGGCCCCCCAGCTACAAAATGCGGATGGGTTCTTGCAACTATTGAGAGCCCGTTATGAGGAGGAGGAGGAGGACCCCTATGTGGAAGACGAGCTCAGAAACCTAATGCAGAGGGGGAAGCCTATCAGAGAGCATATCCGTGAATTCAGGAGAGTCATTGGGACACTGCCTCCCCTACCAGAGCGATTGCTGGTGTATTTTTTTAGAACAAGCCTAGATAAAAGAATTTCCCAAGTGACTGCCTATCGTGACATCCCAAACCGACTCGCTGAATGGTTCCGGGTAGCGATAAAAGTCGACAGAGGGCTGCGGGCGAGTGACACGTCAAAACCACCAGAGGAAAAGGAGAGAGGCCGACCAGACCAGGGGCCACTCAACAGACGAGAAACCCCAACATCACAGCCCTCCTACAGACCAACTGCCCCACGGAGCCCACTGAAATGCTACAGATGTGGAGGAAGCGGCCACATAGCAGCAAGATGTGGAACGCCTAGACCGGGACCAGCTCCACCACCCAAAGCACGACCGGAACGAGGGCCCAAGCGCGTCACCCACGTACCGCGGGAAGCTCCCCAAATCCCTGAGTTTTTCGCTCATCTGACCGAAACCAGAGGAATCCCAGTGGAGGGAGATCAGTCCCCCGAACCCTATGACACAGAAGACGAAGGCGAGGATGACCCGATGGTGAGTGGACCCGTCCATCCTTTTCTTTTCCCCATACGCCTAACAGCCCCCAAAACAGGGGCCCAAGAGACTTTCCAAGCCCTAATAGACTCGGGTAGCACACGGTGCCTAATCAACCTACCCACAGTTCTAAAATTGGGAATCCGAGCTAAACAGCTCAAACAACCAATTCGCTTCGAGCAAGTTGATGGGTCCCTAGTGGGAGGAACGTACGCCACACACTTGACTGAACCCGTGAGACTAGAACTCGCAGATCACTGGGAGACGATCCGCTTCATAATAGCCCCCAAGATGACAGAACCAGTCATATTGGGACTCTCATGGCTCGACAAATGGGGCCCAATCATTTGGTGGCAAGAGGGAACCCGCAGGCTGAGAATAGCAAAGGGGCTGATGAGACTAATCTTGTTGTGTTTTCCCTATGGGATAGGTGATGTCGCAGAAGTGAAGGGAGAGGGGCCGGATGTCAGCGTTCCAAATTAGACTCTCTTCCAGCGCTGACATAACAAGATGAACTTTTACCTAGTTTTGTATGTACAGATAGTGTTTCCTGGGAGACGAGGGTGGGGGCTACATTCCTGTGAAAAGAACGTGCCGGGAGGTAGAGATGGATCTGCATGATGGCCAATGGGACATTGGGGTTGGAGAGCGGAAGAGGAGGGGGTTGGAAGGAGGGGCCAGTTTGGCTGCAAAAATGAAATCAGGATTGTCGGCTTTTTATGTTCTTAAATAAAAATGTTTCATTAGAGAGATTGCGCTTGAAAATGAAACTCATTTAAGATAGCACCGAAACCTGACACATAAATTGAGGGACATATTGAAGTCAACGTGGGAAGAAATAAGACGAAAACACTACACTAAAATTCCCAGCTGGCATTCAACCATGGAGGCGATAATTTACCCAAATGTCCTGGACTATGGTAAAACTGTAAAATATAAAGAAATCCTAGATGAGGCAGGGAACCTCAAAACATTAGAACAATTAAAAGAACAGGGCACTTTTGTTGAATGGTGGACATACGCACAGATAAAATCAAGATACAAAAAAGATAAAGAACAATACGGTATAGAAATGGGAAGCAAAGATTTTGATAAAATTTGGATGGGTACAGATAATAAATTATTAGCTAAAATATACAACTATTTAGTAGAATATGACCTGATGGAAGAAGTGGTTAAAGGCCCAATGCTAGCATGGGCCAAAAACATTGGGAAAAACATAAATCTGGAAGAATGGGATCAAATATGGAACAACAATATAAAACTTACCAAGGCAACTACTTACAAGGAGAACCAGTATAAGATGATTTATAGGTGGCACCTAGCACCAGCTAGGATTGCCAAGATTTACCCTAACTCAAACCCAAAGTGTTGGAAGTGTGGACACCAGCAAGGTACCTTTTACCACCTTTTACCAAAAAAATATTGGAAGATGATTTGCAATTGGCTTTCAGAAATAATAGGTGAAACCTTTGAATTAGACCCTAAAACACTTCTCCTGGGAATCCTTAAAACGGAAATGGCAAAAAAGAAGAAATACTTGGCAGTGCATATAATAACAGCAGCAAGAATCGCTTTCGCTCAACAATGGAAAGAGAAAAATATACCAACTAAGGGACAAGTAATCGGCAAAATAATGGAATGTGCCGAGATGAATAAATTAACATTAGAAATTAATGACAGAGAAGATTCGGATTATTACAGCGTATGGGATAAGTGGTACGGGTGGTTAGAGAAGAGGAAATTGAAATAAAAAGGAAAGAGACCAGAGCAAGTACAAGAAATAGAAAAATGAAATAATAAGAGAAGATGTACTGTGGATGGTAGGAAATATAATAAGGCAAGGAAAGGTTACATGGGTAAGCAAAAGACATAACTTATGTATTTACTAATTTATTGTTAAAGATTATCATATATACATGTACTAAAAATGATATGTGAACACAATTTTTTTTTTTGTTTGTTTTTTACCATGTAACTGGTTTGCAAAGATTACCTACTTATGTATAATATGTACAATTTGTATTTATTTCTTTTTCCATACTATGTAACCGGATGGATAAAATTGTATTATTATAATTTCTTACAATAAAACATTTAAAAAAAAAAAAAAAGAAAGAAAAATACTCGGGTATGGCTGCCCGTCTGAAAACTATATATTTTTAAAATGATTTGGCATTGATTGATATTCTAAACGAAATTTCTCTTCTGTCAAATGCACTGCAAGGAAAAAATACAGACATCATAAAGGCTGAAAAACTTGTGCTGAGATCAATTAAAGCATTTCAAATGCTTAGACAGGGAAAGGGTCAATACGAAAATAAGGTTGATGGAGTAATTGCTTCAGAAGCCTTCAAAAATATAAAATTTGTACAAAATCATCGATTTGTCGGACTTCCTCGGGAAAAACTTTTGGAAAGCATCATAACCAATTTGAAGAAAAGACTAATGGATTGTGAATATTTAAAGACAGGTAGCCAATTGCAAGACACGAATAAATTACGATTTCTCAATTTTTTGGAGCCAGATTACTGGAATACTGAAGAAGTAGTAGTTCCATGGCCAGAAGCCGAAGAACAATTGCTTGAATTTACTGACATTTTTAATTACCAAATTAATATGAATGATTTTAGAGATTTTGTAGAAAATGTTTTAAAAGATCCGAAGAACTATGCAATTCCTGACAGTATTAAAAAAGCTAACGTTATTGTCAGAACAATTGCTGTTAAGTTCAGCAGAAGCGGAAAGGGGTTTTTCAAAAATGAACCTCATATGTTCAGAACAGAGAAGTCGCCTAACTGTTTCCAACATAAGCAGCCTGATGACCATTAGTGTGATTGGCCTACCTCTACAAGAATGGGACCCTACTCCCACCATCAGACAATGGTTAAGAGCACACCATCACACAGCCGATCATCCGAGATTCAAGATTAAGAAAAGTGCAAGTGAGGAGGGCGGCAATTAAAGAATGATGTGAAAACATCTTAAAGACAAATAACACTTTTATGTAAGTACTTGTGTACCTCTTTTATTGTTTTATTCTTATTTAAGTAGTAAGTGCACGAAATTAAAAACTTCCTATTTGTATAGCTTCTTTTTTCAGGTCATTCATTAGGGCAAAGAATTCAGTGATGTCGACTTGGCCACTCCCACCCAGTCACATGACCGCCAAGCCACTCTTACCAAGTCACATGACTGCCAAGCCATGCCCACCAAACAAGTCACACCCACAGAACTGGTAGTAAAAAATTTTGAAACCCACCACTGGCTTTTGTTCACATAATCATTCAAACTTCGTTTTTCTTCTTCTACAGTTTGATGGATTTGCAATAGCCCTATTCTTCTTGGCAGGTACAACCTGTCGGTGTCACTTCGTGGATGTAAAGAGTGGTACATATTCAAAAGTTTACACGTTTTCCGGTCCAGGTTTTGTTTTAGAAACATAAAACAAAATAAAGACTATAACGAAACACAATCACATACATACGACTGAGGTTGATTCAACCCCCATATATATAGTTTCTAAATAACATTACATATCATCATACTACAGCCTCAGTTTGGTTTATCATACTGCATCTTGCATTTGTTAATCTTATATCTAATATTCCCTTATTTATATTTAGCTTGCTATTTACATTTCTATGCTACATGCTTCCCTAACATCTACCTCATGACATTTTTAATTCTATCCATTGGTACCATTTATCCCAACTTTGATTGAAAATTGATTCTTGTCTATCTTTAAGTATATATGTTAATCTATCACATTTTGCACACCACAAAATTTTGTTGATAATCATCTGATCCGATGGTAATTCCTTCCCTTTCCAAAGTTGCGCATATGCAGTTCTAGCCGCAGTGGTAATGTGTATGAAAAGGTACCAGTCTGCTTTCCTTATGCCCCCAGGGTTTATTCCTAGCAAGTAGACCTCTGGTCTCAGTTGAAAACTGACTCCTGTAATCTCCATGAGCCAAACTTTTATCTTACTCCAATAGTTTTGGGCTTGTAGACATGTCCACCATTGGTGGTAAAATGTACCCCTGGCTGACCCACATTTCCAACATTCTGCTGAGGTTCCAGGGAACATCTTTGCGATTCTTGCTGGTGGTATATGCCATCTATATAACATTTTAAATATATTTTCTTTAAAAGACACTGCCATCGTCATTTTCGCATTTCTATTCCATATTTGTTGCCATTTTTCCAGATCTAATGAATATCCGAAATTCCTCCCCCAGGCTATCATCGAGTCTTTAAGTATTTCCTCAGCTACAAATCGGGACAGGAGGAGGTTATATACCTTAGTGATACATTTCTTATCACCTTCCAGGAGGGCCTTATCGAACTCTTGTGGTGAAGTGAAAACCCCCCCATTGGCTTTATCTTTTTGATATCTTGCTTGAATTTGTGCATATGCCCACCAGACCAAATTGATTCCCCGTATTTGTAATTCTGCTTTAGATCTAAGATTTCCCCCACCGTCCAACAATTCCCTGTATATCACATGTTTATCCAAGTTGTATAGAGGTGGGTATATAGTCGCTTCAAGGGTCACAAACCAATATGGAATCTTACTATACATCATTCCTTTGATCTTATTCCATACCTTAATCAGACATCCCCTTACATAGTGATTTGTAAAATATTTATGCTGTCCTGCTTTAATTGGCCAGAGAAAATAATGCCACCCCTGCTGTAGATTATACCCTTCAATTTTTAATATACGCTTCCTCTTCAGTATTATCCAATCTTTTATCCAAACCAGGCAAGAAGCTTGATAGTACCGCTCCCAGTTGGGGAGTCCCAAGCCTCCCCTTGTTTTATGCTCCTGCATCATTTTCCTTTTAATACGTGGCTTTTTCCCTTGCCATATGAATTTTCCAATTATCTGATCCATTTTTCTAAAGAAACTTTTCTCTAATCTTGCCGGGGCCGTTTGGAAAAGATATATCCATTTTGGCAGCACGTGTGTCTTTATCACTGCCACTCTTCCTAACAGGGATAGCTGTACTTTCCTCCACCGATCTAAATCCTGTTCCATTTGCAAGATGAGTTTATCATAATTATTCTTTTTTATTGAGGAGCATTTTGGGGTCAGTCATATGCCCAAGTATTTTACCTTTTTAGCTATTTGTATTCCCATCATATTCTCTATCTCCAATTTCCGTGTCCCCTTAAGATTTTTAACAAGTAATTTGGTTTTGTCCCTGTTAATTTGTAGACCCGCTACTGCGCCGAATTCCTCAATACTTCTTAACAAATTTGGCCCCGAGGTCATTGGCTCCTCCAATATAAAGACGAGGTCGTCTGCAAACGTTTGTATTTTAAACTCCTCTTTCCTAACATTAAGTCCTTTTATTTCTTTGTTTTGTCTGATTTGATTTAGTAAAGGTTCCAGAGTCAAAATAAATAATAGCAGGGATAGTGGGCATCCTTGCCTAGTTCCCCTACGTATTTGTATCTCCTCTGTTGTTTCACCTTCAATTAACACTCTTGCATATTGTGCCGTATAAAGTGCCCGGATAGCTTGTGTAAAGCTAGATCCAAAATCCATCTCCTCAATTTGTAATAAAATAAAGTCCCAATTAACCCTATCAAACGCCTTTTGCGCGTCGAGGAACATTAGAACCATTTCTTTGTCTGTATGTGTTTCATAATATTCTAGTGTATCCATGATGGTTCTAACGTTGTCTCGTAGGTATCTATATGGCAAAAAGCCGTTTTGATCTTGGTGGATGTATTTGTTTAAAAAAACCTTTAGTCTTTCCGCTAATATTGATGTAAATATTTTGTAGTCCGAATTTAGTAGGGAGATGGGTCTATAGTTTTTAATCTGTGTTCAATCAGAATCAGGTTTCGAAAGCAACGTGATGTAAGCTTCCATCCATGACCTGGGAACTATACCTTTAGTTAGAACTTCATTAAATAGGTCTTTCATATTTGGCAATAGTATGTCGTATATCTCTTTATATAATTCAACTGGCAATCCATCCGGTCCCGGTGATTTGCCACATTTCTGCTTCTTAATAACAGTTTCAATTTCTCCTTCCCTAATCTCTGAATTAAGAATATCCTTCATATTTTGTGGGGCTTTAGCTAATTTTAAGTTTTCAAGGTATTCTCGGCTTGTCCACCCAACCGCTCTGGAAGCAAACAACAACCAGAAGGAAACAAAGCAGTTTGCAGTGTCTTTAATCAGGTTAAGCACAGCAACACAGGCAGGAGTAAGGCACAAGCCGGCATCGACGTTTAAAGTTAGCGCTACACGCAGCCGCTGTGTAGCGCTCTTTATACACTTAGTAACAAGCAATTTACCATTTGGCAATCAAACAGTTAACACCACACCCCCCTTCCCACTAGCTTGCTCGACGATAGGGCGCGCTTCCTGTTACGTCACAAGGAGGCGCCATTCGCAAGCTTTATGCTCCACCGAGCTCCGATGAAAGCGTTCGTTTCTTTTGTGCTTGAGCGGCAAGGTCCCTCCAAACAGCTGGGAGCACGTCACCGGAGTTTACAGCCGCTCGGCCCCTTCTCATCTTCCTCCCCAACAATGGCGAGACCCATCCGGGGCTCGACAGGTATGCCCTTACTTGCATCTCCTGTATTCCCTCTTTTTGATATAATTTCTCAAAAAATTTTGTAATCACCCTCTTTTTCCCTTCCACATTCCCCACAAGATTTCCCTCACCATCTTGTAAGGCATCAATTCTCTTTGCTTCTGTTTCTTTTCTTAACCTATACGAGAGCCATTTACCTGCTTTATTAGCATGTTCAAAAAAATGTTGCCTCCCCCGCTTAAGTTTGTTTGCCAATTCCTCTTGATCCAGTAATGATAATTTATGTTTAAGAAGCTCTTTTCTCTCTTTTATCTTCTCATTTCTCGGATCTACTTGTAATGCCCTCTCTTCCTTTTCCAATTCTTCTAAAATTTTGCCCCTCTTCTCTCTTTCTAATTTCCATTTATGCGCCGAAATTTTTATTGAATATCCTCTTATAACCGCTTTCCTCATAAAAAAGCTTTAGTTCTTTTTTCAATCCCATGACAAAGTCCTCCTCCCTTACCAGATCTGTCCTCATTGTCCATCTTCCCCTACACTTTCTTTCATTCCAACTTACTGTCACCGGATTGTGGTCCGCCCATTCGTTTGGTCCAATTTCTATTTCTACAGCCAATCTTAATATTTCTGGAGTAGCCCAAATCATATCTATCCTGGACCATGTCTTATGTCTAGGGGAGAAATACGTGAATTGGGCCTCTCTTGGATGTGCAACTCTCCAAACATTTTCCAGCCCTAATTCATCCCGAATTTGGTCACATATCAATGGCAGTGTCTTCCTTACTCCTTTCCTATTCCCCATATCCACCCCCTGGCATAATCTTTAGTGGCATCTATAACCACATTAAAGTCGCCCGTTAAGCAAACATGTTCATACTCCAATTCGTTTAGTTTGTTATAAATCATGTTATAAAAATTTTTCTGGTTAGTTAGGGGCATATATATTTCCTAGTAAAACCTTCCTTTGGCATATTTTAATTTCCACTAGCAAGAATCTTCCCTCTTCATCAGCAAAGATTTTTTTGGGTTCCAAATGTTTCTGTATATATATCGCAACTCCTCTTTTTTTTTTTGGTCAGCCAAGGATACAAATAAATCACCTAATTTGGGACATAAGGGTAAATTCTGGTAACCTTTTTTGATATGGACTTCCTGCAAGCTTATTATTTGATATCTACCCCGCTGTAACTTCATTTGTATTTTCTTCCTTTTTTTCGGCAGGTTTAATCCATTAATATTAATTGATATTAACCTAAGTCCGTCTCCTGCCAGTTTGTTTATTTGGTTCTTTCGATCTGTTTCTTTTTCTGTCTCGTCACCATCTGGGATCCCGAGCCCCCAGTAAATTGGTCTTCTTCTTGTTCTCTTAAATCCTTCTGCTCCTTTATCGCTTCTGTTTCAAGCATCTCTTCTTGACTTTCACTTTCTACCTCTTCCCCGCTCTCTTGCTTATCAGCTTTAAAGTGCACGTCAAAAAATTCCTGCGCATCTCTTAGATCTTCTATACGTATCCGCTTATCTTGCCAGCTTATAATCAGCCCATCCGGTAATAGCCATTTATAACGAATCCCCGTCTTCTGAAGCCTCCTCGTAAGAAATTCATAATTTTTCCTTATTTCTCTTACCCGTTTTGGTAATTGATGTAATATAATTATTTCTCGTCCTTTATACGTTATTTTTTGATCTCTCGCTTTTTGTAGTACTTCATCACATAAAGTCTTCTTGGTGCATCGTACATGGACTTCTTTCGGTAAATTATGACGTCTAGCATAACTGGTATATACTCGGAAAGTTTCATCTATATATCGATATACTTCTTCTCTGTCTCTCCCTGTAATCTCTGCCACCATATCCGTCATAATTTGGTCCAAGTTCTCATCTTTGTCCTCTGAGATATTCTGAAACTGTATATAGAAGGCTGCCCTATCCATTTCCATAAATATTAATTCGTCTTCCAACTTCCTATTTACTCTAGATTGTCTTGTTTCCAGTCGCATCACCTTCTCCTCCACTTTCCCCACTTTAGTCTCCATTTCCACAATCTGCTCTCCATGTGACACCATTGTCGAGTTCATCTCTTCCATTTTGACATTCATTTGCCTTAACTCGTCCCTCACCACTGTTACATCTGATTTCAATTCATCTATTCCTTTAGTCGTTGATTCTTGGTTTTTTACCATTGTCATCATTGTATCTTGTAGTGTTTTGAGAATGTCATGGAGATTTGAGGGTATTCCAGTTTTACGTGAAGCTTTCTCTACTGATGCCATTGATGTCATATCTTCCAATGATTTATGTGCCTTTGGGGAAGTCGTAACTGGAGATGATATTGATGGTACTGTGAGTGTCTTCTTCTTGGTAGTAATTGTGGTTGTAGCCATCTTTGTTGGACAAAAATGGTTGCTCCACTCTAACATACAACGTATATCTTTACCCTAGTCTTATTCTAATTAGAGGGGTTCAACAAGATAAACAAATAATCGATCCAATCTTAGTTATGTATAAATATATCAATCAACCACCAACTGATTAATTTAGAACACTTGATGAATCTAGAGGCTTTGATTCAATATCAATTAGGCTATTTAGCAAAAAACCAATTTAAGTAATTTATAGCTAATAATCTTGAAACTTATTCAACTTCAATCTTTAAAGCTTGAGAAAGGAAACAAATTGGGAGGGAGAGGAAGAGTCTCAAAAAAAAGGAGGGGGAAAAAAAGCAGTCAAAGTGCAGTTCCAGTATCAGCCACAAGATGGTGTTCAAGTCTTTTATATATTACGACTCCACTAGGAATACTCAGTCTATCAACTTCCTCTTCCCTTTTCCCTCCCGATCACTCTAATGGAGACTTAGATCATATAGCTGAATCATCGTAGTCTTCTTCCACCACTCAACTCAGCTCAGTCTGGGACAATTCGAATAAGCAAGTAGCAAATAATAAATCCAACAGCAGCTCCACGATCACCTTCAGACTGTCTCGCTCCAGCAGCAATCTCGTCCGAACCAGCAGCCCTTGGCGATCATCGGTTAGTTTTTCTGCTTTTGTCTTCAGCCTCCTACTTCCTGCCGTTTCCCCGATCACTGGCTTGATAGGTCAAATGTCCATTCCGATATAGATAGAAGTAATACAATAAAGTTCAATCTTCAATATTAGCTACCAGCTGCTTTTTGGTTATAGTATGATGATAATAGACTTCAGATAGCGGCAGACTCACAATTTAGGGGCACCGTAACGGATGCCTTCTTTCAGCGTCGGCACCTCGGGGGGGGGAATTTCAGGGTTTCCTGAGGAGTCCGCACCACCCTGCGGTCGCCCTGCGATCCCCTCTTCTTTTGCCGATCTAAACACGAACGGCAATGGCCAAATTAAGCCGCCAAACGCTAAAAAGGGAACGGGTATCTAGGAGGGCTCCTTACCCTGTTCCTTATTGCTATGAGGTCAGTACCGAAAGTCCTGGAACTGCCCATGTATTAATGGCTTTAATTATGTTTCCAGCATTCAGTTTTGATTTTAATATTTTGCGGACCCTCCTGATGTATTCCTTTCACGTTGACTCTTTGACTTTTCCATCCAAAATGTTATCTGCTTCCAATATGCCTAGGTATTTGTAACCGTCATCCTTTGCTAATGCTTTCACGATGCTTCCATTTCCCAGGTCTATTCCTTCTATTTTTTCCATTTTTCCTTGCTGCATGGATAGTATAGCACATTTTTCAAGTCCAAAGTTCATTCTGATGTTGCTGCTGAACAGTTGAACTGTGCTGAGTATTGACTCAAGTTCAGTGGGG
Organism: Pituophis catenifer annectens; assembly: GCF_029215685.1. Classification (NCBI taxonomy): domain Eukaryota; kingdom Metazoa; phylum Chordata; class Lepidosauria; order Squamata; family Colubridae; genus Pituophis; species Pituophis catenifer. The sequence goes on along the minus strand of NW_027256885.1, from coordinate 28,506,719 downwards.
CTTTTTGCATACAGTTTTAAGTCATCCATGTATAGTAGATGGTTTATCTCGCCATGTTGGCTTGAAATTTGGTAGCCCAGTTTTGTGTTTTGTAGGATTATTGTCAGTGGAATTATTGCGATGTTGAACAGTAGTGGCGAAAGTGAGTCCCCTTGGAAGATTCCTCGTCTGATGTTGACTTTGCCAATGTTCTCCCCATTTGCTGTTAGAACTGTTTTCCATTTTTGCATATTTGTTTTCAAAAATGTACAAATATTTTTGCTGATTCCAAAGTTTTTCAGACAGGCGTTAATCCAACTGTGGGGTAATGTGTCAAATGCCTTCTTGTAACCTATCCATGCCATATTTAAATTTGTGCTTCTTCATTTTGCATTTTTTAGTACCATTTTGTCAATGAGCAGCTAATCTTTTGTTCCTCTTGATTTTTTGTAATTTCCTTTTTGTTCTACTGGGTACAAACTGTTTTCCATCAGATGACTGAATACTGATTTTGCCAGTACTCTTGTAAAAAGTTTGAATGTTGTTGGCAGACAAATAATTGGGCGATAGTTGCTTGGTTCTGTGCCCTTTTCTGGATCTTTCATTATCAAGTATGTTCAACCAGCTGTTAACCATTCTTCGCTTGTTGCATTTTGAAGCATTTCATCAAATTGAGTGGCCATGCGGTGATGGAGGCTGGTTATGTGTTTTAACCAGTATCCATGAAGTTCATCCAGGCCGGGTGCATTCCAGTTCTTGACCTTCTTTACTTGTTGTGTATAGTATAGTTTATTGAATAGCCCGAAGGCCTTTTCAAACAAAACAGAAAAGAAAAAGGGAAAAAGATAAAACAGTTACAAAAATAGCAATCTAAAAATATATGATAGATGACATTAAAATTTTACCATATCAAATTTCAATAGCTAAGTTGCCAAGACTAGATAACCCAAATAGGATAGCTCCTCTCTAACTGAGCTCATCTTCCTTACAATCGATAAAATTTTCCTTGATATAACTGGCTCGTATTGCCGTCAACCTTTTAAGGTATCGAGTGATCGCTCTTACCAGGGGAGGAGAGTCAGCCCTCAACAGAAATGCTAATTTTTGGCTTATATTCCAGTGGGGAAATTTATTTATAATTGGGGACAGATATTGATTTCTAACTTCCTGATAGAGACTACATTCAAATATTATATGCACCGTGTCCTCCACGACGTTTACCCCACATATGCATATTCTTTTGTCATACGGGATTTTCCGATAATGGCCGAATCTAATGTTGGTATCTAGAAGTTCGAATCTAAACTTAACAAATAACTGTCTCTCCACTGATGGCATTTCTAAATATAAATACTTTTCCAGGGTGAAAGTTGTTTTAACTGCTGTCAGCAGTTTAAGGGAATGATTAGTTGAAAGGGTTGCCATATCCATTTGCCCATGTATATCTTTAATCCGTTGTTTAACTTGGTTCAGTGTGTCACACAACGGGAACCCTACGCCATATCGGTTCAATATTTCTGACAGCCGGGTTAGCCAGGAATACCTTTGAGGATTTGAAATCTGCTGTTCCTCTAGACATATTTTAGGGAGTCTGCTGGCATCCATCTGGGTCATTTTTAGCCAGTAGGCTACCGCCCTAGTGATTGTATAGGTGTACAGTGAGAAATGTCCCAATTCAGCTCTGACGGCTGCAGCTGAAGTGGAATTGTTTACCCCAAGCATCCTCCTTAACAAATTATTTTGAGTTCTCTCTAATATGGGGGCCTCTGTAAGACCCCAAATTTCAGCACCATAGAGCATGATCGGAACAAGTTTAGCCTGAAAGACTTTACGAAGAGGTAAAATGGAGGTTGGTTGGATTCGTTTACTTAATTTAGATACAAGGCTTGCTCCTGCTCTAACCTTTTGAGAAAGGTATTGATGGTGCAGAGTCCAACCTCCTGCACTGGAAAAAACAATTCCAAGATAAGTATATTGGGTAACTTGTTCAATTTTTGTGTCGTTAATCTGCCAATTGTGCTTTTTATTCTTGTTGCCAAAGACTAAAACTTTTGATTTAGCTACATTTATAGTCAAGTGGTTTGCAGTACAGTAACGTGTGAGCTTGTCAAGAAGTCTCCTCATTCCTATTTGGGTTCTAGAAAACAACACTAAGTCATCGGCATACATTAATACGTTAATAAATCTAGAGCCTATTTGGGGGCTGTGCATCAGAAGATCATCCAGCTGTGCTGGGATATCATTTATATAAAGGTTAAAAAGAGTAGGGCCCAGCAGGCAACCCTGCCTCACTCCTCTAGTTGTCAGTATGCTGTTTGTTGAGGCCCCATTTGCTGCATATCTGACTCTAATTGCCGTATTAGTATAGAGAATCCTGATCAACAAAATAAGTCTGGGGTCCATCCCCATAACTTGTAGTTTCCTCCACAAATGGTTCCTATCTATAGAATCAAAAGCAGCAGTAAGATCAATAAAGGCGGTATACAGCTTTTTCCCCTGGGTCTTGTATTTATTAATTAAGTGGGAAAGGACAAAACAATTGTCTATGGTAGACCTACCTGATCTAAAACCTGCCTGCTCATTTGCCAGAATTTCCTTATCCAAGCACCAGTCCTCTATTTTATTTAGGAGGTGTTTCGTATACATTTTTGAAATTATATTAAGAAGACTGATGGGTCGGTAGTTGGATGGGGCGGCTCTGTCACCTTTCTTAAAAATTGGAAAAACTATAGCTAACCTCCATCCTTCAGGGATTATCCCTACTTTATCGATATAAGTAAACAGTGCTACCAGCACCGGTACCCAAAAGTCAATGTTGGAATTATTATTATTATTATTATTATTATTATTATTATTATTATTATTATCATCATCATCATCATCATCATCATCATCTTCAGAATCAGAATAGAGCTGGAAGGGACCTTGGAGGTCTTCTAGTCCAGCCCCTTGCTCTAGCAGGAGATCCTATAACATTTCAGACAAGTGACTGTCCAGTCTCTTCTTAAAAACCTCCAGTGATGAAACACAACTTCTGAAGGCAAGCTGTTCCACTGGTTAATTGTCCTCACTGTTAGGAAGTTTCTCCATAATTCCAGGTTGCTTCTCTCCTTGATTAGTTTCCATCCATTGTTTCTTGTCCTGCTCTCTGGTGCTTTGGAAAATAAATTGACCCCCTCCTCTTTGTGGCAGCCCCTCAAATATTGGAATAATACTGTCATGTCACCCCTAGTCCTTCTTTTCTCTAAACTATCCATACCAAATTCCTACAACCATTTTTCATATGTTTTAGTCTCCAGGCCTTTAATCATCTTAGTTCCTCTTCTCTGCACTTTTTGGATCCTGAGCTTGTCTTCTGGTGTGTTAGCTATTCCTGCCAGCTTGGTGTCATCTGCAAATTTGATGAGTTCCCCTTCTATTCCCTCATAAAGTCATTTATGAAGATATTGAAGAGTACTGGGACTAAGACAGAACCTTGTGATACCCCACTGCTTACTTCCCTCCATGTACAGTCAGGTCCAGAAATATTGGGACATTGACACAATTCTAACATCTTTGGCTCTATACACCAAATAAAATTATTATTATTATTATTATTATTATTATTATTATTATTATTATTATTAGGCCATTCGGGAGTCTATGGCTCAGGACGGCTCCCACCCCGAACGGGGACGCGTCACATGCTAGAACAAGGGGAAGCGTTGCGTTGTACTGTATTAGAAAGCTTTCAGCTGATAATAGTTTTTTAATGCCGGCGAATGCCCTGTCTTCCGCCTTCCCCCATTTCCAAATGGCTTTCTTGGTTAACAGTCTATGTAGGGGTTCTGCCACTGTTGCCTTGTCTTTTAGAAAAATGGCGTAAAAGTTTAATAGCCCCAGGAAGGCCTGTAATTCTGCCTTGTCTTTGGGGGTGGGTGCTTCTCTGATTGCCCTGATCTTGCTCTCTGTTGGGTGTATGCCGGTGCCATCTACCCTGTATCCTAGGAATTCGACTGAGGGGACTGCGATCCTGCATTTATTTCGTTTCACTCTGAGTCCTGCGTCCCTGAATTTCCTTAGGACTTCCCTCAGCCTTTCTCTTAGTTAGTTAGTTTTAGTTTAGTTTATTTGATTTGTATACCGCCCTACTCCCGAAGGACTCAGGGCGGTGAACAGCCAACAATAAAATACATAAATACACAAAATTTAAAAACCCGATAAAATCAAATTAAATTATTTGGCCCAGACAAATTAAAATACCCCAATAATTTAAAAACAGATTAAAATTTACATATTTAAAAAGGGAAAAGATTAGGCCAAGCCCGCTTGATGGAATAAAAAGGTCTTGTGGAAATTGGGATCGTAGAAACACCCAGGAGCATAGAAGAGTCCAAAGGCAGATGCATGAATAAATGTGATAAATGTATTTATTCATATAACAAAACATATTAACTATATACAAAGGCTGTCTTAATATCCATTAGGATAGGGGGCACACAGCGTGTGTGACTACCCCTATCAAAGATAATAATAATAATAATAATAATAATAATAATAATAATAATAATAATAATAATAATAATAATAATTTTATTTCTATACCGCCCTTCTCCCGAAGGACTCAGGGCGGTGTACAGCCAATTTAAAAACACAAGACACATCAATAATTAAAAATTAAAATAATTAAATAGATTTGGCCGATTTAAAACCCCAAAAATTTAAAATACCCCAATTTAAAATTATTAAGTTGATAGCCCGGCCTGGCGGAACAACAGGGTCTTCAATGCGCAACGAAACACCCGGAGGTCGGAGATCTTGCGTATTTCCGGGGGCAGTTCATTCCACAGGGCTGGGGCTCCCACAGAGAAGGCCCTCCCCCTGGGTGTCGCCAGCCGACATAACTTGGCTGATGGCACCCTGAGGAGACCCTCTCTGTGGGAGCGGACTGGTCGGTGGGAGGCTATTGGTGGCAGAAGACGGTCTCGAAGGTACCCGGGTCCTATGCCATGGAGCGCTTTAAAGGTGGTAACCAACACCTTGAATCGCACCCGGAAGACCACTGGGAGCCAGTGCAGCTCGCGCAGGAGGGGTGTCACGCGGGCACAACGAGTTGCGCCCATAACCACCCGCGCGGCCGCATTCTGGACCAGTTGGAGCCTCCGAGTGCTCTTCAAGGGGAGCCCCATGTAGAGAGCATTACAATAGTCCAGCCGGGAGGTGACAAGGGCATGAGTGACCGTGCGCAAGGCGTCCCGGTCCAGAAAGGGCTGCAACTGGCGGATCAGGCGAACCTGATAAAAGGCCCCCCTGGCCACGGCCGTCATATGCTCTTCTAAAGACAGCCATGCGTCCAGGAGGACACCCAGATTGCGAGCCCTCTCTGTGGGGGGCAAAGATTCACCCCCAATAGTCAGCGATGGCACCTGCTGACTATATCGGGGCGCCGGCAGCCACAGCCACTCGGTCTTGGACGGGTTGAGTCTGAGCCTGTTCCTCCCCATCCAGACCCGCACGGCCTCCAGGCAGCGAGACATCACATCAAGGGCATCGTTGGGGTGGTCTGGGGTGGAAATGTACAGCTGAGTATCATCAGCGTACAGATGACACTTCACCCCAAAACCACGGATGATCTCACCCAGTGGCTTCACATAAATGTTGAACAGAAGGGGCGAGAGGACCGACCCTTGTGGCACTCCCCATGCGAGATGTCTCGAGGTCGACCTCTGCCCCCCTGCCAACACGAACTGCGAGCGGTCGGAGAGGAAGGAGGAGAACCACCGCAGAACGGTGCCCCCTATTCCTAACCCTCTTAACCGCCGCAGCATGATACCATGGTCGATGGTATCAAAAGCCGCTGAGAGATCTAATAGGACTAGGACAGAGGAGCAACCCCTGTCCTGAGCCCTCCAGAGATCATCCACCAACGCGACCAATGCCGTTTCTGTGCTGTGCCCCTGCCTGAAGCCCGACTGGCACGAGTCTAGATAGATAGCTTCATCCAGGTGCCCGGGCAGTTGTCGTGCCACCACACTCTCAACAACCTTCGCCACAAAACGAAGGTTGGAGACCGGACGGTAGTTAGCTAATTCAGCCGGGTCCAGGGAAGGCTTCTTGAGGAGGGGCCTCACCACCGCCTCTTTCAAGGCGGCGGGAAAGGCACCCTCACTCAGAGAAGCAGTTATAATCCCCTGGAGCCAGCCTCGTGTAACCTCCCGGGAGGCCAGTACCAACCAGGAGGGACACGGGTCCAATAAACATGTGGCGGCACTAATCCTACCCAGAACCCTGTCCACATCCTCGGGAGCCACAGGATCAAACTCCTCCCAGATAATATTCTCAAGGCCTGCCCCTGTCTCCTCCCCTGGACTCATCCAATCGGAGTCCAAGCCATCCCGAATCCGAGCGACTTTATCATGCAGGAATTGCACAAAATCCTCAGCGCGGCCTTGCAAGGGATCTTCCCGCACTCCCCCCCGAAGAAGGGAGTGGGTCACCCTAAACAGGGCGGCTGGGCGGTTCTCTGCAGATGCGATAAGAGCGGAGAAATGGTTAGATTTCGCCGCTTTTATCGCCACTAGGTAGGTCTTGATATAAGACCTCACCTGTGTCCGGTCGGAATCGGATTGACTAGTCCTCCAAATGCTCTCTAGGCATCTTTTCCGACGCTTCATCTCTCTCAGCTCCTCAGAGAACCAAGGAGCCAATTGAGATCGGCATCGGGTCAGAGGCCGCAAAGGCACGAAAAAGCTCCGGCGGCCGCACTCTCCCAGGCGGCCACCAGCTCTTCAGTCGAGTCGTGTGCCAGAGTCTCAGGAAACGGCCCAAGCTCCATCAGGAACCTTTCGGGGTCCATCAGGCGCCTGGGACGGAACCATTTGGTCGGTTCCGTCTCCCTGCGGCGGGGGAAAGCGGTAGGAAAGTCTAAGTGAAGGAGTGAATGATCTGTCCATGACAAGGGTTTGATGTCTAGATCCCCTCTACCAAGATCATTCAACCACTGACCAGAGACAAAAATCAGGTCCAGAGTGTGTCCCCCTATGTGAGTTGGGCCTTGAACTAACTGGGTCAGGTCCATGGCCGTCATGGAAGCCATGAACTCCCGAGCCGCCTCTGACGCCTCACCCGCAGACGGAAGGTTGAAATCCCCCATGACAATAAGTCTGGGGGTGTCAACCGCCACCCCGGCAATGACGTCGAGTAGCTCGGGCAGGGTCGCTGCCACGTGGCAGGGAGCCAGGTACGCAGTCAGCAAACCCATCTGCACCCCACGGCCCCACTTCACAAAGAGGGACTCACATCCGGCTATCTGAGGAACAGTGGTCTCCCTCGGACAAAGACTCTCCCTAATAATCACCGCCACTCCCCCACCCCTCCCCTGGGCCCTTGGCTGATGAAATGCACGGAAACCTGGTGGGCACATTTCAACGAGGGGGACCCCCCCCCCTCTTGGCCCAACCAGGTCTCCGTAATACCTGCCAGGTCCGCACCCCCCTCTAAAATAAGATCACAAATGAGGGGGGCTTTATTAACGACCGACCTGGCATTACACAACATCAGCCGCGGACCCTGGGCCTGAGACTCTGCACAACCCAGGACACGAGTCGCGCATTGGGGGCCGGGGTGCATAATTACTTGTAGACAGTGTGTGCGCACCCCCAGCACATGATATGGCCCCCTGCGCCCGTCATACCTGCCCCTCCCACTCATTGTTTCAATTACACAGCCCTTCCTATCGTCCCCCTGCTCCCCGGTTAAATTTCCTTTCACGACCCCTCTGTTGCAGCCAATCGACCCATCACCCCGCTCAGTTGCTATCTGAACCCCCCCGGGTCCACTTTTACAACCCCCTCCCTTCCTCCCGGGTCCCCTTAAAATTTTGGTTAAAAATTTAGCTAAAAACCTCCTCAACCACCTTCTCGCACCATGCCACCTCTCGGGGTTCCAAAGCCCGTCATTAAGGTAGGCCCTCGATAGAGTGGAGGGCCAAACCTGCGAGAGAGGGGAGTCTCGCAGTGCACATAGCTCCGCCGCCGAGTACATCAAATAAGATCAGAATGAGAAAGCAGTTTGGTAGGGTCCACAGTCCTAGGACAGAAGGTCTTTTTATAAGCAGCAACCCGGAATCCCCTGCTCTCTCACAGCAGCGGAAGGAGTTGGTTTATACAGTCAGCAGGAGAAAAGTTTTTCCCAGCCACCCTCTCACAGTGGCCGGCCAGATGTCCAAAAGGCAAGGAATTTGATGGTATCATCCCTTCTGATAAAAGATGATTCAAACAGCCAACTTCCCTCAGGGTCCACAAAATACTGTCCAAGTCCCCATCTGCCGGGAGTTTCGATGGAAGTAATTAATATGATTTGATTTGATTTGAAGCGGGGTACAAATAAAGCTGCCCAGTAGTTGCCCAGTAATTCCGTAGGAGGATAGATGTATACACAAGGGAGAGGAGAGGGGGAGGGGGGGGAGGAAGGCTGACTCCCAGGCCGATAACAGGGCCAGAAAGGGGGGGGGGAGGAGGGGGAGGAGAGGCCACCCATGGAGGCCCCATCCCAGAGCCATCCACCGGACTCTCCAATCCCAGATCTTTCCATCCCCCCTCGTCATTTGAGCCATATCATGCCTCCGTTGGCGACCTCCGCTTCGCCTCTCCGCCAGCATCGAATGTCCAACAACTTCCACCTCACCCTTTTTCGCAGCCATGATCTCCATGAGATCATGTCTCATGGAGAACAAACGTAAAAGAGAGCTTGGTGGAAAGGTTAGAGGGGGTTTTATACTCAGTGTAAGCCCCTCCTCTCCACATAGGGGTGGGGGCACTTTCTGCCTCCACTAGTGTCTGTATGATATACGTGCCAATGGCTTGCAAATACTTGACAGTTCCCCTCCTTGCGAGCCGATGGCATGCAAACATACAAATGCAATGCACAACAGATTTTACCCTGTGAGACATAACTTTTTACACAGATCTTTGTGCCTATCTGCTGGTAGAGGTTTTGTGAAAATATCAGCTGTTTGATATTTGGTCTGACAATGTGATAAAGCTATAAACCCCATCTCTACTAGTTGCCTAACATTTTGATAGCGGATATCAATATGTCTGGACCTTTTTCCCACCGCATAGGCTTTGGCAATGCCTATGGCCCCGGTGTTGTCTTCTATAATTTGGATGGGCAAAGTCGGTGGTGTCCAGATGCTAGAAATTAAGGCATCAAACCATATCAGATCGTTCCCTGCCTCTGATAAGCATGCATATTCGGCCTCAGCGGTGGAGCACGAAACAAATTTCTGTTGCCCCACATGCCAATGGATGGGTGCCTCATTTAATAGTACCAAGAAGCCCGAAGTACTCCTACGTGTCTTGGTATCTCCGGCCCAGTCCGCATCCGCGAAGCATTTTAATTGGGCCTTGTCTCTATTCTCAGGTTCCAAGCGAAGCACGTAATCTGCTGTGGTCTTGAGATACCTTAATAGCTTTTTAATGGCCAACCAGTGGAACTGGGTAGGATGTTCCACTTGTCTAGATAGCAGGTTTACGGCCAGGGCAATATCTGGACGGGTCCAGTTACTTATATATAGTAATGAGCCGATCACTGACCTAAATAGAGTATTATTTTGGAACTCTGGGCTATCCTTGTGTGCCAATCCGTAATAGTCGGTCTGCATTGGGATAGCCGTTGGCTTGCTATCTTCCATTTTACATTTCACCAAGAGTTCCTCTATCTTTTCCTTTTGGGAGAGAGCAAAACCTTTTGGTGTAGTGATGATTTGTACGCCTAGGTACTTGTCTACATATCCTAAAGACTTTAGAGTGAACTTTTTTTGTAGGGTCCTGGCAAATATAATACTTCCCCCCTTGTCAGGCCCTATATATAAAAGATCATCGACATACACTAGGACTTTCTCCAGCCCCCCTTTGGTATCCCTTGTGAAGGTACATTTATCAGCTGGAGATGGATGGAAACCCAGTGATTTGAGAGTTTTAGTCAGGCATTTGTACCACAGTCTGCCTGATTGTTTGAGGCCGTACAAACTTTTCTTCAGAAGCCAGGTGTGGCCTTCCTGCCGTTGAAATCCGGGGGCACCTCTGACGTCAATTTCTTGTTTTAGATGTGCGTGTAAATAAGCAGTTTGCACATCAAATTGAAAAATGTGTTCCCCATGTGCTGCTGCGGTGACCAAAGCAGCCCTAACACTTTCCGCTCTCACGGTGGGAGAGTATGTTTCATCAAAGTCCTGCAAGTAGCGCTGTGCGTAGCCTTGTGCTACCAGCCGGGCCTTATAGAGGAGTTTGTTGTTGGGCATTGGCTTGACCTTGTAGACCCAACGGGTGCCAATTGCTTTCCTCTTTTTGGGGACTTCCATGGGGATGAAGACTTTCAGTTTTTTGAGACTGTCCATTTCCCACTCCATTGCCACCCTCCACCTGCGCTGTTCTTCCTCGGGAAGCTGAAGGACATCTGAGTACGTTTTAGGGGCCATGGTAACGCTGTTGACCGAGGCAACACAGGCAATGTCCAACCTTTTGGGTGGCACCCCTTTATTGGAGCGTTTTGACCGTCTGGGAAATTGCCACTCACCATCATCATTGTCATCCGGAGCATCGGTGTCAGAATTGGAGCTGCCGGAGGTATCTTTCCAATCAAAATGGGGCGGGCCTCTGTCCCAGGCGCTGCGAAGATATGGTTGTTTAGGTGAGGCAGGAGGTGTGAAGTCACCCAGGGATTCCTTGTCTGAATCGTCAGAGTCAGGTAGGGATTCATCACCATCTGGATCTTCGCTGGTCAGTTGCTTGGAGTTTGTTGGTTCATCCTCTTCAGGTGGTACTGCTTGTTCAGTGTCGCTTCTAATAGGGGAATAACCGGGTTCATTGGAATGAATTTTTGACCAATTTGACCCCTCCTCAAAGGAAGCTGATCTAGAGACAATGACAAGGTTATTTTTGTCTACAAACCTAGAGGCCTTGCTGCCGGTTGCATAACCTATAAATCTGAGCCTCCTTGATGCCTTGCCCCCCTTTCTTCTGAGGTGCTTGGGAATATGGACCCAGGCATAGGAACCAAAAATTCTCAGGTGTGAGAGGCTAGGTTTCCTTCCATGGACCAGGAAGTATGGGGTTTGGTTAATGGCACTACTCCACGTCCTGTTGACTAGATAATTAGCCATTTTGACCGCTTCTGCCCAAAAAACTTGGCTCATGTCAGCATCTGCAAGTAGGCAGTTCATGACATTCTGCAGCACGCCATTTCTCCTTTCTACAATGCCATTCTCGGACGGAGTTCGAGGGGATGATTTAAAATGGAGGATACCTCTCTCCTTCATCCACTTTTCAAAAATCTTGGATGTAAACTCAGTCCCCCTATCACTCTGCACCTGAGCGATGCACACCTTGTGTTGCGTTTGGATCTGGTTGTAAAGATATTTGAAGTTGGTAAAGACTTCAGTTTTGTCCTTTAAAATAAATACATGGCCATAACGAGAGTAATCATCTACTACCGTTAAAAAATAACGCCCCCTACCAAGGGAGGGTCTAAAAGGACCAACCAAATCCATGTGTACCAGCTGATAAGGGTACCTTGCACGACGGGAAGAGACCTTAGGTATAGCAGCAGTTTTAGATTTTGCTGCCTTACAGATGGCACATTCCAAATAGGTATTACAATTCTTTATCTTAAGCCCATCAGAAAAATCTTGCATTTTCTTAATAACTGGGAAGCTGGCATGGCCGAGCCTGCGGTGTAATATATGAGCACAATCCAAATGTAAAGGTTTACCCATGCATACTTTGTCAACCTTATGTATCTTACTATTACAAGCCTTGGTCTGCTCAGTAATGAGAGTAGGCACTGGATTAATGGTCACCTTAGAGTTCCTCAGGGTTGGCTGAGGAGTTGTGACCTTAATGGGCTCAGCCTTAATGGCTTTGGATGTCCTAGGAGCTGGTTTAAAAGCTTCATTGGTTTTAGGTCCAGGGTCCTTGAGTTTGGACCACCTGGGGGGTGGCACAGAAGCTTTCTGCTCTATCTGGGCGTTAGCTCCCTGAGCCCTCTTGTTAGGTTTCTTGTGCCTTTTGACCTGTGCTTTTGGGGAAAAATAAGGCAAATTGTTGATTTTTACAATATCGCCAACAACACCCCCATTTTCGGAAACATAACCTCCACCCTTCTCAAAAACCAGTTTTACATTTTTATCCTCAGTCAATTTTAAGATGCTTAAAAGGTTGTTCTTGATTGAGGGAACATACAGTGCCCCTGTGACATCTCCTATACCAGGCACATTGATCACGCCTTCCCCAGTTACCTCTGCCTTGTCCCCAGTGGCAACTTTTACTGAGGACTTGAGTGGGTGTAAAACCTTAAATCGTGGCTTCGTGTTGGCTATATGCGTTGATGCACCTGAATCAAGAAGCCACAGCCCCTCAGCATCCTTTACCTGGGAGGTGTGATTGTCACTAGTGACACTACAGAATTGGTATCCTTTATGACCACCTCCCCCTCTTCCACGGCCTCTTTTATTTTTATTGTGCTTAAGTCCAGCCGTGTTGGCCCTAGAGCGAGGGCACTCCCTTTTAAAGTGACCTTGTATGCCACAGTCAAAACAGGTGGGAAGGGTATTAATCCTTTCACTTGTGTCCTGGCGCCTCCTCTGAGGCCTAGGCCTGTGATATGCCTCCTTCATTTCTTGTTGTTCCTCATCTCTGCGTCTTAAATCTTCCTCAATAAAGCGGCCAGAAAAGTATTCTATATTTCTTTGTTCCCTAGAAACCCCTTCTAGAGAAATAATAAAGGGACTCCAGGATTTGTCTAGGGAGTTCAACATCACACTAATTAAAGTGGATTCAGAAACAGGCTCCCCCCTCTGTATACTGATTGATTAGATGTATTCACCAACAGAACTTCTTATTCTGCGAGACTCCCCCCTCTCGCAGGTGTGGCCCTCTACTTTATCAAGGGCCTACCTTTATGACGGGCTTTGGCACCCCGAGAGTTGGCATGCTGCAAAAAGGGGATTGAGGGGTTTTTTAGGGAAACTTTTTGATAGATTTTTAAGGGATTTTAAGGGGTGGGAGGGTTGTGTGGGTTTGGGGGTTAACCCACGGGGGGAGGGGTCCGGCCCAGCTGTTAGTGGGGCCACGGAGGGTGCGGATTCCGGGGGTAAGGGGGACATTAGAGTCCATTCTGTCGAGGGCTTTTCTATCAATGTGTTGAGTGGGAGGGGCAGATATGGCGGGAGCAGGGGGCCGCATCATGTGGTGGGGGCGCGCACTCGCTATCTTCGAGCGGTGGCGCGCCCCGGTCCCCATAGCCCTTCTCGTATCCCAGGCTGTTCAGACTCTCAGGGCCCGAGCCTTCGGCTGCTGTCGTGCAATGCCAGGTCCGTGGTAAATAAAGCCCCCCTCATTTGCGATCTTATTCAGGAGGGGGGAGCGGACCTGGCAGGTATTACGGAGACCTGGTTGGGCCATGAGGGGGGGGTTCCCCTCGTGGATATGTGCCCACCAGGTTTCCAAGCATTCCATCAGCCGAGAGCTCAGGGCAGGGGTGGGGGGGGTGGCGGTTATTATAAAGGAAAGTCTTGATCCGAGGGAGACCACTGTTCCACAGATAGCCGGATGTGAGTCCCTTTTTGTGAGATGGGGTCGTGGAGTACAGATGGGCTTGTTGATCACGTACCTGGCTCCCTGCCGCGTGGCAACGGCCCTGCTTGAGCTGCTCAACGTCATAGCTGAGGTGGCGGTTGGTACCCCCAGACTTCTAGTCATGGGGGATTTCAACCTGCCATCTGTCGGCGAAACGTCTGAGGTGGCTCGGGAGTTCATGGCTTCCATGACGGCCATGGACCTTACTCAGTTAATTTATGACCCCACTCACATGGGTGGACACACTCTGGACTTAGTTTTTGTCTCTGGTCAGTGGTCGAGTGGCCTTGATACAGGGGATATAGTCATCGAACCCTTGTCATGGTCTGACCACTCGCTCCTTCGACTGGACTTTCTAACCGCTGCACCCCGCCGCAGGGAGGCGGGACCGACCAGGTGGTTCCGCCCCAGGCGCCTGATGGACCCTGATAGGTTCCAGATGGAGCTTGGGCCATTTCCTGAGACTCTGGCTCACGACTCGGCTGAGGACCTGGTGGCCGCCTGGGATAGTGCGGCTGCCGGGGCCTTGGACCGTGTCGTGCCTTTGCGGCCTCTGACCCGGCACCGAACTCACCTAGCTCCTTGGTTCTCCGAGGAGCTTAGGGAGATGAAGCGCCGGAAAAGACGCCTGGAGAGTAGTTGGAGGACCAGCCGCTCCGAATCCGACCGAACACTGGTGAGGTCTCATGTTAAGACCTACCTAGTGGCAATAAAAGCGGCAAAATCTAGCTATTTTGCCACTCTTATCGCGTCATCAGATAATCGCCCGGCCGCCCTGTTTAGGGTGACCCGCTCCCTCCTCCATCTGGAAGCGCGGGATGACCCCTTGCAGGGCCGAGCTGAGGACTTTGTGCAGTATCTGTATGACAAAATCGCTCAGATTCGGGAAGGGCTGGCCTCTGACTGGGTATGTCCGGACAGGATGACTGAGGCAGGTCTTGAGAGTGTTATCTGGGGGGAGTTCGATCCTGTGGCTCCCGAGGACATGGACAGGGTCCTGGGACGGCTGAACGCGACCACATGTTTATTGGACCCGTGTCCCTCCTGGTTGGTACTGGCTTCCCGGGAGGTGACACGAGGCTGGCTCCAGAAGATTGTTAACGCTTCTTTGAGTGAGGGGGTCCTGCCGGCCGCTTTGAAAGAAGCGGTTGTGAGGCCCCTCCTCAAGAAGCCCTCTCTGGATCCGGCTGTTTTGGCTAACTATCGTCCAGTCTCCAACCTTCGCTTTGTTGCGAGGGTTGTTGAGAGTGTGGTAGCACAACAGCTTCCCCGGTACCTGGATGAAACTGTCTATCTAGACCCGCTCCAGTCCGGCTTCCGACCTGGGCACAGCACGGAAACGGCATTGGTCGCGTTGGTGGATGATCTCTGGAGGGCTCGGGATAGGGGTTGCTCCTCTATCCTGGTCCTGTTAGACCTCTCAGCGGCTTTTGATACCATCGACCATGGTATCATGTTGCACCGGTTGGCGGGGTTGGGGGTGGGGGGCACCGTTCTGCGGTGGTTCTCCTCCTACCTCTCTGACCGGTCGCAATCTGTGTTGACGGGGGGGCAGCGGTCGACCCCGAGGCACCTTGCTTGTGGGGTGCCACAAGGGTCGGTCCTCTCGCCCCTTCTGTTCAACATTTATGTAAAGCCGCTGGGTGAGATCATCCGTGGCTTCGGGGTGGAGTTCCATCAGTACGCTTATGACACCCAGCTGTACATCTCCACCCCAGGCCACCCCAACGATGCCCTTGAAGTGATGTCCCAGTGCCTGGAGGCCGTGCGGGCCTGGATGGGGAGAAACAGGCTCCGACTCAACCCCTCCAAGACCGAGTGGCTGTGGCTTCCAGCGTCCCGATATAGCCAGCTGACGCCATCGCTGGCTATTGGGGGCGAATCACTCGCCCCCACGGAGAGGGCTCGCAACTTGGGCGTCCTCCTGGACGCACGGCTGTCTCTAGAAGACCATTTGACGGCCGTGGCCAGGGGGGCTTTTTATCAGGTTCGCCTGATACGCCAGTTGCGCCCCTTTCTAGATCGGGACTCTCTACGCACAGTCACTCAGGCACTAGTCACTTCCCACCTGGACTACTGCAACGCTCTCTACATGGGGCTCCCCCTGGGGTGCACCCGGAGGCTCCAGCTGGTCCAGAATGCGGCCGCGCGGGGGATTATGGGGGCGACGAGGCGCTCCCATGTGACACCTCTCCTGCACGAGCTGCACTGGCTCCCGGTGGTCTTCCGGGTGCGCTTCAAGGTGTTGGTGACCACCTTTAAAGCGCTCCATGGCTTAGGGCCGGGGTACTTACGAGACCGCCTACTGCCACCAATAGCCTCCCACCGGCCAGTACGCTCGCACAGAGTGGGCCTCCTCAGGGTGCCGTCCGCCAGACAATGTCGGCTGGCGACCCCCAGGGGGAGAGCCTTCTCTGTGACGGCGCCCACCCTCTGGAATAACCTTCCCCCGGAGTTACGTATAATAACAGACCTCCGGATTTTTCGTCGGGCCCTGAAAACTTATTTATTTCAACTAGCTGGGCTGGCTTGAGCTAAATTTTAAATTGGTTTTAAATTGGGTTGTTTTAATTTACGGCCAGAATATCTAATTATTTTAATACTGTTTTTTAAATTTTGTATGCTTTGTTTTTACTTAGGCTGTGCACCGCCCTGAGTCCTATTTGGAGAAGGGCGGTATAGAAATTTAAACAAATAAATAAATAAATAAATAAGCTCATCCCTCATGGCTTTAAGCGTTGCCAAATGTTCCCCCATTTTGACACCAGGTTTGAGTTTATAGTTGTGGAAAATTCTTGACAATCTGCTGGTTGCAGCCATATTGTCACTATGGAACAAATTATATAGGGCAGTCCAAACTTCCTGAGCTGTGAGGCCGTCTGAAAGACTGGCATACAGAGCTGTGTCTATAGAACTTAACAGAGTTGTGTAAGCTCTTTTATGCAGGAACTCAATTTCAGGGCTCCAAGGTAAAGGGGGTGGTCTTTTGATCATGTCCAGAGTATTTTCTCTTAAGAGAATTATCTGAATCTCTTTACACCATTTTTTAAAATTCTGACCACTTAAATGTAATTTTTCAAAATTATTTGGCAAAGTTACAAAATTATTGCCATTAAACTGCATGGGGAGTTGTTCAAATGGCTGAAAAGAGCCTGTTGTGAATGGCATTGGGATCCCTAAGCCTGGGATCGATTGCTTAGGTCTGGCTCCTTTTTGTAGTCCTTCTGTAGTTTGAAGCAACTGGGCACGTGCAGGAAATGGAGCATGCTCCAAAGCCTTTTCTTGTTGGAGCTCCAATCTCCCTCTCTGAGCTCTGAAGTCAGGTCTGGCTGGAGCTTCAGGGTAGGCCCGAACATCATCTGGGTGGCGGGGAAACCTTGGAGGAGTGGGAAGAAGGCCTGGAGATCTTTCTGGAGACTGGAGGCCCATCAGATGAGGTCCATGGGCTGGGTAGGCCTGGAAATGTCTCTGGATCTCCTCTTCTCCATCAGAGGAGCAGGATTGCAGCTCCGGATCATCCCAGCAGGGCCGGAGAGGTGCGGAGGCCTCAGCCTGGGCCTCCCTGGAGCATTCAGTGAATGGTGAGCGCCTCTGCAGTGGGGGGTGGGAGGCTGCAGGTCCATCTGGGTTTCTCCGGGGGTGGGAGGTTGGATTTGGGGCCCTCCTTAAGTGGGCAGCTGGGTCTGGGACCTCGGGGGGGCCAGTGGGTGGTTGCTCCATAAGTTGCAGGGCAGCGACCAGGGCCTCTATGGCCTCTTTGATGTTTGCCGTGGCAGGCGGGGCCTGGCAAGGGGCTTGTGGGTTCGGAGTGGTCCTCTGGGCCGCTGGAATGCTGAACTGAGTGGCTGGCGTTGTAGGCCTGGGCTGTGGAGCTGGGGATGGCCTGGCTCGTGGTGCTGGCAAAGTGCCCAGGGGAGCAGCCATCTTGGAGGAAGTTGCCTCCGGAAGTGGCCTGGTGGCCATTTTGTTTGGCGGGAAACTGGGTGGGGGGGGAGTCTCTCTGGCGGCAGGCGCCATCTTGGAGAGATCAGGCAGGGGAGTCCTTACCGGGATGGCAGGCATCTCTGGTGCTGCCTCCTCAGGCCTCTTTCTGGCTGCTGCCCTTGTCTTCAGGAGGCAGGCGAGCGCTGCTCTGCACTCCTCTTCTGACATCTCAGCCACTTGCCTGTCCAGGCTTTCATCTGGTCCTTCTGCCCCCTCTTCGTCAGTGCTGAAGAAGCCTTCTCCAACATTGCCTGGCTTGGCCCCTGGGATCTCTTGCTGCATCTGGGTGGCCTCTGGCTGCCAGGGTGTAGCTGGATGGAAATCCCCTTCAATGTTTTCCATCGTTGATTCAGTCTGGGGCTGCTGTGAAGTTCTCCTCCGTTGAAGGCCTCTGGTCACAACAGGGGAGCTTCTCTCACAGGTTATTTTGGAGGGCATCTCGCCTTTTCAACAGCTCCTGGAGTGGAGTTCTGCTACCATTCCCTCTGCTACCATTCTGTGGAAATTGGGATCGTAGAAACACCCAGGAGCATAGAAGAGTCCAAAGGCAGATGCATGAATAAATGTGATAAATGTATTTATTCATATAACAAAACATATTAACTATATACAAAGGCTGTCTTAATATCCATTAGGATAGGGGGCACACAGCGTGTGTGACTACCCCTATCAAAGATCATGTCTCATGGAGAACAAACGTAAAAGAGAGCTTGGTGGAAAGGTTAGAGGGGGTTTTATACTCAGTGTAAGCCCCTCCTCTCCACATAGGGGTGGGGGCACTTTCTGCCTCCACTAGTGTCTGTATGATATACGTGCCAATGGCTTGCAAATACTTGACAGGTCTTCACAGCACGGCGGAAGGAGCGCAGATCCGGGATCCTCCGTATCTCCGGGGGGAGCTCATTCCAGATGGTAGGTGCCCCCACAGAGAAGGCTCTCCCCCTAGGGGCCGCCAGTCGACACTGTTTGGCTGACGGCACCCGGAGGAGTCCCTCTCTATGAGAGCGTACTGGCCGGTGGGAGGCTATTGGTGGTAGTAGGCGGTCCCGTAAATAACCAGGCCCTAAGCCATGGAGCACTTTAAAGGTGGTAACCAAAACCTTGAAGCGCACCCGGAAGACCACCGGGAGCCAGTGCAGCTCGCGCAGGAGAGGTGTTACATGGGAGCGCCATGTCGCTCCCATTACCACCTGCGCGGCTGCACTCTGCGCCAGTTGGAGCCTCTGGGTGCTCCTCAAGGGGAGCCCCATGTAGAGAGCATTACAATAGTCCAGGCGGGAGGTGACGAGGGCATGAGTGACCGTGCGTAACGAGTCCCGATCCAGAAAGGGACGCAACTGGCGAATCAGGCGGACCTGATAAAAAATCCTCCCAGTCACGGCCGTCAAGTGCTCTTCTAAAGACAGCCGTGAATCTAGGAGGACGCCCAAGTTGCGAGCCCTCTCCGTGGGGGCCAATGATTCGCCCCCAATAGTCAGTGATGGCGTCAACTGACTATATCGGGACGTCGGAAACCACAGCCACTCGGCCTTGGATGGGTTGAGCCTGAGCCTGTTCCTCCCCATCCAGATCCGTACGGCCTCCAGGCACCGGGACATCACTTCAAGGGCATCGTTGGGGTGATCTGGGGTGGAGATGTGCAGCTGGGTGTCATCAGCGTACTGATGGTACTCCACCCCGAAACCACGGATGATCTCGCCCAGCGGCTTCACATAAAAGTTGAACAGGAGAGGCGAGAGGACCGACCCTTGCGGCACCCCACATATGAGGGGCCTCGGAGTCGACCTCTGTCCCCCTGTCAACACAGACTGCGACCGGTCAGAGAGAAAGGAGGAGAACCACCGCAACACAGTGCCTCCCACCCCTAACTCTTCCAACCGGTGCAGCATGATACCATGGTCGATGGTATCAAAAGCCGCTGAGAGATCTAACAGGACCAGGACAGAGGAGCACCCCCTGTCCCGAGCCCTCCAGAGATCATCAACCAACGCGACCAATGCCGTTTCCGTGCTGTACCCGGGCCTGAAGCCCGACTGGAACGGATCCAGATACGTCGTTTCATCCAGGTGCTGGGGGAGCTGTTGCGCAACCACACTCTCAACAACCTTTGCCACAAAACGAAGGTTGGAGACCGGACGATAATTTACCAACATTGCCGGGTCCAGGGAAGGCTTCTTGAGAAGAGGCCTCACCACTGCCTCTTTCAAGGCGGCGGAAAAGTCACCCTCACCCAGCGAAGCATTTATAATCCCCTGGAACCAGCCTCGTGTCACCTCCCGAGAAGCCAGCACTAACCAGGAGGGACACGGGTCCAATAGACAAGTGGTCGCGTTCAGTCTACCCAGAATCCTGTCCACGTCCTCAGGGGTCACAGGATCAAACTCATCCCAGATAACATTCTCAAGACCTGCCCCAGTCCCTCCCCCTGAGACTATCCAGTCGGAGTCCAGATCTTCCCGAATCTGAGCGATTTTGTCATACAGATATTGAACAAAATCCTCGGCTCTACCCTCCAAGGGGTCCTCCCGCGCTTCCTGGTGGAGTAGGGAGCGGGTCACCCTAAACAGGGCGGCTGGGCGATTATCTGATGACGCAATAAGAGCAGCAAAATAGCTACATTTTGCTGCTTTTATCGCCACTAGGTAATTCCTAATATGAGCTCTTACCAGTGTCCGGTCAGATTCAGAAAGACTGGCCCTCCAACTACTCTCTAGGCGTCTTTTCCGGCGCTTCAACTCCCTCAGCTCCTCAGTGAACCAAGGAGCTAAATGAGATCGGCGCCGGGTCAGAGGCCGCAAAGGCACGACCCGATCCAGAGCTCCAGCGGCCGCCCTATCCCAGGCGGCCACTAGGTCTCCAGTCGAGGCGTGTGCCAGAGCCTCAGGGAATGGCCCAAGCTCCATCTGGAACCTATCAGGTTCCATCAGGCGCCTGGGGCGGAACCATCTTACCGGCTCCGCCTCCCTGCGGAGTTGTTGCTCATTGTCGGCGGTAATGAGCACGTCATCAAAATAGGGCACCACCCCGGGGATTCCCTGTAGTAGCCGCTCCATGGTACTTTGGAAAAGTCCGGGGTCTACGCTTACTCCGAATTGCAAGCGGGTGCACTTGAAGGCCCCTCTGTGGGTTACGATAGTCTGTGCCTCTGCGGTAGCGCCATCTACCGGCAGTTGCTGGTACGCCTGCGCAAGATCGAGTTTTGCGAAGATCTTGCCGGGGCCCAGGGAATGCAACAAATGGTGAACGATGGGCACTGGATAGGCGCTCTGCTGCAGGGCCTTATTAATTGTGCATTTATAATCAGCGCATATGCGCACTGATCCGTCCGGCTTTACCGGTGTCACAATTGGGGTCTCCCATTTGGCGTGGTCGACTGGAACGAGCACCCCTTGTTTGATTAATTTGTCCAGTTCAATGTCAATTTTGGGCTTTAGGGCGAACGGTACCCGCCTAGGCTTCAACCGGATGGGTGCAATATTGGGGTTGAGGTTAAACGAAATCGGGGTCCCCACATACTTGCCAAGCCTTTCGTCGAACACGTCCTGGAACTCTAGCATCAGGTCCTCTTTCAGGGTGCTTCGAACGTTCCTTACTCCGGTGAATCCCATGCCTAGGGCTCTAAACCAGTCCATGCCCAGGAGGCTTGGGAGGTTGTCGCTGACAATTGTGAGGGGCAGTTTCTCGGTAAACTCCCCGTACTGTACTTGGAACTCGCCTCTTCCTTCGACGGGTATGCGGTTCCCTTGGTAGTCTTTCAGTCTGCGTTGCTGTGGCTGGAGCTGTCGCTTGTGTGCGTTGGGGATGACTTTCTTTAGGTTCTCCCAAGACATGATGGATATCGGCGATCCCGTGTCGATCTCCATCTGGCACTCCCGTCCCTCGATCTCGACCGTGGTGTAGGTCTTTTCTCCGGGTGAGGTGCAGGTCTGTTCGATGCGTATGGTGTAGGCCCCAGCGTCTTCAAATTTCGCGCCCTTCCGGTTTCCGCCATCTCTGTTGGGCCTTCGGTGTGGCGCTGGCTCGGATTGGAAGGTTTGGCCACGTGGTTTGTAGCTCTGGTGTGCCTTGGATCTGCAGACCCGAGCGATGTGGCCCCTCTTCTCACAGGAACGGCAAACGGCGTCCCTGAACTTACAGCTTTGTCGTGAGTGGGACCCTCCGCAGCTGGCGCATCCGTCTCTGGGCTCCCTCCGGGCTGTGCGGGACTGCTTGGTGCGGTAGACCTCTTCTTCAGACTCCCCCTCGCTCGCGGTGCTTACGGCCTCTCGGTGCACCGGCGCCGTCTTCTGCGTTGTTCTGGTTAGGTGGGAGCTCTTTAGTTTCTCTGCGGCCTTTACTGACGATTCTTGCGCTCTGGCCTCGTCTAGCGCGATGTGTAGGGTCAGGTTTGACCTCGCGAGCAGTCTTCTCTGGAGCCGGCTATCTCTCACTCCGCAAATTAGTTGCTCTAGGAGCATCTCATCCAGGTCTCGGTACTCACAATGGGTTGCGGCCTTACGCAGGGCAGCGACGTACTCGCTGATCGATTCGCCCTCCTGCTAGAGTCGTTGCCGGAAATCGTAGCGCTGGACGTACTTCGATGGCGTTGGTGCATAGTGGTCTTTCAGCAGGGTCTGTAGCGTTGACCAGGAAATGTTGTGGACCGAATTCGGCTCCGACAATGCTTCGGCTGTGTCGAAAACCCTTGGCCCGCAGTGACTCAGGAACAGGGCTTTCTTCCGAACGTCCGGTAGCCCTTGCATGTCGTTGGCCACCATGAAGCACTCGAACCGAGACATGTAGGATCCCCACTTCTCTTCCTTGGGGTCGAAAGGCGCTGGCGGGGTGTAGGCAGACATCGTTTCGGGATTCTCCTGTGCTCCGCTCGCTCGCCTGGCTGGATTCGGATGCGGTCTCCGGTCCTCTTCTCCGAACGTGGCTTCAGCTCTTTTTCGAGTGTGGCTTCAGCTCTCCTCTGCTTCTGGCCTCAAATCCCACCCTCGTCGCCAGTGTTAAGTTGGGTGAATGAGGACGCAGCAAGCCAGAGTAGTTAGTGACAACAGCTCTTCATTATATGGTGAGATTCCAGCAACTGACCCAGGGAGCCAGCTCCCTTTATATACCTTGCAGCTGTGGTGGTCAGCCAATCAGCTGAGGGTCAGTTAATTCGAACTTCCCGCCAAACAAACCTATTTACATAACAAACATCTAACAAAGCCTTCACAGTTCTGGAACAAGATCCTATGGACAGATGAGACCAAGATCAACTTGTACCAGAGTGATGGGAAGAGAAGAGTATGGAGAAGGAAAGGAACTGCTCATGATCCTAAGCATACCACCGGTGGTGGCAGTGTCATGGCATGGGCATTTATGGCTGCCAATGGAACTGGTTCTCTTGTATTTATTGATGATGTGACTGCTGACAAAAGCAGCAGGATGAATTCTGAAGTGTTTTGGGCAATATTATCTGCTCACATTCAGCCAAATGCTGCAGAACTCATTGGACAGCGCTTCACAGTGCAGATGGACAATGACCCAAAGCATACTGCAAAAGCAACCAAAGAGTTTTTGAAGGGACAGAAGTGGAATGTTATGCAATGGCCAAGTCTATCACCTGACCTGAATCCCATTGAGCATGCATTTCACTTGCTGAAGACAAAACTGAAGGGAAAATGCCCCAAGAACAAGCAGGAACTGAAGACAGTTGCAGTAGAGGCCTGGCAGAGCATCACCAGGGATGAAACCCAGCGTCTGGTGATGTCTATGCGTTCCAGACTTCAGGCTATGATTGACTGCAAAGGATTTGCAAGCAAGTATTAAGAAGGGAAAGTTTGATTTATGATTATTATTCCGTCCCATTACTTTTGGTCCCTTAACAAGTGGGAGGAACATATGCAAACTGCTGTAAGTCCTACACTGTTCACCTGAGTTGGATGTACATACCCTTAAATTAAAGCTGACAGTCTGCAGTTAAAGCACATTGTATTTGTTTCATTCCAACTCCATTGTGGTGGTGTATAGAGCCAAAGATGTTAGAATTGTGTCGATGTCCCAGTATTTCTGGACCTGACTGTAGATGTAGTATCATTAAGGACTACTCGTTGAGTATGGTTTGTCAGCCAGTTACATATCCATCTGATGGTGATGCTGTCTATCCCACATTTTTCCATTTAAAGAAGTAAAATAGGAACTTTCATTATGTGGCAACGATGAACATATTATTGCTAAGATTTATAAAATGTTATTGAAACTGAATTTAGAAAATGAACATGTAAAACATTGTATTGTAGGAGGTTAGCACCCACCCCTTTCCTGGAAGAGTGAAATATTTTAGGAAATATGAAAAAGGCAGAATATTATATTTCCCTGGATGAGAAATGGATAAGCATATTTTAAAGCAGCTCCCATCTTCCTGCCCCCACCCTTTGTCAATGGGCCATTAAGGCCTGGGCCAGTCTATTCTACATAACAAAGATCTACCTCCTTCAGGCAGAGCCATAGTAGTGTAGGAGGGGAACACCACCAAGACAGTGCCAGGACCAGTAGGATATAATCAACTCAGAAAGGCAAAGGCCACAGGCATAGGAAAATGACCTTCCCAAAATAGAACACATGAACATCAGGGCCATTTAGGAACAAAAGAGGACCCATGGAAATGGCACACACAAAAGACTCAGGACATGCCAGGAAAGGAACTATCAAGACAGCAGAAACTAGGAGAGCAAAACAAAAGGGATGGCAGAGGATTAGCAAAAGGAAAAGATTTAATCAATAGCCCCAGCAATCTGATAAGAGCCAAGCCAGGAGTAAGGGCTTAATTGATAACAACATGATCAGCTTAAGGCAAAAGGAAACAAAAGGACACGAAATCAAATAACTAAGACACCACCCAATCTCAAGTAGGAAAGATTCAGAATAAGAAAACACAGGGCGATCCATGAACTCACACACAAAAGACAGACACACAAAAGTAACAAAAGAAACAAAGAATTTCCTTTGTACAGAAAAGTATAAAAATGTATGCTTACCTTGTAACGATGTCAGCTCACCCAGGAACGCTGGTTCATGCGCTTGCCGGATCTGTCTTCCTGAAACATAATAAAGAGAATCCTGTTTTCACGCAGCTCGCTTCACTCATCAATCAACTCGTCGTGCCTGGGACGCCTGCCCAGCCGGGAAATTCGAATCCTTGGGGAGGGGAAACCTCTCCTCCCTTCTAACAGTAGGAATTGCCAAAGGTCCAACAAAGATAGGATTAGCCCTCTACCCATCTAGCAACAGAAACTCACCACATGGCACCTGGGAAGATTACATCAGCCAGCAAGGCTAGCTAAGACCCCCACCCCCTAGGAGTCTGACAACCAATCAGGATACTCTTTCTGGGCCCCAGGAAGTTCAGAGCCAGGGAGAGCATAAAAACCCAGGGACTCGCAGCATCTCACCCTTTTCTGTTCAGGAACTCAAGCCATGTGATCCTGTCCACCATTAAACCATCTTTCCAAGCAGTCTCCATGTTTCCAGTGTCTGTTTCCCCACTTGGAGCAGAACCCAGAAGGATGTTTCTTCCAACAGTATGATTCAGTGGGCAAGGAATTTTGGATATAATGTGATGCTTGAACAATGGGAAAATATGTGGACGAAGGGTTTAAAATTTACATTAAATTATAATTTAAAAGAGAATTTTTATAAGATGATGTTGGTACTTAACACCAGATAAACTATCTAAGATGTATAAAGGCATGTCAAATGAATGTTGTAAGTGTAAAAATAAAGAAGGGACTTTTATCATCTATGGTGGACATGTGATAAAGCAAAAAAAAAATTTGGAGTATGATTCACATTTTAATACAGAAAATTCTGAAAACGGAAATAAAAATGAAACCAGAACTTTTCCTTTTGAGTCTAATGGAAAAAGAACTGGAGAAGAAATTTGGAACTTTGTTATTATATATGTTGACAGCAGGAAGACTATTGTATGCGCAAAAATGGAAGGACACTTCAATACCTACCATGGAAGAATGGTTACAGAAGCTGATGGAGTTGGCTGAAATGGCAAAATTGACTACTTTGATTAAAGAAAAGAACACAAGTACTTTTGTTTTTCCACATGGAAACCGCTTCTGAACTTCGTGCTTGATGTGGAAAAGAACAAAATTTTGACTTTGGGTTTTACAGATTAGATTGATAGATCTTTATAGAAATGACTTGTTCATACTATTATGGAAAAGCAAAAGGCTGTGATTTGATGCTAATGCCTTATTCTACTGCAACAGAGAGTCGGAAGTCAATGCTTCTGCTTCTTTTCTTTTCCCTACCTTTCCTCACTTTTCTTTCCCTTTTCCCCTCCCTCCTCACTGCTCTTTTATTTACTTTTGTATTTTGTGCTTTATAGTACTTTATAACTTAATAAAAAAATGTTTGGGGGGAAAAAAGAGTACTGGGCCTAAGACGGAACCTTGTGGTACCCCACTGCTTACTTCCCTCCGTGTAGATGTAGTACCATTTAGGACTACTCGTTGAGTACAGTTTGTCAGGCAGTTACAAATCCATCTGGTGGTGATGCTGTCTATCCCACATTTTTCTAGCTTACCAAGAAGTAGGTTGTGGTGTACTTTGTCAAATGCCTTGCTGAAGTCCAAGTATACTATGTCCACAGCATTTCACTGGTCTACTAATTTAGTCACTTAGTCCAAGAATGAAATAAGATTGGTTTGGCATGATCTGTTTTTAACAAACCCATGCTAGCTACTAGTTATAACTTTATTTGTTGCTAGATGTTCACAGATCTGTTTTTTTATTATTTTTTCCAGTATCTTCCCAGGTATTGATATTAGGCTGATTGGTCTGTAGTTTCCAATCCTCTGGTAGTTCCCCAGTGCTCCAAGATTTTTGAAAGATATGATAACAATGGTTCTGAGATAACATCTGCCAGCTCCTTCAGAACTCTGGGATGTGATAATTCATCATGTCCCGGTGATTTATATTCATCTAGGTCAAACAGGTGTTCTCTTACCATTTTCTTGCTTATTTTAATTTTTCTTTGTAGTCTTGTCTTTTACAGTTATGTCATTGGTAGGTTGGGCTATAGTTTCTTTTTGTGTGAAGACTGATGCAAAGAACGAGTTAAGCAGTTCTGCTTTCTCTTTACTGCCTATTACTTCCTTGCCATCTTCTCTCTTAAGTGGACCTACTGTTGCCTTGGCTTTTTTCTTGTTATTTATATGTTGAAAGAAACTTTTTAAAAATTAACTTTGACTTTTGTTGCAAGTCTTTGTTCATTCTGAGCCTTTGCTTTGCTGACTTCATCTTTGCAGATTCGGGCTACCTACTGATATTCTGCCTTAGTTATGTGTCCCTCTTTCCATTTTGTGTACTTATCCTTTTTGTCTTTCAGTTTATCAGAGATATCTTTGTGCAACCATGCTGATTTCTTCTTGGATTTCTTGTTTTTCTTTTTCAGTGGTATTGTGTTGGACTGGGCTTTTATGATCATATTTTTCAGTGTTTCCCATGCTTTTTGAGTTGTTTTCCCCTTTAGGATTTTTATCCATGAAATTTTGCTTAGGCTCTCTCTGAGTTTGTTAAAATCAGCTCTTTTAAAGTTCAAGACACTGGTTGGATTATATTCTATTGCTTGTGTTTGAATTATATTGAATTCCAGTATGGCTTGGTCACTCCTCTTTTGTTAGGTCTGGTTTTTTTTAATAGTTTGTATCCTTCCATCAGTACATTCCAGTCATGAGTTTCATCCCACCAAGTTTCAGTAATGGCAACTATATTATATCTGCCTTCATGTACTAATACTTCAAGTTTACCCTGTTTGTTCCATAAACTTTGAGCATTAGTGTATAGGCATTTGAGTCCTTTATGGGTCTTGGGTATATTTCTTATATCTCCTACTTTGTAACTGGGTTTTCCATCTTTTCCATCACTCTCTACTTCATTATGTTTCTCTTTTTTTCCCTCTTTACTCCCTTCCTCCTTATGTGATTAGTTATGTAGTGGTTTTCACTTGGAATTAGGTTCTAAAGGTCATGAAGATTGCCCCCTCCCCCAATTTTAGTTTAAAGCCCCTCTGATAAGATGAGCCGGTCATTTTCTGAATATATTCTTTCCAGTTCTTGTGAAGTTCACTCCATCCCTTGCCAGTAGCCCATCATGTAGGTAATGCAGACCATGGTCTAGAACAGGGGTGTCAAACTTGATTTCATTGAGGGCCGTATCAGGGTTGTTTGACCTCGGGGGGCCAGGGTGGATGTGGCCAGCTCGACATCACTCATGTTGGGGGTGCCTGTGGAGGCCCGAGCACTCTGCCAGCAAAAATGGGCTCCCGAGCTTTGTTTTTGGCTACCACGGCCTCCTGCAATCCTCTGCCAGTGAAAACGGAGCTCCATTTTCACTGGTAGAGGGTTGCAGGAGGCCGTGGCAGCTGAAAATGGAGATCAGGAGCCCGTTTTCTCTGGCAGTAGCACCGCAGGCCAGTCCTTCACTATTTCCAGGGCGGTCCCCTGGGCCTTGAGTTTGACACCCCTGGTCTAGAAAGTCGAAGTTCTGATGATGACACCAGTTTTTAAGCCAGTGGTTTGTTTCTAAAACCCTTTGCTCCCTGATTGGATGTTGGCCTTTTGTTGGAAGTATAGATGAAAACACCACTTGTGCTCCTAATTCTTTAAGTTTCTTCCATAGCTGTTTGTAATCTCTTGTTATTGTTTTCAGATTCATTGTTGTGTCATTGGTCCCCACACGTAGGTGAAGAAAGGAGTAGTAATCCATGGGGTTGATTTTTTTTTATTATTATTATTTAAATCTTATTTTTCTATCTGTTTATTCTGCACACAACCTATTCTACAGGTCCTAAACATGGAGCAATGCTTTGCATAGGTTACTGACAAAGCTGGCAAATTGCCATTAAGTTATTGCTGTGAAGAGGTCATTACATTGATTTCCTTGTGAAAATAACAATTCTTTTTCATTTTCTCTCTACAGTGGATGGAAGCTTTGTCCCCTAGCCAGCACGCTTCAGTGGTTTCTTCCTTTTTCTTAACTGATGTTAAGGGCTGGGTTATGGGAGGGCATGAAAACTGACTATGAATATTCATAGACTGGAATAGATCAGCCAATGGGGACTGAATGGAGACATGGTAACAAGGTCAGCCAATGAAAAGGCATAGCAAGGCTAGCTAAGACCCCCACCCCCTGGGAGTCTGACAACCAATCAGGATACTCTTTCTGGGCCCCAGGAAGTTCAAAGCCAGAGAGGGCATAAAACCCGGGGACTCACTGCGTCTCGTCCCTTTTCTGTTCAGGAACTCAAACCATGTGATCCTATCCACCATTAAACCATCTTTCCAAGCAGTCTCCATGTTTCCAGTGTCTTTTTCCCCACTTGGAGCTGAACCCAGAAGGATATTTCTTCCAACAAAATTAAACCAGGCTTGCATTAAACTTTATACAAGTGTCAGGGTTCCAAGTAACAGCCCAGATGAAATCAAAACTCCAAGGCCAGAGGTTTCCTCAAAGTATAGATTTATTAGGCATGTCATATTGGCACAGCTGGTGAAAACCCGACTCTGAAGCTCCCCGGGTTTTCCCCACCCAAATCAAAGCCCAAAGTTCTTCCCCCCCACTACACACAACCATCACATGCCCCAATCAAGTCACCGTCCCAGACCTGGATGACTCCCATCCACGCCCCGCCAGGTGCTGGTGAGTGTCCTTGGCTCCCAGAAGAAAGAATGTTATTTTGGCTACATGTTCTGTCCCCCTTCCTCACACAGGCAAACGTAATATCAAGCACGCCTGCCAATATTTTATTAGGTAAACAGATTAGAATTCTTGGCAGACCAAGGTTTTGGCAGCAAACTGCCGAATGCCTGCCAAGACCGTTTTCACTCCCATAAAGCAGAAGAGGACTTATCTTCAGTCCGTTCCAGGAGCAACAAATTATCCATGAGACAAGAGTTTAGTCAATGTTCAGTCCAAAATATATCCAAGCTGAATTTCAGAGATCACGATGTGACTTTCAGGGTTTAACTTTGTCCGTCACAAAGCCTGAAGAGCAATCCCACCCACTTGTATTCCTGGTGGGGCGTGG
Source organism: Pituophis catenifer annectens (assembly GCF_029215685.1). Lineage (NCBI taxonomy): Eukaryota > Metazoa > Chordata > Lepidosauria > Squamata > Colubridae > Pituophis > Pituophis catenifer. Next base: position 28,477,067 of record NW_027256885.1, on the reverse strand, counting down.
CTCCGTGACTCAGTTCAATCTCTGGCCCGAGTCTACCTTGTCTTTTAATTCCAGTGTTAACCTATCCATTTCAACGCAATTGTAGATTTTTTGAATTACTAGTTGTTCTGTTGGAATTTGGTCCGTTTTCCAAAGCTGAGCGAATGCCAGTCTGGCTGCCGTAATTATATGCAGTATTAAATGTTTTATTTCTTTCCTAATATTTTCTCTAATCATACCCAATAAAAAAAGTTCTGGCTTGAATTCTATTTCTTCTGCCGTTATTTCCATTAACCAAATTTTTATTTTTTCCCAATACTTTTTTGTTTTGGGGCAAAGCCACCAGACGTGGAAGAAAGTCCCCTGTATCTGTTTACATTTCCAGGGGGGTTAATGTATTCTTAATAGGCGCCTCGGATTAGTTGTAACCCCGGAGGACCTGTCCAATGGGACCGAAGGGGAGGGAATGGGGCGTCGCATTAGGGTGTATAAAATGTCTTGCTTTTGAATTCAGGGGTGTGGCTTTTGGCTTAGAACTTCCTGTTGAAGCTTCTCGCCGAGACCCACCGCACTTTGCAAATTGCCTTTTTTATTTTAATTTGGATAAATAAACTTCTTTTCTTACCAATCCAAGTTTTTGTGCGGAATCATTTCCAACAAATTGGCCCTCAGACGTGGGGCTCGAGGCCTCTGTTCCCCCGGATGACTGAGTCGGTTGAGGATGCCATGCCCCATTGATTTCAACGGTCCAGGATCGTGTCTGCGGTTCGGGAGTGCGGGGCGGGGCCCGGGCCCACGGATTAAAATAGAGGTCGGTGAGAACAGAAGGAGAAAGGGATCGGGAAGGAATTGCTGGAAACAGACCGGGCAACTTCGTGCACAAACCTAGGTGAGTAATTCTGGTGAAATAAGAATACACCTAGGCGGTTGGAGGTTGGGTAAGACTGCGAGAATCTGAGACTTGTGTGTGTTGTGTGTGAATGAGACGTCCCTAGCAGTCAATAGGATTGTGGTAAAGGACGGAGTGCTGTAGAACAAGTTGGGAAGGATAACTCGGGTCTGGTAACCAACCATGGGAAAAATCAAAGGGATCCCAGGGTAAATGTGTTAAGAAAATTTGTAAAAACCCCAAATTAAAAATTGAACCCCAGAGTCCACTAGGAAAATTGTTAGAAGGATGGGGGAGCCCACCATATAACAAGTTAAGAACTGAACTAAATCTGACTAAAGAAGACATGGTAAATCTTTGCTGTTTCATCTGGTGGGAGGATGAAAAAGTTAATTGGCCCCGGTTAGGAACTAATGAATATTTCACCTGCCAAAATTTATATGACTATGTTAAAGGAAAGGCTTGTAAATCTCTTGATAATGAACTAGAGTATGCCTTGGTCTGGAACCCGGACAAATGGCCAAGTAAATTGGAAGAAAAACCTTCCAGCCTCTTGGTAAATGAGGAAGAAGAAGAGGCAGAGAAGAGACAATATCTGTCCCCGCCTTATAGTCTGTTTCCAATAAATGTGCCACAAGATCCACTACCTGCACCACCCATGCCAGAAAGCCCTCAAGTTAGGCATAAAGTAAACCAATATAAAGCTCTCTGGAAAGAATTGGAGCAATGTAAAAAGGGCATAGAGGACCTTCCGTTTAAACAATACCCTGCAATGGATGAGAAGGAATTGGCCATGTTCCCCTTGAGGGAAGTTCAGAACAGAATAAATCCTCAAGGGCAACCAGTAATAAGCTTTGTTCAAGATCCGCTTCGAGCCTCCGAAGTAAGATCTTTTAAAAGGGAAATGAAGAACCTAATAGAAGATCTCCTGGGGGCAGCAGAACAATTAGATAATTTGTTAGGACCTAACATCTATACTTGGGATGAATTGACTGCCATTCAAAATACGCTTTTCTCTGTGGAAGAGAGGCAGTTAATTTGGACTGCTGCAATGCAGGTCTGGGAAAGGGATCACCCTCCTGCAAATAATAATATCACAGGAGCTGATACATTTCCCCTCGCTAGACCTAATTGGGATAATAACAATCCAGCACACAGAACTAATATGGAAGATTTAAGAACATGATAATAAGGGGAATTAGGGAGGCAGTTCCCAAAGCACAGAATATGAGTAAAGCTTTAAGTAAAGCAGGAGAGGGAGGAATCGCCAGCTGCCTTCTTTCAAAGACTAAAAGACACCATGAGAAGGTACTCCGGAATGGACCCTGACGATTTGGCAAGTGTGCCACTCGTAAGAGTCCAGTTTGTGACAAAGACATGGCTGGATATTTCTAAGAAACTCCAGAAATTAGATGGGTGGACAGCTAGGTCCATAGGTGAATTATTGAAGGAGGCTCAGAAAGTACATGTACAAAGGGAGGAAGAAAAGGTGAAGCAAAAAGGAAGAATGATGGTAGCTACAGTAAAGGAAGTAGTCAAGCAACAAACACCTCCAAATCCTAGACTCATTCCAAGGGAATTGGGTAGAGGAAGAGGGGAGTGGAATAGAGGAGATTGGAATTGAGATCCCCAGGGAAGAGGAAGAAGGAATGTAGGAGGTATGGGATGGGAAGAAAGAGTCAGAAGATGCTTTGGGTGTGGTCAGCCCGGGCACTTTAAGAAAGATTGTCCTGTCTGAAGAAGGGATGTGCAAGTGTATAATATGATGGAGGAAGACAAAAGTCAATATTAGGGGTGTCAGGGGTGCTTTATTTTTTGGTCCCACGGAGAGCCCTTGATAAATTTGGTAGTGGGACCCAAGGAGGAAGAAATAGTGTTTTTAGTAGATACAGGGGTGGCTCGGACCTCAGTCTCAGTATTAACATCAGAGATGAAGCTGAGTGGCCAGACAATCAAAGTATCCGGGGTAAAAGGAGAGGGATTTGAAGTGCCCAAAATAATGCCTCTGGAAATAATTATGAAAAATGAGGGAAAAAGAATAAAAATAGAGATGTTGTATATACCAGAAGCAAGAGTAAACCTGTTGGGAAGGGATGCCTTGGGAGCATTACAAATGAGGTTAGAATTTGGGTATGACACTTTTATGAGAATATTAACCCCAGAGGAGGAAGAGAAAATAGACCCCTCTGTGTGGGTAAAAGAAGGGAACAGAGGGGGCCTCCAAATTCCCCCCTTGAAAATTAATTAAAACTCCCATCCTGCCAGTAAAGAAACCTGATGGGACATATAGAATGGTACAGGATTTGAGGCTCCTGAATAGAATTGTCCAAACAAGACATCCAGCGGTGCCTAATCCATACACTTTGATGTGCCGGATACCCCTGGATCATCAATGGTTCAGTGTAGTGGACCTAAAAGATGCCTTTGGGGCTTGTCCACTAGACCCAGAATCAAGACCAATGTTCGCATTTGAATGGGAGAATCCATACACTGGAAGAAAACAACAATACCAATGGACTGTATTGCCACAAGGATTCACAGAGTCCCCTAATCTGTTTGGACAAGTATTAGAACAAGTCCTGGAGTGTTTGGTGTTGCCTTTTTTCTTAAAAAAAGAAAAAGAAGAAGTTAAGAGAATGGGATGAAAGGTGAAAATTATTAAGAAATGGAATTTTGGAGAGACCAAGAGAAAATGGTTAAAAAGGGAAGAATAGTGGAAAGGAGGAAGGGAAATAAGGTATATATTAGTAGATCTAAGGGAACTGTATTAATATTATTAATTGTGAATGTAAGAAGTGAATATGATGATGTATATTGTTTATTGTAAAAAAGAACAGCAGATGAAATATGAAGTGGCAATTTGGTTTAATTATGATAACTGAAATCAAGAGACAAAATTGAACGTTAAAAAGTGTGATGGGGATTTTGAAAAAATATGTTGTAAATGATGAAATAAAATAATTGATGCTATAGTAAGAAATTAGGAATTAAGGGCAGATAGTGATATTGCTTATCATGTACTAAGAAGAGATTACGATAAGATGTGGAAGGTCAATTAAGTTAAAGGGTTTCAATGTAAGAATTGAATATGATGAAGTAAATTGTTCAGAGCCAAAAAGTGTGATGGGGATTCTGAGAAATATATTTTATAAATGGAGAAATAAGATAATTAATTGATGTTACACTAAGAAATTAGGAACTGAAGGGTGGATGGTGATACTGTTTATATATTATGTATTAAGAAGAGATTAAGATAAAATAAAGAAGTAGGGAAAAAGAATATTATGGCTGAAATTGAGATATGTAAATTGTACTTGGAAAAAACAAAAAGGAAGATTGGAATAGATTATAAAAATCAATATATAACTATGTTTTAAGAAGTATAAGATGTGACCCGGTCAACATTCTGTTCATAAAATATGTATGTGAAAGAAAAATTTAATAAAACTTGTTTTTTTAAAAAAAACCTAGCCAGAGGCTTATTGATTGCTTGTCTTCCATTCGGAAGAAACCATTTCCCTTTCTCTCCCTGCTGTCCCCCTAATTAGATCAACTCCTTTTCCTCTTTCTCTGAGAACACAGGGATCTCCTCTACTTGTTCCACAGTTGGTATTAACACCTTCATGCTTTCAACATCTGATGCCTTTTTAGCTTCCTCATCAGCTATTCTATTTCCAATTATCTCAAAAGAACTCCCTTTTTGATGTGCATTTACATGCGTCACTGCAATTCTCTTGGGCAATTGTAGTGATTCCGTTATTTGTTTTATCAACCCCTCATGGGCTAACTCCTTTCCCTTACTATTAATCATACCCCTTTCCATTCAGATTTTCCCAAAAGTATGGACCACACCAAAGGCATATTTAGAATCTGTATAAATTGTACCAAGCCTTCCCTCCATCAATTTAAGTGCCTGATTCAGAGCATAGAGCTCACAAGTTTGAGCGGACCAATTACAGGGGAGACTTCCAGATTCTGCCAGCTCCTTAGTGTGCCCATTTATAATTGCATATCCATTTTTCCTTATTCCTCCCTCTACTCAGGAAGATCCATCAATAAATAGCGCTTCTCCTTGATCAAGAGGATATTCTTCTAAGTCTGGCCTTACTTTTGTTTGTAAGTCAATCACTTCAGTACAGTAATGCTCTAACCCTTCCTGATCTATCTGTCTAGTGTTGGCCAAAAACTGGGCAGGGTTCAAGTTATGATCAATAGCTAGTACCAAATCAGTCTGCTGCATCAATATTGTCTCATATTTTAGCCATCTCCCAGCTTTTTGCTGAAGGATGGTCCTTACTTGATGTGGGATGCTTACCATAAGTGCTCCCCAAAGGTCAATTTCCTACTCTCTTGCACCAAGAGAGCAGTAGCCGCTATTGCCTGTATGCAAATAGGCCATCCTCTGATTACTGGATCCATTGTTTTTGATAGGAAAGCTAAAGGTTTTCGCTGTCCTGCCCAATTCTGGGTCAACACCCCTTGTGCTATTCCATCTTCAGTATTTACAAAAAGATGAAAGGGCTTCTCTAAATTAGGGCTGTGTTAGGGCTGGCCTAACACGTTTTAAAAATGTTTTTAATCGTTTTGTCATTGCTTTTAATTATGGGGCCAAATATATATATATCTTTTTAATTGTATTTTAATGTTTGTAGTTTATGTTTTTACTTTGGCTGTACACCGCCCTGAGTCCTCAGGGAGAAGGGCGGTATATAAATTTGATATAAAATAAATAAATAAATAAAATAAAATAAATTTGGGAGGCTCAACACTGGAGCCTTCACTAAACCTTGCTTTAAATTTTCAAAACTCCCTCTCTCATGTCCTTCCCATTTCAGGTTCCATGGCTCTGTAGCTATTAGTTTGGAATAGAGTGGTTTGGTCAAATCCGCATAGTTATCAATCCATAACCTGCAATATCCTACCAGTCCCAGGAACTTCCTAAGTTCCTTCTTACTCTTGGGTAGGGGTTGCGAGGCCACCCCTTCTATTCTGTCAGGAGTAATTCGTCTACTCCACTTATTAAATGTCCCAAATATTTTACCTCCCTCTCTACATACTGTAACTTGGTTTTTGACACCCTTAATCCTTGGTCACCCAGGAAATTTAGTAATACATTAGTGGCCTGGGTGGCTTCTACTTTCTTTTCACCAGAAACTAATAGGTCATCTACATACTGTATCAGACTGGTTCCTTTTGGCAACACCAAACACTCCAGGACTTGTTCTAATACTTGTCCAAACAGATTAGGGGACTCTGTGAATCCTTGTGGCAATACAGTCCATTGGTATTGTTGTTTTCTTCCAGTGTATGGATTCTCCCATTCAAATGCGAACATTGGTCTTGATTCTGGGTCTAGTGGACAAGCCCCAAAGGCATCTTTTAGGTCCACTACACTGAACCATTGATGATCCAGGGGTATCCGGCACATCAAAGTGTATGGATTAGGCACCGCTGGATGTCTTGTTTGGACAATTCTATTCAGGAGCCTCAAATCCTGTACCATTCTATATGTCCCATCAGGTTTCTTTACTGGCAGGATGGGAGTTTTAATTAATTTTCAAGGGGGGAATTTGGAGGCCCCCTCTGTTCCCTTCTTTTACCCACACAGAGGGGTCTATTTTCTCTTCCTCCTCTGGGGTTAATATTCTCATAAAAGTGTCATACCCAAATTCTAACCTCATTTGTAATGCTCCCAAGGCATCCCTTCCCAACAGGTTTACTCTTGCTTCTGGTATATACAACATCTCTATTTTTATTCTTTTTCCCTCATTTTTCATAATTATTTCCAGAGGCATTATTTTGGGCACTTCAAATCCCTCTCCTTTTACCCCGGATACTTTGATTGTCTGGCCACTCAGCTTCATCTCTGATGTTAATACTGAGACTGAGGTCCGAGCCACCCCTGTATCTACTAAAAACACTATTTCTTCCTCCTTGGGTCCCACTACCAAATTTATCAAGGGCTCTCCGTGGGACCAAAAAATAAAGCACCCCTGACACCCCTAATATTGACTTTTGTCTTCCTCCATCATATTATACACTTGCACATCCCTTCTTCAGACAGGACAATCTTTCTTAAAGTGCCCGGGCTGACCACACCCAAAGCATCTTCTGACTCTTTCTTCCCATCCCATACCTCCTACATTCCTTCTTCCTCTTCCCTGGGGATCTCAATTCCAATCTCCTCTATTCCACTCCCCTCTTCCTCTACCCAATTCCCTTGGAATGAGTCTAGGATTTGGAGGTGTTTGTTGCTTGACTACTTCCTTTACTGTAGCTACCATCATTCTTCCTTTTTGCTTCACCTTTTCTTCCTCCCTTTGTACATGTACTTTCTGAGCCTCCTTCAATAATTCACCTATGGACCTAGCTGTCCACCCATCTAATTTCTGGAGTTTCTTAGAAATATCCAGCCATGTCTTTGTCACAAACTGGACTCTTACGAGTGGCACACTTGCCAAATCGTCAGGGTCCATTCCGGAGTACCTTCTCATGGTGTCTTTTAGTCTTTGAAAGAAGGCAGCTGGCGATTCCTCCCTCTCCTGCTTTACTTAAAGCTTTACTCATATTCTGTGCTTTGGGAACTGCCTCCCTAATTCCCCTTATTATCATGTTCTTAAATCTTCCATATTAGTTCTGTGTGCTGGATTGTTATTATCCCAATTAGGTCTAGCGAGGGGAAATGTATCAGCTCCTGTGATATTATTATTTGCAGGAGGGTGATCCCTTTCCCAGACCTGCATTGCAGCAGTCCAAATTAACTGCCTCTCTTCCACAGAGAAAAGCGTATTTTGAATGGCAGTCAATTCATCCCAAGTATAGATGTTAGGTCCTAACAAATTATCTAATTGTTCTGCTGCCCCCAGGAGATCTTCTATTAGGTTCTTCATTTCCCTTTTAAAAGATCTTACTTCGGAGGCTCGAAGCGGATCTTGAACAAAGCTTATTACTGGTTGCCCTTGAGGATTTATTCTGTTCTGAACTTCCCTCAAGGGGAACATGGCCAATTCCTTCTCATCCATTGCAGGGTATTGTTTAAACGGAAGGTCCTCTATGCCCTTTTTACATTGCTCCAATTCTTTCCAGAGAGCTTTATATTGGTTTACTTTATGCCTAACTTGAGGGCTTTCTGGCATGGGTGGTGCAGGTAGTGGATCTTGTGGCACATTTATTGGAAACAGACTATAAGGCGGGGACAGATATTGTCTCTTCTCTGCCTCTTCTTCTTCCTCATTTACCAAGAGGCTGGAAGGTTTTTCTTCCAATTTACTTGGCCATTTGTCCGGGTTCCAGACCAAGGCATACTCTAGTTCATTATCAAGAGATTTACAAGCCTTTCCTTTAACATAGTCATATAAATTTTGGCAGGTGAAATATTCATTAGTTCCTAACCGGGGCCAATTAACTTTTTCATCCTCCCACCAGATGAAACAGCAAAGATTTACCATGTCTTCTTTAGTCAGATTTAGTTCAGTTCTTAACTTGTTATATGGTGGGCTCCCCCATCCTTCTAACAATTTTCCTAGTGGACTCTGGGGTTCAATTTTTAATTTGGGGTTTTTACAAATTTTCTTAACACATTTACCCTGGGATCCCTTTGATTTTTCCCATGGTTGGTTACCAGACCCGAGTTATCCTTCCCAACTTGTTCTACAGCACTCCGTCCTTTACCACAATCCTATTGACTGCTAGGGACGTCTCATTCACACACAACACACACAAGTCTCAGATTCTCGCAGTCTTACCCAACCTCCAACCGCCTAGGTGTATTCTTATTTCACCAGAATTACTCACCTAGGTTTGTGCACGAAGTTGCCCGGTCTGTTTCCAGCAATTCCTTCCCGATCCCTTTCTCCTTCTGTTCTCACCGACCTCTATTTTAATCCGTGGGCCCGGGCCCCGCCCCGCACTCCCGAACCGCAGACACGATCCTGGACCGTTGAAATCAATGGGGCATGGCATCCTCAACCGACTCAGTCATCCGGGGGAACAGAGGCCTCGAGCCCCACGTCTGAGGGCCAATTTGTTGGAAATGATTCCGCACAAAAACTTGGATTGGTAAGAAAAGAAGTTTATTTATCCAAATTAAAATAAAAAAGGCAATTTGCAAAGTGCGGTGGGTCTCGGCGAGAAGCTTCAACAGGAAGTTCTAAGCCAAAAGCCACACCCCTGAATTCAAAAGCAAGACATTTTATACACCCTAATGCGACGCCCCATTCCCTCCCCTTCGGTCCCATTGGACAGGTCCTCCGGGGTTACAACTAATCCGAGGCGCCTATTAAGAATACATTAACCCCCCTGGAAATGTAAACAGATACAGGGGACTTTCTTCCACGTCTGGTGGCTTTGCCCCAAAACAAAAAAGTATTGGGAAAAAATAAAAATTTGGTTAATGGAAATAACGGCAGAAGAAATAGAATTCAAGCCAGAACTTTTTTTATTGGGTATGATTAGAGAAAATATTAGGAAAGAAATAAAACATTTAATACTGCATATAATTACGGCAGCCAGACTGGCATTCGCTCAGCTTTGGAAAACGGACCAAATTCCAACAGAACAACTAGTAATTCAAAAAATCTACAATTGCGTTGAAATGGATAGGTTAACACTGGAATTAAAAGACAAGGTAGACTCGGGCCAGAGATTGAACTGAGTCACGGAGCCACGCCCCACCAGGAATACAAGTGGGTGGGATTGCTCTTCAGGCTTTGTGACGGACAAAGTTAAACCCTGAAAGTCACATCGTGATCTCTGAAATTCAGCTTGGATATATTTTGGACTGAACATTGACTAAACTCTTGTCTCATGGATAATTTGTTGCTCCTGGAACGGACTGAAGATAAGTCCTCTTCTGCTTTATGGGAGTGAAAACGGTCTTGGCAGGCATTCGGCAGTTTGCTGCCAAAACCTTGGTCTACCAAGAATTCTAATCTGTTTACCTAATAAAATATTGGCAGGCGTGCTTGATATTACGTTTGCCTGTGTGAGGAAGGGGGACAGAACATGTAGCCAAAATAACATTCTTTCTTCTGGGAGCCAAGGACACTCACCAGCACCTGGCGGGGCGTGGATGGGAGTCATCCAGGTCTGGGACGGTGACTTGATTGGGGCATGTGATGGTTGTGTGTAGTGGGGGGGAAGAACTTTGGGCTTTGATTTGGGTGGGGAAAACCCGGGGAGCTTCAGAGTCGGGTTTTCACCAGCTGTGCCAATATGACATGCCTAATAAATCTATACTTTGAGGAAACCTCTGGCCTTGGAGTTTTGATTTCATCTGGGCTGTTACTTGGAACCCTGACACTTGTATAAAGTTTAATGCAAGCCTGGTTTAATTTTGTTGGAAGAAATATCCTTCTGGGTTCAGCTCCAAGTGGGGAAAAAGACACTGGAAACATGGAGACTGCTTGGAAAGATGGTTTAATGGTGGATAGGATCACATGGTTTGAGTTCCTGAACAGAAAAGGGACGAGACGCAGTGAGTCCCCGGGTTTTATGCCCTCTCTGGCTTTGAACTTCCTGGGGCCCAGAAAGAGTATCCTGATTGGTTGTCAGACTCCCAGGGGGTGGGGGTCTTAGCTAGCCTTGCTATGCCTTTTCATTGGCTGACCTTGTTACCATGTTTCCATTCAGTCCCCATTGGCTGATCTATTCCAGTCTATGAATATTCATAGTCAGTTTTCATGCCCTCCCATAACCCAGCCCTTAACATCAGTTAAGAAAAAGGAAGAAACCACTGAAGCGTGCTGGCTAGGGGACAAAGCTTCCATCCACTGTAGAGAGAAAATGAAAAAGAATTGTTATTTTCACAAGGAAATCAATGTAATGACCTCTTCACAGCAATAACTTAATGGCAATTTGCCAGCTTTGTCAGTAACCTATGCAAAGCATTGCTCCATGTTTAGGACCTGTAGAATAGGTTGTGTGCAGAATAAACAGATAGAAAAATAAGATTTAAATAATAATAATAAAAAAAAATCAACCCCATGGATTACTACTCCTTTCTTCACCTACGTGTGGGGACCAATGACACAACAATGAATCTGAAAACAATAACAAGAGATTACAAACAGCTATGGAAGAAACTTAAAGAATTAGGAGCACAAGTGGTGTTTTCATCTATACTTCCAACAAAAGGCCAACATCCAATCAGGGAGCAAAGGGTTTTAGAAACAAACCACTGGCTTAAAAACTGGTGTCATCATCAGAACTTCGACTTTCTAGACCAGGGGTGTCAAACTCAAGGCCCAGGGGACCGCCCTGGAAATAGTGAAGGACTGGCCTGCGGTGCTACTGCCAGAGAAAACGGGCTCCTGATCTCCATTTTCAGCTGCCACGGCCTCCTGCAACCCTCTACCAGTGAAAATGGAGCTCCGTTTTCACTGGCAGAGGATTGCAGGAGGCCGTGGTAGCCAAAAACAAAGCTCGGGAGCCCATTTTTGCTGGCAGAGTGCTCGGGCCTCCACAGGCACCCCCAACATGAGTGATGTCGAGCTGGCCACATCCACCCTGGCCCCCCGAGGTCAAACAACCCTGATACGGCCCTCAATGAAATCAAGTTTGACACCCCTGTTCTAGACCATGGTCTGCATTACCTACATGATGGGCTACTGGCAAGGGATGGAGTGAACTTCACAAGAACTGGAAAGAATATATTCAGAAAATGACCGGCTCATCTTATCAGAGGGGCTTTAAACTAAAATTGGGGGAGGGGGCAATCTTCATGACCTTTAGAACCTAATTCCAAGTGAAAACCACTACATAACTAATCACATAAGGAGGAAGGGAGTAAAGAGGGAAAAAAAGAGAAACATAATGAAGTAGAGAGTGATGGAAAAGATGGAAAACCCAGTTACAAAGTAGGAGATATAAGAAATATACCCAAGACCCATAAAGGACTCAAATGCCTATACACTAATGCTCAAAGTTTATGGAACAAACAGGGTAAACTTGAAGTATTAGTACATGAAGGCAGATATAATATAGTTGCCATTACTGAAACTTGGTGGGATGAAACTCATGACTGGAATGTACTGATGGAAGGATACAAACTATTAAAAAAAACCAGACCTAACAAAAGAGGAGTGACCAAGCCATACTGGAATTCAATATAATTCAAACACAAGCAATAGAATATAATCCAACCAGTGTCTTGAACTTTAAAAGAGCTGATTTTAACAAACTCAGAGAGAGCCTAAGCAAAATTTCATGGATAAAAATCCTAAAGGGGAAAACAACTCAAAAAGCATGGGAAACACTGAAAAATATGATCATAAAAGCCCAGTCCAACACAATACCACTGAAAAAGAAAAACAAGAAATCCAAGAAGAAATCAGCATGGTTGCACAAAGATATCTCTGATAAACTGAAAGACAAAAAGGATAAGTACACAAAATGGAAAGAGGGACACATAACTAAGGCAGAATATCAGTAGGTAGCCCGAATCTGCAAAGATGAAGTCAGCAAAGCAAAGGCTCAGAATGAACAAAGACTTGCAACAAAAGTCAAAGTTAATTTTTAAAAAGTTTCTTTCAACATATAAATAACAAGAAAAAAGCCAAGGCAACAGCAGGTCCACTTAAGAGAGAAGATGGCAAGGAAGTAATAGGCAGTAAAGAGAAAGCAGAACTGCTTAACTCGTTCTTTGCATCAGTCTTCACACAAAAAGAAACTATAGCCCAACCTACCAATGACATAACTGTAAAAGACAAGACTACAAAGAAAAATTAAAATAAGCAAGAAAATGGTAAGAGAACACCTGTTTGACCTAGATGAATATAAATCACCGGGACATGATGAATTATCACATCCCAGAGTTCTGAAGGAGCTGGCAGATGTTATCTCAGAACCATTGTTATCATATCTTTCAAAAATCTTGGAGCACTGGGGAACTACCAGAGGATTGGAAACTACAGACCAATCAGCCTAATATCAATACCTGGGAAGATACTGGAAAAAATAATAAAAAAACAGATCTGTGAACATCTAGCAACAAATAAAGTTATAACTAGTAGCTAGCATGGGTTTGTTAAAAACAGATCATGCCAAACCAATCTTATTTCATTCTTGGACTAAGTGACTAAATTAGTAGACCAGTGAAATGCTGTGGACATAGTATACTTGGACTTCAGCAAGGCATTTGACAAAGTACACCACAACCTACTTCTTGGTAAGCTAGAAAAATGTGGGATAGACAGCATCACCACCAGATGGATTTGTAACTGCCTGACAAACTGTACTCAACGAGTAGTCCTAAATGGTACTACATCTACACGGAGGGAAGTAAGCAGTGGGGTACCACAAGGTTCCGTCTTAGGCCCAGTACTCTTTTTTCCCCCCAAACATTTTTTTATTAAGTTATAAAGTACTATAAAGCACAAAATACAAAAGTAAATAAAAGAGCAGTGAGGAGGGAGGGGAAAAGGGAAAGAAAAGTGAGGAAAGGTAGGGAAAAGAAAAGAAGCAGAAGCATTGACTTCCGACTCTCTGTTGCAGTAGAATAAGGCATTAGCATCAAATCACAGCCTTTTGCTTTTCCATAATAGTATGAACAAGTCATTTCTATAAAGATCTATCAATCTAATCTGTAAAACCCAAAGTCAAAATTTTGTTCTTTTCCACATCAAGCACGAAGTTCAGAAGCGGTTTCCATGTGGAAAAACAAAAGTACTTGTGTTCTTTTCTTTAATCAAAGTAGTCAATTTTGCCATTTCAGCCAACTCCATCAGCTTCTGTAACCATTCTTCCATGGTAGGTATTGAAGTGTCCTTCCATTTTTGCGCATACAATAGTCTTCCTGCTGTCAACATATATAATAACAAAGTTCCAAATTTCTTCTCCAGTTCTTTTTCCATTAGACTCAAAAGGAAAAGTTCTGGTTTCATTTTTATTTCCGTTTTCAGAATTTTCTGTATTAAAATGTGAATCATACTCCAAATTTTTTTTTTGCTTTATCACATGTCCACCATAGATGATAAAAGTCCCTTCTTTATTTTTACACTTACAACATTCATTTGACATGCCTTTATACATCTTAGATAGTTTATCTGGTGTTAAGTACCAACATCATCTTATAAAAATTCTCTTTTAAATTATAATTTAATGTAAATTTTAAACCCTTCGTCCACATATTTTCCCATTGTTCAAGCATCACATTATATCCAAAATTCCTTGCCCACTGAATCATACTGTTGGAAGAAACATCCTTCTGGGTTCTGCTCCAAGTGGGGAAACAGACACTGGAAACATGGAGACTGCTTGGAAAGATGGTTTAATGGTGGACAGGATCACATGGCTTGAGTTCCTGAACAGAAAAGGGTGAGATGCTGCGAGTCCCTGGGTTTTTATGCTCTCCCTGGCTCTGAACTTCCTGGGGCCCAGAAAGAGTATCCTGATTGGTTGTCAGACTCCTAGGGGGTGGGGGTCTTAGCTAGCCTTGCTGGCTGATGTAATCTTCCCAGGTGCCATGTGGTGAGTTTCTGTTGCTAGATGGGTAGAGGGCTAATCCTATCTTTGTTGGACCTTTGGCAATTCCTACTGTTAGAAGGGAGGAGAGGTTTCCCCTCCCCAAGGATTCGAATTTCCCGGCTGGGCAGGCGTCCCAGGCACGACGAGTTGATTGATGAGTGAAGCGAGCTGCGTGAAAACAGGATTCTCTTTATTATGTTTCAGGAAGACAGATCCGGCAAGCGCATGAACCAGCGTTCCTGGGTGAGCTGACATCGTTACAAGGTAAGCATACATTTTTATACTTTTCTGTACAAAGGAAATTCTTTGTTTCTTTTGTTACTTTTGTGTGTCTGTCTTTTGTGTGTGAGTTCATGGATCGCCCTGTGTTTTCTTATTCTGAATCTTTCCTACTTGAGATTGGGTGGTGTCTTAGTTATTTGATTTCGTGTCCTTTTGTTTCCTTTTGCCTTAAGCTGATCATGTTGTTATCAATTAAGCCCTTACTCCTGGCTTGGCTCTTATCAGATTGCTGGGGCTATTGATTAAATCTTTTCCTTTTGCTAATCCTCTGCCATCCCTTTTGTTTTGCTCTCCTAGTTTCTGCTGTCTTGATAGTTCCTTTCCTGGCATGTCCTGAGTCTTTTGTGTGTGCCATTTCCATGGGTCCTCTTTTGTTCCTAAATGGCCCTGATGTTCATGTGTTCTATTTTGGGAAGGTCATTTTCCTATGCCTGTGGCCTTTGCCTTTCTGAGTTGATTATATCCTACTGGTCCTGGCACTGTCTTGGTGGTGTTCCCCTCCTACACTACTATGGCTCTGCCTGAAGGAGGTAGATCTTTGTTATGTAGAATAGACTGGCCCAGGCCTTAATGGCCCATTGACAAAGGGTGGGGGCAGGAAGATGGGAGCTGCTTTAAAATATGCTTATCCATTTCTCATCCAGGGAAATATAATATTCTGCCTTTTTCATATTTCCTAAAATATTTCACTCTTCCAGGAAAGGGGTGGGTGCTAACCTCCTACAATACAATGTTTTACATGTTCATTTTCTAAATTCAGTTTCAATAACATTTTATAAATCTTAGCAATAATATGTTCATCGTTGCCACATAATGAAAGTTCCTATTTTACTTCTTTAAATGGAAAAATGTGGGATAGACAGCATCACCATCAGATGGATATGTAACTGGCTGACAAACCATACTCAACGAGTAGTCCTTAATGATACTACATCTACAGTCAGGTCCAGAAATACTGGGACATCGACACAATTCTAACATCTTTGGCTCTATACACCACCACAATGGAGTTGGAATGAAACAAATACAATGTGCTTTAACTGCAGACTGTCAGCTTTAATTTAAGGGTATGTACATCCAACTCAGGTGAACAGTGTAGGACTTACAGCAGTTTGCATATGTTCCTCCCACTTGTTAAGGGACCAAAAGTAATGGGACGGAATAATAATCATAAATCAAACTTTCCCTTCTTAATACTTGCTTGCAAATCCTTTGCAGTCAATCATAGCCTGAAGTCTGGAACGCATAGACATCACCAGACGCTGGGTTTCATCCCTGGTGATGCTCTGCCAGGCCTCTACTGCAACTGTCTTCAGTTCCTGCTTGTTCTTGGGGCATTTTCCCTTCAGTTTTGTCTTCAGCAAGTGAAATGCATGCTCAATGGGATTCAGGTCAGGTGATAGACTTGGCCATTGCATAACATTCCACTTCTGTCCCTTCAAAAACTCTTTGGTTGCTTTTGCAGTATGCTTTGGGTCATTGTCCATCTGCACTGTGAAGCGCTGTCCAATGAGTTCTGCAGCATTTGGCTGAATGTGAGCAGATAATATTGCCCAAAACACTTCAGAATTCATCCTGCTGCTTTTGTCAGCAGTCACATCATCAATAAATACAAGAGAACCAGTTCCATTGGCAGCCATAAATGCCCATGCCATGACACTGCCACCACCATGCTTCACTGATGAGGTGGTATGCTTAGGATCATGAGCAGTTCCTTTCCTTCTCCATACTCTTCTCTTCCCATCACTCTGGTACAAGTTGATCTTGGTCTCATCTGTCCATAGGATCTTGTTCCAGAACTGTGAAGGCTTTGTTAGATGTTTGTTATGTAAATAGGTTTGTTTGGCGGGAAGTTCGAATTAACTGACCCTCAGCTGATTGGCTGACCACCACAGCTGCAAGGTATATAAAGGGAGCTGGCTCCCTGGGTCAGTTGCTGGAATCTCACCATATAATGAAGAGCTGTTGTCACTAACTACTCTGGCTTGCTGCGTCCTCATTCACCCAACTTAACACTGGCGACGAGGGTGGGATTTGAGGCCAGAAGCAGAGGAGAGCTGAAGCCACACTCGAAAAAGAGCTGAAGCCACGTTCGGAGAAGAGGACCGGAGACCGCATCCGAATCCAGCCAGGCGAGCGAGCGGAGCACAGGAGAATCCCGAAACGATGTCTGCCTACACCCCGCCAGCGCCTTTCGACCCCAAGGAAGAGAAGTGGGGATCCTACATGTCTCGGTTCGAGTGCTTCATGGTGGCCAACGACATGCAAGGGCTACCGGACGTTCGGAAGAAAGCCCTGTTCCTGAGTCACTGCGGGCCAAGGGTTTTCGACACAGCCGAAGCATTGTCGGAGCCGAATTCGGTCCACAACATTTCCTGGTCAACGCTACAGACCCTGCTGAAAGACCACTATGCACCAACGCCATCGAAGTACGTCCAGCGCTACGATTTCCGGCAACGACTCTAGCAGGAGGGCGAATCGATCAGCGAGTACGTCGCTGCCTTGCGTAAGGCCGCAACCCATTGTGAGTACCGAGACCTGGATGAGATGCTCCTAGAGCAACTAATTTGCGGAGTGAGAGATAGCCGGCTCCAGAGAAGACTGCTCGCGAGGTCAAACCTGACCCTACACATCGCGCTAGACGAGGCCAGAGCACAAGAATCGTCAGTAAAGGCCGCAGAGAAACTAAAGAGCTCCCACCTAACCAGAACAACGCAGAAGACGGCGCCGGTGCACCGAGAGGCCGTAAGCACCGCGAGCGAGGGGGAGTCTGAAGAAGAGGTCTACCGCACCAAGCAGTCCCGCACAGCCCGGAGGGAGCCCAGAGACGGATGCGCCAGCTGCGGAGGGTCCCACTCACGACAAAGCTGTAAGTTCAGGGACGCCGTTTGCCGTTCCTGTGAGAAGAGGGGCCACATCGCTCGGGTCTGCAGATCCAAGGCACACCAGAGCTACAAACCACGTGGCCAAACCTTCCAATCCGAGCCAGCGCCACACCGAAGGCCCAACAGAGATGGCGGAAACCGGAAGGGCGCGAAATTTGAAGACGCTGGGGCCTACACCATACGCATCGAACAGACCTGCACCTCACCCGGAGAAAAGACCTACACCACGGTCGAGATCGAGGGACGGGAGTGCCAGATGGAGATCGACACGGGATCGCCGATATCCATCATGTCTTGGGAGAACCTAAAGAAAGTCATCCCCAACGCACACAAGCGACAGCTCCAGCCACAGCAACGCAGACTGAAAGACTACCAAGGGAACCGCATACCCGTCGAAGGAAGAGGCGAGTTCCAAGTACAGTACGGGGAGTTTACCGAGAAACTGCCCCTCACAATTGTCAGCGACAACCTCCCAAGCCTCCTGGGCATGGACTGGTTTAGAGCCCTAGGCATGGGATTCACCGGAGTAAGGAACGTTCGAAGCACCCTGAAAGAGGACCTGATGCTAGAGTTCCAGGACGTGTTCGACGAAAGGCTTGGCAAGTATGTGGGGACCCCGATTTCGTTTAACCTCAACCCCAATATTGCACCCATCCGGTTGAAGCCTAGGCGGGTACCGTTCGCCCTAAAGCCCAAAATTGACATTGAACTGGACAAATTAATCAAACAAGGGGTGCTCGTTCCAGTCGACCACGCCAAATGGGAGACCCCAATTGTGACACCGGTAAAGCCGGACGGATCAGTGCGCATATGCGCTGATTATAAATGCACAATTAATAAGGCCCTGCAGCAGAGCGCCTATCCAGTGCCCATCGTTCACCATTTGTTGCATTCCCTGGGCCCCGGCAAGATCTTCGCAAAACTCGATCTTGCGCAGGCGTACCAGCAACTGCCGGTAGATGGCGCTACCGCAGAGGCACAGACTATCGTAACCCACAGAGGGGCCTTCAAGTGCACCCGCTTGCAATTCGGAGTAAGCGTAGACCCCGGACTTTTCCAAAGTACCATGGAGCGGCTACTACAGGGAATCCCCGGGGTGGTGCCCTATTTTGATGACGTGCTCATTACCGCCGACAATGAGCAACAACTCCGCAGGGAGGCGGAGCCGGTAAGATGGTTCCGCCCCAGGCGCCTGATGGAACCTGATAGGTTCCAGATGGAGCTTGGGCCATTCCCTGAGGCTCTGGCACACGCCTCGACTGGAGACCTAGTGGCCGCCTGGGATAGGGCGGCCGCTGGAGCTCTGGATCGGGTCGTGCCTTTGCGGCCTCTGACCCGGCGCCGATCTCATTTAGCTCCTTGGTTCACTGAGGAGCTGAGGGAGTTGAAGCGCCAGAAAAGACGCCTAGAGAGTAGTTGGAGGGCCAGTCTTTCTGAATCTGACCGGACACTGGTAAGAGCTCATATTAGGAATTACCTAGTGGCGATAAAAGCAGCAAAATGTAGCTATTTTGCTGCTCTTATTGCGTCATCAGATAATCGCCCAGCCGCCCTGTTTAGGGTGACCCGCTCCCTACTCCACCAGGAAGCGCGGGAGGACCCCTTGGAGGGTAGAGCCGAGGATTTTGTTCAATATCTGTATGACAAAATCGCTCAGATTCGGGAAGATCTGGACTCCGACTGGATAGTCTCAGGGGGAGGGACTGGGGCAGGTCTTGAGAATGTTATCTGGGATGAGTTTGATCCTGTGACCCCTGAGGACGTGGACAGGATTCTGGGTAGACTGAACGCGACCACTTGTCTATTGGACCCGTGTCCCTCCTGGTTAGTGCTGGCTTCTCGGGAGGTGACACGAGGCTGGTTCCAGGGGATTATAAATGCTTCGCTGGGTGAGGGTGACTTTTCCGCCGCCTTGAAAGAGGCAGTGGTGAGGCCTCTTCTCAAGAAGCCTTCCCTGGACCCGGCAATGTTGGTAAATTATCGTCCGGTCTCCAACCTTCGTTTTGTGGCAAAGGTTGTTGAGAGTGTGGTTGCGCAACAGCTCCCCCAGCACCTGGATGAAACGACGTATCTGGATCCGTTCCAGTCGGGCTTCAGGCCCGGGTACAGCACGGAAACGGCATTGGTCGCGTTGGTTGATGATCTCTGGAGGGCTCGGGACAGGGGGTGCTCCTCTGTCCTGGTCCTGTTAGATCTCTCAGCGGCTTTTGATACCATCGACCATGGTATCATGCTGCACCGGTTGGAAGAGTTAGGGGTGGGAGGCACTGTGTTGCGGTGGTTCTCCTCCTTTCTCTCTGACCGGTCGCAGTCTGTGTTGACAGGGGGACAGAGGTCGACTCCGAGGCCCCTCATATGTGGGGTGCCGCAAGGGTCGGTCCTCTCGCCTCTCCTGTTCAACATTTATGTGAAGCCGCTGGGCGAGATCATCCGTGGTTTCGGGGTGGAGTACCATCAGTACGCTGATGACACCCAGCTGCACATCTCCACCCCGGATCACCCCAACGATGCCCTTGAAGTGATGTCCCGGTGCCTGGAGGCCGTACGGATCTGGATGGGGAGGAACAGGCTCAGGCTCAACCCATCCAAGGCCGAGTGGCTGTGGTTTCCGACGTCCCGATATAGTCAGTTGACGCCATCACTGACTATTGGGGGCGAATCATTGGCCCCCACGGAGAGGGCTCGCAACTTGGGCGTCCTCCTAGATTCACGGCTGTCTTTAGAAGAGCACTTGACGGCCGTGACTGGGAGGATTTTTTATCAGGTCCGCCTGATTCGCCAGTTGCGTCCCTTTCTGGATCGGGACTCGTTACGCACGGTCACTCATGCCCTCGTCACCTCCCGCCTGGACTATTGTAATGCTCTCTACATGGGGCTCCCCTTGAGGAGCACCCAGAGGCTCCAACTGGCGCAGAGTGCAGCCGCGCAGGTGGTAATGGGAGCGACATGGCGCTCCCATGTAACACCTCTCCTGCGCGAGCTGCACTGGCTCCCGGTGGTCTTCCGGGTGCGCTTCAAGGTTTTGGTTACCACCTTTAAAGTGCTCCATGGCTTAGGGCCTGGTTATTTACGGGACCGCCTACTACCACCAATAGCCTCCCACCGGCCAGTACGCTCTCATAGAGAGGGACTCCTCCGGGTGCCGTCAGCCAAACAGTGTCGACTGGCGGCCCCTAGGGGGAGAGCCTTCTCTGTGGGGGCACCTACCATCTGGAATGAGCTCCCCCCGGAGATACGGAGGATCCCGGATCTGCGCTCCTTCCGCCGTGCTGTGAAGACCTGTCAAGTATTTGCAAGCCATTGGCACGTATATCATACAGACACTAGTGGAGGCAGAAAGTGCCCCCACCCCTATGTGGAGAGGAGGGGCTTACACTGAGTATAAAACCCCCTCTAACCTTTCCACCAAGCTCTCTTTTACGTTTGTTCTCCATGAGACATGATCTTTGATAGGGGTAGTCACACACGCTGTGTGCCCCCTATCCTAATGGATATTAAGACAGCCTTTGTATATAGTTAATATGTTTTGTTATATGAATAAATACATTTATCACATTTATTCATGCATCTGCCTTTGGACTCTTCTATGCTCCTGGGTGTTTCTACGATCCCAATTTCCACAGAATGGTAGCAGAGGGAATGGTAGCAGAACTCCACTCCAGGAGCTGTTGAAAAGGCGAGATGCCCTCCAAAATAACCTGTGAGAGAAGCTCCCCTGTTGTGACCAGAGGCCTTCAACGGAGGAGAACTTCACAGCAGCCCCAGACTGAATCAACGATGGAAAACATTGAAGGGGATTTCCATCCAGCTACACCCTGGCAGCCAGAGGCCACCCAGATGCAGCAAGAGATCCCAGGGGCCGAGCCAGGCAATGTTGGAGAAGGCTTCTTCAGCACTGACGAAGAGGGGGCAGAAGGACCAGATGAAAGCCTGGACAGGCAAGTGGCTGAGATGTCAGAAGAGGAGTGCAGAGCAGCGCTCGCCTGCCTCCTGAAGACAAGGGCAGCAGCCAGAAAGAGGCCTGAGGAGGCAGCACCAGAGATGCCTGCCATCCCGGTAAGGACTCCCCTGCCTGATCTCTCCAAGATGGCGCCTGCCGCCAGAGAGACTCCCCCCCCACCCAGTTTCCCGCCAAACAAAATGGCCACCAGGCCACTTCCGGAGGCAACTTCCTCCAAGATGGCTGCTCCCCTGGGCACTTTGCCAGCACCACGAGCCAGGCCATCCCCAGCTCCACAGCCCAGGCCTACAACGCCAGCCACTCAGTTCAGCATTCCAGCGGCCCAGAGGACCACTCCGAACCCACAAGCCCCTTGCCAGGCCCCGCCTGCCACGGCAAACATCAAAGAGGCCATAGAGGCCCTGGTCGCTGCCCTGCAACTTATGGAGCAACCACCCACTGGCCCCCCCGAGGTCCCAGACCCAGCTGCCCACTTAAGGAGGGCCCCAAATCCAACCTCCCACCCCCGGAGAAACCCAGATGGACCTGCAGCCTCCCACCCCCCACTGCAGAGGCGCTCACCATTCACTGAATGCTCCAGGGAGGCCCAGGCTGAGGCCTCCGCACCTCTCCGGCCCTGCTGGGATGATCCGGAGCTGCAATCCTGCTCCTCTGATGGAGAAGAGGAGATCCAGAGACATTTCCAGGCCTACCCAGCCCATGGACCTCATCTGATGGGCCTCCAGTCTCCAGAAAGATCTCCAGGCCTTCTTCCCACTCCTCCAAGGTTTCCCCGCCACCCAGATGATGTTCGGGCCTACCCTGAAGCTCCAGCCAGACCTGACTTCAGAGCTCAGAGAGGGAGATTGGAGCTCCAACAAGAAAAGGCTTTGGAGCATGCTCCATTTCCTGCACGTGCCCAGTTGCTTCAAACTACAGAAGGACTACAAAAAGGAGCCAGACCTAAGCAATCGATCCCAGGCTTAGGGATCCCAATGCCATTCACAACAGGCTCTTTTCAGCCATTTGAACAACTCCCCATGCAGTTTAATGGCAATAATTTTGTAACTTTGCCAAATAATTTTGAAAAATTACATTTAAGTGGTCAGAATTTTAAAAAATGGTGTAAAGAGATTCAGATAATTCTCTTAAGAGAAAATACTCTGGACATGATCAAAAGACCACCCCCTTTACCTTGGAGCCCTGAAATTGAGTTCCTGCATAAAAGAGCTTACACAACTCTGTTAAGTTCTATAGACACAGCTCTGTATGCCAGTCTTTCAGACGGCCTCACAGCTCAGGAAGTTTGGACTGCCCTATATAATTTGTTCCATAGTGACAATATGGCTGCAACCAGCAGATTGTCAAGAATTTTCCACAACTATAAACTCAAACCTGGTGTCAAAATGGGGGAACATTTGGCAACGCTTAAAGCCATGAGGGATGAGCTTATTTATTTATTTATTTATTTGTTTAAATTTCTATACCGCCCTTCTCCAAATAGGACTCAGGGCGGTGCACAGCCTAAGTAAAAACAAAGCATACAAAATTTAAAAAACAGTATTAAAATAATTAGATATTCTGGCCGTAAATTAAAACAACCCAATTTAAAACCAATTTAAAATTTAGCTCAAGCCAGCCCAGCTAGTTGAAATAAATAAGTTTTCAGGGCCCGACGAAAAATCCGGAGGTCTGTTATTATACGTAACTCCGGGGGAAGGTTATTCCAGAGGGTGGGCGCCGTCACAGAGAAGGCTCTCCCCCTGGGGGTCGCCAGCCGACATTGTCTGGCGGACGGCACCCTGAGGAGGCCCACTCTGTGCGAGCGTACTGGCCGGTGGGAGGCTATTGGTGGCAGTAGGCGGTCTCGTAAGTACCCCGGCCCTAAGCCATGGAGCGCTTTAAAGGTGGTCACCAACACCTTGAAGCGCACCCGGAAGACCACCGGGAGCCAGTGCAGCTCGCGCAGAAGAGGTGTCACATGGGAGCGCCTCGTCGCCCCCATAATCCCCCGCGCGGCCGCATTCTGGACCAGCTGGAGCCTCCGGGTGCACCCCAGGGGGAGCCCCATGTAGAGAGCGTTGCAGTAGTCCAGGCGGGAAGTGACTAGTGCCTGAGTGACTGTGCGTAGAGAGTCCCGATCTAGAAAGGGGCGCAACTGGCGTATCAGGCGAACCTGATAAAAAGCCCCCCTGGCCACGGCCGTCAAATGGTCTTCTAGAGACAGCCGTGCGTCCAGGAGGACGCCCAAGTTGCGAGCCCTCTCCGTGGGGGCGAGTGATTCGCCCCCAATAGCCAGCGATGGCGTCAGCTGGCTATATCGGGACGCTGGAAGCCACAGCCACTCGGTCTTGGAGGGGTTGAGTCGGAGCCTGTTTCTCCCCATCCAGGCCCGCACGGCCTCCAGGCACTGGGACATCACTTCAAGGGCATCGTTGGGGTGGCCTGGGGTGGAGATGTACAGCTGGGTGTCATAAGCGTACTGATGGAACTCCACCCCGAAGCCACGGATGATCTCACCCAGCGGCTTTACATAAATGTTGAACAGAAGGGGCGAGAGGACCGACCCTTGTGGCACCCCACAAGCAAGGTGCCTCGGGGTCGACCGCTGCCCCCCCGTCAACACAGATTGCGACCGGTCAGAGAGGTAGGAGGAGAACCACCGCAGAACGGTGCCCCCCACCCCCAACCCCGCCAACCGGTGCAACATGATACCATGGTCGATGGTATCAAAAGCCGCTGAGAGGTCTAACAGGACCAGGATAGAGGAGCAACCCCTATCCCGAGCCCTCCAGAGATCATCCACCAACGCGACCAATGCCGTTTCCGTGCTGTGCCCAGGTCGGAAGCCGGACTGGAGCGGGTCTAGATAGACAGTTTCATCCAGGTACCGGGGAAGCTGTTGTGCTACCACACTCTCAACAACCCTCGCAACAAAGCGAAGGTTGGAGACTGGACGATAGTTAGCCAAAACAGCCGGATCCAGAGAGGGCTTCTTGAGGAGGGGCCTCACAACCGCTTCTTTCAAAGCGGCCGGCAGGACCCCCTCACTCAAAGAAGCGTTAACAATCTTCTGGAGCCAGCCTCGTGTCACCTCCCGGGAAGCCAGTACCAACCAGGAGGGACACGGGTCCAATAAACATGTGGTCGCGTTCAGCCGTCCCAGGACCCTGTCCATGTCCTCGGGAGCCACAGGATCGAACTCCCCCCAGATAACACTCTCAAGACCTGCCTCAGTCATCCTGTCCGGACATACCCAGTCAGAGGCCAGCCCTTCCCGAATCTGAGCGATTTTGTCATACAGATACTGCACAAAGTCCTCAGCTCGGCCCTGCAAGGGGTCATCCCGCGCTTCCAGATGGAGGAGGGAGCGGGTCACCCTAAACAGGGCGGCCGGGCGATTATCTGATGACGCGATAAGAGTGGCAAAATAGCTAGATTTTGCCGCTTTTATTGCCACTAGGTAGGTCTTAATATGAGACCTCACCAGTGTTCGGTCGGATTCGGAGCGGCTGGTCCTCCAACTACTCTCCAGGCGTCTTTTCCGGTGCTTCATCTCCCTAAGCTCCTCGGAGAACCAAGGAGCTAGGTGAGTTCGGTGCCGGGTCAGAGGCCGCAAAGGCACGACACGGTCCAAGGCCCCGGCAGCCGCACTATCCCAGGCGGCCACCAGGTCCTCAGCCGAGTCGTGAGCCAGAGTCTCAGGAAATGGCCCAAGCTCCATCTGGAACCTATCAGGGTCCATCAGGCGCCTGGGGCGGAACCACCTGGTCGGTCCCGCCTCCCTGCGGCGGGGTGCAGCGGTTAGAAAGTCCAGTCGAAGGAGCGAGTGGTCAGACCATGACAAGGGTTCGATGACTATATCCCCTGTATCAAGGCCACTCGACCACTGACCAGAGACAAAAACTAAGTCCAGAGTGTGTCCACCCATGTGAGTGGGGTCATAAATTAACTGAGTAAGGTCCATGGCCGTCATGGAAGCCATGAACTCCCGAGCCACCTCAGACGTTTCGCCGACAGATGGCAGGTTGAAATCCCCCATGACTAGAAGTCTGGGGGTACCAACCGCCACCTCAGCTATGACGTTGAGCAGCTCAAGCAGGGCCGTTGCCACGCGGCAGGGAGCCAGGTACGTGATCAACAAGCCCATCTGTACTCCACGACCCCATCTCACAAAAAGGGACTCACATCCGGCTATCTGTGGAACAGTGGTCTCCCTCGGATCAAGACTTTCCTTTATAATAACCGCCACCCCCCCACCCCTGCCCTGAGCTCTCGGCTGATGGAATGCTTGGAAACCTGGTGGGCACATATCCACGAGGGGAACCCCCCCCTCATGGCCCAACCAGGTCTCCGTAATACCTGCCAGGTCCGCTCCCCCCTCCTGAATAAGATCGCAAATGAGGGGGGCTTTATTTACCACGGACCTGGCATTGCACGACAGCAGCCGAAGGCTCGGGCCCTGAGAGTCTGAACAGCCTGGGATACGAGAAGGGCTATGGGGACCGGGGCGCGCCACCGCTCGAAGATAGCGAGTGCGCGCCCCCACCACATGATGCGGCCCCCTGCTCCCGCCATATCTGCCCCTCCCACTCAACACATTGATAGAAAAGCCCTCGACAGAATGGACTCTAATGTCCCCCTTACCCCCGGAATCCGCACCCTCCGTGGCCCCACTAACAGCTGGGCCGGACCCCTCCCCCCGTGGGTTAACCCCCAAACCCACACAACCCTCCCACCCCTTAAAATCCCTTAAAAATCTATCAAAAAGTTTCCCTAAAAAACCCCTCAATCCCCTTTTTGCAGCATGCCAACTCTCGGGGTGCCAAAGCCCGTCATAAAGGTAGGCCCTTGATAAAGTAGAGGGCCACACCTGCGAGAGGGGGGAGTCTCGCAGAATAAGAAGTTCTGTTGGTGAATACATCTAATCAATCAGTATACAGAGGGGGGAGCCTGTTTCTGAATCCACTTTAATTAGTGTGATGTTGAACTCCCTAGACAAATCCTGGAGTCCCTTTATTATTTCTCTAGAAGGGGTTTCTAGGGAACAAAGAAATATAGAATACTTTTCTGGCCGCTTTATTGAGGAAGATTTAAGACGCAGAGATGAGGAACAACAAGAAATGAAGGAGGCATATCACAGGCCTAGGCCTCAGAGGAGGCGCCAGGACACAAGTGAAAGGATTAATACCCTTCCCACCTGTTTTGACTGTGGCATACAAGGTCACTTTAAAAGGGAGTGCCCTCGCTCTAGGGCCAACACGGCTGGACTTAAGCACAATAAAAATAAAAGAGGCCGTGGAAGAGGGGGAGGTGGTCATAAAGGATACCAATTCTGTAGTGTCACTAGTGACAATCACACCTCCCAGGTAAAGGATGCTGAGGGGCTGTGGCTTCTTGATTCAGGTGCATCAACGCATATAGCCAACACGAAGCCACGATTTAAGGTTTTACACCCACTCAAGTCCTCAGTAAAAGTTGCCACTGGGGACAAGGCAGAGGTAACTGGGGAAGGCGTGATCAATGTGCCTGGTATAGGAGATGTCACAGGGGCACTGTATGTTCCCTCAATCAAGAACAACCTTTTAAGCATCTTAAAATTGACTGAGGATAAAAATGTAAAACTGGTTTTTGAGAAGGGTGGAGGTTATGTTTCCGAAAATGGGGGTGTTGTTGGCGATATTGTAAAAATCAACAATTTGCCTTATTTTTCCCCAAAAGCACAGGTCAAAAGGCACAAGAAACCTAACAAGAGGGCTCAGGGAGCTAACGCCCAGATAGAGCAGAAAGCTTCTGTGCCACCCCCCAGGTGGTCCAAACTCAAGGACCCTGGACCTAAAACCAATGAAGCTTTTAAACCAGCTCCTAGGACATCCAAAGCCATTAAGGCTGAGCCCATTAAGGTCACAACTCCTCAGCCAACCCTGAGGAACTCTAAGGTGACCATTAATCCAGTGCCTACTCTCATTACTGAGCAGACCAAGGCTTGTAATAGTAAGATACATAAGGTTGACAAAGTATGCATGGGTAAACCTTTACATTTGGATTGTGCTCATATATTACACCGCAGGCTCGGCCATGCCAGCTTCCCGGTTATTAAGAAAATGCAAGATTTTTCTGATGGGCTTAAGATAAAGAATTGTAATACCTATTTGGAATGTGCCATCTGTAAGGCAGCAAAATCTAAAACTGCTGCTATACCTAAGGTCTCTTCCCGTCGTGCAAGGTACCCTTATCAGCTGGTACACATGGATTTGGTTGGTCCTTTTAGACCCTCCCTTGGTAGGGGGCGTTATTTTTTAACGGTAGTAGATGATTACTCTCGTTATGGCCATGTATTTATTTTAAAGGACAAAACTGAAGTCTTTACCAACTTCAAATATCTTTACAACCAGATCCAAACGCAACACAAGGTGTGCATCGCTCAGGTGCAGAGTGATAGGGGGACTGAGTTTACATCCAAGATTTTTGAAAAGTGGATGAAGGAGAGAGGTATCCTCCATTTTAAATCATCCCCTCGAACTCCGTCCGAGAATGGCATTGTAGAAAGGAGAAATGGCGTGCTGCAGAATGTCATGAACTGCCTACTTGCAGATGCTGACATGAGCCAAGTTTTTTGGGCAGAAGCGGTCAAAATGGCTAATTATCTAGTCAACAGGACGTGGAGTAGTGCCATTAACCAAACCCCATACTTCCTGGTCCATGGAAGGAAACCTAGCCTCTCACACCTGAGAATTTTTGGTTCCTATGCCTGGGTCCATATTCCCAAGCACCTCAGAAGAAAGGGGGGCAAGGCATCAAGGAGGCTCAGATTTATAGGTTATGCAACCGGCAGCAAGGCCTCTAGGTTTGTAGACAAAAATAACCTTGTCATTGTCTCTAGATCAGCTTCCTTTGAGGAGGGGTCAAATTGGTCAAAAATTCATTCCAATGAACCCGGTTATTCCCCTATTAGAAGCGACACTGAACAAGCAGTACCACCTGAAGAGGATGAACCAACAAACTCCAAGCAACTGACCAGCGAAGATCCAGATGGTGATGAATCCCTACCTGACTCTGACGATTCAGACAAGGAATCCCTGGGTGACTTCACACCTCCTGCCTCACCTAAACAACCATATCTTCGCAGCGCCTGGGACAGAGGCCCGCCCCATTTTGATTGGAAAGATACCTCCGGCAGCTCCAATTCTGACACCGATGCTCCGGATGACAATGATGATGGTGAGTGGCAATTTCCCAGATGGTCAAAACGCTCCAATAAAGGGGTGCCACCCAAAAGGTTGGACATTGCCTGTGTTGCCTCGGTCAACAGCGTTACCATGGCCCCTAAAACGTACTCAGATGTCCTTCAGCTTCCCGAGGAAGAACAGCGCAGGTGGAGGGTGGCAATGGAGTGGGAAATGGACAGTCTCAAAAAACTGAAAGTCTTCATCCCCATGGAAGTCCCCAAAAAGAGGAAAGCAATTGGCACCCGTTGGGTCTACAAGGTCAAGCCAATGCCCAACAACAAACTCCTCTATAAGGCCCGGCTGGTAGCACAAGGCTACGCACAGCGCTACTTGCAGGACTTTGATGAAACATACTCTCCCACCGTGAGAGCGGAAAGTGTTAGGGCTGCTTTGGTCACCGCAGCAGCACATGGGGAACACATTTTTCAATTTGATGTGCAAACTGCTTATTTACACGCACATCTAAAACAAGAAATTGACGTCAGAGGTGCCCCCGGATTTCAACGGCAGGAAGGCCACACCTGGCTTCTGAAGAAAAGTTTGTACGGCCTCAAACAATCAGGCAGACTGTGGTACAAATGCCTGACTAAAACTCTCAAATCACTGGGTTTCCATCCATCTCCAGCTGATAAATGTACCTTCACAAGGGATACCAAAGGGGGGCTGGAGAAAGTCCTAGTGTATGTCGATGATCTTTTATATATAGGGCCTGACAAGGGGGGAAGTATTATATTTGCCAGGACCCTACAAAAAAAGTTCACTCTAAAGTCTTTAGGATATGTAGACAAGTACCTAGGCGTACAAATCATCACTACACCAAAAGGTTTTGCTCTCTCCCAAAAGGAAAAGATAGAGGAACTCTTGGTGAAATGTAAAATGGAAGATAGCAAGCCAACGGCTATCCCAATGCAGACCGACTATTACGGATTGGCACACAAGGATAGCCCAGAGTTCCAAAATAATACTCTATTTAGGTCAGTGATCGGCTCATTACTATATATAAGTAACTGGACCCGTCCAGATATTGCCCTGGCCGTAAACCTGCTATCTAGACAAGTGGAACATCCTACCCAGTTCCACTGGTTGGCCATTAAAAAGCTATTAAGGTATCTCAAGACCACAGCAGATTACGTGCTTCGCTTGGAACCTGAGAATAGAGACAAGGCCCAATTAAAATGCTTCGCGGATGCGGACTGGGCCGGAGATACCAAGACACGTAGGAGTACTTCGGGCTTCTTGGTACTATTAAATGAGGCACCCATCCATTGGCATGTGGGGCAACAGAAATTTGTTTCGTGCTCCACCGCTGAGGCCGAATATGCATGCTTATCAGAGGCAGGGAACGATCTGATATGGTTTGATGCCTTAATTTCTAGCATCTGGACACCACCGACTTTGCCCATCCAAATTATAGAAGACAACACCGGGGCCATAGGCATTGCCAAAGCCTATGCGGTGGGAAAAAGGTCCAGACATATTGATATCCGCTATCAAAATGTTAGGCAACTAGTAGAGATGGGGTTTATAGCTTTATCACATTGTCAGACCAAATATCAAACAGCTGATATTTTCACAAAACCTCTACCAGCAGATAGGCACAAAGATCTGTGTAAAAAGTTATGTCTCACAGGGTAAAATCTGTTGTGCATTGCATTTGTATGTTTGCATGCCATCGGCTCGCAAGGAGGGGAACTGTCAAGTATTTGCAAGCCATTGGCACGTATATCATACAGACACTAGTGGAGGCAGAAAGTGCCCCCACCCCTATGTGGAGAGGAGGGGCTTACACTGAGTATAAAACCCCCTCTAACCTTTCCACCAAGCTCTCTTTTACGTTTGTTCTCCATGAGACATGATCTCATGGAGATCATGGCTGCGAAAAAGGGTGAGGTGGAAGTTGTTGGACATTCGATGCTGGCGGAGAGGCGAAGCGGAGGTCGCCAACGGAGGCATGATATGGCTCAAATGACGAGGGGGGATGGAAAGATCTGGGATTGGAGAGTCCGGTGGATGGCTCTGGGATGGGGCCTCCATGGGTGGCCTCTCCTCCCCCTCCTCCCCCCCCCTTTCTGGCCCTGTTATCGGCCTGGGAGTCAGCCTTCCTCCCCCCCCTCCCCCTCTCCTCTCCCTTGTGTATACATCTATCCTCCTACGGAATTACTGGGCAACTACTGGGCAGCTTTATTTGTACCCCGCTTCAAATCAAATCAAATCATATTAATTACTTCCATCGAAACTCCCGGCAGATGGGGACTTGGACAGTATTTTGTGGACCCTGAGGGAAGTTGGCTGTTTGAATCATCTTTTATCAGAAGGGATGATACCATCAAATTCCTTGCCTTTTGGACATCTGGCCGGCCACTGTGAGAGGGTGGCTGGGAAAAACTTTTCTCCTGCTGACTGTATAAACCAACTCCTTCCGCTGCTGTGAGAGAGCAGGGGATTCCGGGTTGCTGCTTATAAAAAGACCTTCTGTCCTAGGACTGTGGACCCTACCAAACTGCTTTCTCATTCTGATCTTATTTGATGTACTCGGCGGCGGAGCTATGTGCACTGCGAGACTCCCCCCTCTCGCAGGTTTGGCCCTCCACTCTATCGAGGGCCTACCTTAATGACGGGCTTTGGAACCCCGAGAGGTGGCATGGTGCGAGAAGGTGGTTGAGGAGGTTTTTAGCTAAATTTTTAACCAAAATTTTAAGGGGACCCGGGAGGAAGGGAGGGGGTTGTAAAAGTGGACCCGGGGGGGTTCAGATAGCAACTGAGCGGGGTGATGGGTCGATTGGCTGCAACAGAGGGGTCGTGAAAGGAAATTTAACCGGGGAGCAGGGGGACGATAGGAAGGGCTGTGTAATTGAAACAATGAGTGGGAGGGGCAGGTATGACGGGCGCAGGGGGCCATATCATGTGCTGGGGGTGCGCACACACTGTCTACAAGTAATTATGCACCCCGGCCCCCAATGCGCGACTCGTGTCCTGGGTTGTGCAGAGTCTCAGGCCCAGGGTCCGCGGCTGATGTTGTGTAATGCCAGGTCGGTCGTTAATAAAGCCCCCCTCATTTGTGATCTTATTTTAGAGGGGGGTGCGGACCTGGCAGGTATTACGGAGACCTGGTTGGGCCAAGAGGGGGGGTCCCCCTCGTTGAAATGTGCCCACCAGGTTTCCGTGCATTTCATCAGCCAAGGGCCCAGGGGAGGGGTGGGGGAGTGGCGGTGATTATTAGGGAGAGTCTTTGTCCGAGGGAGACCACTGTTCCTCAGATAGCCGGATGTGAGTCCCTCTTTGTGAAGTGGGGCCGTGGGGTGCAGATGGGTTTGCTGACTGCGTACCTGGCTCCCTGCCACGTGGCAGCGACCCTGCCCGAGCTACTCGACGTCATTGCCGGGGTGGCGGTTGACACCCCCAGACTTATTGTCATGGGGGATTTCAACCTTCCGTCTGCGGGTGAGGCGTCAGAGGCGGCTCGGGAGTTCATGGCTTCCATGACGGCCATGGACCTGACCCAGTTAGTTCAAGGCCCAACTCACATAGGGGGACACACTCTGGACCTGATTTTTGTCTCTGGTCAGTGGTTGAATGATCTTGGTAGAGGGGATCTAGACATCAAACCCTTGTCATGGACAGATCATTCACTCCTTCACTTAGACTTTCCTACCGCTTTCCCCCGCCGCAGGGAGACGGAACCGACCAAATGGTTCCGTCCCAGGCGCCTGATGGACCCCGAAAGGTTCCTGATGGAGCTTGGGCCGTTTCCTGAGACTCTGGCACACGACTCGACTGAAGAGCTGGTGGCCGCCTGGGAGAGTGCGGCCGCCGGAGCTTTGGACCGCGTCGTGCCTTTGCGGCCTCTGACCCGATGCCGATCTCAATTGGCTCCTTGGTTCTCTGAGGAGCTGAGAGAGATGAAGCGTCGGAAAAGACGCCTAGAGAGCATTTGGAGGACTAGTCAATCCGATTCCGACCGGACACAGGTGAGGTCTTATATCAAGACCTACCTAGTGGCGATAAAAGCGGCGAAATCTAACCATTTCTCCGCTCTTATCGCATCTGCAGAGAACCGCCCAGCCGCCCTGTTTAGGGTGACCCACTCCCTTCTTCGGGGGGGAGTGCGGGAAGATCCCTTGCAAGGCCGCGCTGAGGATTTTGTGCAATTCCTGCATGATAAAGTCGCTCGGATTCGGGATGGCTTGGACTCCGATTGGATGAGTCCAGGGGAGGAGACAGGGGCAGGCCTTGAGAATATTATCTGGGAGGAGTTTGATCCTGTGGCTCCCGAGGATGTGGACAGGGTTCTGGGTAGGATTAGTGCCGCCACATGTTTATTGGACCCGTGTCCCTCCTGGTTGGTACTGGCCTCCCGGGAGGTTACACGAGGCTGGCTCCAGGGGATTATAACTGCTTCTCTGAGTGAGGGTGCCTTTCCCGCCGCCTTGAAAGAGGCGGTGGTGAGGCCCCTCCTCAAGAAGCCTTCCCTGGACCCGGCTGAATTAGCTAACTACCGTCCGGTCTCCAACCTTCGTTTTGTGGCGAAGGTTGTTGAGAGTGTGGTGGCACGACAACTGCCCGGGCACCTGGATGAAGCTATCTATCTAGACTCGTGCCAGTCGGGCTTCAGGCAGGGGCACAGCACAGAAACGGCATTGGTCGCGTTGGTGGATGATCTCTGGAGGGCTCGGGACAGGGGTTGCTCCTCTGTCCTAGTCCTATTAGATCTCTCAGCGGCTTTTGATACCATCGACCATGGTATCATGCTGCGGCGGTTAAGAGGGTTAGGAATAGGGGGCACCGTTCTGCGGTGGTTCTCCTCCTTCCTCTCCGACCGCTCGCAGTTCGTGTTGGCAGGGGGGCAGAGGTCGACCTCGAGACATCTCGCATGGGGAGTGCCACAAGGGTCGGTCCTCTCGCCCCTTCTGTTCAACATTTATGTGAAGCCACTGGGTGAGATCATCCGTGGTTTTGGGGTGAAGTGTCATCTGTACGCTGATGATACTCAGCTGTACATTTCCACCCCAGACCACCCCAACGATGCCCTTGATGTGATGTCTCGCTGCCTGGAGGCCGTGCGGGTCTGGATGGGGAGGAACAGGCTCAGACTCAACCCGTCCAAGACCGAGTGGCTGTGGCTGCCGGCGTCCCGATATAGTCAGCAGGTGCCATCGCTGACTATTGGGGGTGAATCTTTGCCCCCCACAGAGAGGGCTCGCAATCTGGGTGTCCTCCTGGACGCATGGCTGTCTTTAGAAGAGCATATGACGGCCGTGGCCAGGGGGGCCTTTTATCAGGTTCGCCTGATCCGCCAGTTGCAGCCCTTTCTGGACCGGGACGCCTTGCGCACGGTCACTCATGCCCTTGTCACCTCCCGGCTGGACTATTGTAATGCTCTCTACATGGGGCTCCCCTTGAAGAGCACTCGGAGGCTCCAACTGGTCCAGAATGCGGCCGCGCGGGTGGTTATGGGCGCAACTCGTTGTGCCCGCGTGACACCCCTCCTGCGCGAGCTGCACTGGCTCCCAGTGGTCTTCCGGGTGCGATTCAAGGTGTTGGTTACCACCTTTAAAGCGCTCCATGGCATAGGACCCGGGTACCTTCGAGACCGTCTTCTGCCACCAATAGCCTCCCACCGACCAGTCCGCTCCCACAGAGAGGGTCTCCTCAGGGTGCCATCAGCCAAGTTATGTCGGCTGGCGACACCCAGGGGGAGGGCCTTCTCTGTGGGAGCCCCAGCCCTGTGGAATGAACTGCCCCCGGAAATACGCAAGATCTCCGACCTCCGGGTGTTTCGTTGCGCATTGAAGACCCTGTTGTTCCGCCAGGCCGGGCTATCAACTTAATAATTTTAAATTGGGGTATTTTAAATTTTTGGGGTTTTAAATCGGCCAAATCTATTTAATTATTTTAATTTTTAATTATTGATGTGTCTTGTGTTTTTAAATTGGCTGTACACTGCCCTGAGTCCTTCGGGAGAAGGGCGGTATAGAAATAAAATTATTATTATTATTATTATTATTATTATTATTATTATTATTATTATTATTATTATTATTATTATTATTATTATCTTTGATAGGGGTAGTCACACACGCTGTGTGCCCCCTATCCTAATGGATATTAAGACAGCCTTTGTATATAGTTAATATGTTTTGTTATATGAATAAATACATTTATCACATTTATTCATGCATCTGCCTTTGGACTCTTCTATGCTCCTGGGTGTTTCTACGATCCCAATTTCCACAAGACCTTTTTATTCCATCAAGCGGGCTTGGCCTAATCTTTTCCCTTTTTAAATATGTAAATTTTAATCTGTTTTTAAATTATTGGGGTATTTTAATTTGTCTGGGCCAAATAATTTAATTTGATTTTAT
The DNA here is from genome assembly GCF_029215685.1 of Pituophis catenifer annectens. Classification (NCBI taxonomy): domain Eukaryota; kingdom Metazoa; phylum Chordata; class Lepidosauria; order Squamata; family Colubridae; genus Pituophis; species Pituophis catenifer. The sequence goes on along the minus strand of NW_027256885.1, from coordinate 28,442,037 downwards.
CGGGTTTTTAAATTTTGTGTATTTATGTATTTTATTGTTGGCTGTTCACCGCCCTGAGTCCTTCGGGAGTAGGGCGGTATACAAATCAAATAAACTAAACTAAAACTAACTAACTAAGAGAAAGGCTGAGGGAAGTCCTAAGGAAATTCAGGGACGCAGGACTCAGAGTGAAACGAAATAAATGCAGGATCGCAGTCCCCTCAGTCGAATTCCTAGGATACAGGGTAGATGGCACCGGCATACACCCAACAGAGAGCAAGATCAGGGCAATCAGAGAAGCACCCACCCCCAAAGACAAGGCAGAATTACAGGCCTTCCTGGGGCTATTAAACTTTTACGCCATTTTTCTAAAAGACAAGGCAACAGTGGCAGAACCCCTACATAGACTGTTAACCAAGAAAGCCATTTGGAAATGGGGGAAGGCGGAAGACAGGGCATTCGCCGGCATTAAAAAACTATTATCAGCTGAAAGCTTTCTAATACAGTACAACGCAACGCTTCCCCTTGTTCTAGCATGTGACGCGTCCCCGTTCGGGGTGGGAGCCGTCCTGAGCCATAGACTCCCGAATGGCCTAATAATAATAATAATAATAATTTTATTTGGTGTATAGAGCCAAAGATGTTAGAATTGTGTCAATGTCCCAATATTTCTGGACCTGACTGTACATGGAGGGAAGTAAGCAGTGGGGTATCACAAGGTTCTGTCTTAGTCCCAGTACTCTTCAATATCTTCATAAATGACTTTATGAGGGAATAGAAGGGGAACTCATCAAATTTGCAGATGACACCAAGCTGGCAGGAATAGCTAACACACCAGAAGACAAGCTCAGGATCCAAAAAGTGCAGAGAAGAGGAACTAAGATGATTAAAGGCCTGGAGACTAAAACATATGAAAAATGGTTGTAGGAATTTGGTATGGATAGTTTAGAGAAAAGAAGGACTAGGGGTGACATGACAGTATTATTCCAATATTTGAGGGGCTGCCACAAAGAGGAGGGGGTCAATTTATTTTCCAAAGCACCAGAGAGCAGGACAAGAAACAATGGATGGAAACTAATCAAGGAGAGAAGCAACCTGGAATTATGGAGAAACTTCCTAACAGTGAGGACAATTAACCAGTGGAACAGCTTGCCTTCAGAAGTTGTGTTTCATCACTGGAGGTTTTTAAGAAGAGACTGGACAGTCACTTGTCTGAAATGTTATAGGATCTCCTGCTAGAGCAAGGGGCTGGACTAGAAGACCTCCAAGGTCCCTTCCAGCTCTATTCTGATTCTGAAGATGATGATGATGATGATGATGATGATGATGATGATGATGATAATAATAATAATAATAATAATAATAATAATAATAATAATAATAATAATAATAATTCCAACATTGACTTTTGGGTACCGGTGCTGGTAGCACTGTTTACTTATATCGATAAAGTAGGGATAATCCCTGAAGGATGGAGGTTAGCTATAGTTTTTCCAATTTTTAAGAAAGGTGACAGAGCCGCCCCATCCAACTACCGCCCCATCAGTCTTCTTAATATAATTTCAAAAATGTATACGAAACACCTCCTAAATAAAATAGAGGACTGGTGCTTGGATAAGGAAATTCTGGCAAATGAGCAGGCAGGTTTTAGATCAGGTAGGTCTACCATAGACAATTGTTTTGTCCTTTCCCACTTAATTAATAAATACAAGACCCAGGGGAAAAAGCTGTATACCGCCTTTATTGATCTTACTGCTGCTTTTGATTCTATAGATAGGAACCATTTGTGGAGGAAACTACAAGTTATGGGGATGGACCCCAGACTTATTTTGTTGATCAGGATTCTCTATACTAATACGGCAATTAGAGTCAGATATGCAGCAAATGGGGCCTCAACAAACAGCATACTGACAACTAGAGGAGTGAGGCAGGGTTGCCTGCTGGGCCCTACTCTTTTTAACCTTTATATAAATGATATCCCAGCGCAGCTGGATGATCTTCTGATGCACAGCCCCCAAATAGGCTCTAGATTTATTAACGTATTAATGTATGCCGATGACTTAGTGTTGTTTTCTAGAACCCAAATAGGAATGAGGAGACTTCTTGACAAGCTCACACGTTACTGTACTGCAAACCACTTGACTATAAATGTAGCTAAATCAAAAGTTTTAGTCTTTGGCAACAAGAATAAAAAGCACAATTGGCAGATTAACGACACAAAAATTGAACAAGTTACCCAATATACTTATCTTGGAATTGTTTTTTCCAGTGCAGGAGGTTGGACTCTGCACCATCAATACCTTTCTCAAAAGGTTAGAGCAGGAGCAAGCCTTGTATCTAAATTAAGTAAACGAATCCAACCAACCTCCATTTTACCTCTTCGTAAAGTCTTTCAGGCTAAACTTGTTCCGATCATGCTCTATGGTGCTGAAATTTGGGGTCTTACAGAGGCCCCCATATTAGAGAGAACTCAAAATAATTTGTTAAGGAGGATGCTTGGGGTAAACAATTCCACTTCAGCTGCAGCCGTCAGAGCTGAATTGGGACATTTCTCACTGTACACCTATACAATCACTAGGGCGGTAGCCTACTGGCTAAAAATGACCCAGATGGATGCCAGCAGACTCCCTAAAATATGTCTAGAGGAACAGCAGATTTCAAATCCTCAAAGGTATTCCTGGCTAACCCGGCTGTCAGAAATATTGAACCGATATGGCGTAGGGTTCCCGTTGTGTGACACACTGAACCAAGTTAAACAACGGATTAAAGATATACATGGGCAAATGGATATGGCAACCCTTTCAACTAATCATTCCCTTAAACTGCTGACAGCAGTTAAAACAACTTTCACCCTGGAAAAGTATTTATATTTAGAAATGCCATCAGTGGAGAGACAGTTATTTGTTAAGTTTAGATTCGAACTTCTAGATACCAACATTAGATTCGGCCATTATCGGAAAATCCCGTATGACAAAAGAATATGCATATGTGGGGTAAACGTCGTGGAGGACACGGTGCATATAATATTCGAATGTAGTCTCTATCAGGAAGTTAGAAATCAATATCTGTCCCCAATTATAAATAAATTTCCCCACTGGAATATAAGCCAAAAATTAGCATTTCTGTTGAGGGCTGACTCTCCTCCCCTGGTAAGAGCGATCACTCGATACCTTAAAAGGTTGACGGCAATACGAGCCAGTTATATCAAGGAAAATTTTATCGATTGTAAGGAAGATGAGCTCAGTTAGAGAGGAGCTATCCTATTTGGGTTATCTAGTCTTGGCAACTTAGCTATTGAAATTTGATATGGTAAAATTTTAATGTCATCTATCATATATTTTTAGATTGCTATTTTTGTAACTGTTTTATCTTTTTCCCTTTTTCTTTTCTGTTTTGTTTGAAAAGGCCTTCGGGCTATTCAATAAACTATACTATACACAACAAGTAAAGAAGGTCAAGAACTGGAATGCACCCGGCCTGGATGAACTTCATGGATACTGGTTAAAACACATAACCAGCCTCCATCACCGCATGGCCACTCAATTTGATGAAATGCTTCAAAATGCAACAAGCGAAGAATGGTTAACAGCTGGTTGAACATACTTGATAATGAAAGATCCAGAAAAGGGCACAGAACCAAGCAACTATCGCCCAATTATTTGTCTGCCAACAACATTCAAACTTTTTACAAGAGTACTGGCAAAATCAGTATTCAGTCATCTGATGGAAAACAGTTTGTACCCAGTAGAACAAAAAGGAAATTACAAAAAATCAAGAGGAACAAAAGATTAGCTGCTCATTGACAAAATGGTACTAAAAAATGCAAAATGAAGAAGCACAAATTTAAATATGGCATGGATAGGTTACAAGAAGGCATTTGACACATTACCCCACAGTTGGATTAACGCCTGTCTGAAAAACTTTGGAATCAGCAAAAATATTTGTACATTTTTGAAAACAAATATGCAAAAATGGAAAACAGTTCTAACAGCAAATGGGGAGAACATTGGCAAAGTCAACATCAGACGAGGAATCTTCCAAGGGGACTCACTTTCGCCACTACTGTTCAACATCGCAATAATTCCACTGACAATAATCCTACAAAACACAAAACTGGGCTACCAAATTTCAAGCCAACATGGCGAGATAAACCATCTACTATACATGGATGACTTAAAACTGTATGCAAAAAGCCCCACTGAACTTGAGTCAATACTCAGCACAGTTCAACTGTTCAGCAGCAACATCAGAATGAACTTTGGACTTGAAAAATGTGCTATACTATCCATGCAGCAAGGAAAAATGGAAAAAATAGAAGGAATAGACCTGGGAAATGGAAGCATCGTGAAAGCATTAGCAAAGGATGACGGTTACAAATACCTAGGCATATTGGAAGCAGATAACATTTTGGATGGAAAAGTCAAAGAGTCAACGTGAAAGGAATACATCAGGAGGGTCCGCAAAATATTAAAATCAAAACTGAATGCTGGAAACATAATTAAAGCCATTAATACATGGGCAGTTCCAGGACTTTCGGTACTGACCTCATAGCAATAAGGAACAGGGTAAGGAGCCCTCCTAGATACCCGTTCCCTTTTTAGCGTTTGGCGGCTTAATTTGGCCATTGCCGTTCGTGTTTAGATCGGCAAAAGAAGAGGGGATCGCAGGGCGACCGCAGGGTGGTGCGGACTCCTCAGGAAACCCTGAAATTCCCCCCCCCGAGGTGCCGACGCTGAAAGAAGGCATCCGTTACGGTGCCCCTAAATTGTGAGTCTGCCGCTATCTGAAGTCTATTATCATCATACTATAACCAAAAAGCAGCTGGTAGCTAATATTGAAGATTGAACTTTATTGTATTACTTCTATCTATATCGGAATGGACATTTGACCTATCAAGCCAGTGATCGGGGAAACGGCAGGAAGTAGGAGGCTGAAGACAAAAGCAGAAAAACTAACCGATGATCGCCAAGGGCTGCTGGTTCGGACGAGATTGCTGCTGGAGCGAGACAGTCTGAAGGTGATCGTGGAGCTGCTGTTGGATTTATTATTTGCTACTTGCTTATTCGAATTGTCCCAGACTGAGCTGAGTTGAGTGGTGGAAGAAGACTACGATGATTCAGCTATATGATCTAAGTCTCCATTAGAGTGATCGGGAGGGAAAAGGGAAGAGGAAGTTGATAGACTGAGTATTCCTAGTGGAGTCGTAATATATAAAAGACTTGAACACCATCTTGTGGCTGATACTGGAACTGCACTTTGACTGCTTTTTTTCCCCCTCCTTTTTTTTGAGACTCTTCCTCTCCCTCCCAATTTGTTTCCTTTCTCAAGCTTTAAAGATTGAAGTTGAATAAGTTTCAAGATTATTAGCTATAAATTACTTAAATTGGTTTTTTGCTAAATAGCCTAATTGATATTGAATCAAAGCCTCTAGATTCATCAAGTGTTCTAAATTAATCAGTTGGTGGTTGATTGATATATTTATACATAACTAAGATTGGATCGATTATTTGTTTATCTTGTTGAACCCCTCTAATTAGAATAAGACTAGGGTAAAGATATACGTTGTATGTTAGAGTGGAGCAACCATTTTTGTCCAACAAAGATGGCTACAACCACAATTACTACCAAGAAGAAGACACTCACAGTACCATCAATATCATCTCCAGTTACGACTTCCCCAAAGGCACATAAATCATTGGAAGATATGACATCAATGGCATCAGTAGAGAAAGCTTCACGTAAAACTGGAATACCCTCAAATCTCCATGACATTCTCAAAACACTACAAGATACAATGATGACAATGGTAAAAAACCAAGAATCAACGACTAAAGGAATAGATGAATTGAAATCAGATGTAACAGTGGTGAGGGACGAGTTAAGGCAAATGAATGTCAAAATGGAAGAGATGAACTCGACAATGGTGTCACATGGAGAGCAGATTGTGGAAATGGAGACTAAAGTGGGGAAAGTGGAGGAGAAGGTGATGCGACTGGAAACAAGACAATCTAGAGTAAATAGGAAGTTGGAAGACGAATTAATATTTATGGAAATGGATAGGGCAGCCTTCTATATACAGTTTCAGAATATCTCAGAGGACAAAGATGAGAACTTGGACCAAATTATGACGGATATGGTGGCAGAGATTACAGGGAGAGACAGAGAAGAAGTATATCGATATATAGATGAAACTTTCCGAGTATATACCAGTTATGCTAGACGTCATAATTTACCGAAAGAAGTCCATGTACGATGCACCAAGAAGACTTTATGTGATGAAGTACTACAAAAAGCGAGAGATCAAAAAATAACGTATAAAGGACGAGAAATAATTATATTACATCAATTACCAAAACGGGTAAGAGAAATAAGGAAAAATTATGAATTTCTTACGAGGAGGCTTCAGAAGACGGGGATTCGTTATAAATGGCTATTACCGGATGGGCTGATTATAAGCTGGCAAGATAAGCGGATACGTATAGAAGATCTAAGAGATGCGCAGGAATTTTTTGACGTGCACTTTAAAGCTGATAAGCAAGAGAGCGGGGAAGAGGTAGAAAGTGAAAGTCAAGAAGAGATGCTTGAAACAGAAGCGATAAAGGAGCAGAAGGATTTAAGAGAACAAGAAGAAGACCAATTTACTGGGGGCTCGGGATCCCAGATGGTGACGAGACAGAAAAAGAAACAGATCGAAAGAACCAAATAAACAAACTGGCAGGAGACGGACTTAGGTTAATATCAATTAATATTAATGGATTAAACCTGCCGAAAAAAAGGAAGAAAATACAAATGAAGTTACAGCGGGGTAGATATCAAATAATAAGCTTGCAGGAAGTCCATATCAAAAAAGGTTACCAGAATTTACCCTTATGTCCCAAATTAGGTGATTTATTTGTATCCTTGGCTGACCAAAAAAAAAAAGAGGAGTTGCGATATATATACAGAAACATTTGGAACCCAAAAAAATCTTTGCTGATGAAGAGGGAAGATTCTTGCTAGTGGAAATTAAAATATGCCAAAGGAAGGTTTTACTAGGAAATATATATGCCCCTAACTAACCAGAAAAATTTTTATAACATGATTTATAACAAACTAAACGAATTGGAGTATGAACATGTTTGCTTAACGGGCGACTTTAATGTGGTTATAGATGCCACTAAAGATTATGCCAGGGGGTGGATATGGGGAATAGGAAAGGAGTAAGGAAGACACTGCCATTGATATGTGACCAAATTCGGGATGAATTAGGGCTGGAAAATGTTTGGAGAGTTGCACATCCAAGAGAGGCCCAATTCACGTATTTCTCCCCTAGACATAAGACATGGTCCAGGATAGATATGATTTGGGCTACTCCAGAAATATTAAGATTGGCTGTAGAAGTAGAAATTGGACCAAACGAATGGGCGGACCACAATCCGGTGACAGTAAGTTGGAATGAAAGAAAGTGTAGGGGAAGATGGACAATGAGGACAGATCTGGTAAGGGAGGAGGACTTTGTCATGGGATTGAAAAAAGAACTAAAGCTTTTTTATGAGGAAAGCGGTTATAAGAGGATATTCAATAAAAATTTCGGCGCATAAATGGAAATTAGAAAGAGAGAAGAGGGGCAAAATTTTAGAAGAATTGGAAAAGGAAGAGAGGGCATTACAAGTAGATCCGAGAAATGAGAAGATAAAAGAGAGAAAAGAGCTTCTTAAACATAAATTATCATTACTGGTTCAAGAGGAATTGGCAAACAAACTTAAGCGGGGGAGGCAACATTTTTTTGAACATGCTAATAAAGCAGGTAAATGGCTCTCGTATAGGTTAAGAAAAGAAACAGAAGCAAAGAGAATTGATGCCTTACAAGATGGTGAGGGAAATCTTGTGGGGAATGTGGAAGGGAAAAAGAGGGTGATTACAAAATTTTTTGAGAAATTATATCAAAAAGAGGGAATACAGGAGATGCAAGTAAGGGCATACCTGTCGAGCCCCGGATGGGTCTCGCCATTGTTGGGGAGGAAGATGAGAAGGGGCCGAGCGGCTGTAAACTCCGGTGACGTGCTCCCAGCTGTTTGGAGGGACCTTGCCGCTCAAGCACAAAAGAAACGAACGCTTTCATCGGAGCTCGGTGGAGCATAAAGCTTGCGAATGGCGCCTCCTTGTGACGTAACAGGAAGCGCGCCCTATCGTCGAGCAAGCTAGTGGGAAGGGGGGTGTGGTGTTAACTGTTTGATTGCCAAATGGTAAATTGCTTGTTACTAAGTGTATAAAGAGCGCTACACAGCGGCTGCGTGTAGCGCTAACTTTAAACGTCGATGCCGGCTTGTGCCTTACTCCTGCCTGTGTTGCTGTGCTTAACCTGATTAAAGACACTGAAAACTGCTTCGTTTCCTTCTGGTTGTTGTTTGCTTCCAAAGCGGTTGGGTGGACAAGCCGAGAATACCTTGAAAACTTAAAATTAGCTAAAGCCCCACAAAATATGAAGGATATTCTTAATTCAGAGATTAGGGAAGGAGAAATTGAAACTGTTATTAAGAAGCAGAAATGTGGCAAATCACCGGGACCGGATGGATTGCCAGTTGAATTATATAAAGAGATATACGACATACTATTGCCAAATATGAAAGACCTATTTAATGAAGTTCTAACTAAAGGTATAGTTCCCAGGTCATGGATGGAAGCTTACATCACGTTGCTTTCGAAACCTGATTCTGATTGAACACAGATTAAAAACTATAGACCCATCTCCCTACTAAATTCGGACTACAAAATATTTACATCAATATTAGCGGAAAGACTAAAGGTTTTTTTAAACAAATACATCCACCAAGATCAAAACGGCTTTTTGCCATATAGATACCTACGAGACAACGTTAGAACCATCATGGATACACTAGAATATTATGAAACACATACAGACAAAGAAATGGTTCTAATGTTCCTCGACGCGCAAAAGGCGTTTGATAGGGTTAATTGGGACTTTATTTTATTACAAATTGAGGAGATGGATTTTGGATCTAGCTTTACACAAGCTATCCGGGCACTTTATACGGCACAATACGCAAGAGTGTTAATTGAAGGTGAAACAACAGAGGAGATACAAATACATAGGGGAACTAGGCAAGGATGCCCACTATCCCCGCTATTATTTATTTTGACTCTGGAACCTTTACTAAATCAAATCAGACAAAACAAAGAAATAAAAGGACTTAATGTTAGGAAAGAGGAGTTTAAAATACAAACGTTTGCAGACGACCTCGTCTTTATATTGGAGGAGCCAATGACCTCGGGGCCAAATTTGTTAAGAAGTATTGAGGAATTCGGCACAGTAGCGGGTCTACAAATTAACAGGGACAAAACCAAATTACTTGTTAAAAATCTTAAGGGGACACGGAAATTGGAGATAGAGAATATGATGGGAATACAAATAGCTAAAAAGGTAAAATACTTGGGCATATGGCTGACCCCAAAATGCTCCTCAATAAAAAAGAATAATTATGATAAACTCATCTTGCAAATGGAACAGGATTTAGATCGGTGGAGGAAAGTACAGCTATCCCTGTTAGGAAGAGTGGCAGTGATAAAGACACACGTGCTGCCAAAATGGATATATCTTTTCCAAACGGCCCCGGCAAGATTAGAGAAAAGTTTCTTTAGAAAAATGGATCAGATAATTGGAAAATTCATATGGCAAGGGAAAAAGCCACGTATTAAAAGGAAAATGATGCAGGAGCATAAAACAAGGGGAGGCTTGGGACTCCCCAACTGGGAGCGGTACTATCAAGCTTCTTGCCTGGCTTGGATAAAAGATTGGATAATACTGAAGAGGAAGCGTATATTAAAAATTGAAGGGTATAATCTACAGCAGGGGTGGCATTATTTTCTCTGGCCAATTAAAGCAGAACAGCATAAATATTTTACAAATCACTATGTAAGGGGATGTCTGATTAAGGTATGGAATAAGATCAAAGGAATGATGTATAGTAAGATTCCATATTGGTTTGTGACCCTTGAAGCGACTATATACCCACCTCTATACAACTTGGATAAACATGTGATATACAGGGAATTGTTGGACGGTGGGGGAAATCTTAGATCTAAAGCAGAATTACAAATACGGGGAATCAATTTGGTCTGGTGGGCATATGCACAAATTCAAGCAAGATATCAAAAAGATAAAGCCAATGGGGGGGTTTTCACTTCACCACAAGAGTTCGATAAGGCCCTCCTGGAAGGTGATAAGAAATGTATCACTAAGGTATATAACCTCCTCCTGTCCCGATTTGTAGCTGAGGAAATACTTAAAGACTCGATGATAGCCTGGGGGAGGAATTTCGGATATTCATTAGATCTGGAAAAATGGCAATAAATATGGAATAGAAATGCGAAAATGACAATGGCAGTGTCTTTTAAAGAAAATATATTTAAAATGTTATATAGATGGCATATACCACCAGCAAGAATCGCAAAGATGTTCCCTGGAACCTCAGCAGAATGTTGGAAATGTGGGTCAGCCAGGGGTACATTTTACCACCAATGGTGGACATGTCTACAAGCCCAAAATTATTGGAGTAAGATAAAAGTTTGGCTCATGGAGATTACAGGAGTCAGTTTTCAACTGAGACCAGAGGTCTACTTGCTAGGAATAAACCCTGGGGGCATAAGGAAAGCAGACTGGTACCTTTTCATACACATTACCACTGCGGCTAGAACTGCATATGCGCAACTTTGGAAAGGGAAGGAATTACCATCGGATCAGATGATTATCAACAAAATTTTGTGGTGTGCAAAATGTGATAGATTAACATACAGGTGAAACTCGAAAAATTAGAATATCGTGCAAAAGTTCATTTATTTCAGTAATGCAACTTAAAAGGTGAAACTAATATATGAGATAGACTCATTACATGCAAAGCAAGATAGTTCAAGCCTTGATTTGTCATACTTTTGATGATTATGGCTTACAGCTCATGAAAACCCCAAATTCACAATCTCAGAAAATTAGAATATTGTCAAAAGGTTCCATATTCTAGGCTCAAAGTGTCCCACTCTAATCAGCTAATTAAGCCATAACACCTGCAAAGGGTTCCTGAGCCTTTAAATGGTCTCTCAGTCTGGTTCAGTAGGAATCACAATCATGGGAAAGACTGCTGATCTGACAGTTGTGCAGAAAACCATCATTGACACCCTCCATAAGGAGGGAAAGCCTCAAAAGGTAATTGCAAAAGAAGTTGGATGTTCCCAAAGTGCTGTATCAAAGCACATTAATAGAAAGTTATGTGGAAGGGAAAAGTGTGGAAGAAAAAGGTGCACAAGCAGCAAGGATGGAGAGGATTGCCAGGAAAAGGCCATTCAAAAGTGTTGGGGACTTTCACAAGGAGTGGACTGAGGCTGGAGTCAGTGCATCAAGAACCACCACACACAGACGGATCCTGGACATGGGCTTCAAATGTCGTATTCCTCTTGTCAAGCCGCTCCTGAACAACAAACAACGTCAGAAGCGTCTTACCTGGGCTAAAGAAAAAAAGTCATCTTTTCTGATGAGAGCAACTTTTGCATCTCATTTGGAAACCAAGGACCCAGAGTCTGGAGGAAGAATGGAGAGGCACACACTGCAAGATGCTTGAAGTCCAGTGTGAAGTTTCCACAGTCTGTGTTGATTTGGGGAGCCATGTCATCTGCTGGTGTTGGTCCACTGTGCTTCATTAAGTCCAGGGTCAATGCAGCTGTCTATCAGGAGATTTTGGAGCACTTCATGCTTCCTTCCGCAGACGAGCTTTATGGGGATGCTGACTTCATTTTCCAGCAGGACTTGGCACCTGCCCACACTGCCAAAAGTACCAAAACCTGGTTCAATGACCATGGGATTACTGTGCTTGATTGGCCAGCAAACTCGCCTGACCTGAACCCCATAGAGAATTTATGGGGCATTGCCAGGAGAAAGATGAGAGACATGAGACCGAACAATGCAGAAGAGCTGAAGGCCGCTATTGAAGCATCCTGGTCTTCCATAACACCTCAGCAGTGCCACAGTCTGATAGCATCCATGCCATGCCGCATTGAGGCAGTAATTGATGCAAAAGGGGCCCAAACCAAGTACTGAGTACATATGCATGCTTATACTTTTCAGAGGTCCGATATTGTTCTATGTACAATCCTTGTTTTATTGATTTCATGTAATATTCTAATTTTCTGAGATTGTGAATTTGGGGTTTTCATGAGCTGTAAGCCATAATCATCAAAATTATGACAAATCAAGGCTTGAACTATCTCACTTTGCATGTAATGAGTCTATCTCATATATTAGTTTCACCTTTTAAGTTGCATTACTGAAATAAATAAACTTTTGCACGATATTCTAATTTTTCGAGTTTCACCTGTATATACTTAAAGATAGACAAGAATCAATTTTCAATCAAAGTTGGGATAAATGGTACCAATGGATAGAAGTAAAAATGTCATGAGGTAGATGTTAGGGAAGCATGTAGCATAGAAATGTAAATAGCAAGCTAAATATAAATAAGGGAATATTAGATATAAGATTAACAAATGCAAGATGCAGTATGATAAACCAAACTGAGGCTGTAGTATGATGATATGTAATGTTATTTAGAAACTATATATATGGGGGTTGAATCAACCTCAGTCGTATGTATGTGATTGTGTTTCGTTATAGTCTTTATTTTGTTTTATGTTTCTAAAACAAAACCTGGACCGGAAAACGTGTAAACTTTTGAATATGTACCACTCTTTACATCCACGAAGTGACACCGACAGGTTGTACCTGCCAAGAAGAATAGGGGGCAGAGGGCTATTGCAAATCCATCAAACTGTAGAAGAAGAAAAACGAAGTTTGAATGATTATGTGAACAAAAGCCAGTGGTGGGTTTCAAAGTTTTTTACTACCAGTTCTGTGGGTGTGACTTGTTTGGTGGGCATGGCTTGGCAGTCATGTGACTGGGTGGGAGTGGCTTGGCAGTCATGTGACTTGGTAAGAGTGGCTTGGCGGTCATGTGACTGGGTGGGAGTGGCCAAGTCGACATCACTGAATTCTTTGCCCTAATGAATGAGCTACAAAAAGAAGATATACAAAATGGAAGTTTATTATTTCGTGCACTTACTACTTAAATAAGAATAAAATAAGTACACAAAACAATAAAAGAGGTACACAAGTACTTACATAAGAACGATAAAAGTGTTGTGTGTCTTCAACGTCACTGACTTTTTTGCCCTAATGAATGACCTGAAAAAAGAAGCTATACAAATAGGAAGTTTTTAATTTCGTGCACTTACTACTTAAATAAGAATAAAACAATAAAAGAGGTACACAAGTACTTACATAAAAGTGTTATTTGTCTTTAAGATGTTTTCACATCATTCTTTAATTGCCGCCCTCCTCACTTGCACTTTTCTTAATCTTGAATCTCGGATGATCGGCTGTGTGATGGTGTGCTCTTAACCATTGTCTGATGGTGGGAGTAGGGTCCCATTCTTGTAGAGGTAGGCCAATCACACTAATGGTCATCAGGCTGCTTATGTTGGAAACAGTTAGGCGACTTCTCTGTTCTGAACATATGAGGTTCATTTTTGAAAAACCCCAACAATGGAATGTGCAGAAATGGATAAACTGACCAAAGAAATACAGGGAAAAGAAGATACAGACTTTTACTTAATTTGGCAAGAATGGTACAACTGGTTAGATAAAAAAGACACGAAATAAGGGAATACCACCCAATGATACAAAAATAAGGAAATAAAATGAAATATCGTTATATAAACATTGATACAAGATGAAAGATAATATATATAGATATATAGATATATAATTACCGAAGTAACTCTATTTTCAAAGCTCAAGTTCTATGACTTGATTTTATTGTATAGTTAGTTTATGTTTAGTTTGTTTAAACGTTTATGTCTGTATGTGTATGTTTGTTTACAATAAAAAATTAAAAAACAAAAAACAAAAAAAAACCCTTTCCGCTTCTGCTGAACTTAACAGCAATTGTTCTGACAATAACGTTAGCTTTTTTAATACTGTCAGGAATTGCATAGTTCTTCGGATCTTTTAAAACATTTTCTACAAAATCTCTAAAATCATTCATATTAATTTGGTAATTAAAAATGTCAGTAAATTCAAGCAATTGTTCTTCGGCTTCTGGCCATGGAACTACTACTTCTTCAGTATTCCAGTAATCTGGCTCCAAAAAATTGAGAAATCGTAATTTATTCGTGTCTTGCAATTGGCTACCTGTCTTTAAATATTCACAATCCATTAGTCTTTTCTTCAAATTGGTTATGATGCTTTCCAAAAGTTTTTCCCGAGGAAGTCCGACAAATCGATGATTTTGTACAAATTTTATATTTTTGAAGGCTTCTGAAGCAATTACTCCATCAACCTTATTTTCGTATTGACCCTTTCCCTGTCTAAGCATTTGAAATGCTTTAATTGATCTCAGCACAAGTTTTTCAGCCTTTATGATGTCTGTATTTTTTCCTTGCAGTGCATTTGACAGAAGAGAAATTTCGTTTAGAATATCAATCATCAATGCCAAATCATTTTAAAAATATATATTTTTCAGACGGGCAGCCATACCCGAGTATTTTTCATTCGCATGAAAATACTGATGTAGCGCTGGTTAAGCATGCCACACAGCTACGGTTGACCTCAAACTACAGGCAGCCCATCTTGGTCCCAAAACTCTACCAATCTTTACGATTTCAAGTCCAAGTTGTTCAGATATGTTGAAAAGTTCCGTCTGGCTCTTACAGGATTTATAAAAAGTGGTGTGTATCTTGTCAATAAATATTTTAAAGTGGTTTAGTTGCTTAATGCCCTTTATGGAGTCATCTAAAACAAGTTGGAGGCGATGGTTTAAGCAGTGCCATATAATGATGTTTGGAAACTCTTTTGCTGTTCTAGTGCTCACTCCAGATTTTCTCCCAAGCATAACGCTGGCACCATCAGAGCAAAATGCTATTAAATTTTTTTGTAGATAGTCCGTAGTAAACCCAACCTTATGTAAACTCTCCATAACTGAAGTACATATTGTTTCTGCATCTTGTTTTTCCAATTCAACAAGCTCAAGAAAAACTGTTGGTGGGTTATCTGAATCCTCAACTTTTATGAAAACTATCACAACCGGTTTGCATGATAGTGTTGAGGCTTCGTCAATGATCAAACACACTTTCAGATTCTGTGCAATAATGCTGATAAACATTTCGGTTATAATTTCTTTTGCAATGAAATCAATTATTTTCACTGCAGTTCTCCGTGAATGCAATCCTACTCCCAGATCTACTCCAGTGGTGGGTTGCCCCCAGTTCAGACCGGTTTGCAAGAACCGGTAGTAAAACCAGCGGGAGGCTCCGCCCACCGCCCTGGATGTCGTCATAGGCGATCTGCGCATGCGCAGAAGCTTGGCTTGCGCACGCAATCCCGTTGCGAACCGGTAGTAAAGGTAAGTAGAACCCACCCCTGATCTACTCCAATTGTAGTTAGCAATTCTACTGTTGGAAGAAATATCCTTCTGCTCCAAGTGGGGAAAGAGACACTGGAAACATGGAGACTGCTTGGAAAGATGTTTTAATGGTGGACAGGATCACATTTCTTGAGTTCCTGAACAGAAAAAGGGTGAGATACAGCGAGTCCCCGGGTTTTATGCTTTCTCTGGCTTTGAACTTCCTGGGGCCATGAAAGAGTATCCTGATTGGTTGTCAGACTCCCAGGGGTTGGGGGTCTTAGCTAGCCTTGCTGGCTGATGTAATCTTCCCAGGTGCCATGTGGTGAGTTTCTGTCCTAGATGGGTCCTATTGTGTTGCAAATGATGGTCCATTGACAAAGATGGGAGGGAATTGAGTTTCTGCCTCTGGCCCATTAACAAAGGTGTGGGGGGGGGAGGCAGGAAGCTACTTTGTCTTTAAAACATGTTTCTCCATTTCTCATCCAGGGAAATATAATATTCTGCCTTTTTAATATTTCCTAAAATATTTCATTCTTCCAGGAAAGGGGTGGGGTGCTAACTTCCTACAATCCCTACTTTTTTTTTTCAAAACGTGAGTTTTGAAACAAGTTCTTGGCAAAAGATTAAAACTGATCAGATCAGGGAGACTTGATGGGTGCTTTTAATTGTTCTAATGCAAAGGGGAAGGTATGGATAGGGGCAACAGAAAAGGGATTCCTTCAGTGGCTTCCAAAAGCTTTCAACCATGAAGGTCTAGCAGCCAGGAGAAAAGTTCTGGTAAGAATTTTACAGTATCCAATTTCTATGCCAATTAATTTCAGATTTCAGATATCGCTTTCTGTGAGCTTCCAGTCAGGTTTCAAGCAAGCACACGTCCCAAAATTTTTCACAGCCATGATTTTCCTTTAAATTGCAGGCTGCCCATTTCCAAGGGATGGTTACTTGAACCTGCCCTAGCTCTTACTTTAGTGCATCCAGGATTTGTGAGTCCTAATTGAGGTTAGTCTGTGCAATCCAGGCTTTTTTTTCTTTTTTCTTTTTTTTAATTACACACAATGAGCCCTGGGACTTCTACTCATGAGACCGCCAATGCAACATATCTTTCTTTACTGGGCAACTGGGCAGCATCATTTGTGAGTCACAGTCAGGGCTTGGGTTTTGGATATCACTTTTCTGCTATCTCTTCAAGTGAGGGAATTGCCTGAGGGAGATTGCCCCCTCCCCCATGGAATTAGCAGGGAGATATGACTCCTTGGGCTTTTAGTGCCACAGAGCAAAAATCAACCTAGGAGAAGCTTTGTGTGGAGGTAAGTGAAGAGAATAGTTTCAGTCTAATTCTGAATAGTGTGTCTCTCTATGTGTGCATGTGTATGCAGCTACTTTTACAATACAGGCAATACAAACATTTTGGACATATTTCTCCTCCCCACCAGACAGAAATCTAAGGTGTACATAACTTGCTGTGGCAACCACTCCCAAATACAATTCTTACAATAAACTGATTACAATATAAATGGGACAAGAAAGAAAACCTTACAATGAATTTCCACCCTCCCCCATAGTCTCTCCAGAGTGTCTTCTGGGGATTGAAAAGAGTCTTTTGGTCTTTATACAACTCAGGGTCTTTTTTTTTCATGTCTGCTGGGTGACGTGCTTGGTGGTAAGGCTGGTCAGTCAGGCTTGGGAAGGTCTGCTCCACTCTGGTTCCTGTGATGACTTTCAGTGGAGGCTGGATTCAAACCCAATTCCTGGTTCAAACAGATGGAGGGTCTCCTCTGGAGGCAGCATCTGGATCCATGTGCTCTGCTTTCACAGGTTGTAGAGTCATTTGTTCAGGGCCACCTTCCTTTTAGGGAATTCTGCTAGGTGTTTGGATCAAAAAGAGATCCGGGAGGACTTGGCTGCCCCTCCAGCGGGTACTAGCACCTCCCCTGTCTATACAGACATACTCAAGAGTTGCTCTCTTTAATGGCACCGGAGACTTTCTTTTCCTTTTATTACCCTTTCACTTTCACTCAATGCCCGCTTGGCCTCCGTTCCCTTTGAACACAAAGTCCCACGTTCGGCGACCCTCCCCCTTGCTTTCTCTATCCTACCGGTCAGGAGGAGGCTGAAGAGGATGTGGTGCCAAAGGCAGAGACTCAGCCAGGGCCTTCAGAACCTCCAGAGGCTCCTTCAAGTGGAGAGAGCCAAGTGGAGGGAATTCACCTGGATTTTCGGATCAAAAAGGTAATCCGTGAGGACCAACTGCCCCCTGCAGCGGTACTGGCACCTCCTTACTCTATTTGCAACTAACAGGGCTATGCTTTCTTGAAAAACACCGGAGATTTCCCTTTTCCTTTTCTTTTTACCACCCCTTTCACTTGCACTCAGCGTTCGTTCGGCTTTCGTTCCCTTCAAACACAAAGTTCCACATTTGGTGACCCACCCCCCCTTGCTTTCTCTATTCTACTGGTCACAGCTCAGTGGAGCTAGCAGTAGGCAGAGGTATGGCTAGAGGTCGCTCGAAGAGGTGAAATCAGACTGTTTTCCAGGTGGAATCCCCCACACACACTTCCTCCTTCCCTAACAGAAGGTCCTGTGCTCTGGCAAAAACCCCCATGCTTTCCAGACTGTTGGTCTTTCTGCAGTTAGGAAATGCACAGAGGAAGCAAGATCCAGCTGTGATTGGGAGAAAGGCCCTCACACTCACACCCATGCAGGCATACACACATTTCCCATGCTTTTCCATGCTTTAAAATTAAAATTTAGAGATACTCACCTTCTTTCCAAGCAGCCTTTGAGCTCAACACTCAAAACCCCTTTAAAACCTAGTTCCAAATGGCCAAGGTCCAGGAAAACTTACCCACAGACTCAATGGGTCTGCTGCTAGCAAGGGAGCCTTACCTGGGCCATGTCCATTGGTTAGGTTAGCTTGGAGTCCCATCTGGGGTGCCAAATTGTTGGAAGAAATATCCTTCTGGGTTCAGCTCCAAGTGGGGAAAAAGACACTGGAAACATGGAGACTGCTTGGAAAGATGGTTTAATGGTGGACAGGATCACATGGTTTGAGTTCCTGAACAGAAAAGGGACGAGGCACAGTGAGTCCCCGGGTTTTATGCCCTCTCTGGCTTTGAACTTCCTGGGGCCCAGAAAGAGTATCCTGATTGGTTGTCAGACTCCCAGGGGGTGGGGGTTTTAGCTAGCCTTGCTGGCTGATGTAATCTTCCCAGGTGCCATGTGGTGAGTTTCTGTTGCTAGATGGGTCCTATTGTGTTGCAGATGATGGTCCATTGACAAAGATTGAGTTTCTGCCTCTGGCCCATTGACAAAGGGTGGGGGCAGGAAGATGGGAGCTGCTTCGTCTTTAAAACATGCTTCTCCATTTCTCATCCAGGGAAACATAATATTGTGCCTTTTTAATATTTCCTAAAATATTTCATTCTTCTAGGACAGGGGTGGGTGCTAACTTCCTACAATTCAAAGGAGGTAATTTAGACTACAATGCTATATTCATTAATTTAGAAGTATTTCTCACAGAATTCAGGGGAGCTTCATTCTCTGATTGAAATCAAACTTCAAAGAACCTAACTATGGCTGGATCGCTGTGTGAGCATACAGACAAAAAAACACACTATCAAAAGTGTGCTATACACTGACAAAGGGATCACATTGAAAATATGTTTTAAAGGAAATACTACTTTCTTCCCATTTAAATCAATACTTCCTAAAATGGAGGCTATATTATCACCTCTTTTTTAAAATAAGATTAGTAGCAAAAATAGCTTTAACCAACAACAAGAATTGCCTTAACCAACAACATGCTCTATAGTCTAAATGGAGAGAAAAGAAGCAACAGAAATTACCCCCTCTTATACAACCCCAAAACTTGTGTCTACCAAATGCCATGGCCATAAAACCTTAGCTTAAACGATTGAAGGGGTTGAGTGGAAACAGGAAGAAAATATAAACACCACAAATTGTTAAGACAAGAGTTCTCTCACCTTTACAGCCAAAAAGCAGCAGGGAATTGGCACAAGATCCTTTGCACCCAAAGACTAGCTTCTTTCAATTCTTAAATCAACCAGAGGGACTGGTTTTTAAAGTTCTATCCTGTGGTGATGGTGCCTGTTGCTGTTTTTAAAGGTGTCTTCTACAGTTCTGGCAATTTTTGGAAGAAAACCTCCAATAAATGGTAAGCATATTACTGAGATAATTCCACAGCTCAGGTTTGGAAATGGCTTCCACCAACACAATCCTTTTGAGGGGAAAGGTTGCTGTAAAGTGCCACAATGGCAAATTAGTAAAAAACTTGATGCTTACAGAGAAGTAAACCTTCCCGCAGTCTATGATTTCCTATAATCTTAACTGAAGTTAGTGGGAGCACAATAGTATTTGCTGGAAAGGAATGTGTTGAGGTGATTGGGTTATGGGGTTTGGGAGGTCCAAGTTAGGACAGAGAATAGATAAATACTGATAATAGTGTCTACTATCCCAGATCATATGCTATTTTACTGGGAAATAAACCCATGGAACTCAATGGAATTTACTCCAAGCAAAGTGTCTGTGTGGGTGGGTTAGTTACCAGAGGACTATACAGCGTGTTCTATTGGCATCTTTTCTCAGGTAGAACCCCTAAAGCCCTGCTTTATCAAGATCATGGATCAAAATAGTTACATGCTCTTACTGTGTATGGAGGTTTTTTATGAACCAAGAAGGAAAGAGAGGGGAAGAGATGGGAAGGGAGAGAGAAGAAAAGGAAAGTTTAATATCCCAATCAGATTTTCCCCAATTTTCATGTTTATATTAGTTTTTCACTGACAAAAAAAAGAGAACTACACCAATCATCTCTTCTAAAGTTAAATCATTTTATTTATTTATTTATTTGTTTAAATTTCTATACCGCCCTTCTCCAAATAGGACTCAGGGCGGTGCACAGCCTAAGTAAAAACAAAGCATACAAAATTTAAAAAACAGTATTAAAATAATTAGATATTCTGGCCGTAAATTAAAACAACCCAATTTAAAATCAATTTAAAATTTAGCTCAAGCCAGCCCAGCTAGTTGAAATAAATAAGTTTTCAGGGCCCGACAAAAAATCCGGAGGTCTGTTATTATACGTAACTCTGGGGGAAGGTTATTCCAGAGGGTGGGCGCCGTCACAGAGAAGGCTCTCCCCCTGGGGGTCGCCAGCCGACATTGTCTGGCGGACGGCACCCTGAGGAGGCCCACTCTGTGCGAGCGTACTGGCCGGTGGGAGGCTATTGGTGGCAGTAGGCGGTCTCGTAAGTACCCCGGCCCTAAGCCATGGAGCGCTTTAAAGGTGGTCACCAACACCTTGAAGCGCACCCGGAAGACCACCGGGAGCCAGTGCAGCTCGCGCAGGAGAGGTGTCACATGGGAGCGCCTCGTCGCCCCCATAATCCCCCGCGCGGCCGCGTTCTGGACCAGCTGGAGCCTCCGGGTGCACCCCAGGGGGAGCCCCATGTAGAGAGCGTTGCAGTAGTCCAGGCGGGAAGTGACTAGTGCCTGAGTGACTGTGCGTAGAGAGTCCCGATCTAGAAAGGGGCGCAACTGGCGTATCAGGCGAACCTGATAAAAAGCCCCCCTGGCCACGGCCGTCAAATGGTCTTCTAGAGACAGCCGTGCGTCCAGGAGGATGCCCAAGTTGCGAGCCCTCACCGTGGGGGTGAGTGATTCGCCCCCAATAGCCAGCGATGGCGTCAGCTGGCTATATCAGGACGCTGGAAGCCACAGCCACTCGGTCTTGGAGGGGTTGAGTCGGAGCCTGTTTCTCCCCATCCAGGCCCGCACGGCCTCCAGGCACTGGGACATCACTTCAAGGGCATCGTTGGGGTGGCCTGGGGTGGAGATGTACAGCTGGGCGTCATCAGCGTACTGATGGAACTCCACCCCGAAGCCACGGATGATCTCACCCAGCGGCTTTACATAAATGTTGAACAGAAGGGGCGAGAGGACCGACCCTTGTGGCACCCCACAAGCAAGGTGCCTCAGGGTCGACCGCTGCCCCCCCGTCAACACAGATTGCGACCGGTCAGAGAGGTAGGAGGAGAACCACCGCAGAACGGTGCCCCCCACCCCCAACCCCGCCAACCGGTGCAACATGATACCATGGTCGATGGTATCAAAAGCCGCTGAGAGGTCTAACAGGACCAGGATAGAGGAGCAACCCCTATCCCGAGCCCTCCAGAGATCATCCACCAACGTGACCAATGCCGTTTCCGTGCTGTGCCCAGGTCGGAAGCCGGACTGGAGCGGGTCTAGATAGACAGTTTCATCCAGGTACCGGGGAAGCTGTTGTGCTACCACACTCTCAACAACCTTCGCAACGAAGCGAAGGTTGGAGACTGGACGATAGTTAGCCAAAACAGCCGGATCCAGAGAGGGCTTCTTGAGGAGGGGCCTCACAACCGCTTCTTTCAAAGCGGCCGGCAGGACCCCCTCACTCAAAGAAGCGTTAACAATCTTCTGGAGCCAGCCTCGTGTCACCTCCCGGGAAGCCAGTACCAACCAGGAGGGACACGGGTCCAATAAACATGTGGTTGCATTCAGCCGTCCCAGGACCCTGTCCATGTCCTCGGGAGCTACAGGATCGAACTCCCCCCAGATAACACTCTCAAGACCTGCCTCAGTCATCCCGTCCGGACATACCCCGTCAGAGGCCAGCCCTTCCCGAATCTGAGCGATTTTGTCATACAGATACTGCACAAAGTCCTCAGCTCGGCCCTGCAAGGGGTCATCCCGCGCTTCCAGATGGAGGAGGGAGCGGGTCACCCTAAACAGGGCGGCCGGGCGATTATCTGATGACGCGATAAGAGCGGCAAAATAGCTAGATTTTGCCGCTTTTATTGCCACTAGGTAGGTCTTAATATGAGACCTCACCAGTGTTCGGTCGGATTCGGAGCGGCTGGTCCTCCAACTACTCTCCAGGCGTCTTTTCCGGCGCTTCATCTCCCTAAGCTCCTCGGAGAACCAAGGAGCTAGGTGAGTTCGGTGCCGGGTCAGAGGCCGCAAAGGCATGACACGGTCCAAGGCCCCGGCAGCCGCACTATCCCAGGCGGCCACCAGGTCCTCAGCCGAGTCGTGAGCCAGAGTCTCAGGAAATGGCCCAAGCTCCATCTGGAACCTATCAGGGTCCATCAGGCGCCTGGGGCGGAACCACCTGGTCGGTCCCGCCTCCCTGCGGCGGGGTGCAGCGGTTAGAAAGTCCAGTCGAAGGAGCGAGTGGTCAGACCATGACAAGGGTTCAATGACTATATCCCCTGTATCAAGGCCACTCGACCACTGACCAGAGACAAAAACTAAGTCCAGAGTGTGTCCACCCATGTGAGTGGGGTCATGAATTAACTGAGTAAGGTCCATGGCCGTCATGGAAGCCATGAACTCCCAAGCCACCTCAGACGTTTCGCCGACAGATGGCAGGTTGAAATCCCCCATGACTAGAAGTCTGGGGGTACCAACCACCACCTCAGCTATGACGTTGAGCAGCTCAAGCAGGGCCGTTGCCACGCGGCAGGGAGCCAGGTACGTGATCAACAAGCCCATCTGTACTCCACGACCCCATCTCACAAAAAGGGACTCACATCCGGCTATCTGTGGAACAGTGGTCTCCCTCGGATCAAGACTTTCCTTTATAATAACCGCCACTCCTCCCATTAAAGTTCAGTGTCAGTTTCTACTTAAATGATCCTTTACAAGGAAATTTAAAGATTATATTTAAAAAATCTTTTATTATTAACATATAGATTAGGCCACTTCTTGAAAGTAATCTGCCTATTTTCCTTTTTCTTGAGCAGATAAAGAAATAGCAGTCTTTTTCCCTTTCAGAAAGCTAGTCTTTATCAAGACTGCAGAAGTGGTCAATATATATATATATATACACCCCTAACAGCCCTCAGGGTGTGTGTTATGTTAAGATACAGCCTGTTGTACTTTAAAATGGCTTCTACTGGACTGCCTTAAAATGGCTTCTACTGTACAGCACAGTGGAGTTACCATGGTAACGGCTTCACAGTACTCCACAAGGGGACTCCCTCTGGTAAGGGGGAAAATCCAACATTAGAAATTACGTTTGGTCTGGACATTTTCAACACGGCTTTGATTATTCTTTTTTTTTTATTATTGAAAAGTTTTTCAACAATTTTCCCCAACCCCTTTTCCCACCCACCCACCCCCACCAACCCCTATCCCCCCTCCCCCCCGACTTCCCAGAGCAAAATACAAGGTATTTCAGTTAACGATTAAACTAACAAACCCCCCCTTAGCACCTTAACTCCACCATAGGTAACATAATTTTAAGATTTAACATTCATTCATAAACTATTTGATATTTTCTAGTCTGGTACTTATTTTGAATATAATCAATCCATCTTCTCCATTCCAATATATATCTTTCTTGAGTATAATCCTTCAAATATGCTGAAATTTTTGCCATTTTAGCTAAATTAGCAACTTTCAATATCCACTCCTCAATAGTAGGCAAAAAATCCTTCTTCCAATGTTGCGCTATCAACAACCTTGCTGCTGTTATTAGATTCAAAAACAATTTAGTCTCTGATGCTGTACAATCCGTGGTTATACCCAATAAAAACAATTGTGGAGTAAATTTCAATCTTCTTTTCAGGATATTCTGCATCACCCACCAAATCTTTATCCAAAATGCTTTGATTTTCTTACAAGTCCACCATATATGATAATAGGTTGCATCATCACAGTCACATCTCCAACATTTAGCTTTCACATTAGGATACATACATGATAACTTTTTAGGATCTAAATGCCATCTGTAAAACATTTTATAAAAATTTTCCCTTAAATTTTGTGCTTGTGTAAATTTGACATTTCTAACCCATATCTTTTCCCATGTATCCATCATCACTGGTTCCTGAAAGTTTTGTGCCCATTTTATCATACAATCCTTAACCAATTCCGTTTCTGAATCTATTTCCAGTAATGCATTATACAACCTTTTAATATGCATTTGACTTTGATCTCTAATCTGCTTTACCAAATTTTCCTCATGTTGCATAAAACCAATTTTTTGATCTTCCTTCCATCTAGCTTGAAGCTGACCATACTGAAACCAAGTATAGATTATACCTTCTCCTTTCAATATCTCTAAAGATTTCAATTGCAGTTTACCCCTTTCCATAACAAAGAGGTCTTTATAAGTAATCACCTCCTGTTTTTGTTCTATACTTATATTTTCAATTGCATGTCTAGGATTTGCCCATATGGGTACCTTATAGTTTAACTTATATTGATACTTCTTCCAAACCCTCAACAAAGCATTTCTAAGTATATGAGCTTTAAACACTTTATCCACTTTTTTTTCATATAACAAGTAAGCATGCCATCCATATAACAAATCATAACCCTCCAAATTTAACATTCTCCCTTCAGTTAAGTTAATCCAATCACTAATTTGTGACAAAATTGCTGCTTCATAATACAATCTTAAATTAGGCATTTTAAGACCTCCTCGCTCACGTACATCTTGTATAATTTTCAATTTTATTCTTGGTTTTTTCCCAGCCCAAATAAAAGTATTAACCCCTTTCTGCCATTCTCTCAAATTTCCATCTTTCTTAAGCACTGGTATCATTTGGAACAGAAATAAAAACCTGGGTAACACATTCATTTTAATTGCTGCTATTCTTCCTAGTAGAGATAATTGTAACTTTTTCCAATTCTCCATTTCCTTCTGCACTTTTTGCCAAAGAACTTCATAGTTATTTTTAAATAGTTTTGTATTTGAGGCTGCAATATATACTCCTAAATATTTAACCTTTTTAGCATTAGCACAAATGTCTTTTAGATTTTCACGGCTATTTTCTTTTAAGCCTCTGAGTCTCAAGGCAAATTCCATTGATCTCTATTGTAACATAACCAATTCATCATCCACCTTCTCTGTTTTTGTCATGATATCTCCTACTTTAGTTTCCAGATTTATATTGGCTTCATCAATTTTTTTTTATTTTTTTTGTAAACAAACATGCATATACAAACATAGACATTAAAACAAACTATACATAAACTAACTATACAGAAAAGTCAAGTCTTACAGCTTGAACTTTAAAAGTAGAGCTACTTCGGTAATTATATATCTATGTATCTATATATATTTATCTTTCATCATGTACCAATATTTATACAACGATATTTCATTTTATTTCCTTATTTTTGTCTCATTGGGTGGTATTCCCTTATTTCGTGTTCTTTTTATCTAACCAGTTGTACCATTCCTGCCAAATTAAATAATACTCTGAATCTTCTTTTCCCTGTATCTCTTTGGTAAGTTTGTCCATTTCCGCACATTCCATTGTTTTTTGTATTATTTTTTCCTCTGATGGCGTGTCCTCTAGCTTCCACATTTGTGCGAAAGTGATTCTGGCAGCGGTCAGAATATGTATTATCAAGTATTGTGTCTCTTTTTTATAGTCCTTTGTCAGTATTCCTAGTAGATATGTTTCCGGTCTGAGGGGCACTTTTTGGGTGGTGATTTCTTCCAGCTGATTCTGAATTGTTTTCCAAGATTTTTTGGCCTTTGGGCATGACCACCACATATGGTAGTAGGTCCCCTTCTGTGTTTTGCACTTCCAACAGTTCTGATTCGCGTTAGGGAACATCCTTGCCAAACGTGCGGGGGGAAGATGCCACCTATAAAACATCTTGTATGTATTTTCTTTATAGGGCACGGACATTGTCAGCTTAGTATTTACCTTCCACATTTTCTCCCAATTTTCTAAGTTGATATTATATCCAAAATTTTTAGCCCAAATAATCATATTTTCCTTCACAACTTCTTCTTCCAATTTGTATTTTAATAGATAATTATATATTTTAGTTATTAATTTATTATCTGATTGCATTATGATTTTATCTAATTCATTCCTTTCTTTTTGGATTCCAATTTTTTTTATGTCGATTTTGTATCTTGATTTTATCTGTAAATACGGCCACCAATCAATGTCTGTGCCCTGTTGTCTCAGTTCGTCTCTTGTTTTCATTCCTCCCTCGGTGTTCAACAATTCGTCATAGGTTTTCATCTTGTCTATATCCATTGTGTTCGGATAAATTTGGGCCTCCATAGTTGATAACCATCTTGGGATTTTATCGTAGTGTTTTCTCCTTATTTCGGTCCAAATTTTTGCCAATGCTCCTCTGATATAGTGTCTCCTGAAGTGTTCATGTTGCCTTGGTTTTTCCTCCCATAAGAATGCGTGCCAGCCTTTCGACAGGTCAAATCCTTCTAATGCTAACGTTCGTTTATCTTCAAGTGTTATCCAATCTTTGATCCAAGTTAAAGCTGTTGCAGTGTAGTAGGTTTGCCAATCTGGGAGTCCCAGACCACCCTTTTCTCTAGTGTCCTGTAGGTGCTTCAGTTTAATCCTGGCTCTTTTCCCTTGCCATATATATTTTAAAGTCATTTTATCAAGGTCTTTGAAATATGATTTCCCTGGATTTATCGGTATTGTTCTAAATAGGTATAATAATTTCGGTAAGATTGTCATTTTGATTGAAGCAATTTTGCCTAATAGCGATAATCTCAATTTACTCCATGCCTCTAAGTCCTTTTGGATTTGTTTGGCCAATTTATTATAATTGTCTTCTTTAAGGGATGATACCTTATTGGTAAGCCAAATTCCTAGGTATTTTATTTTTGTTGTTGTTTGTATTCCTAGCGTCTCTTCCAATTCTTTCTCCTGGGTTTTTGTCAAATTTTTGGTTAGTAGTTTTGTTTTTTGTCTATTAATTTTCAATCCAGCGACTTCACCATATTGTTCTATCTTCCTTAGTAAATTCAATCCTGATTGTTTTGGTCTTTCTAAAATAAATACTACATCGTCCGCGAATGCTTGTAGTTTATACTCCTGGTTTTTGTTCTTAATCCTTTTATTTCATTGTCATTCCTAATTTCATTTAACAGTGGTTCCAATGCTAATATATATAGTATAGGAGAGAGGGGGCATCCTTGTCTCACCCCCTTGGATATTTTAAATTGGTCTGTTGTCTCTCCATTTATCCATATCTTTGCGGTTTGGTCGGAGTATATTGTTTTGATCATATTTAGGAATTTATCGCCGGTTCCCATCTTTTCTAATTGTAATATTAAGAATCCCCAATTAAGATTATCGAATGCCTTCTGTGCGTCAAGAAAAAGTAAGGCCATTTTTTCATCCGATTTTTGCTCATAGTATTCCAGGATATTGATTATTGTTCTTGTGTTCTTATTGATTTGCCTATTTGGAATAAATCCATTTTGATCTGGATGGATATAATCCACGATAATTTTCTTCATTCTCTGGGCCATAATTGATGTAAATAATTTATAGTCTGCGTTTAGAAGCGATATGGGTCTGTAGTTTTTGGTTTGGGTGAGATCTGAGTCTTCTTTGGGTATCAATGTAATAATTGTCTCTGTCCATGATTTGGGAGTTTTGGCTTCTAGAATTGCTTCATTCAGGACTTGTAGTAAAACATCATCTATTGGCTGGTGCTCAATTTTGTAGAATTCCGCCGGGATGCCATCTGGACCTGGTGTTTTATTGTTGTTCTGTTTCTTCTTTGCTTCAATTAATTCTGACATCGATATTGGTCTGTTCAAGAGTTCTCTTTGAGTTTCCTTTATTTCCTGAATGTTGGATTTATTTATATACTCTTTAACTTTTTCCAATTGGACTTCTTCTTGTGTATATAATTCCTGATAGAAGTTCCTTACGATTCGCTTTTTTTCCTCATCCATATGCTGCAATTGCCCTTGTTCATCTTGTAGTTGATGTATTAATCTTTTGTCCTTTTCTTTCTTTAATTTATAGGCCAACCAACGTCCTGTTTTATTTGCGAATTCAAATTGGTTTTGTTTTGCCATCTTGATTTTCCTTGCTATTTCTGTTGTTGTTATTAAGTTTATTTCATGTTTAATAAAGTTTATTTTTTCCTTGATCTCTTTCCCGTCGGGTCTATTCTGTAATTCTGCTTCATGTTTTGCAAGGTCAATCAATAAATTGTTTCTTCTTTGCTGTTTCTCTCTATTTTTCTTCGCCTTAAATGAAATTGTTAGTCCTCTTATATATGCTTTTGTGGTATCCCATAGAACTTGCAATGATGTTTGTTCCCTATTGTTGATTTGGAAGAATATCTCCATCTCTTTCTTTATCATCTCAATGTATTCTTTATCTTTGATGATCTCTCTGTCCATCATCCATCTTCCTCTTTTTTGCTGGCCTTTCCAGACTATTGTTATAGGACTATGGTCTGCCCATACATTTGGTGTAATTTCGATTTCTTTTATGTTTTCTCTTAATTCTGCAGTCATCCAGGCCATGTCTAGCCTGGACCAGGACTGATGGGGATTTGAGTAATATGTATATTGTTTTTTAGTTTTATTCAATTCTCTCCATGCATCTTTCAGTTGTAACTCTTGAATCATCTCCTTAAAGGTGTCAGGTAGTGTCTTTTTCCTAGATTTATTTTTTTTATTACTTTGGTAATCATAATCCGTATCCACGATTGCATTATAGTCCCCTATTATACATATATGTTCATAATCTAATTCTTTAATTTTATTATGTATTTTTTTGAAGTATTCTTTTTGGTTCCCATTTGGAGCATATATTGATATCAGTAGCATATTTCGGGCCTCCATCTTAATGTCTATCATTAGTATCCTGCCATCTCCTTCTGTGTAGATTTGTTTTGCCTGAATATGGCTTTTAATGTATATTGCAATGCCTCTTTTTTTTTGATCTGATAGTGAGGTGAATAATGTTCCAAGTCTTCTATTTTCTAGTAGCTGTTGATGTTGTTTTTTGATATGTACTTCTTGTAAATTGATAATATCTATATCTAATTTTTGTAGTTTTTTGAAAGTGTGTGTTCTTTTAGTTGGTAGGTTAAGGCCGTTTATATTGATTGAAATTAATTTCACTTCTCGTCCCATTTCCCTTAATTTTTCTTTGTTAGTCTAAGTCTACTTGTGTTTCTTGTTACCATTTGTGTTTTCCCCCTAGCCCCTTCTCTCTCCATCTTCTCCCTTTCCCTAGACTCCTTCTCTTCCTTTTCTTTTTTTGTTTCCCCCGTGGAGTGTTCCTGATTTGTGTTTTCTGAGTCACGTCTAGTTTCATGTTCTTCTTCTATTATAAAGTGAGTGTCAAAAAATTCTCGTGCCTTCTCTATCGTGTCGATTTTATATTTTTTGTCATCCCAAGATATTAGAATTCCCTCTGGCACCAGCCAGCGGAACATTATTTTATGTTGATTCAGTAGGGTTGTCAAGAAATTATAATTTTTTCTGTATTCTCTTATTCTTCTTGGAACTTGTTTTAGGGTTATTATTTCTTTTCCTTTATAACAGGGTTTTCCCTCTCTCATTAATGTGTAGATCTCTTCTTTTACAGTTTTGCGTGCGAATCTAACATGTATTTCTTTTGGTAGTTTGTTCCTACGAGCGTAGTTCGTATGAACTCTATAGATTTCGTCAATCTCCCTACTAATATTGTTTTTTTTCCTTCTGGGTAGCCTCTGCTAATATATCTGTCATCAGGTCCCTTAGATCTTCTCCTTTTGTTTCTGCAATATTTTGAAACCGTAAAAAAAATGACGCCTTTTCTAATTCTAGATGGGTAATTGACTCTTCGAGTTCTCTATTTAACTCCATTTGATTTTGTTCAATGTTATCCATCTTTTTCTCAGTTAAGACCATTTTTGCTTCCATGTTTTGAATTCGTTCTTCGTT
Source organism: Pituophis catenifer annectens (assembly GCF_029215685.1). Classification (NCBI taxonomy): domain Eukaryota; kingdom Metazoa; phylum Chordata; class Lepidosauria; order Squamata; family Colubridae; genus Pituophis; species Pituophis catenifer. The sequence continues at coordinate 28,411,875 of NW_027256885.1, read as the reverse complement.
TTTAACTATGTTTTGCTGTATTCTCTCAATCTTGTCGTCCATTTTTTTTATATTATCATTTATTTGTCCTACTTCTGATTTCAGTTCCTCATGGTTCTTTTTTGTTTCTTCATGATTATTCGCTATTGTTTCTTGGGTCTTGTTCATCCCCTCCTGGATCATAGCTAATATAGACTGTATATTCTGTATGTTGTGTGCAGTGGCAGCTTTTTCCTTGTCTGTAGTTAGCATCGTGTCTATGGTTTTTTGTTGTGCAGGTGAAGATTGTGTAGGTGTTAATTTTTTCCCTGTTTTAGTTATTGTTATTGAGGATGTTGCCATCGTTTTTTGTGTTATTTTTCCCCAAATTTTCATACACTGATTTGGTTGGGGGTAGATGAAATATCGTTATATAGGAATCTGGTTAATTAATTCAGAGGGGTTAGGGGGAAAATACAGTGTTTTAGCAATTCATTCTTCTATTCTTGCTCCTATACAATATAATACAATTAATATTTAAATACCCAGTTATATTAATGATAAATCACATTTATATTTTAACTTTCCTGGTTTCACAGTACTTAAGTTCACTTTAATACTAAACAATTTCTATATAACCTTTATGTAATAAATCAATGGGATTTAGGATCCTCTATAGATCGTCTAAGATATTTTATTAAATTATATCACAATTACCAGTATACAATGTCTATATTAATATCTAACTTTCTAATCCATATACAATATAATTCCCCTTAATCAATATATTACTGTAAAATCTATAAACTTATTTCAATGGGGTGGGAAACCATAAAACAATAAAAAGAAAGATAATATTAAATCAATTCTTTAGTATATATTATAATAGCTTCAAAATTCAATATTAATATTATTTAAGCAAAGTTAAGTAAGTTTTAAGTTTGAATTTTATAAAATAAATGAAATAACTATATTGTAATAATTTAATATTTAAAGTTCTCCACTATATCACTTTCAGATCAATTAGGATTACTTCCTTCTCCTTCTTCCTTCGTTCCTCAGTTCGCCTTCTTTTCACCCAGCTTTCACAGTTCTTTTGCAATAGCTTCTGTTAAATCCGTGAGTCAATTGTTCCAGTTTTCCTGTGTAGCAAATTGTATCTCCTTTACCAACAGCGTCAATTTGTCTAGTGTCTCGTTGCAAATCCCGTGTCTGTGGTTTGGGTTTGTTGATTGCCGCTGGATACAAAGTAAAAGTTTCCTTCTCCGAATCCACAATCCTCAATCCGCCATTCACTACCGTTCAGCTGATTTCCTTCCGCCCACGACAGTCTGAAATAGTCTCGGTTCTTTGAGTTTCACTTTCTACAGTCACTCTCTTAATTAATGTTTTTTCCTTGTTAAATCAAGATATATTGTTGTAAAATTATAATCCACCGCTTACTTATAATCCTTTTCTTTCTGTCGCCCGTTCCTTTCGCCAGTCAAATCTGCATTGTCACTTTGGGTATTAAGCTTCGCTCCGGTCACTGTCTCTCACCGCTTGCCTGACGATCTAGCCGCCGCTTTTTGGAGTCCTATTCTCGCCAATATCTTTAAATCCTTATGATTATACCTTCGTATTCTATTAGCTTAGTCCATTACCGATGTTTCTCTTTACAATCTTCGCTTCCACACTTGTCGGTTGACAGCGCTCCGGCCAGCCAAGATGGCTGGTTTTTTCCCGGCTGGAGTTAGGAGGTTTTTCTTCTGAACCTTCGGAGTGATTGCTGTCACACCAAGGTCCTAGAGAATCCTCCTTTTTCTATCGACCTCTCCGCGGTCGATAGTGCCAAAATCGGCTTCCAATCAAGAAATTTGGAACTTCGGGGACGGAGCCTCGTTCCCCTCGTTCCTTACACGCTGACGTCACCGCCGGAAGTCTGGCTTCATCAATTTCATGTACTCTCTCCTCAATCTTTAGCAGGTGATTTGCCAATCCTGAAACTGCAAAAACAATGTCTTCTCTTATTTCATTATGTTTTTCTTCCACAACATCTTTAACTTTCTTTATTTCCTCCGCAAATTCTTTTAATTTCCCATCCATCATTACAGTTTGGTTATTCAAGGCTCCTGTTATAAATTCTTTAAGATCTTTAAAAGAAGCCTCTTGGGTCTGTGTGTCAACCGGAAGTTGTTGCTTCTGTGTCACCACTGACACTGCAGGAGAACTTCCTCCCACTTTAGAAATTGCTGGCTTAACTTGTTTAGCAGCCATTTTATTTTAAAAAGTCTTATTCCTTTTTACTGCCACAAAGTTTGTAAACAATCTTCAAAAGTCTAATTTAAAATTTTTCAGAACAAATAATCTTTTCTCCAATAAGTTCTCAATTCCCAACACTTTCCTCTTTGAACGCAGAGCTCTCAGCAAGCACTTTCGTTACTAACTTTCACTTTCCGCTCCGCTCATAACAAGGGCGTCTTCTCCAGCCTCCAGCTCAGGAAAATTCCGTTTGATACAATGTACACAGGAAGTTAAGCTTTGTTACTTTTAAATGCTTGCTCTCTTGCTTCCGCTCTGTCTGCTTCTTTAGCAATCAATTGAACTCACGTTTTGCTGGCAGAATTGGACGCGATGTCTGGCTCTGACTAAGCAGAGTCGCCACGGATCCGGAGCATTGGGTGGGCTGAACTGGGGAGCTCTCACCCTCCAAGCCCCTGGCTTTGTTCCAGGAGCTTTCGGGGAGCTCTACTCACCCCCACCGGCTCTCCTCTCCTTCTTTTCCCAAAGGAGAGTTTTTTCAAACCGCCGGACAGCTGTTTAATGCTGTCAGGGCGGTTTTACGAGATCGCGAGGCTGGCGGTCTATGGAGACCGTCCATGACGTCCACGGAGCCAAACCGGAAGTCCAGGGCTTTGATTATTCTTGAGGACAAATGTATGGCCATGATCAATAAAACATTACTGCAACTCGGCCTTCCTGCACCACTATGAGACCGACACGATGTACTTCACGCAGATTACATACGAGAAAAGAACTACAACGTCGAACAGCTTAGTGCATATATCGCGGACAAGAAGCCACTTCTAAATCAAGATCAGAAAAAAGCATACCAAATGATCATGGATCAGCTAGCAAAACAACAACATCGTCGTATCATTTTACTTGACACTGCTGGGGACACAGGGAAAACATTTTTAACTAATTTAATTCTCGCCGAAATCAGGGCTCAGGGTGAAGTTGCTCTTCCTGTCTAATACAGGATTGGGATAAATAAATACCCGGGCAATGCCGGGTTATCAGCTAGTTTAATATAAAATAAGGAATACATACATAAGGTACTTGTAGGCATGCCACAGTGTGCAAGAGTTGCACGCTCTCAAAAAAGCTTGCATAGCACAAGTAAACAGGGTGGGGGAAGTACACAGACTTTTTTTCTTCCAGAAAGTTCCTAAGCTCTGTATTCTATGGCTACAAACTTTCACAAGATATTTTTCTGGTGGATTGTGACCATGGGAGCAGCACCAAGTGGGTATTTGCAGCTATGCTGTACAGCAGACATGTCAAACTCAAGGCCCGTGGGCCACATCTGGCCCACAATGTGGTTAGATTTGGCCAGCGGTGCCACCATGGAGACAGCGAGGGGCCACACCCTGCCACCTCAGCCCCAGCCCACCCCAGCCGAGCGCTCCTCCTGGGCGCGCGCACAGGAGGTGGCAAATGTGTGGGGGCTGGTGTCCCCAGTGAAAGGGAAGCACTCAGAATGTAGTCAGCCTGCAGGGCAAGACAGTCACCGGGGATGCCAGCCCCTGCATGCTCACTGCCTCCTGTGCATGTGCCCGGGGGAGCACTCGGCCAGGCTGGGGTGGGCCGGGGCTGAGGCGGCAGGGTGTGGACTCTCACTGTCTCCAGGGCAGTCTGGCCCAGGTGGCCACCACAAAGTTGTTGCAGATCAGTGCGTAGTAGAGCTGCCGAAGCAGCAGCAGCAAGAGGGAGGGAAGAAGGGAGGGGATGGTAATGAGAAGGAGGGAGGCAGGGAAGGAAGGAGGAGGGAGGGAGGGAAGGAGGAGGAAGGGAGGAAGGAAGGAAGGAAGGAAGATGGGAATGAGACGGAGGGAGGGAGGGAGGGAGGAGATGGGAATGAGAAGGAGGGAGGCAGGGAAGGAAGGAGGAGAAAGGGAGGGAAGGAGGAGGAAGGGAGGAAGGAAGGAGATGGGAATGAGAAGGAAGTAAGGGAAGGAAGGTGGAGGGATGGAGGGAGGGAGGAGATGGGAATGAGAAGGAGGGAGGCAGGGAAGGAAGGAGAAGGGAGGGAGGAAGGAAGGAAGGAATCTAAAGAAAGGGGGATGATATAATTGTTAGAAAGAAAAACATGTCAAATGCTAAAAAATAGGGTGGGGGTGGGTGGGGAGTAGAAGCAGGAGGAAATGTGAATGTGTGGATTAAATGCAAACTCAGTACCTCAGAATTACAGGGTTCTATCTGACATTTTTATTGAAAATGAGTTAAGAGAGTGACAAGGTTCTATCTACCATGACTTAATTTTTTAACAACTTATTTCATAAAATTCACCACAAATAGCAAAATTACAAGGTTTTATGTACACTATCACATGAAAACTCAGAACTACAGGGTTCTATTTGCAGCAGCCAATTGTCGTGCTTGGCTGCTCCCATGTGACGGAGCAAGGATGGAGCCTGCAGCGCCTAGCATTGCCTCTGTTTCTGGACATGTGAATACTGAGATAATGTCTCTTTTCCATGATATGGAAGCAAGGTCAGACTTATATGAACCGAGTGGATCTGAGTATGTTCCAGAAACTGAAGATGACCAATCAGATATGGAACGTTTAATTGAAAACGAGTGAGTATTCTGTGCTTTAAGTCTATACCATTCATGAACGCTATTGCAATGCAGGCCAGGAACCCTGCATTTTGAGCCTAGTAATAATTGTGGCTATGAGTCACACTCGACTATACATGTTTCAAGGCACTGCAGTTAGAACTGTGTAATCTATATATATATATATAAATGGCTGTATGTATGTATGTATGTTCCAGCATATTGTTGTGGTCTGCCAGCAGCCTGTGGAGCTGGCAGTGGAGTCAGACAGTGAGGAGGCTGGGGAGGAACATGGGCCAGTCCTGGAGTCTGGGGAAGGCCCGGACAAGGGCTCTGCATTGGAGGCAGAGATGGGGCCAGGGCCATCTGGGAGTGATGCACGGACTCCTGAGCCCCCAGAGTCGGACAACAGAGATGCAGAGGAACAGGAGGAACCATGCATGCGCAGAGCTGCCAGAAGGCAAGAGCAGCTAAAGCAAAAGGGACGACTCGGGAGTAAGGCCCCTCCCATAAGGCTTAAAAGAGAAACAAAGACACTTGGGCCTTTTTACAGGAAAGCAACGTTGCTAACTCTGTTTCCAGTCGGCGTCTCTTGTTTCTTTCTGAACTTCATGGGGCTTTGCCATGTAAGGCCTTTGGCAGGGTGTCAAAGAAGATAAAGGTTGGTGATTATCCCTAAGGACTTCTTCCAAATGACTTGTTTTGCAACTAATTGGGACTCAGCTGGGAATGAACATAATTCTCAGCTGTTACAATAAAATAGGTTTGTTTGGGACTAATTGTGTCTTGTAATGACTCAGTAAGCCTAGGTCACAACACATATTAGCTTAAACAGGCATAAGCCTTTAGTGAGGAAGGTGTGGAGGAGGGAGTTTGGCAGAACAGAGGCCTAGGCCTTAAATCCCCACTGCGTGAGGGAGGCTGAGGCCTTAAAGGGGCACTGTGTGAGAAACTTTGCTTCTTGGTAATGCCACTTTAAATGGATAGCCCCAGTGGTGGGATTAAGCCTGTTCGCACCACTTGGGGAGAACCGGTTGTTAACTTTCTGAGCAGTTTGGCAAACTGGTTGTTGGAAGAAATCATTAGGGCAGAGAACCGGTTGTTAAATTACTTGAATCCCACCACTGGATAGCCCCCATATCAAACGTAAATAAAGGTTCCTAAGTTTTGTTTGGTGTTAATAACGTCAAAAATGCAAAAGTAAGATGGTGTGATTTAAGTTGACTTTAATAAGTAAATATCTTATTTTGTTCTAGGCAAGAAATGGATGATGTTGCCAATCCTCCTACGTCTACTGAGGATCAAGTAAACACTGACACACTAGTAGTAACATCGAAAAAACATACAAGGAAGAGACAGAGACAACCCAAAACTTGGGCAGCCAATATTAGGGGAAAAAGTGTCAGAGGGGGGAAGAATATGTAAGCAGACGTGGGAAAACTGTATCTGCTAAAAAAATTAAGTCACGGAAGGACTGTATGCAGAGTTGCAAATTTGCTTGCTTTACAACAGTGACAACTGAGGAACGTGAAGCAATATTTAGAGCATACAATGCTATTGTTGTGGAATGGAAGGACGAAGTAACATTCCTAGGTCAGCCAGAGACAGCTTTATTGTGCAAGGTTTAGAGCCAGTTTTTTACATGAAGCTTTGAACAAAAAGAGAATTCTGATCCAACGGTTTTATACATTTCTAAGACAAAGGATTCAGTGAGATCATACATTTTCCATATACGGTTAATCATGAGATCATACATCCGATTTTCCCTATATGGTTACATACACTGGATAATAAATTCATCTAATTACTTAAAGCATTAATCTTAGTTTACAAAATTATCTTAGCCACACAACTTTTCTTAAGTGCTCGGAGTTGCTAATGGGAGAGTTACTACTGTCCTTGGGTAAATTTATTGGATTAAGTAACTCTTTGTAACATATAGGTCTTTGTGTCATTCACAGTGAGGTCACTCAGATGTTTTTCCATATGGCAGTCCTTTCCATGACATCTAGGTCTCAGAAGATATATTACCACTTAATGGGGTTTAACTGTTTGTTTCCATGTCTGGGTGTTTGAGTACTGGTTCAGCCGCAAACAGCCGTTTCAATTTTTCGAAGGCAGCTTGACATTCCATAGTCCATTTGAGTGGTTTCGAGGGTTTGGGTTTTACTTCACCTTTTGTTTTTAGAAGGTTTGTAATTGGCAATGCAATTTTAGCAAACGAGGGGATAAATTGTCTATAAAAATTAGCAAACCCCAGGAAACTCTGTAACTGTTTGCGGGTGCGTGGTGTGGCCCATTCCAATACTGACCGAACCTTCTCAGGGTCCATCTCTATCCCATCATGTGATATGCGATAGCCAAGATAGTCTATCTTGTCTTGGTGGAATTCACATTTAGAAAGTTTGGCATATAGTTCAGCAGCCCTGAGTTTTTTCAGGACAGTTCGCACTAATTTGACATGGTCGGCCATGTTCTCAGAGTAGATAAGAATGTCATCCAAGTAGACTAGCACCCCCTTATACAGGTGCTCATGCAATACTTCGTTGATCAACTGCATGAATACAGCAGGAGCTCCCTGTAACCCAAAAGGGAGTACTTTGAACTGGAAACATCCCAGTGGGCAATTAAATACTGTTTTCCATTCATCCCCCTCCTTAATTCTCACTCGGTAGTACGCTTCTCTTAAATCAAGTTTGGTGAAGACCTTTCCCTTCCCTAAATGGGCTAACGTGTCCTTCATGAGTGGGAGGGGGTAGACATTTTCCACGCAAATAGCGTTTATGTTTCTATAGTCGACCACCAAACGGAAGGAGCCATCTTTCTTTTCACCGAACATCACTGGCGCCGCCACCTTGGGTTTGGCTCGTTCGATGAATCCCCGTTCTAGGTTCTTATCAATAAAACTTCGCAATTCCCCTAATTCTCGAGGGGTCATGGGGTAGATTTTTGGTTTGGGAAGCTTCACCCCGGGAAGTATTTCAATGGTGCAGTCGGTAGCCCAGTGGGGAGGCAGCGTGTCTGAGGCTCTTTCGCTAAAAACTTCCCTGAGGTCCCAATATTCTTTTGGAATCTTCTCCTGTCCTTCAATATAATCTAATGCTACTTCCGCCCTTTCTGATTGTATATTGTCCTTCAAGGAAAAATTTTCCTTCTCTGAGGTCGGTTTTGCCGTGCGGATGCGCAAGACCCCTGTCTTCCAATTTACCCGTGGGTTCCATTTTCAAAGCCAGGGCAGTCCAAGTATAAGGGGTCTTTCCATCCCAGGGGCCACAATAAATCTGAGATCCTCTACATGGTCCCCCAGCTGCAATTCCAGGGGTTCGGTCATAAAACTAGCTGGGCCCCCTCCTGCAATCGATCTGTCCAACTGACAGAACGCAATGGGTCTTTTTAGCATTTTTAGTCTTAGTCCCATTTCCTCTACCACTTGGGGGCTAATTATGCATCTGGTGCACCCCGAGTCCAACAAGGCTAGCATTTGGGCATGGGTCCCTGTAGAGGGCACACTTACTTCTACGGGGATTAGTAGGGGTTCTTCCGTGTGACTCACCCGATCGTTGGTGTCAGAGTCGGAGTCCGTCTCGCTGTCGTCATCATTGGTCGGAGTTCCCAGCTCACCCTGGTTTCGGGGAGCGAACTCAACAACTTCTCCTTTCAGGGCGGTGCCGTGGGTCTTGGCGGGTATTTTGTCGCCTTTCTTGGTCCCGGAGCTGACAACTTTTGGTACTGGTTCGGAGAAGCATTCGGCAGCTCGGTGTCCCTCCTTCCCACATTTGAAACAGGTGAAGGGCTTTGATTTGGGTTTGAATTCTGCTCTCCCCCCCATCATCTTGGGTGCTCCCTTACGATGGAAGGATGATGACTGATCCCCCATCCGCCCTCCTCGGAGTTGGCTTCGTTTCAATTCGATCTCCACATCCTCAGCTACTATGTACCATCTCTGCAAGTCTTCGGGGACCCACCTACTTCTGCAGTCTCGATATATCTCTTCATTCAGCCCATCCTTGAAGCTCTCCAATAGAGCCATTTCTGACCATCCTGTCATATAGGGTGCCAGCTCGCGAAACTCTTGGATATACTCTGCCACAGGTCTCCGGCCCTGCTGGATTCCCTTCATCCTGAGTCTCACCTTACATTCAGCTAAATGGTCTTCAAACCGCTTTCTAAGGGCCCCCTGTCGAGCGTCAAGAAGCACTCGACATCGTGTCCATGCACCGGCAGAACATGGATACCCGGCTGGAAGGGGGGGGGGTTGAGCCACATGGGTGATGGTGGTGGAATAGGCTTCCGAGTAGGCGTTTATGTGCACGGGTACCTTATGGGGTCGCATGGGATTAGCTTACCACTCTGAGAACACTCTAGAAAAGTGACGGCATCCCAGTACGTCCGAAGGAAATGAGGAAGTACGAGACCTTCCAGCTGAATGTAATCTGGAAGGAACTATATAAGGACTCGCTTGCAAGGGCGTGACAGCTGCGTCTTTGTTTTGCTATGCTTTGCATTCCGGTTTCTGTAAGCGCTGATTGCCACGATTAAATGAAGATACACCAGCTTGGCTTTAAGCGTGTTCTTTGAGCGTGGACACAGTCCTAGGGGAGCCGAGAGGAAGACGCAGCTCTCCCTTTTCACAAGCCGTTTTGGAGCCGCCCCCCCCTGTGAAGGAAGGAACGGGATGGCGGAGAGCGTAGCGGCCGACGTGCTGCCGGAGGATACAGCGGAGACCGTGGGCGAAGCGGAGGAGGAGGTTGACGCCGGGATGGATGGGGCGGCCAGCCCGCCGGTGGTGCGGCCGAAACAGCATGAGCCCAGGGTCGACGGCGCCCCTAGTGAACGAAAGGAACGCGAACGCAACGCCCGGGAGACGCCCGGCCCAGAGACAGGTGGGATGCGTCTTCAAACCCCGCCCTATGCCGGTTCCCAGTTCCAGGATTGGAGGGAACGGCGATGGCTGGAAGACGAGGAAGGGGACTGGAGCCACTCCACTGGCCTGGGGGCTTCCACCCTAGAGATCCTACGTGACCGTTTTGGCGAGGCGAGCTTTCGCGACGCGCCCTCCTGGCAGCCATGGGCGCCCAGCATGGAGGGAGCCACCTCCTGGTCGGGAGGCGGTACGGCGGGTGGGAGTTCTGACAGCAAATTCCGCCTTGCCAGCCCGAAGCTGAAGTTGGAGGGGCGTGAACAACGCTGGGTGAGTGGAGAGCGGAGACAGGCTGTACATTCATACGGTGGGGGCGAGGGCAGCCACGCAACTCCCGGTGCCACTACACAGCCCGGGAGAGAGAGGAGAGTAGATCCCGTGAGAGACGCCCCTCGACAGCTACCCGGCACAGGAAATAGGCCACCGCAACAGCGTTACAGAGACCCACTGCCGGCATGGGGCCACGGTCCCTGGGCACCCCCCCTCCAGCAACATCCCTGGGGATTACCGCCTGTGCAGGCTGCATTTGATGGAACTGCAGGAAAGGTGGCACTGTTCCTGAGTCAGGTAATAAGCCATATGGACCTTTATGGCAGATTATATCCTTCGCAGTGGTCCATGGTCGTGGCGGTCACAGCAGTGCTAACGGGGGAGGCAGCTGAATGGGTCGCCGATTTACATAGTGAACACGCCCACGAGTTAACGGATCTGGGCCTGTTCCTTGAAGCATTACGCAATAGGTTCAAGGATGAAACTCAGACCCAGGTCATCGAAGGTGAATTGGTCAACCTACGACAGCGTGGTCGCCCTGCCAAGGATTATGTCAAGGAGTTCCGTAATCTGGCAGGGAAACTCCATTCGTGGCCAGAGCGCTTACTTATCCACCAATTCCAGGCAGGGCTAGATAGAGAAATAAAACAGGCCTGTGTATACCGGGGTCTAGGCCCACGATTGTCCGAATGGTACAAGGCAGCAGTGAGCCTAGACGTTGGTTTACGAGAATTCAGGCCTCGGAACACACCACAGCTCCAGTCCCGTCGTGGTCCAGGTGGCAGATCCAGTGACCGCGGGGCGTTTAGAGGAACCCCGGCATTCGGGCCGACCGCTACTGAGGCGAACAGACGCCCGTTCCGGTGCTTTCGATGCAACCAAGAGGGTCATAGAGCTGCGGACTGCCCCGTCGCAGCCCCGCGACTGTCAACTCCCCGGCCATCCGTTCCGACTACCACGCCACGTGACCGACCCCTACGAACACCAGAACGCTCTAGGGCGGCCACGCAGACGCCCTCGTTAGAACTGACAACCCGGTCCAGCAATACCATGCCAGGGACGGCTCGTGTCCCCGACGCATCCGAAGAAAGCGACAACGGAGGCGAGTTGCAGGATCCTATGGTAAGTGACCCTGTACACCCCTTCCTGATACCGGTGACCCTTAGACATCCTGTTACTAAGAAGGAGTGTGAACAAAAAGCCTTAATTGATACAGGCTGTACTCGATGCCTTATGCGGCAGTCGGTAGCTGAGGGCTTGGGCCTTCGGATCCTGACTCTTTGTACCCCCATTAAATTCGAGCAGATGGATGGGTCCATCCTGGGAGGCACACCTACCGCCAGTGTTACAGAACCCGTATTCCTGCAAATAGGAGCCCATCAGGAAATGATCCGGTTCATTGTAGTAACCCAGATGATCGAACCCATCATTCTTGGGCTCGCGTGGTTGGACAGGTGGGAACCACACATTTGGTGGGAGGGGGGTTATCGTAGGCTCAGACTGCCATGTACAAAAGAGAGGGTGGCTCTCCAGCAAGAAACAACAAGGCAAGGTACATACCCCCAAGCATATAATGACCTCGCCCGAGTATTTAGCGAGGAAGAATGTGACATCCTGCCCCCCCATCGGGACACGGATTGTGGTATCGAAATACTTCCCGGAGCCCGGTTGCCAAAACCCCGTATGTACTCGATGACACCACAGGAACTGAAGGAATTGCGAACGTATATAGATAAAAACCTGGCCCGGGGATTTATTCGTCCCAGTCGTTCGCATTTAGCAGCACCCGTCCTCTTTCGAGGTAAGAAGGATGGCGGCTTACGTTTATGTGTTGACTACCGGGGATTGAATGCTGTCTGCGTAGAACCGTTGTACCCCCTGCCGCTGATAACTGATTTGTTGGCTACCCTGGCGTCAGGGAAAATCTTCACGAAATTGGACCTCCGTGAAGCCTATTATCGGGTATGGATACGTCAGGGAGACGAGTGGAAAACCACATTTAACACTCCCCTCGGCAGCTACCAGTTCCTGGTGATGCCTTTCGGTCTACAAGGGGCACCAGCGGTGTTTATGCAGCTTATAAACGGTATTTTACATGAACACCTATATCGGGGCGTCTTAGTCTATCTGGACGACATTTTGATTTACTCTGATACAATGGAAGAACACGTCCAGCTGGTTAGACAGGTCCTGACCAAGTTGCTGGACGCACATCTTTTTGTAAAACTCTCAAAATGTGAGTTCCACCGGGAGGAGATCGATTATCTAGGTTTTCGAATTAGTTGTACTGGTATCCAGATGGACCCGAAGAAAGTAGCTGCGGTTTTAGAGTGGAAAGCTCCGCAAACCCGTAAACAACTGCAGAGTTTTTTAGGTTTTGCTAACTTTTATCGACATTTCATTCCGTCCTTTGCAACAACAGCATTACCATTAACGGAGCTATTGCGAACAAAAGGTGTGGTGGCCCCTGGGAAAAAGCCTAGGCCAGGATACAAACTACAATGGTCATCTGAATGCCAACAAGCCTTTGAAAATCTTAAACGGGCTTTTGCCACTGAACCCGTATTGATACACCCTAACACGTCACAACCGTTCGTAATACAAGCGGATGCTAGTGACGTGGCAGTAGGAGCTATTCTAATGCAGAAAGATGTGAACGGTATGTTAAGGCCTTGTGCATACACCTCCCGAAAATTTACAACCGCAGAAAGGAACTGGGCAGTGTGGGAGAAAGAGGCCTATGCCGTAAAATGGGCGTTACAGACATGGCGGCACCTACTGGAGGGTAATCCCATACCGTTCGAGGTCTGGACGGATCACAAGAATCTACAGGCCCTCCAAACGCCTCGGAAACTGTCCCCAAAACAGGTGAGATGGGCACAATATTTTCAGCGGTTCCGTTTTGCCCTCGTGTATAAGCCAGCTAGAGGAATGTTTTTAGCGGATGCGTTGTCACGGATGCCGCAATATCACAGTAAACGAGATGAGGGTTTACAAGCAGTAATCTCACCCCTAAAAGCGTATGTATTGACAGCCCCGCAGACCGAGGATTGGCTGACGCTTTTACGGAAAGCCATTCGGACGGACGCATGGGCACAAAACAATGCAGCATCCCTAACCCACCATGATGGCCTAGCGTGGTGGGGAGATAAACTCTATATTCCAGCAACATTGAGACAACGAGTGTTACTCCAGTGCCATGATAGGAAAACCGCCGGACACTTCGGGTTCCTTAAAACCCTACATCTGACGCGCAGACAATTCTGGTGGCCTAAAATGAGGAAAGACATTGACCAATACGTCCGGGGATGCCACACATGCGCGGTATCCAAGCCACAACCAGGGAAGCCACTGGGCTTATTACAAACCATAGCCGAACCAAACAGACCATGGGAGGAAATAGCCATGGATTTCATTGTAGACCTTCCCAGTAGCAGAGGTTATACCGTTATTTGGACAGTAGTCGATCTTTTCTCAAAGCAAGCCCACTTTATTCCATGTAAAGGCTTACCCTCTGCCCGACACCTGGTACGTTTATTCCTACAACATATTTACCGTTTGCATGGAGTGCCTAAGAGGATAATATCAGACAGAGGGGTACAATTCACCCCCCGATTCTGGAGAGGGTTTCTCCGTGATATAGGGTCAACCCAGGGCCTTAGTTCAGCCTATCACCCTAGTACGAACGGTGTTGCTGAACGCACGAATGCCATGGTAGAACGATACTTACGCTCCTACGTTACCTACCAACAAAACGATTGGGTTGATTACCTTCTATTTGCTGAAACAGCATACAATAACGCAGTACATCGGAGTACCGGATTTACACCGTTCCGGGTAGTCATGGGGAGGGACTTCCCTGCTATCCCAGAGTTAGACCTTTCCCTCCAAAAACCTATGACTCCCAACGACTGGGCTACTAACGTGAATGCTGTGTGGCCTCACGTGAAAACCGCTTTGACACGGGCAGCCGATGAATACAAGCTCCAGGCAGACAAAAGGAGGGCTACATGTCCACCTTTTCAGATCGGGGACCTGGTTTATTTGTCAACAAAATACTTAAAGCTACGATTACCAAGTAAAAAGCTAGGACCCAAATATATAGGCCCATTCCTATCATTAGAGTAATTAACCCCGTAACATTCATGCTAAAACTACCCCCCTTATTGGGAAAGACCCATCCGGTATTCCACTCTAGTTTGTTAAAACCGGCCACTACACCCACTACAACACCAAAACCACCTCCTGGCCCGGTAACCGGTGCCCACTATGAAATACAAGACATCATCGATTCCAAACTACGTAGAGGCCAGTTATACTATTTAGTTCGCTGGACAGGGTATCCTGATAGTGAAGCATCCTGGGTACCTGTAAAAGACATAAACACCCCAAGATTACTGAGAAAGTTCCACAAAGCAAACCCCCAGAAACCACATCCCTTACCTGACCGTTAATATCATCTCTTTTTGTCTCCTCCTCTTAGACGGACGCCTGGTAGGGGGAGCCGCCTGTCGAGCGTCAAGAAGCACTCGACATCGTGTCCATGCACCGGCAGAACATGGATACCCGGCTGGAAGGGGGGGGGGTTGAGCCACATGGGTGATGGTGGTGGAATAGGCTTCCGAGTAGGCGTTTATGTGCACGGGTACCTTATGGGGTCGCGTGGGATTAGCTTACCACTCTGAGAACACTCTAGAAAAGTGACGGCATCCCAGTACGTCCGAAGGAAATGAGGAAGTACGAGACCTTCCAGCTGAATGTAATCTGGAAGGAACTATATAAGGACTCGCTTGCAAGGGCGTGACAGCTGCGTCTTTGTTTTGCTATGCTTTGCATTCCGGTTTCTGTAAGCGCTGATTGCCACGATTAAATGAAGATACACCAGCTTGGCTTTAAGCGTGTTCTTTGAGCGTGGACACAGTCCTAGGGGAGCCGAGACCCGCATGAACTGGTTGTAATTTGTCAATAAGGGGGAGTCGTTATTGTGGAGAACCACCATCCATTCAGCTGCTAAACCCTCTAAAGAGTTCGTGACACATCTCACTCGGGCGGCATCTGATACATAGTCTTCCCCCCAGTCTTGCATGTGGTTCCACACTTGGGTCAGGAAAAACCCCAAGGTTTTCAGATTTCCATCATATTTCCCAGGTAGGGGGGGAATTTTTGGCTTTTTTCGTCTGCGGGGAGGGGCCGGCAAGGCTGGGGGTCCCTGGGCGGCTGCATCCCTCCCTTGAGCAGCATAAGCCTGGGATGTTCCGTCCTCAGCTTCGTCTTCTCCCCCACAGGCTGTTTCTTCTGGCTCCCCCCGGGGTCTTCTCCTCCCCTCTCCTCAGGAAACCCAAAAGATTCATGGCTCTCCTGGCTTTTCCTGCTCTCTTCCACATCAGGAATAAGCTGCAAGGCTTGTTCCATCATGAGGCGTTCCTTCTGTTCCTGCATCCAAACTGCCTCTTTCTTGCGGGGTCTGGAGGTGGTCACTCCCCGGGAGGTCTCTCCCCAGTCCGGCAATCTCCCAACTCCTTTCGACCATCTGGCTTCCTCAGGTTCTAGCCGGAGATTTTGCAACCATTCTGCACTTTCTCTTTCTGCTTGGAGGG
Organism: Pituophis catenifer annectens; assembly: GCF_029215685.1. Classification (NCBI taxonomy): domain Eukaryota; kingdom Metazoa; phylum Chordata; class Lepidosauria; order Squamata; family Colubridae; genus Pituophis; species Pituophis catenifer. Next base: position 28,396,308 of record NW_027256885.1, on the reverse strand, counting down.
TGGCTGCCTCGGAACTCACTGCTCCCATCTGGTTTTCGTCACTGTCAGACATAATTCCAGTCTCTTGGGGATTTTTTTTTTCCTGGATAACTGGAGGGTCTTCCAGCTTAATGTCAGGTATGCTTCCTTCAAAATCCAGGAAAGAAAGACCCAAACTCCATAATTTTATAGAGATCTGTACTTTTACTGAATTTGAAATGATAGCAACCCAGGTAAAGCTGGAAGTGAGCAAAACGCGCGAAATAGCAACTAGATAGCATCCTCCCCCCGTGTTCATCGTCCATCATCCAATCCAAAGGTCCTCCAAAGGTCAGGTGGAATCACGTCTGGCAACGTCATCCATCAGGAATGTGTGACGGTTGGTCTAATGGCTCCTTTGGAGAATCGGTTTCGTTTCCTCCTGTGCTCTTCCCCCCTCGCCCCCCGACTAGTTTCCCCCCCGTTTCTTATGGCAGCTGAAGCAGTGAAAGCGGAGGCTGACATTAATTTCCAACAAGCACTTTCCTCTCTTATAATAATGTGAATAGAGAGGGTCTCTCAGAGTTCATGTATCTAAGCACGTCTTCCCTTATAATAATGTGAATAGAGAGGGTCCCACAGAGCCCATATATCTGACTCTGTATGATTCCTTTCTTTTATTCACATTATTTCTTATTTGCTATAATTCCTACTTTATTCACATCATTTCCCCCCTGTGGAAGTTTTTCCATGCATAAACTTCCATCACTTCCTACACAACACTCTATGTCCCTTAATAAACAAAGCTAACATATAATATCCCACAACATATGACTAATCTAGGCAAGAGATAGGTATTTCTTGATCTTCACTCTATTAATCCTTGGAGGTACTTCCTCCATTTTTTTTTCCCAGACCCCATTTCGACATATGTGTCTGTTTCAGAAACTTTTTCTTCAAGGAAGTGCTCTGTCAAAACTAATTCCTTCGCAGTCTGTATCTCTTTCACTGCTCTGATAGATAGCTGTTTCAGCACAGGGATTGCACAAGGAATAAAAGTTAGGCCTGCCACAGCCATATCAACAAGAATAACATTTGTTTAATCCAGCCGGATCCAGGCAACCAAGAAAACCATATGTCAGTTGTTTGTAACCTCTGACTTATCTTGGATGCCCTATCCTGCAATTCCTTGGCAACTTCCCTGACCACACCTGAGCTACCCATATAGAAACAACAGTCTTCACACACTTCCTCTCTCTGCAGTTAGGAGGTCTAAGGCATGTTGATTTTGTAGGACCACTGCTGCCAATGAATCTATCTGGTCTTGGACTTCCACCAGGGTTCCAGCAATTTGGTTCAGGCTTTCTTGGACTCCCCTGATAATTGCTGAAACTGTATTACTGAGTGTGTTACCCCACCTACACCTGTTCCAACTGCAGTTTCTATCCCCATGATTACTAATAGTGGGACTAGAATTGGTACCCATTTCTGAACATGCCCCATAAGAGGAACAGGGATGGTATGTTCTCCACTGACAACATCTATTTTAGGAAAAAGGTGTACTAGTGTGCATGTTCCGGTCCAATTTGTTGGCAAACATAAATACACATCCTTCCCTCAGAAGAAGAAAACTCCTTTTTCCCTTACACATACCCCTATGTTCATGGAGAAAGCATGGGTCCGATGGTTCTTTTCATTAGTCCAGACCCTCAAAGTCCCCGCCACAAACATTCCAGCAAGCGGCTGTAATGGGACTTCTAGTGAAGTGTCGTTTTGCTTATCTCTGAGGATTGGACCTTCAAAAAGATACCGGGAGGTAGTATTCCAGGGGGAAAGAAGACACATAAACCTGTGTTGGACCTAATGGAGAGCCAGATAGTGAAGCGAGGGGGCTGGAACAGACTGGGGCACCTTTCCTTGGATACCTTCCAGGACCTCTTCCATCCTCCCCATTTTGTGATGATGGCAGTTGGTGGTGATGAGAAAGTGAGTGGTGTGCAGAAGGAAAAAGATCTTTGGTTAGTTTTACATCCCTAAGGTTCATTCTAGGACCAAGGTACACTTCTGATGGACATTGTTCTTTTGTCAGGGATCCTATAGGCCTACCAGGTTTCTGATGTCTCTTTACACACAGGGAAGGTGACCCTATGATTTAACAAGGTTTCGACCCAATTCCAGTATCCCTGATATGCAATCTCCTCTTTTCAATTGTTGTAGGGGCCCGTTCTCCTTTTCTATTCCCCCCTGTACCGGGATTGTTAAACTCTTAACCCCAGGTCTAGGGTCTAGGGTCCACCTTCTGATGCCACGTTGTTGGCGGGAGTGGACTTGACCCAAAGTGTTCCCATTCAGTGTCCTGATGCTGCTAGGTCCCCTGGGATTCTTGACATCTTCAAATCCTTCCGCAGAGACAAGGGGGATTTCTTGAACACCCACAAGGCCTTAAGAGCGCAAGACCCATAGTTTACAAATTCACCACGTCAGGAAGAGGGTTAGGGATATGCGTAACTTGGGGGTAGGGCAATATCAATCGTATTAAAACAATACCAACAGAAGGGCTAAAGAAGCTGTTGCCCAGAGTCCCCACACCCAATCTTCCTCAACCATGAGTGTTTTTAATAATTTCTTACTGGATACTATCACTGTTAATGGGTTTTATATTACAAACTACAGTCATGGAATGTTGTCTTCCTCCGTTCCAAGCTTCGGCCGTGCGCTGGGAACCAGCTTCCGGGGTGGTTCAGCAAGGCTGACGATCACCACCGTGCGTTGAGAGTCCGTTGCCGGTAGGACTCAGCAGGGTGTATTCTTCTTGAACTTCAGCACCAATGGCCTGTCAGTTTTTGTTACCTGGTATGTGACCGGATCACTCTGGTCTGCAGGCTTCAGTCTCGTCCAGTGGATCCAGGATCTTCCTTCTAAGGTCTTAAAAGCACAATTACAAAACCAATACATCTGGGAGAGCGCGCAATGGAATCTGATCAGTTGTAGTCCTCTTCAGTTGGGAAACAGCATAGGCAACCACTCAATCCTAAGAAAGAAAAAAATACAAAAATAGTCCAGATGATGAAGAACGCTATTCCCACTGGTTACTGCCCACCAGTCCCTTGGGTTCTTTGGATCGTCAACTTCAATGGATCTCCTTGGTGAGATTCCACCTTCCACTCCTTTGGGGCTGGCACGGGCCCTTTCACTTGGGGTTTAACTTCCTTCCAGCTCCGGATCAACATCCAATCATTGTGGTGGAATTTGTGGACTGGAAACTTCAAAGGTGGTGTTTGGGCTAATAGTCCTTGTTTCCTAAAAACTTTAAAATATCTGGACAGTTTATACACATATTGTTTCAATACTTTGTCTCTGGTTTCCAGGGAATCAATGCATATGCTTCCTGTAGTGAAAACTACTCCAAACAACAGTTCATATGATGATAATCTTTCTAGGTTGGGTATAATAAAACTCTTGACATCACTGTTGCTGTAGCATTACTGCAGAGAAAAGCTTCAACCCACCCTGTGAGGTGGTCCACTATGACCAATAAATATTTTACTCTCCCCACTTTTGGTAATTCTGTAAAATCCACTTGAATGCATTGAAATGGTCTTAAAGCTGGTGGTCTCCCACCCATCTGTTGTTTCCTGACAGCTTGTTCATTCACCTTTTTACAAATCAAACATTTGTTTATAATTGATGTTACTAAAGGATATGTCCCAATACAACCATAGCTTTTTAAAAGTTCATCTACAATAGCTTGAATTCCCCAATGACTCCACCCATATTTTGCCAAATGAATGCACTATCCCAAATGCATACAGCACACACCCCCTTTTTTTTTTTGATTTATGTGCCACCCTTCTCTGGAGACTCAGGGTTACAATGCATTAAGCAATAGCCTTCATACTGTTGTATATTTTACAAAGTCAGCTTATTGCCCCCACAAACTGGGTCCTCAATTTACCTACCTTAGAAAGGATGGAAGGCTGAGTCAACCTTGAGCCTGGTGAGATTCGAACTTACTAATTACAGACAGCTGGAGTTAAATTACAATGCATTTGTCTACTGAGCTATCCAGGCTCCCTATCCATAGAGCTTAATTTAATGAATACAATTCAAAGGTTTGAGCAGACCAATTTCGAGGCAAACCCCTTGTTTCGAGGATCTCTTTAGTGTGTCACAAATTGCTTCTCCTTTCTCCAGGGGGTGTTCCTCCAAATCAGGTCTTATTTTTGTATGTAAATCAATTACTTCAGCACCATAATGTTCTAATCCAAACTGATCCATTGATCTGGTGTTGGCTAAGAACTGTGCTTGCTTCAAATTGTGATCTGTAGTTAAAATCAAGTCTGTCTGCTGCATTAAAATTGTTTCATTTTTTTTTGTTTAGAATTCTGGAATCAGTTAACCACAGCCTGCTTTTTGCTGAAGGATGGTTCTGACTTGATGTGGGATGCTTACAATAAGGGCTCCCCCCAAAGGTCAATTTCCTACTTTCTGAGCCAACACCCCTTGTGCAATTCAATTTTCTGTGTTTACAAAGAGATTGAATGGCTTTTCCAAATTTGGTAAACTTAATACAGGAGCCTTGGTTAAAGCTTGTTTCAAATTTTCAAGGCTTCCTCTTTCATGTCCCTCCCATTTCAAACTCCAGGGTCCAGATTCAATTAATTTTGCATAGAATTATCTTAATTTTTGCTTGTTTATAGATAGAGGCTGAGACGCCACTCCTTCTTTTCTATCAGGAGTGATTTTCCTATTCCTGTTGGAAGGAAAAAAGAAGCCTTTCCCTTTAAGGATTGTTGAAAGGCAAAGCTTTCCCTTCCTGAATTCAAAACTCCCGGCTGGGAGATTACTTCAAAATGATTGGAGGTCAGCTGCTTGAGAGTAAAATCAGTTTATTGTTTCTAGGAAGGCAGGTAAGAAACAAATACAAGCACAGCGTTCCGAGGCTAGCCTGTCTTAACTGTAAGAGTAACCTTTTTTTATTATTATTATTCTAAAACATCTCCCGGTCTTCCATGTGACCCTTCAAAGTCCCTTGACTTGGCGTGTGAATTCTTTGTTTTGTGTGTGTGATTGTTTTATGGTGGTTAAATCCTGTTTTTGTTTGTGATTAGGTTCTTCTGTCCTGGATCTGGCAAATAAGTAATTGTTTTATAGTCCACTCTCTGTTTTTCCTAGCCCTTTGTAGTTGTTCGTTCCCTATAATTATTCAGTTTGCTATTTCTGTGTTTTAGTGAATATCTCTTTTATAAACTGTGACTAGTTTCGAGGATCAGACTCAATAAGAAGCATAGACTCATTATTCAATTAAAGCAAAGGTCTTTATTAACTGACATGTCTTCTTCTATTCTCAGGTTACTTCTGGAAGAGCTCAGGATCAGAGTGGAATGCCCCTTTTATACTGAAGGGGCGGGACCAAAGGTAAGGAGTGGTTTGGGGAGAAAGTGGGAGGAGGGAGTGTATATATTAATCCTTATTGTTCTATTGTATGAGGCATGTACTTATATGACATAAACAAATTAGCTCCTTCTTCGAAAGGAACAACAACTTATGCTGCTAACAAACAAACAAGCAAACAAACAAATCTGAAATATATTTGGATCAAACTTTAGCATCAATTCTCTGCCTTTAGTAAAATGCCAGTCAGATTCAAAAAAAATCTTTCAAAATCCTTTCTTTTATATAGGTTTAATTAAGCATTTTAAACCTCAAAAATTTCCAGAAGGAAAAAGAAAAGTGAGTACAAAGCAGCAAGCATTTGACCCTGAGCCACAAAAAAACAGATATCCATATCAGCTGCATCACACCCTCTCTTCCCTCACTCTGCTGGAAAATAGAATCAAGCCAAACAATGCCTTCTCAACTGTATCCCCCAGTAGTACAGCTGCAGGAAAAGCACTGCACGATAACCTCTGTGAACACAAAATATTTCATTCCTGCTCCCAATACGCAGCCGTGACTTGTGCTATAGCAGAGCTGCATAATGAAGCCATTCAGACCCCTCAAGCCAACTGGAGGGCATCACACGGCACACCATACCGAACTGTCCTCTCCGACAACTCTCCCAACCCCTCTCTGGAACAAAGAATGAATCAAAAACAGTGAAACTGCAAAGGCAGGTATCAGATATCACCCTTTACCCCGCCTTTCTCATGCTCATTCAGCAGAGAAAGAGAGATGCTGAAAAGCCCAGCAACCCACCCTTTTCCTGCTTCTCTCCTCCAAAGGAAGGGGGGAGGGGGAGAGGGAAAAATGTTTAAACTACATAGAATTCTCATCTCCTTTCGCCTCTCAGCATCCTTTCAACAACACAACCTTCTGCATTTCTCTCTAATTTCCCACATTATCAACACACAGGCATTCACAGGGCTCAAGATCACTTCACTTTATCATTCCTTATGAGCTTCAGGACACATACATACACATGCACACATATCATCAAACATTTCCCACAGCTTCAAGCACAAGTTTACTTAATTTGCTGGCCAGCCAAACATATCACAATCAATTCAATCCCATTCAATTTTACACACTATCATTATAGATGCACATCCAGGAATTTTTTAACAGAAATCACACCAAATTGATCAAGTCAAATTATCTGAGTCTTCCCATTTAGACAGGCTTTACCTTTTTACTGCCTGCTAAACCCCAGGTGGGAAGAACAGTAAACAATGTCTTCTTTATCCTTAGTTCTTTCAGAGTTCTCTGACTTTTTAAGAATGGCAATTTATAACACTGCAATTAGTTCTTTTCTCTTACCACACATAAGATCACACACAATACTTAATTCCTTAATTCCAATACTTAAATACTTAATTCCAGAGACTTTAGGACGATGCCTTGTCTCCTAGGGGGGTGATCAGGCCCCCTCTTCCACCACTAAATTGGTGGGTACTTCTTAAGAGAGACTTGAACTCCCTGACTTATACTTACCTGTTTTCCTCCTATTTCTTTTTCTTTTTCTTTTTTTTTCTTTTTCTCTTTCTTTCTTTCTTTCTTTCTTTCTTTCTTTCTTTCTTTCTTTCTTTCTTTCTTTCTTTCTTTCTTTCTTCTTTCTTTTATGTTAAGGTCTCTGTGTCTGGCTAACCTTTAAGGATCCTTGACTAGCCTGTTTCACCAGCGGGTTTACGGCAGCCTCCTCACCGAAAGATTCCGTGGACTTCAAAGGAGTCCTAATGGCCGGCCAGTGGATTTTCCTTGGGGAGGCGTCGGTTCCCGCTGAGGCACGCTGTCTGGCAGAACAAAAGTTCTTTGTTCCTTAGTCCCATCTGGGGTGCCATAAATGTTGTGGAATGGAAGGACGAAGTAACATTCCTAGGTCAGCCAGAGACAGCTTTATTGCGCAAGGTTCAGAGCCAGTTTTTTACATGAAGCTTTGAACAAAAAGAGAATTCTGATCCAACGGTTTTATACATTTCTAAGACAAAGGATTCAGTGAGATCATACATTTTCCATATATGGTTAATCATGAGATCATACATCCGATTTTCCCTATATGGTTACATACACTGGATAATAAGTTCATCTAATTACTTAAAGCATTAATCTTAGTTTACAAAATTATCTTAGCCACACAACTTTTCTTAAGTGCTTGGAGTTGCTAATGGGAGAGTTACTACTGTCCTTGGGTAAGTTTATTGGATTAAGTAACTCTTTGTAACATATAGGTCTTTGTGTCATTCACAGTGAGGTCACTCAGATGTTTTTCCATATGGCAGTCCTTTCCGTGACATCTAGGTCTCAGAAGACATATTACCACTTAATGGGGTTTAACTGTTTGTTAATGTAATTTCCAACAAGCACTTTCCTCTCTTATAATAATGTGAATAGAGAGGGTCTCTCAGAGTTCATGTATCTAAGCACGTCTTCCCTTATAATAATGTGAATAGAGAGGGTCCCCCAGAGCCCATATATCTGACTCTGTATGATTCCTTTCTTTTATTCACATTATTTCTTATTTGCTATAATTCCTACTTTATTCACATCACTATGAGCCCTAATGAAAAGTTACATTACATTGGCAAAACTACACGCAGGGAATCAGTGCATCATCCCACACCAAAAACAAAACTTTCTAGGTGCAAATTCAGTTTTTTCTACCATATGTATGTGGGAAATGCAGCAATTCGTGTTTGCAAGGATTTTTATCTAGGAACACTGGCAATCAGTCAAAAGCCAGTGTACAACTACCATAGCCAGAAAGATTTAGTAACAGATACCCCACCTACAGACAAGAGGGGGAAGCACCCTCATAAGCAATTCTTTGCTACAGCCAGACAAACAGTAATTGACCATATTAATTCATTTCCGAGAGTGGAGTCACATTATTGTCGTGCTAGAACTAAAAGAGTACCTCGAATCTTCATTGAATGTAAGCATCATGTACGAACTGTATAAAAAAAGCAGTGAAACGGGAACTGAACCAGTCAAACTCACTTACTATCAAACTGTATTCAACAATGAATTTAACCTGGCATTCCACATACCCAAAAAAGATCACTGTGACCTTTGCAAGGAACATAAAATTGCCTCTTCAATTGGGCAGGTAGAAGAGAAGCTACAAAAGAAATATGATTTGCATATCCAACAGAAGAATTTAATGAGAGATCACAGACAGGAAGAAAGAGGAGACAAAACTAGGCTGGTAATATGTTTTGACATGGAGAATGTCATCACTTTGCCAAAATCTGGTACAAGCAGGTTTTTTTTACAAGCGTAAACTTAACTTGTACAATATGACTGCTCACACATCACATACAGGACAAGGGTACTGTGCCATTTGGATGGAATTAATGGGAGGATGTGCTGGAAACGATGTAGCTAGTGCCATGGTACAAATTTTGGAAAATGTAGTGCGAGATCAACCACATGCAGTGCATCTAACATTATGGAGTGACAGCTGTGTTACACAAAATAGGAACTCACACATGTCTTTTGCAATAACAGATTTTCTTCGGAATCACCCAAACATTGAAAGCATTGAAATGAAGTTTTCTGTACCAGGCCACTCTTGCATTCAAGAAGTGGATAATATGCATAGCATAATTGAACGTGCTATGCTACCAGCAGAATTCTTTTCACCAGTTTCTTTCCTAAGATTGCTGAAAAAAGCCAAGTGACGCCAGCCGTTCAAAATCATCCAGATGAAGCCTGCACATTTTAAAAATTACTCCATGTGTTCAAAGCAGGCATGAAAGCTGGATGAGTGACTTTGGGCCAATCCCTCTCTCTCAGCCCAACCCACCTCACAGGATGGTTGTTGTAGAGAAAAGGAGGAAGGAGTATTATGAATGTTCATCGCCTTGAGTTACTTATAAGGGATAAAAAAAATCTACACACAATACAATCCCAAGAACTGAACACACTCTCAAAGTGCTTTACAAGGTTAATATGTTTAAGCTAGCACATATAAAGCTCTCTGTCCGCACCTCACAAGATTATTGGTGTACTCTTCTACCATCATTACTAACAGAGTTATTGATTTTTCTTTTTTCCTGCTAGGCATATGCCTTTAAAAACGAACATTCTTCTGGATCACTCTCAGGTTAAGGCAGAATGTAAAATGAAATTAAAATATAAAAGTGAAATAATACGGGGTCAGTCTAAATGATCTCTAAGGGTCCTTTAATTAGTAAATATAAGAGACAAATGCCGGGTTCAATAAGTCAAACCACAGGCATTAGGGGAGGGGGGCTAGCTAAAGAGGCAGTTCTTAGATACTTCCTGTTTTTGTTAACTATAAAGTTGCATGTCTGGATCAATACAATGTTCAGAAACAAACAGATGATTTTATCTGTCTGAACCTATTTTTAGCCAAAAATAAAGTTTCTCTTGATTTCGAAGTCCATCTCCTTTATTTCTGCAACAAGGTAGTTCAAGGACCTTGGCTACAGTGTTTTCACTGAAATTTTGTGCAGAAAAAAGTTCCCAAGGGAGACGGAAACCCCTCCCTCTAGGTCCCTCTCCCCTGCCCCATCTGAGACAACCTGGTCCTTTAAAACTCATTTAAGCAGATAGTATTTCAAGAGAGCTTACTTTAAAGTTACCAGCTCCTAAATCCTCTTTGGAGTAAACAGTGCACAATCAACGCTCCCTATTTCTGCAATGGAGCTGCCTTTATCTGCCTGGAAGTGTTTTCCCTTTCCTGCCCCCTTCCAAGCCAAAGCAGGCAGTTAAAATGTCACTTAACATTTTGGAGAATATGAAATATCTTTTACATTGTCAACTCCCCCAATCCATAAAATTAATTTTATGGACCTCAGGTGACTTGAGAGCCAGTGAGGGTGTGATACACAGGAAAAACCTGTTACCTTCAAAATAATGACAGAGAGTTGATAGACAAGACAAGATTAGTTTTATTCTTTGCAAAGGTCCTTCTCAGAAAGAGAGAAGGCAAATTATGGTTTCTTTCTTACCATCTTATATACAGTTTTCAGGTTACATCGTACAGGATACAAGCATGTTCCTGGAGTACAATTTCAGATCTTATATAACAAGTTTAGCACATGTTTTGCCCCTGTGGAAAGTCCCCACATTTCCAATATAAAAATACCCCACTTAAAAATATTGCTTATACGTGTGATATCAGCATATGCGTACTTCCCCTAATTAATGAGGGCAAGTTGACCCAAAAGCATATTTCCTGCAAGATAAACATATTCTCAAGAACACAGGAATTACACAGTTCCTTTCTCATGTTCTTAAGTGTCAGCTAAATTATATAATCAGGTCATACAAGGTAAAATAAAGCCTTAATATGATTTTAAAATGGCGTAGTTTAGGCTATACTTTTTACAGGAATAATCCTTATTTCTCACAATCCCCACTTCTCCTCTTTATTACTTCTTATTCCTGTAAATTATGTATATCTTGCAACATTATAGAAACCTCTCTTCTCCCTAAGCCACCATGCGAATCTCCAGCTAATTTCTTTTGCTTCTTTACTCGGCAGCAACACTTCCAACAACATTTCCAAAAGTTACAACAAATAGGTATGCATTTAATACAAAGACAGGAAATAAGACATATAACTATAATAAGTAATATGCCTACAAACAATTCCCTTAACCATGCAAAGCTAGGTAACCATGAGGTTAATATATCCCAGACTCCTCTAAAAGCTGCATTTTCAGTTACATGTGTTAAATGTGTAGTAATATTATGTAATGTTTTTATCTTGGATTCTATAAATTGAGATCGGTCTGAAATATTGAAACAACAAAGGCCTTGGAATTCCTCGCACCCATGACCCATTCATAATAACATATAATCTATAGCCACTCTATTTTGTAATAATGATTGTCTTATTTCCCCCATCTCATCAGCTAATGCAGCAATAGCAGACGATGTTTCATTTATACTTTTAGCCAAAGCACAAGCTAGGTGTCCAAGTTGATTCTGGTTATATTGTGTAGACATCCATGGAAACATTCCCAAAAGTCCAGCCTGGACTTTATTCAATACTACCACTTCATCATTACAGGTAGCATCAAACTCCAACTGTGTAACATCCCTCTTACCTCTATAGACCCCTTTATATGTTCCTTCTCCAATATGGTCATATGATTCTATTGGTGTAATATGCCATTTAGTAGGATCCTTAGGAGCATATATAATTAAATGAGGTTCTCTTCCAGGCTTAGGAATTTCCCCATCTCCATGTCCCTCTACAGTTTCAACACCTTCATGAGTAGTTACCTTAGTCGCCACTTTCTTCTGAACACGATCAGTATGATATAAACTTGCATTCATCATTTCATAGTAAAACTCTGTTTTATAGTTTATATCTTTGAAATGCGCAACAGCCATAATAGTAGTTAAATGGCCAATAGTACAAGGACCACCTACGGCATGCGCAGGAATATATGCATAAGCATACAATCCACAAAAGAGAAACCAACCTCTAGGTAAATATAGAACCTGATTTATGGCTTCCACTTCCTCCGTCTCCGAAGTATCCCCATTCACGACTGCATAGCCGTTCAATCTTTTTCCATTCTCAACTCGGGAAGAACCATCAATAAATAAGTTAATACCGCCCTCTAATGGACTATCTTCTAAGTCTTCCCTAACCTTCGTTTGCAAGTCAATTACCTCCACACAATTATGCTCTATAGAATCCCACTCTTGTCTTTCTCCTGACAAGAATTCTGCCGGATTCAGATTCCTATCTGTAGAAAGAGCCTGAATCAAAGATCTTTTCAATTCTTTCAATCTAGACTCATCACCTTCCTTCCATACAACTGTACAAGGTTCTTCCTCTATTAACTTATCATATAAAAACCGCACCTTGTCCGTATAATCATCAATCCACACTCTACAATAACCCACCAAACCAAGCAATTTCCTAACTTCCTTCTTAGTTTTTGGCAAAGGCTGAGTTATTATTCCTTCTATTCTCTCAGGATTAATCCGTTTACTTCCCTGGCTTATCAAATGACCTAAATATTTTACTTCTAACTCCACATATTGAAGTTTCCTTTTAGACACCCGCAAGCCATTTCTTCCCAGGAAATTCAACAGTGCATTAGTTCCCTTTTCAACCTCAACCTTCTTCTCTCCAGATAACAACAAATCATCCACATATTGTAACACCTGCAATCCAGAAGGAATACAGAATCTCTCCAATACCTGTTCCAACATCTGTCCAAACAAGTTCGGACTTTCAGAAAATCCCTGTGGCAAAACACACCATCGATATTGCTGGTTCCTATGAGTATCCGGATCAGCCCATTCAAAAGCAAAAATATCTCTCGACTCCTCATCTAAAGGACATGTCCAAAACGCATCCTTCAAATCTATCACACTAAAATATTTATGACTATGTGGTATTCGTCCTAACAAGGTATAGGGATTACTTACTATTGAATGTCGATTGGCAACCAATAAATTTATCTTTCTCAGATCATGGACTATTCTGATCGACCCATCAGGCTTCCTGACAGGTAATATAGGTGAGTTATATTGTGACATAGTAGGCTCAATCAATCCATCAGCTAACAACTTCTCAATCACTGGCTTTAACTCTCTCCGTAAATCTATAGGAATATTGTACTGCTTAACCTTCACAGGAACTGCCCCTTCCTTCAAAGTTACTTTCAACAGAGGGATATCCAAAACACCCCTATTACCTTCCTGTTCCCACACAATAGGGTCAATATTCCTTTCCTGCTCTTCAGTCAACACATTAACTATAGAGTCACTACTGGAGAATTTTAGCTCACAACCAAGAAGGGATAACGCATCTCTCCCAAGCAAATTAATGCCAGCTTCTGGTACAAGTATCACATCTAGATGGATTATTCGCTTTCCACAACCTAATGCCATATTTTTCAATAATGGCACATCAAAAGGTATTCCCTTAACACCCCTTATCTTAATGGTTGCACCTGTTTGATGCACTCCATTAGGTAATTTACAAATAGAAGTTCTGGTTGCTCCAATGTCTATTAAAAACACATATTCCTCCTCTTCTGGTCCCACTAACAAATTTATCAAGGGCTCTTGGTGGAATCCCTCTATCAAAAGCCCCTGACCCCACTAATCATCCTCTTATCCCATAAGGGTGTATAGACGTTGTTCCATCCTCTGGGACCTCCTCTTCTCTGGACAATTCCTAGCAAAATGTCCATCTTTGCCACACGCAAAACATTTCCTACTTTCCTGGCCACTAACTCCAGGCTTTCTCGACTGGAGGAAACCCCTCCCCATTCCAGGACGCTGTTTCATTACAGTGGAAGGATTCTTTACAAAGCTTCTTCCTCGCCCTACCATTTCTTTCCTGTCTGCTGGCTTATTTGCAGCCTTTATCACAGACACCATCATCTGACTCTTCTGCCTAGTCTTTACTTCATCTCAATTTACATATACTTTTTGGGCTTCCTTCAACAGAGCGGTAATATCAGAACCAGCCCAGTCATCAATTTTCTGTATTTTCTTCTTGATGTCTGGCCATGCCTTTGTCACAAACTGCATTTTCATTAAGGACTCATAAGCTGGTGTTTCAGGAGAAAGACCAGAATACTTATTTAAATTGTCCTTAATACGTTCTAGAAACACTGAAGGTGTTTCATCTCGCAACTGTTCCACCTCAAAAGCTTTAGTTAAATTCTTTCCTTGAGGTACAGCTATCTTAACTCCCTGAATTATAACTCTCTTCAGGTCCTCCATTTTCCCCCGGTCAGCTAAATTATTATTATTCCAACCAGGATCAGCTAATGGAAACTTAGTATCCGCAGCAACGGGTTGAGCAGCCCCGACTTGGGTCTTATCCCAATAAGCCATAGCTGCTTTCCGTATTTGTGACCTCTCCTCAGGGGAGAACAAATAACCCAATATATGTTGTAACTCAGCAAAAGTGTACAGATTGGGTCCCAGGAACAGATCCAAAGATTCAGACAACTTAATAGGATCTGCCTGCAAAGAAGGCATGCTACTCTTGTAATTTCTCAAATCTGAAGATGTTAAAGGCACATTCACAAACGTTGTAACTGGGAGACCTGCACCCGTTAAACCATTTGGCATCTCCCTCAAAGGCAACATTTTTTTAGTTTGTGATCATGTCTTACGAGGAGAAGGAGGTTGATTCTGTCCTACTGTTACTGCCAATTCATCAACCTCCCTCTTTAACTGCTGATATTGCCGAACTGCTGAAGTCTCTTCCCTACTGCTCCCAGCAGCCTCATCAAGTTCACCCACTGCCCCAGCAGCATTCTGGTTATATGGAGGAGGTAAAGGTGGGCAAGTAGCATAAGCCAAAGGGTCCCACCTTTTTTCCTCTTCCTCTTCCCCATACAACACTCTAGAATTTCTAGGAGGAAAAGGGTCAAACCACTGAACATGAAACCACGGTTCAACATATGGCAACTGAGAAACAAGTTTCTTATTTTCCAAAACCTTCTTCAAGGCATTGATTCAGTACGGGTCAGATTCCCCAAACTTACTCCACCTATAATTAGGCTTTATCAAGACAAATTTCGGCCACACCCTAGTACAATAATTAATCATAGCTACTTTATCCAATTGTTTTGTATAAACCTTCAACCAGTCCTCTGTCCACTGAGTTAACAACTCCCCTAAAGGTGATATCGGAGGGATGGAGGGTATTTCATTGTTAGTATTATTACCATGTTTGCTCCAAGAAAGCCCCATACTGTCACTTTCACACACAGACCACACACACTAAGCACACCTAATAATAACCCCAGAGAGAGAAAGAAAAAAAAATACTCACTCACTCCCAGTGCACTGTAGTCCCCAGGAACATTCCTCCTGTCTTGACGTTCAAGCCTCTGTCTCAGGGCCTTTAGAGAAGCTGCTCCTGCCTGGCAAGAAAATAAACCTTACACCAAAATCAGTGCAGAGCGCGCTTGAGGATTCGTTTGCTTACCAGGCGAAAGGTCCTCAGGTCCCTGTTCGGGCGCCAATTGTGATACACAGGAAAAACCTGTTACCTTCAAAATAACGACAGAGAGTTGATAGACAAGACAAGATTAGTTTTATTCTTTGCAAAGGTCCTTCTCAGAAAGAAAGAAGGCAAATTATGGTTTCTTTCTTACCATCTTATATACAGTTTTCAGGTTACATCGTACAGGATACAAGCATGTCCCTGGAGTACAATTTCAGATCTTATATAACAAGTTTAGCACATGTTTTGCCCCTGTGGAAAGTCCCCACATTTCCAATATAAAAATACCCCACTTAAAAATATTGCTTATACGTGTGATATCAGCATATGCATACTTCCCCTAATTAATGAGGGCAAGTTGACCCAAAAGCATATTTCCTGCAAGATAAACATATTCTCAAGAACACAGGAATTACACAGTTCCTTTCTCATGTTCTTAAGTGTCAGCTAAATTATATAATCAGGTCATACAAGGTAAAATAAAGCCTTAATATGATTTTAAAATGGCGTAGCTTAGGCTATACTTTTTACAGGAATAATCCTTATTTCTCACAGAGGGGTATCTAACTTCTAGATATAATCCTATCCTTTCGACATCTTAATGTCACAGCCACTTTTGGTATACTTACTTTGCTACTGGTACATACAGGCCTGTGTGTATGTATGCCACTATGTCTGTGTGTATGTATCAGGGGTGAAATCCAGCAGGTTCTGATAGGTTCTGGAGAACCGGTAGCAGAAATTTTGAGTAGTTTGGAGAACCAGCAAATGCCATCTCTGGCTGGCCCCAGAGTGGGGTGGGAATGGAGATTTTACAATATCCTTCCCCCAGGAGTGGGGTGGGAATGGAGATTTTGCAATATCCTTCCCCTAGAGTGGGGTGGGAATGGAGATTTTGCAGTATCCTGCCATGCCCACCAAGCCACACCACACCCACCAAGCCACACCATGCCCACAGAACCGGTAGTAAAAAAAAAATTGAATTTCACCACTGGTATGTATGCCTCTGCACAGGCATGTGGGATGTGTCTATGTATATTCAAGAGAAGGCAAGAACATTGGTTGTTTGGGAAATGATAACTCACCCCAGCCTTCTCAAAATCATTTTAAGACGTAACCAAAGAGTTTAGGGCAAGTTTGTAAGACCAATTTTACTTTCTGCAAAAGAGGGAGAGGGGGAAGGAAGGAGGGAGGGAGGGAGGAGAGAGAGGAGACTGTTCTAAGATATAATTTAAGAATATCAAAGACTCTTTTCCTGCTGCAACAAACAGACTTTAATCATAGCACTGTGATTTAAGGGGAAGAGAGGAAGAAAGATTATCAGATTCATTTTTAAAGGGGAAAAAAAGCTTGGGTCTTGCATATTGTTTATATTATCTCTGTTGAGACAACTGTGATTTTCCATGCTCTCTCTGTGTGTGTAGTATTTGGAAGGTTATACAAATGCATACAGAACAGCTAATAATAGTATGTATGTACTTAGCTCTGCAATTTCAGTGCCATTTTGTCATTTTAACTTCAGTGACTCCCTAAATGCTTTATGGATTTTGAAGCTGTAAACTGATCTGAAGCACATTTACTTGGAAGTAAAGGCCTTAAAATAAGATAGAAATTTTTTGGTGAAGAAAAGTGGTCAGAGTCTTTTTTTTATATATTTAAATATAAATAGAGCAACATATTCAAAATCCATATAAACAGTGTGTTGTTTGGTTACAATTCTTTTGAATAATACTCATCATAGTAATAATAAGTGTTCTCTAGTAGTAATCTCATAATGACGGTGCTTTTCCCTCATAATATTTGGAATGTGTGGGAGTAGGAATACAGATGAGAAGCCAAACTTCCAACAGCAATGTTTATTGCAGATAATGACTCAGTAAAACCAACATGCAACTTCCGGCTGATAGCCCCTTTTAAAGGAAAACTATCAGCCTTTAACCAATAACATTAAAATATGTCCCGCACCTGCGTGGCAGAAGAAAAGTCTCTGCTCACGCCTGCGCAGACATAACACCCCTTCCCCCTTCCTCGGGGAAACTTTGTATACCACAAACATAATCATCCAGATACATTGGTCTACGGCGGCTTCGCATCAACTGGCGGCTCTCCTGTATTTCTGTCGGGCCTTTTGGTGTTTCCCAGTCCCATGGTGGTGCTGCAGGAGGTGCCGGTCTCGATTCCTGGCATGCTTGACACACCACCCACTCCGCAATATCTCTATCTATATTTGGCCACCACAGATAACTACAGGCCAACGCCTTCATCCTTACAATTCCAGGGTGGCCTTTGTGTAGAGTCTCTAATAATGATTTCCTTAGCCTTGAGGGTATCACTACCTGATTACCCCACAATAGGCAACCCTTCTGCACTGAAAGTTCGTATTGCCTTGCCCGGAATGACTTAAACTCTACACTCCCTGTCTCTTTAGGCCATCCCCTCCACACCCAGTTTAACATTTGCATGATTGTTCGGTCTTTTCTCGACTGGGTTGCCACTTCCGCGGCCGTAACAAGAACAGATGGCATGGTCTCAATCAGCAGTACTGATGCTGCTGGAGCTGGATCCTCCACTAGATTAGGTAGCGGAGATCGGCTTAGGCCGTCAGCATGGCCCAGTTCTTTTTTTTTTATTTTATTTTTTTTATTTTAAACAAACATACATAAAAACATAAAAACATCTTCAATTAAACACAGTGTGTCGGTTGGTTACATGTCTTTTGTGCATCTTCCCCATATTGATAGTTTACAGTTTACCTAAATTCTTATATTATCGATCTAATATATATCTATATATTATTGTCCTCGTTGATCATTTATAGCTATTCTTCCTTCATCTTGTACAAAATATTCTAAGATTTGAGTTAATTTATATTATAACATTCATTTCATCACTAAATCGATCCAATAATAATACATCTTTATGTTATATTTTATATAATTCTACAATTCTTGTATTATAAAAATGTCTATCTTCTTTCATTTCCATATTTTCTTATCTAACCATTGATAAAATAAGTCCCATATCTTATAATATTGTTTATCTTTGTCACTGCATTTTTGTATTTACCAGATGAGCTCATATTTTTGGACTCTAAGACTTTCCGTAGCTTGCCACGTCCTTATCTCTGATCCACTACGCATGTCCGCATTCTTTCTTTCTTCTTTCTTTCTTTGTTCTCCTGCCAAGAGGTCTGGCTGCAGAGAGGTGGCCGGCAGGAACGTTGCCAAAATGTAATTATTTAGATAGTGAGATGTTTTATTTTCTTTATAACAAATAAATGAGTTTTTCTTAGAAAAAAATATCTTCGGGGTTTATTTTCTTAATGTATACTTGCAAGGAAAAGTCTCGATCCACGTCTCTAAATCAAGGTGCGATTACCCAAAGGCAGAATGGGATTAATTAGCACCCTGACACCTGGTAGCATGACGATGGTTGATTTATGGCTTTTTCCTTGCTTGTTACTTTGATGATTAGACCTCTAGGCTAGTTTAGCCAGATGATTATTTTTTGCGACTGCGGAACGCTGATTAATTGTCTGCTAAGATGCCAAAAAAGAAGAAAAAAGGAAAAATGAAATTAAGACCACTCTTCGTAAATGATTTGATTGATTTTTCCAACGAAGAGGAGGCAGAAAGGAGGTTTTCAAATTTCCAGCCGCTCACCTCAGCCACCCAGCTAGAGGGAGCCATGGGAGGAGAAGAAACGGGTGAAATGCTCTTACAAAGGCTTCAGGAGGAAGATAAAGGCAGAGCTGCTTTTGAAGGTAATGTGCTGCGACCGAGGTCGGTGACGCCCCCTTCCAATTATGCATGCTCTCAAGCAGTCATCCCAGAACCTTCTGAATTTGTAATGTTTGGTGCAGGGCCAGATTTTCTACAAACGGCTGAGCATTTTCACCCCCACGCAGAGAGAGAAATAATTCATTATTCTTCTCGAAGCTCTGAGCTCGCCCTGGATGAGCAAACTATAAAAGCCTATCATGACCATATAAAATTTTTTCGGGTGTCGTCCATCTGAAGGGTATATATCTCCTATTTAGCAACGTGGCCAGGAACCAGTAATCTTTTCGCAAGTCTCTTATTCGTTTAGGAATTTGTTTCAGAGTTATTATTTCTTTGTTCTTATAAAGCATGGGTTCATCCTTTGTTATTTTGTACACGATATCCCTCACCTTTCTTCTAACAAATCTTATGTGTACCTCCCGAGGAAGTTTGTGTTGTCGGGCATAGTTTGTGTGAACCCGGTACACTTCATCTAATTCATTTATTATTTCTTCCCTTTCTCTTTGGAGAGCCTCCGCTATCATCTCCGCCATTATCATCGTCAAATCTTCTTCTCTTTCTTCAGCTACATTTTGGAAACGCAGAAAGAATGCCGCCTTTTCCATTTCCAGTTGGGCTACTGTGTTATCGAGCTCTTTATTTAGTCCCGTCATTTTTGTATCCAAAGCTTCCAACTTTTCTTCTGTCAATTCAGTTTTTTGTTCTATTTCTTTTATCCTTTGATCGTTTCTTTGAATAATTTCTTGGATCAGGTCCATTTTTTCATCAATCTTTTGAATGTCATTCTTAACTTCTCTCTTTACCTCATCCATATCTTTTCTAGATTGTTCATGGTTTCTGGTCATGCATTCTTGCATTTTAACCATTGTTTCTTGGATTGTCATTAAAGTAGCTTGCATTGTTGGCAAACTGGGTGTACTGGATTGTTTCTCTGATGCAAACATTCCCTCCAGAGTTTTCTGTGATACTGGTGAGGCCGATGGTCCAGCTAAAATTGATGTCGTTTTCTTGGCTGTCTTCAACGTTGTCGTAGTAGTACTCGTCATCTCTTTCAGAATTCTATATTGTTCCACCAGTATTTTATCAACTTTCTCCCAAATCACCATCCAACTTTTGTGTAATTTCTTTCTTTCCCTTTCCTTTTCCCTTATAAAGATTCAATTCACTAATCTCTCATTCACTTTATCTATTTTCTTTAAGTAAGATTCCTTTAACTGATTAATTATCTCTTATAAAATACTTCTTAAGAAATGCAATAAAAATATAAATTTAAATATAATATAGCTATTACAGTATAGATATTAATATAAGTTAATCTAAGTAATTAGTATAAATATAAATAGATATAAATATAAATATATATAAATATATAAATTAGATAGTCACAGACTTATTCAATTAATCAATTCTTACTGCCTAGTGTTTAGTTCAATAGATAATAATTAATAATTATAATACTTAAATTACATAAAATCACAAATATGTTTTTTTTATGTATATATATACTGTTACAAAATCAATTACTTCCCACTACTTACTTCTGTAGCTCTACAGTTATTATAAATCCTAATTTATTCTATCCTAATTTATTTATTAATAAACAAGTATCACTATAGTTCTTAATCAATTCTTAATCAATTCCAATAAATATCAATAGCAATAGCAATTATTTATGTTTAAAGAAAAGAGGCTTGTATAGGAGTAAAATATTTTCAGTTTTCTATGACTTCTAAGAGTCTTTTTCATCGTATATTCAACAAAGAAGAGGTGCAACTCGTTTCTTTTTTTTTCGCTGAAATCTTTCCCTGTTTCAATATGGCGATCTCCAATCTGCACAGTCACAGTCCGCAGTTTTTTCTTTGCCAAACTACCTCTCTCCTTCCGTTAGAGCAGTCAAGAAAAAAGGGAGGATACAAAGAATGTTCGTTTTTCTTTAAATCTCTACACTTTAAATCCACTTCTCCTCAACTTCGTTTTCACTATTTTAGAGTCTTTCTCCGCTTATTTATGTCCCGTCCTCTTCCTTTCTGCTCGCCTCTTCAATTGCCGCCCCGTTATGCTCTGAGATCTTCTCTTTCCATGCTGCTCCTCCGGAAAAATATTTCCTCCTCAATTTTGCGCCCAATAACTCCAAAATAACGATCCTCGCTTTCTGCTCACCCTCGGCAATCTTGCACTGTACTCACTCCTCCGCTCCTGATGGTCTCTATCAGCTCGTCGGGCCTCCAGGCCAGCTGCACTCGCCGCGCCAGCTAGCTTCTTCCCGAGCCTGGATTGAGGGATCTTCTCGGTACGGCGGGAGATCGCACCTCTCCTCGCCTCCCCCGAAGTTTCCCCTCTTTATTCCCGATCTCTCCAGGATCGGTCTTCGCCAAAAAAGGCACCAAAAGCTCAGAAAACCAGCAACAGAAAGAGAGCACTTCTCTCCTGCGCCGCCACAGCCCTACGTCACCGCCGGAAGTCAGGTTGGTAACGTGGCAGGGAAGGAAAATAAAGTTGGATTCGCAGAGTAAAGCAAGGGAACTATACAATCAAATGACGAGCAGTGAGATAACAAATGACAGCAAAGAGGAGGGAAGAAGAAATATCAAAGGAAAACAGAGACAGGAACGTGAAAGAACCCCACTACAGGGAGGAAAAGAAGAGGAAGGAGAGACTCAGGAGGAAGGAGGAGTACAAACAAGAGGGGAAAAAAAGGAATTAGAAGAAACAAAGAAGAAACAACAGGAAAGTCAGTAAGATATGGAAAGAACCCTAAGAATTCTATCAGTAAATGTAAATGGTCTCAACTCACCATCTAAACGACACCAATTTTTCAAAAAGATTCTAAAACAAAAATCTGATATAGTATGCCTCCAGGAGGTACACATAAGAAAACAAGATATAAATTATGTACAATACAAGAAATTAGGAATAGCATATTCATCGTTGGCAGAAGAGAAAAAAAGAGGAGTAGTGGTATATATCAAGGAAGGGATAGATAGTAAAATAAGATATATAGATACTGAAGGCAGAATTGTAATGATAGAGTTAAAATTTGACTTCAAAAATATATTATTGGTTGTAATATATGCACCAAACAGTAAACAATTAGAATTCTATAAAAAAGTGCATGAGAAAATTATAGAACAAAAAATGGAAAATATATGTATGATTGGAGATTTTAATGCCATTTCGGACGTAAGAAAAGATTATAAATGTGACCAGCAAAATAAAAATAAGAAAAACATATTACCCAGAACCTTTATAGATATGGTCAAAGAGCTAAATATGATAGATAGTTGGAGGTTTTATAATCCCGAAACCAAAAACTTTACATTGTCAGCCTCCGCTTTCACTGCTTCAGCTGCCATAAGAAACGGAGGGGGGGAACCAGTCAGGGGGGCGAGGGGGGGAAGAGCGCAGGAGGAAACGAAACTTATTCTCCAAAGGAGGCGTTAGACCAACCGTCACAAATTCCTAATGGATGACGTTGCCAGATGTGATTCCACCTGACCTTTGGGAGACCTTTGGATTGGATGATGGACGATGAACACAGGGGGGGGGGAATGCTATCTAGATGCTATTTCACGCGTTTTGCTCACTTCCAGCTTTACCTGGGTTGCGATCATTTCTTATTCAGTAAAAGTACTAATCTCTATAAAATATGGAGTTTGGGTCTTTCTTTCCTGGATTTTGAAGGAAGCATACCTGACATACATATTATTCGAATCCACACAAGTCCTGGTCCAGGTTAGACATGGCATGGGTA
The DNA here is from genome assembly GCF_029215685.1 of Pituophis catenifer annectens. Lineage (NCBI taxonomy): Eukaryota > Metazoa > Chordata > Lepidosauria > Squamata > Colubridae > Pituophis > Pituophis catenifer. Next base: position 28,373,411 of record NW_027256885.1, on the reverse strand, counting down.
TCTGGCATGTTAATGAGAGAGATAGAAACCGTAGAAATTCTATCAAATGATTGGGCCGATCACAACCCATTAATGATGACGTGGAAGGGGCACCAGAGAAAGAAAAATAGATGGATAATGAACTCACAGGTGATAAAAGAGAAAGAATATAAGAAGTATATGGAAAAAGAATTAGAACTGTTCTATAAGGAAAATACAAAACAACACACCTCCCTACAAAATTTATGGGACACTACTAAGGCGTATGTAAGAGGCCTTACAATAGCGTATAATGCAAAAAGGAGAAAAGAGAGAGAAAAAGAATATAATAAAGTGCGAGATGAAATTCAAAAATGGGAACATAAATTGCAAGGAAAACCAGGGGACGAAGAAATAAGGGTGAAGTGGATAGCGGCAAAACATAAGCTTAATATATTAGAACAAGGGAAATACGCACTGAATCTGAAATATATAAGGCAGAACCATTTTGAACATGCAAACAAACCTGGGAGGTGGTTGGCGTATAGGCTAAGGAAGGAAAGGGAAAAAAGAACAATTCAGAAACTACAAGATGATGAGGGGAAGATTCAACAAAACATAGAGAAGAAAAAGGAAATAACACTACAATATTATCAAAAGCTTTATGAGAAGGACATAGTAACAACAGAGGAAATTGAACAGTATCTAAAAGGAGAGGGAGTACAAATATTAACAGAGGAGGAAAAGGAATTATTAAATAGGGAGATTACGATAGGCGAACTAAAAGAAGCATTGAAGAGACAGAAAAATAATAAAACTCCGGGGACCGATGGTTTACCAACAGAGTTTTACAAAACATTTGGAGAATTATTAAATGGAATATTATTAGAAGTATATAATGAAGCCCTGTTGGAGGCAAAACTACCAAATACATGGAAGGAAGCGTATATCTCCCTAATACTAAAAGAAGGGGCAGATGCCACGTTAATAAAAAATTACAGGCCGATCTCTTTGTTGAATACCGATTATAAGATTTTTATGAATATAATCGCTAATAGAATGAAAAAAATATTACATAATAAAATACATCAGGATCAAAACGGTTTCTTGCCCACAAGACAAATAAGAAGTAATTTAAGGATGGTAATGGATGTTTTAGAGTATTATGAAGTGCATTCAGAGAGACAGGTGGCCCTGATCTTTCTGGATGCACAAAAAGCGTTTGACCAAGTAAACTGGCAATTTATGAAAGAACAAATTAAAAGTATGAATTTCGGTGATAAATTTACGAAAATGATATCAGCAATATACCAGGACCAAAAAGCATGTATATTGGTAAATGGTGATCCAACAAGATTCTTTGGAATAAATAAAGGAATAAGGCAGGGATGTCCGCTGTCCCCTTTGCTTTTCATTTTAACACTAGAAAACCTGTTAATTAGAATTAGGGCAAATAAAGAAATACAAGGACTAAAGATTAAGAGAGAGGAGTACAAGGTCCAAGCTTTTGCGGACGACCTTGTCTTCTTCATAGAAGACCCGATAGAAACAACCCCCAAGTTAATAAAAGAAATTGAAAAAATTGGAAAAGTAGCAGGCCTAAAAATCAACAAAGAAAAAACAAATATGATAATAAAAAATATGACAACAAAACAAGTAGAGCAATTAGTAAATGACACACAATTACAGGCAGTTAAAAAAGTGAAATATCTAGGGATTCATTTGACGGCTAGGACAGCAACAATAAAACAGGACAATTATGAACCCTTAGTTCAGAAAATCAAAGATGACTTAGATAAATGGGGGAAACTAAGGTTGTCTTTGCTGGGGAGGATAGCAGTGATAAAATCAAACATACTTCCAAGGCTCCTTTATTTATTCCAAATGATTCCAGTAAAATTGGATAAGAAATTTTTTGACAATTTGGATAAAATAACTACAAAATTTGTGTGGGAGGGGAAAAAATCGAGAATAAAATTAAACATATTACAAGATGACAATATTAGAGGTGGTTTCGGTTTCCCGGCATGGCAAAAAATATTATAAGGCTGCCAGTTTACTATGGATCAAGGAATGGATAACTCTGGATAATCAAAGACTGCTAAATCTGGAAGGACATGACCTAATGAAGGGATGGCATGCCTTTATTTGGAACTCCGGAAACAAGACATACAAACATTTCAACAATCACATCATTAAGAAATCTTTAATTAGTACATGGCAACAAATTCAACATAAACATTACATGAAAGTCCCCGGTTGGTTGTCGACAATAGAAGCAATCACCCACCCCAATATATTATCAAAACAAAAAATATTACGATACAGAGAAATATTAGATATACAGGGTAAATTAAAAACCAGGGAAGAATTAAAAGAACAAGGAATAGTAATAGATTGGTGGCCCTACTCACAAATAAAAACAAGATACAGGAAAGATCAGGAGGAGGGGGGAATAGATTTGAAACAAAACAGACTGGATAAATTATTAGAATCTAAAGAAGGGAAATTAATTTCGAAAATTTATAAATATTTACTTGAATATGATTTGGCAGAAGAATTAGTTAAAGGGCAGATGATAGCGTGGGCGAGAAACATCGGGCACAGTATACAGCTAGAAGATTGGGAAAGAGTGTGGGAAACTAACTACAGCATGACAAAATTGGTAGCCTACAAAGAAAATCATTATAAGATGTGGTATCGGTGGCATCTGGCCCCGGCAAGATTAGCGAAAATGTACCCAAACGTAAATCCGACTTGTTGGAAGTGCACAAAAACACAGGGAACTTTTTACCATGCTTGGTGGCTTTGCCCAGTAATTAAGAAATATTGGAACAAGGTAAGGATATGGATAAGAGAAATAACAGATTACAAAATTGAATTAGAACCTGAGATTTTCCTATTAGGCATGATTAAAAAGAACATCCGAAATGACATAAAATATCTAATACTTCATATAATCATGGCGGCAAGATTAGTGCTAGCACAATTTTGGAAAAGTGATCGACTGCCAACTGACCAGGAACTAATACAAAAAATATATGCATGCGCAGAAATGGATAAACTAACTTTAGAGTTACAGGATAAGGAGGACTCTAAATATTATGCAATATGGAATAGATGGTACCAATGGATAAACCAGAGGAAAGGAAATGGCTAGAGATGAATCTAGAAGAAATTGATACAACAAAAAACAGCACTGTCAGAGGGATAGAATATGAAATATTTTACTGTATGTTTGTATATATGTACATATAATACACATAATATAAGTATATAAAATAATGGAAATTAGTCAGTAGGTGAAGTTTATGCACTGTATATGTAAATTTGTTTCTTGATTGAGAGAAACTTGTATGTTTTAAATGTTTTTTTAATAATAAAGTTTTGTTTTAAAATAAAATAAAAAAAAATAAAAATTTTTGAACATGAGCTATCCCAGGCAAAAATGGCTTTATCTATGCTTGAGCAAGATAAGAGAGTCTCGTGTTTTTGAAATCTCTAAAAATGCCATTTTGCCTTCTCCTTCAGAGCCAAAGACACACCCCCTGGTGGATTTTGTGTCAGGCCAATCAGAACAGAGAACTGTGCACACGTCACATTTGTCACATGATGTTCTCTCTGATCAAATTACATATCCTGCCACGAAAGCAGAAAGATTACCTGAGCTGCCTAAAACTAAAGTTGCAGCACCATCTGCTGGCGAAAGCAATTCACTAGAGAAAGCTGAAATGCACCACATCTTGAGAGAGCAATTACAATTGTTGCAGAAGACTTTATCAGAGATGTCCTTAACTCATTCAGATATTCAGGCTGCAATGCCACAAGTGTCTCCACAGGCTCAAACTTCAGCACCCCCTGGTGGTGCTGGTGTCCTTTTAGATGGAACACAACAACGCTTAATGCAGCAAAGGCAAATGACTGCGTCTCCAGCAGGTCATGTTAATATTGCAGCTCAAATGCCACAGCTCCAACCACAAATGCATGCACACGTGCCTCCAGCTGTACAACCAGGGCCAATTCCTGGTCCACCTCCAGCACAACAAGCACAGCAAATACCACAGGTATTTTTACCGGCACAGCCAGCATACCAAATGCATGTTCCTCACCAGGCATTTTCTGTTGCTCCACTAGCTGGTGAGTCCAAATTAAAGATGTCAGGACAGAATTATAAGGCCTGGGTCGGTGAGATTGGATTGTTACTTTGTAGAGAAGGTACTCACTGTATGGTTTTTAATCCTCCTGCTCAGCCATGGACTCCTGCAATAAGAGACTTAGAGACTAAAGCTTGCACAACATTATTGATGTCCATGGATACTGAACTGCAGGTTACCTTTCCGCCTGATGCAACAGCCCAACAAATTTGGGCCCAATTGGAAAATTGCTACAGGCCTGTTTCAATTGAATCTTCATGTTTGCTCATGTCTGAGTTCCATGGTTCGAACCTGGTGAACAAATTGGAGGACATTTAACCAAACTGAAAGGAATCAGAAGAGAATTGAGAGAAAGAGGCTATCTTATTGATGATATTCAAATGATCAGCATTATTATTAACTCATTGAATTATGAATGGAAAGATGCCATTACAAAGATTAATCTAGTGCCTATTGCTCACTGCACAGTGGACAATGTATGCAGACTTTTAATTGAAGAAGAAGCACTTATACTCGCCACTCCACATTTGAGAGGACCACCCGCATCAAGAGCTCCAGCTAGGCGTCCCTTCCGAGGAAGGACCTACGTTCCAAGGATGCCAAGATGCAACATCTGTAATCGTGTGGGACTGTTACAAGTAAATGCCCAACATTATGTTCCCATGGCAGGGCAAGGGTTAACTTCATCCACCTCACCTAGCCCTTCCCTTGACCCCTCCTTACCTTGACTCCGCCTCCCAAGTATATAAGCCTCTGCCCAAGTGTCCAGAGGCATTCCAGATGTTCACCTGCAAGAGATAAGTAATATGTAAATAAATACCTTTGATTTAACCTTTTGATTCTATTGGAGTTATTGGGCTGGATCCTTGAAACACTTAACAGATTGGTAGCAGAGGATGGTTGGCCCATAACTCAAAAATAATGGCAGAACCAGTAATCTATCCTGAAACAGAAAACAGAAGAAACACAAGGGCCTACACCAAGCAAATGGCCGAGTTCCAGGCAATTGAAGGCGCCACAGCAAGAGTCGCGACGATTGAGGGTGAGCAGGACTGCAATCCGAATCCACCCATCAGAAGCGAGAGACTACGAGAGGAAGCATGCAACAGCGAAAGAGAGGAACCGCCAGAAAGAGACGAATTCAGGGCGACCATACTGAAGATGATGTAAGTGCCCATCGACAAAAGGGAGCTCATTGCGAAACTCCAAGGCCTCCTAGATAACCATGGAGCAGCGATGATCACCCACGAACAAAACCACGAGGCTGCCAGCCTGGCAAGGGAAAGGTATTCCCAAGCAGAAGTACTGGACATGGCCAATTCCATTTTCGCGCCATGCTCCCGGTGGCCATCTTGGGACAGCCAACAGCCAATGGGGAGCCGAGATTCAATTCAAACAGCGCGAAACAATGAGAACCCCAAAACAAATGGGGAACAACTAGAAGACAACCAAGAAGAAAGGATCCAAACCAACGGGAGCTTGCCTACCGAGCTCGAAGTAGAAAAGGCCATTGGGATTTTAGCAGCAGCATTCAGCTCCGCATTCAAACCCCCCGCGCCAGCCACAAACCACAACGAACCCTTCGGAAGCCGAGGAGGCAAAAGAGTGGCCATCGAAGTCGAAACATCGACCCAGCCACTCCTCAGGGGAACGACACGCCCTGAAAACGAAAGCCAAACCCAGGCCACCTACGAGGCTAACCAACGGCAGGATTTGAACCCGCCACCCAACGTACCAACGACGCAAGACCCGAGGGATGGAAGGCAACCCAGCTACTCACCTGTTCCACGACCTCCACCAGGCTTTCCCGATCATCCGGAGTCCAACGACCACGAACTGAGGCCCATTGTCGCAGCCGCTGCCACCGCGCCGCCAAACTTCAGAGTTCCTCGACTTACGATCGCCGCCGCCGCACCGCCAAGTTTCGGAGATCCTCGACCTGTGACCACCTCATCTCCACAGCTTCTGCCGCTTCTCGCCAGAGACCCAGCCGCCCAGCAACAATATCCCACGTCCAGTGAAGGGTCAAGGTATGCCAGGGGTGAGTCCAGCCTCCCACCGGCAGGCCTAGGCCTAGGCCTGGGAGCCACAGCAGCGAGCTCCTCACCCGACGATCCCAGGCACGGAATGAGCTTCGTGCATGCTCAATCACCACCTGTAGGAAGAGAAGAGGGGAACATAGATACAAGTCAGTTCAGAGTTGTAACCAGTATCCCAATACCATATTGCGAGTTCCCTCATCTGCAATACCATGGACAGCACCAGACAGTGAGTAATTTTCCACATAACACAATGACTTTACCAAATGATTTTCACAAACTGAAACTAGATGGGTCAAATCTTCTGGAGTGGAATCACCAACTCCAGATTGTTTTCTTAAGGGAGAATATGCTGTACTTAATCAATGACCCACCTAGAAAACCTTGGACTTTTGAAGTGGACTGCTTGCACCACAGGGCTTATTACATTTTAATAGCAAGTATCTCACCCAGCATCTACCCTAGCCTTGGCCACCATTTAACTGTTGCAGAAATACTACAAAAAATATTCAATTTATTTTATAGCAAAAGTGTGGCCACCACCACCAGAATCTCCAGGGAGTTCCACTCAGCTAGGCACAAGGCTGGGACCCCTATGGGTGAACATATATTAAACTTGAATGCTACCAGGGCTGAACTGATACAGAGAGGGGAGGCAGTCTCTGAGGAGAGCATGAAAAGTATAATCATTAATTCCCTGGACTCTAGTTGGGATAATTTCATAATGCAGCTAGATAGCCTCAATCTAGAGCACCTCACCCTAGAGACACTCACAAACAGACTCATAGCAGAAGATAGCCTGAGGAGAGATCGCTCCATGTGTTGCAGAGACAGTAGACCAGTGAAGAGAGTTGAATTCCAAACCAGGAACCACAACACCCCAGAGTGCTTCACGTGTGGTTCCAGGAATCATTATAAGAGGGACTGTCCCAGGAACACAAGAGATAGGGACCACACTCACCGCAGAGACAGGCAAGGCCAGAGACCAGGGTTCCCAGATAGACACTCACCGGACAACAGGTATAGACACAGGGATTCTCCCAATCCAAGGGACAGAAGGGGACAAAGAGACAGCTCCAGGGAAAGCCAGTCAGGGTCATTGTATGGCCTTGGAGAACACAAGCCCGAACACATACAGCTAGGGGAAGGGAAAGTGTGGCTCATAGATTCAGGAGCCACCAACCACACTACCCACGATAGAAAAATCCTCACATCATTCATAGAAGAGAAATACTACATCAAGGTGGCAAACCAGGATAAGGTTTTAGTGACAGGAAAGGGAGACACGTACATAAATGGGATAGGCAAAATAGAGGGGGTATTACTCATACCTGGGATACCGCACAACATATTAGCCACGCTCAAACTTAGCAAGGACTTGGGTATCGAGACAACCTTCAAGGGAGGAAAGGTATACATGACCAAGGACAACAAAGACATTGGAAAGATCATTATCAATGGGGGGCTAACATACCTCCAACCCGAAGGGGACTGCCATTCGAGCATAAACACTCACCTAGGGAGCAAAGAAAACAAGACAGGTACCTCCAAGGAGACAGAGGGGGATGAAACAGAACGCAACACAAAAAACCAATACACTCAAGAAACAACACACAAAGGGAAAATATCCATTGGCAAGCCTATTCATGATGACTGTGCCTACTTACTTCACAGGAAGTTGGGTCATGCCAGTTTCCCAGTCATCCAGAAAATGACTGACTGTTCAAATGGTTTGAAAGTAAAAAACTGTAAAAATTACCTAGAGTGTTCCGTGTGCAAATGTTCTAAATTCAAGATCAAACCCAAACCAAAGAAAGCCACTCGCACCACCAACTTAATTTTCCAGTTAATACACATGGATTTAGTGGGACCTCTGAAGCAATCTATAAAATACAAAAAGAGGTTCTTTTTGACTATGGTAGACGATTTCAGCCATTATGGATTTGTGTATACACTCAATCACAAAAATGAGGTATTTCAGAGGTTTAAGGAATTTTACAAAAGGGTGGAAACTCAACACAACACAAAACTAAAACAAATAATGACGGACAGGGGGTCTGAGTTCCTATCAAGGGACTTCTCAAGCTGGCTAAAAAAACACGGGATATTACATTTTACATCTTCACCATTCTCTGCATTCCAGAACGGGGTGTTGGAACGAAAAAACGGTGTATTACAGACCATGGTAAGGTGCGTGCTAGAAGACGCAGGGCTAGGGCAATCTTTCTGGGCAGAGGCACTCACATACTCCAATTACACCCTAAACAGGCTGTGGTCTAGCATAGTAGGCAAGACCCCTTATGAGGTTGTGTACAACAAGAAACCCCAAATAGCACATCTACATATATTTGGGGTCACAGCAGATGTGCATATCCCAAAGCAGTTGAGGCGCAAGGGAGACAAAGTCTCAAGGAGGTTAAGATTCATGGGATATGAATCTGGAACAAAAGGGTACAGATTTAATAATAATAATAATAATTTTATTTCTATACCGCCCTTCTCCCGAAGGACTCAGGGCGGTGTACAGCCTATTTAAAAACACAGAAACAAAACAACAATTAAAATTTAAAATCATTAAATAATTAGGCTCCAATTAAAATCCCAGAAATTTAAAATACCCCAGTTTAAAACGTTATGTTAATAGCCCGGCCTGGCGGAACAACAGGGTCTTCAGAGTGCAGCGAAACACCCGGAGGTCGGAGATCTTACGTATTTCCGGGGGCAGTTCATTCCACAGGGCTGGGGCTCCCACAGAGAAGGCCCTCCCCCTGGGTGTCGCCAGCCGACATAATTTGGCCGATGGCACCCTGAGGAGACCCTCTCTGTGGGAGCGGACTGGTCGGTGGGAGGCTATTGGTGGCAGAAGTCGGTCTCGAAGGTACCCGGGTCCTATGCCATGGAGCGCTTTAAAGGTGGTAACCAACACCTTGAATCGCACCCGGAAGACCACTGGAAGCCAGTGCAGCTCGCGCAGGAGGGGTGTCACGTGGGCGCAACGAGTTGCACCCATAACCACCCGCGCGGCCGCATTCTGGACCAGTTGGAGCCTCCGAGTGCTCTTCAAGGGGAGCCCCATGTAGAGAGCATTACAATAGTCCAACCGGGAGGTGACAAGGGCGTGAGTGACCGTGCGCAAGGCGTCCCGATCCAGAAAGGGCTGCAACTGGCGAATCAGGCGAACCTGATAAAAGGCCCCCCTGGCCACGGCCATCATGTGCTCTTCTAAAGACAGCCGTGCATCCAGGAGGACACCCAGATTGCGAGCCCTCTCTGTGGGGGGCAAGGATTCACCCCCAATAGTCAGCGATGGCACCTGCTGACTAAATCGGGGCGCCGGAAGCCACAGCCACTCGGTCTTGGAGGGGTTGAGTCTGAGCCTGTTCCTCCCCATCCAGGCCCACACGGCCTCCAGGCAGCGGGACATCACATCAAGGGCATCGTTGGGGTGGTCTTTATTGACAAAGACAATAAATTTATCATATCCAGAACAGTGGTATTCCAGAAAAACACTAATTGGTCAAAAATACACCTCAATGAAGTATTCCCCAGGCAGGAAAACACCGACAATACAAGAGATAAGAGTAAGCAAGACACGATAGAAACCAAAACACATGAGAGACACAAACCTAGACACCAAGAAGTAATTACCAAGGGATGGAAAGAAGACCACCCCATCATAAAGGTAGATACACTTAGGGAAAAGGAAGCCAGGTACATGCACGACACAGAAACACAACCCAACAGACCCGTTAGACATAACAGAAATAAAGTCCCAAAAAAGTTTGAGGATTACATACTATCAATGCACACAGACATGACAACACCCAACTCATATGAAGAGGTACTTAGGTTGCCACAGGAAGAGAGGATTAGGTGGGAACAAGCCATGGAGAAAAAGATGGCCAGCCTGAGAGAGCTAAATGTGTTTACACCTTCTAAGGTACCAGCAAACAAAGTACCCATTGGAACAAAGTGGGTCTTTAAGATCAAAGAACTTGAGGACAACAAGACTCTATATAAGGCCAGGCTAGTGGCTCAGGGGTTTGCGCAGAAATACCCCGAGGACTATACTGTCACATACTCACCCACGGTTAGGGCTGAAAGCATCAAGAGCGCACTGGTAATAGCATCCATTCTAGATCTCGAAGTTTACCAATTTGACGTACAGACAGCCTATCTCCATGCAGAACTAGACAAGGAATTCTTTGTCAACGCACCCCCGGGGAAAAACACACAAAAGGGAGATACCTGGCTGTTGAACAAAAGTTTGTATGGACTGAAGCAGTCTGGTAAGAGGTGGTATGAATGCCTAGCAAAAATCCTCAAAGAGATGGGGTTCACAGCCACTTCTGCAGACCTCTGCTTCTTCATCAAGAAAGAGGGCACATCTATTGAGTACGTGCTCATTTACGTAGATGACATTTTATACTGTGGCCAACATAAACAGAAATGCAATGAGTTTGCTGGTAAGCTAGGAAAACACTTCGCACTAAAAACTTTGGGAAAGGTGAACAAGTATCTAGGGGTTCAAATCAACAAAACACAGAAGGGATTCAGAATCTCCCAGAAAGAAGAGATATTGGAACTCCTACACAAATGCAACATGAAGGATGCCAAACCATGCGAAACACCCATGCAGGCCGACTTCCTAAAACATATGAGATGTCAGCGTTTCAACGCTGGCATAGAGAGCAGAGGAGAGCGAGAGATAAACTCTGAAACTTTTGCCAGCTAAATCCCTTTGAAGTCGGGTTGTCGTGGAAATGAGGGGAGGGGGCACATTCCTGGGAAATGATGAGGGAAAGAAGTCTGAAGAATGACTTGGAAGACAGCCAATGAGAAGCAGAGATTTGGGGATTGGAAAGGGAGGGATTGGGAGGCAAAAGGTCAGTCTTGTCCGCGCGGAGTCATGATCCGGTGGCTGTGCTCAATTAAAGAAAGATTTCCTTAAAGATTGGCAGTTTGGAAATTCATTTAATTTTGAGATAGCATCGCAGTCTGACATGAACGAGGAAGATGAACCCTTTAAGGACAACACCCTCTATAGGTCTGTCATTGGTTCCCTACTTTACATAGCGAACTGGACAAGACCAGATATCATCCTAGCAGTCAATCTTCTGTCCAGGCATGTCAGTGAGCCAAAAACACATCACTGGGAGGGGGCAAAACGTATACTCAGATACCTAAAATATAGCATAGACGCCTGCCTATGTTTAGAACCTATGAACTCCAAGGAACCTATATTAACCTGTTATGCGGACGCTGACTGGGCAGGTGACACAAAGAGCAGGAAAAGTACTTCCGTCTACATATTCTTCATCAACAACTGCCCGGTGCATTGGTACACCGGAAAGCAAAACTTGGTGGCAACATCTACAGCAGAAGCGGAGTACATCTGTCTATCGAAGGCAGCCAACAACTTGACATGGTTCGATGATCTGCTTTCTAACATTTGGACTGAACCAACTTATCCAATAATCATACACGAAGATAATAAAGCAGCTATAGACATATCCACGGCAGATGCGGTGGGCCAAAGATCAAGACACATCGATATCAAACATAAGCACGTTAGACAATTAACAGACATTGGTTTTATCAAAGCTGTACATTGTGAGACTGTTGAACAAATTGCTGACATATTGACTAAACCCCTACAAAACAGACAACACACTTATTTAACTTCAAAATTAGGTGTACTTATGCAACACATGCACAGCTCCAACTGTTAGGCATTTAGAGGGGGATTTATTACAAGTAAATGCCCAACATTATGTTCCCATGGCAGGGCAAGGGTTAACTTCATCCACCTCACCTAGCCCTTCCCTTGACCCCTCCTTACCTTGACTCCGCCTCCCAAGTATATAAGCCTCTGCCCAAGAGTCCAGAGGCATTCCAGATGTTCACCTGCAAGAGATAAGTAATATGTAAATAAATACCTTTGATTTAACCTTTTGATTCTATTGGAGTTATTGGGCTGCATCCTTGAAACACTTAACAGGGACATGCCACCTGGGATTATCCCCAACAAGTTCCAGCTTCCATCACGTACCAGCCCAGAGGAACAGACTCCAGAGGCAGAGGCAGAGGCAGAGGCAGAGGTGGAAGACAAGGTCATTCTCAGCTCTCTCGCCATCACCCGTAGTCGGAAATAAGCCACGCTGCAATCAATGGGTTTTTGAAGCAGAAACGGTTTATTCAGCGTCCAAAGGTGGTGCAAATACGTGCTGAGTTCAAGTGAAGATAATACAAAGTCGGCGTTGGGCGGCGCCGCCACTCAATGCAATTTAAATAATCGCGCCCATCACCGCCCTTCCGGGGTCCTCCTTGCCGGCACGCCCAACTCATAAGCGGCAATGCGTAGCAGCTGTTCCACACCCTACCGCGGCCGCCAGGTGACCGTCCGCCTGCCTTCCTAACACCCCCTCCACCAATCCGTGTTTAGGAAGAATTAACCCAACTCCCACCCCCATAGCCTCGTCGTGTTGATTTCACATCTGCAGGAGCATTCGTCGTCAACGTGTCGAGTGTGGGATCTCGACAGGCGGCTCCCCCTACCAGGGGTCCACCTGTAAAACATAAGGTAAGACATTAACATGGAGTCATGTCATTGCCATCACACTGTTTCCCGGTTTGTGGGGGTATTTTTTGTGATACCGTTTCAGTAACCTCTCGGCCTGAAGGTTTTCAACCGGCACCCACGAGGCATCCTCCAGAGGGTAGCCTTTCCACCTCACTAGGTATTTTAGTTTTCCTCTACTCAGTTTCGAATCTAGGATTTCTATGCTTTCGTAATGGGAACCCGCTAACGGTCCTGGGCGGTCTGTAGAGCTGTGCATACTGCCTGCTGGCTTTAATAAACTACTATGAAAGACTGGATGGATCTTACCCAGTAACGATGGTAACTTAAGCTCAACAGTTACCGGATTTATGATTCTTACAACAGTAAAGGGGCCGAGGTATTTCGGACCTAGTTTTTTACTAGGTATTTGTAACTTAATGTATTTAGTGGATACGTACACTTGGTCTCCTATACGAAACGGTTTGTGGTCTTTTCGTTTTCTGTCAGCGAACTCTTTATACTCTTCTGCCGCTTTTTGTAACGCTTCCTTGATCTTTGGCCATTGAACTCCAATACGGATTCCCCACTCCCTAGGGGACACCCGCTCCTGCGCATCTGGTTCAAGTTCAGGGATTGCACTAAAGTCCCGACCATACACGATTTGAAATGGAGTAGCCCCAGTACTCCGGTGTACTGCATTATTATAGGCTACCTCAGCAAGTGGTATGAGCTCCGACCAATCGGACTGCTGATACGATACGTAACAACGTAGATATCTCTCTATCATGGCGTTGGCTCTTTCTACAGCTCCATTTGTACTAGGGTGATAAGCGGAACTCAATCCTTGCGATGAACCTATCAACTCAACAAAGCCACGCCAAAACCGCGCCGTGAACTGTACACCCCTGTCTGAGATGATCCGTCGGGGTGTACCATGCAATCGGTATATATGCCGTACGAACATCAGAGCCAATTGTCTCGCACTCGGCAAGCCTTTACAGGGAATAAAATGAGCCTGTTTAGAGAAGAGATCAACTACAGTCCATATAACTGTGTGGCCTTTACTATCAGGGAGGTCTACGATGAAATCCATCCCTATCTCTTCCCATGGTTTACTAGGCTTAGCGACTGGTTGTAGAAGACCAAGTGGCTTACCAGGTCTTGCCTTCGTTACAGCACATACATGACACTCTTTCACGTATTTCTCTACCTCCTTATGCATACGAGGCCACCAGAATTGCCGTCGGACGAGATGGAGGGTTTTTAAAAACCCAAAATGTCCAGCGGTTTTAGCATCATGACACCTGTTCAGCACGGTTGACTGCAGAGATTGGGGTATATATAATTTAGACCCCATCCAAGCTAACTCATCACGCATGGTCACCATCGTTTTATGCTTGGCTATCCAGGGGTCGTCCTGCACTGCTTTTTTCAGTCCTATCATCCACTCGAGTTTGGCTGGTTTATCTCCTGCCCAGGCCATATGTTGAGACTTTGGAATGATTGCTTGTACTACATCCTCTCGCTTACTATCAAACTGGGGCATCCGTGATAATGCATCAGCTAAAAAATTCCTGCCACCTGGGACATACTTCAGGTCGAAATTAAATCGCTGGAAATATTGTGCCCAACGAACCTGTTTCGGCGACAGTTTTCTAGGGGTTTGCAAAGCCTCCAAATTCTTATGGTCTGTCCAGACCTCGAATTTTTTGTTGGTGCCTTCTAGCAAATGTCGCCATGTCATTAAAGCCCATCTCACTGCAAATGCCTCTTTCTCCCAAACAGCCCAACCCTGTTCCGTGGGTGTCAACTTCCGGGATGTGTACGCGCAAGGACATAAGGTCCTATCTGACGCCCACTGCCAAAGCACTGCCCCTACAGCTACGTCGCTAGCGTCTGCCTGTACCACAAATTCTAATGAGGGATCTGGGTGTTTCAATACGGGTTCCCTGGCGAATAATTCCTTTAACCGCTCGAACGATTGCTGACACTCCGTCGTCCATGGTAACAATTGTCCCGGTCGTATCTTACCCCCGCCTAGATGCTTTGTTTTTAATAGATCTGTTAATGGGAGGGCCACCTGTGCAAACGATGGAATGAATTGCCGATAAAAATTGGTGAAACCAAGAAAGCTTTGTAATTGCTTTCTGGTTTTGGGTGCCTGCCACTCCAACACTGTCGAGACCTTTTTCGGATCCATCTCTATCCCTCGTGCCGAAATACGATACCCCAGATAGTCCAAGGTGGTGCGATGGAATTCGCATTTTGACAACTTCACGTAAAGTTTTGCCTCTAGCAACTTAGACAGGACATTCCTTACTAGTTGGATATGCTCTTCCATCGTCTCCGAATATATCAAAATATCATCCAAGTAGACAAGAACGCCCCGATATAGGTGTTCATGTAACACCTCGTTGATAACCTGCATGAACACGGCCGGGGCGCCCTGCAACCCAAAAGGCATAACCCGAAACTTGTAGCTCCCTAATGGGCAATTAAAGGTCGTTTTCCACTCGTCTCCCGTCCGTATCCTTATTCTGTAATACGCTTCCCTCAAATCCAACTTTGTGAACACATTCCCTGTTGCTAGTGTAGCTAGTAAATCCTTCATTAACGGCAAAGGGTATAGGTGCTCCACACACACAGCATTTAAGCCCCTAAAGTCAATGCAAAGACAAAGACCACCGTCCTTCTTCTCATGAAACAGAACCGGGGCTGCCATACGCGCCCGACTGGGCTGGATAAATCCTTGAGCCAGGTTCTTATCAATATAGTGCCGCAACTCCTCTAACTCAGGTTTTGTCATGGCGTACATACATGGCTTTGGGAACTTCGCCCCCGGTATCAGCTCTATTGCACAATCTGTCGCTCTATGAGGGGGTAACGACTCACATTCACGTTCGTCGAACACAGCTGCTAAATCTTTATACACCTCCGGATATCCTGGCCCTGCATTTCCCACTCCATTACACTGCTGGGTCTGTTGCTGGGGCTCAGGAACTGGGTCTGGCCCTAAACATATTTGTAGCCTTCGATAGCCCCCCTCCCACCATATAGTGGGACGCCACTTATCCAACCAGGCTAGTCCCAATATAAGCGGCTCGACCATGCGTTCTACTATGATAAACCAAATCCGCTCTTTATGTTCCCCTATTTCAAGATATACAGGCTCTGTCACAAACGTGGCCGGTGAACCCCCTAATAACGACCCATCCATCTGTTCGAAACGAATAGGGGTTTTTAGTTTCACCCACTGTAAGCCCAAAGCATCCACTACTGTACTCCGGATGAGACAACGAGTACATCCGGAATCTATGAGTGCCCCTTGTGAACTCCCCTGTAAGGTGCGAGTATTTCGCAGCACGACTGGTATCACAAACGGGTGTATAGGATCGCTTACCATAGGATCCTCCGATCCGCTTTCATTGCTGCCGTCCGACACTATTGGCAGACCTCCCTCCCCCGGAGGACTCTTCACCCCAGTTAGCGTGGATCGAGAACAGCTAGCAGGTATTGGTGTAGATGTGGCTGTTCGCTCAGATGTAGATCGTGCCCTCTCCCGAACCTTGGCCCCGGACGGTGGAGTGCGTGTCGGTGTGGGCTGCAAGGGTGGTATGGGACACTCGGCAGCGCGGTGTCCTAGCTGGTTACACCGGAAGCACCGGAAAACCCCTCATCCTCCACCTGCTGCCGGTCTACTAGGTGCGGGACTTGCTCCATACTCCTTTGGGGCTGTCGGTTTCATTCCAGTTGGCACAAAACGTTGGGGTTGGCCCACACGACCTCGGAATTCCCGCAATCCAGTTTCCAGTTCCACGGCCGCCTTGAACCACTCGGACAGTTTTGGTGGTAACCCACGGTACACACACGCTTGTTTCACTTCTCTATCCAGACCGGACCGAAACTGGTGCACCAATAACCGCTCTGGCCACGACCTAAGTCTCCCTGCTAACATCCTGAAGTCCTTGACGTAGTCTTTGGCCGGCCTTCCTCTCTGTTTCAACGCCAGCAGTTCCCCTTCTGTGATTTGGACCCTTGCGCTATCCTCGAATCGTCCTCGTAGCGCCTCCAGGAACAGTCCCACATCAGCTAGCTCCCTAGCATGCTCACTATGTAGGTCTGCAACCCAATTAGCAGCCTCCCCCGAATTTCTCCCTCAAGACATCCAGAGTGGATGCTCCCAGACCAGTAGAGTGACTCCAGTCAGACTCATCTTCATCCAGCCACTTCCTCTCCCTCCAGCCATGAAAGGAGGACTCTTCCGAATAACCCCCGGGGGTTGGGGCTTTGTGGGTCCCGGAACTCACAAGCGCGGAGCTCTGCCACCATTCCCCCCCCGACGTCTTCATTCGCTGCGACTCAGATGCTTCATGGGTCTCAACGGCGCCATCTACTTGCTGGGGCTTCCTCTCCTTGGACCTGACTACTGGAGGATCTGCAGGGCTCTGTTCCTCCAACACCTGCAACACGGTGGTGTCTTCCTCCGGTCCTTCGGGACTCGCCGCCCCAGCCGCCGCTCCCTCCGCCATCCCTTCATTCTTGGCGGTACTCACTGTAGCAAAAGAAAACACCGACTTTCTCTCAGCTCTCTCGCCGTCACCCATAGTCGGAAATAAGCCACGCTGCAATCAATGGGTTTTTGAAGCAGAAACGGTTTATTCAGCGTCCAAAGGTGGTGCAAATACGTGCTGAGTTCAAGTGAAGATAATACAAAGTCAGCGTTTGGCGGCGCCGCCACTCAATGCAATTTAAATAATCGCGCCCATCACCGCCCTTCCGGGCTCCTCCTTGCCGGCACGCCCCACTCATAAGCGGCAACGCGTAGCAGCTGTTCCACACCCTACCGCGGCCGCCAGGTGACCGTCCGCCTGCCTCCCTAACACCCCCTCCACCAATCCGTGTTTAGGAAGAATTAACCCAACTCCCACCCCCATAGCCTCGTCGTGTTGATTTCGCATCTGCAGGAGCATTCGTCGTCAACGTGTCGAGTGTGGGATCTTGACAGTCGTCGTGGTCCCAGGCGTGATCCACAAACTCCACTCGCCACATTGGCTTTAACCAATGATCCACAACCTAAACCAGAGTACAACAGACGACTCCTGTGGACTTTGGACAGTGGTGCAGCATTGCATGTTACTTACAGAAAGGAACTTTTCACAGAGATGCACGAGCCTGAACCTGAACTATGTGAACTTTATTCTTTTTCAAATCATCCTTGTCAGGTCAAAGAAAAAGGAACTGTTTATGTTGAAGAGCTCGATGCATTCATTCCTGATGTTTATTATATACCAACAGCAACTAGTAATTTGCTTAGTCAGAGTCACTTGTCTAGAGCATTAAAGTTCCAGGTTCACCACCTTGAAAAAGCAAGTTACATAGTTAAAGATGGAGATATTGTTGCTGAAGCCATGTTAATTGGTGGTGTTTATTACTTAAAACCAAAGCCTAAATCGCAAACACAGGCAAGTATACCAAAAAGGGAGAGCACAGGCCCAGAGAAAGATGCTCCAGAGAGAGATCCTGTTGCTACTCCAAAGGCTCCTAAAGCCAACAAAAAGAAAATTGGGAAACAGGTTGCTCAGAGCAAGCCTGAGGTTCCTCATAAAACTGTTAATGTTGAGAATTCACTAACTGGTAAACCTTTGCATTCCAGGTGTATCCATAAGTGGCATAGAAGATTGGGGCATGCCAGTTTCCGTGTTCTTAGGAAGATGCCGGAGTTCGCAAAAGGTTTGGATCTAAAGGGGTGTAAGGTGTTTTTGGATTGTGCTGTATGCAAGAAGGCCAAATCCAAAGCAGCAGCCATTTCCAAACGCGCTACACGCCTGTCAACACGCATTTTTGATTTGGTTCACACTGTCATAGTTGGTCCTTTTCTGCCAACACTTGGTGGTAGAAAATATTTTCTAACAATTGTTGATAATTACTCTAGATATGGATATGGATATCCTATGAAAGAAAAATCTGAGACTTTTCAGATCTTTAAAGATTTTGCTGCTCTTGTTTCTACCCAACACCAAGTTCACATCGCCAGAATCCAGAGTGATCGTGGTGCTGAATTCATGTCACAGCGTTTCTAGGACTGGATGCGTAAGAATGGAATTCTTCATCAGACGTCAGCTCCTTACACACCGGCTCATAACGGAGTCGTAGAGAGACGACAAGGGGTCCTGCAAACCATGATGCGTTGTCTCCTAGAAGACGCCAACCTTAGTATGCCATACTGGGGTGAAGCTATCAAATATGCAAATTACATTGTAAACCATACTTGGAGCAGTGTAATAAATCAGACTCCTTTCTTCATGTTGTACGGGTACAAGCCCGATCTCAAAGACATCCATATTTTTGGTTCATACGCTATGGTGAACATTCCCTTAGCTCAAAGAAGAAAAGGAGGTCCAGCAGCAAAGAGACTGAGATTTATGGGTATTGATGATAACTCAAAATGGAGCAAATTTATTGACTCTAAACATGTAATTGTGATTTCCCAATCTGCTAATTTTGAGGAAGACGTTGACTGGTCCAGGATTCATTCCAATGATCCTGGAGTTTAGTTTCCTAGAGATGATACTGCTGATGCTGCGCAGATTGATGATCAGGATTCCACTAGTTCTTCTCAACCTGATGTTCCATCTTTGCAAGCCGCGGATGCTGACGCTAGCGACGAATGTGAGGACGAGGACGAAGCAGAAGAAGAATGGACAGTTGTTCCGAGACATTCCAAGAGGGCCACAAACAGGATCCCTCCACAACAATATTCTTGGCAACTGACAAAAGCACCCTTGCCTTTGATCTGCAATGTTACACTTCCACCTGATACGTTCACACAAATCAAGCATCTTCCTGATTCAGAGCAAGACAAATGGTATGAGGCAATGCAGGTTGAAATGGACAGTCTAAAGAAACTTAAAGTGTTTACACCTGCAAAACCTCCAGCAAATAAAAAGATCATTGGCACTCGATGGGTCTACAGAATCAAAAAGAAGCCAAATGGTGAATCACTGTACAAAGCCAGACTTGTAGCTCAGGGTTTCGCTCAACGTTATCCTGAGGACTACACAAATACCTACTCACCGACAGTCAGAACTGAGAGTGTAAAAATTGCTTTAGCAACAGCAACTATTCTTGGTTTAGAAGTTTTCCAGTTCGATGTTGACACGGCTTATCTACATGCAGACCTAGATGAAGAGATCTACGTGAGAAGTCCTCCAGGATTCCGACAGCAAGAAGGGAATACCTGGTTCCTAAACAAAAGTCTTTATGGTCTGAAACAATCTGGTTTAATGTGGTACTTATGTCTTACTGACAAACTAAATTCAATGGGCTTTATTAAGTCCGAAACTGATGAGTGCGTGTTCACAAAAAGATCTAACAATGCATATGAGATACTTCTTGTTTATGTTGATGATATTGTTTACATTGGTCCAAATAAGCAAATGAGTGAAATTTTTGCCAAAGCTTTGCAGAGATATTTCACATTGAAATCATTGGGTCATATTAGCACTTATTTAGGTGTTCAGATTGACAAAACACAGAAGGGGTTTAGTCTTTCACAAGAGGATAAAATTGAACAAATTTTGCATCATTGCAACATGAAAGATGCTAACACAACAAAGACACCCATGCAAACAGATTTTCACAACTTGACACATGAAGCAAGTCCTGAGTTTGAGGATCAAACACTTTATCGTTCAGTTATTGGGTCACTGTTTTATATTAGTAGTTGGACCAGACCCAACATTGCACTTAGTGTTAATCTCTTATCTCAACACGTAGGTAAGGCAAAACAGTTTCATTGGACATGTGTTAAGAAATTATTGAAATACCTAAAGCACACTAAACATATGAAATTATTGTTAGAACCAACACATACTGATTATGCAGAATTATGTTGTTATGCAGATTCTGATTGGGCAAGTGATAAGAAATCATGTAAACGTACTTCAGGTTATATGATGTTCTTAAATGGATGTCCTGTTTACTGGCAAGTGCGTAAACAGAATTTTGTTTCTTGTTCATCTACTGAAGCTGAATATGCTTGTGTTTCAGATGCATGTAATTCTCTAACATGGTTTGATGCTTTGGTCACAGATATCTGGACACGTCCGATCAGACCAATCACCGTGATGGAAGACAATGAATCGGTGGTTTATATTTCTGAATCACATTTCACGGGTTCTAGGTCCAGACACATTGACATCCATTATCAAAACATAAAACAATTAGTGAAAAAAGGTTTTGTTAAATTGCAGTATGTATCTACACATGATCAAATTGCAGATATGCTCAACAAACCGCTTCCAGCAGCTCAACACGAGTATCTGCATAAGAAGATGTGCCTTATTTGATGATGTACCTGATATTCGATCAACTGGCAAAAGAAGGGGTTGTCACTGCGTTTTTGTATTTACCAGATGAGCTCATATTTTTGGACTCTAAGACTTTCCGTAGCTTGCCAAGTCCTTATCTCTGATCCACTACGCATGTCTGCATTCTTTCTTTCTTCTTTCTTTCTTTGTTCTCCTGCCAAGAGGTCCGGCTGCAGAGAGGTGGCCGGCAGGAACGTTGCCAAAATGTAATTATTTAGATAGTGAGATGTTTTATTTTCTTTATAACAAATAAATGAGTTTTTCTTAGAAAAAAATATCTTCGGGGTTTATTTTCTTAATGTATACTTGCAAGGAAAAGTCTCGATCCACGTCTCTAAATCAAGGTGCGATTACCCAAAGGCAGAATGGGATTAATTAGCATCCTGACAATCTTCTTGATTTCTAATTTTAAATGTCAATTTGCTCATTTCAGCACATTCCATTATTTTCTTAATAACTTCATCTTGCATTGGTATTTTCTCATTTTTCCAATTTTTAGCAAACACAATTCTAGCCGCTGTTAATACATTCACAATCAGATATCTCAATTCTCTATTATATATTTCAGGTACAATCCCCAATAAAAAATTCTCTGATTTAAAGTCTATGTGTTTTTTTGTCATTTTTTCCAACCATGTGTGGATT
Organism: Pituophis catenifer annectens; assembly: GCF_029215685.1. Classification (NCBI taxonomy): domain Eukaryota; kingdom Metazoa; phylum Chordata; class Lepidosauria; order Squamata; family Colubridae; genus Pituophis; species Pituophis catenifer. The sequence goes on along the minus strand of NW_027256885.1, from coordinate 28,351,684 downwards.
TTAGTCCAGTATCTTTTGGCTTCTGCACATGTCCACCACATATGGTAATATGAACCCGGTATCTGATGACATTTCCAACATTTTTCAGATTTGTTCTTGAACATTCTGGCTATTCTCGTCGGGGGTAAATGTCACCTGTAAAACATCTTATACAATTTTTCTTTATATGCAGTTGTCATTGTCTTTTTATAATTTTGCGACCACAATTTTTGCCATTTCTCTAAGTCAATCCCATGTCCAAAATTTTCCCCCCAAGCAATCATTGTTTCTTTAACTTGTTCTTCTTCCAATTTAACCTCTAATAAATATCCATATAGTTTCTTAATTACGTTTTCATCAGTACCTATTAAAATTTTAACTAAATTAGTCAAATTATCATAAAAACCTTCTGTCTTAAAATCTTTATCATATCTAGAATGTATTTGCAAATAGGAAAACCAGTTCATCTTTATACCTTGTTCTTCTAATTCTTGCATAGGTTTAAGTTCACCCTTTTCATTCAATAATTCACTATATCTAACAATTTGTTCCTTTCTAAATGTTATTGAATATGAGAATGCTTCAATAGTTGATAACCAGACTGGAATTTTTAAATAATGTTGTCTTTTAATCTTCTCCCAGTTTAATAGCAAGGCCTCTCATATAAAATGTCTTCTAAAATACCCCTGTGTTTTTGTTCCCTTATACCATAAAAACGCGTGCCAGCCCAACAACAAATCATGTCCTTCTAGAGTCAATAATCTAGTATTTCTTAACATTATCCATTCCTTGATCCATATCAAATTTGTCGCTTGATAGTATAAGTCCCAAGTAGGCAAGCCAAATCCTCCTCTTATTCTAGCATCTTGCAGCAATTTTAATTTTATCCTCGCTTTTTTTCCCTGCCAAATATATTTCAACACTATTTTATCTAAATCTTCAATATAATCTTTCCCCAACCTAATTGGAATTGTCTGGAACAAGTATAGAATTCTAGGTAGTATATTCATCTTAATCGTTGATATTCTCCCAATTAATGATAGTTGTAAATTTTCCCACTTTGTCAAGTCTGCCACTATCTGTTGTTTGAGTTTATTATAATTATTCTCTTTGAGTGTACTACATCTTGCTGTCAAGTATATCCCCAAATACTTAACCTTATTTGTGACCTGCATCTTCAATACTTCCGCCAGTTCTTTTTGTTTTGTTAACATATTTTTTGTCAAAATCTTCGTTTTGTCTTTATTATTTTCAAACCTGCTACTTTTCCATATTCTCCTATCTTGTCCATCAATTTAATTGCTGTTTCTAATGGGTCTTTCAGAATAAAAACCAGGTCATCTGCAAATGCTTGCAATTTGTATTCTTCCTTTTGAATTTTCATTCCTTTTATATCTTTTTCTTCTCTAATGGCCCAGTTCTATGCCTGGTTGATGTATAAGTCGATAACTATATGCTGCCAAGAACTCTGTCCAACGCATCATTCTTGAGGACAGGACCTGTGGTGTTTGCTGGTCCCCCACGATTAGTCCCAAAAGTGGCTTATGATCTGTCACTAAATCAAATCTCCTTCCATAAACATATTTGTGAAATCTCTTAATTCCAGCCACCGAAGCCAACACCTCTTTATCAAGTTGGCTGTAGTTTCTCTCGGCAGATGATAATGTCCTGGAAAAGAATGCTATTGGAGCCTCACGATTGACTGGAAGGCAATGACTCAAAAGTCCTCCGTCAGGACTAACAGCAGATGTTCATTAAACTGAACTAAGATGCTATCCGAGGAAATTATTTTTTTTACACCCACAAATGCAGCTGCTTCTCTGCGCCCCCATACCCACGGCACCTTTTTCCCCAATAGTCGATGTAGTGGTTCAGCGACAGATTCCTTTTGTCGCAAAAACACACTATAGAAATTGAGGAGCCCTAAAAAGGCCTGGAGTTCCATCTTATTCCTTGGTGTCGGCACAGCCTGTATTGCTTGTACTTTCTCCTTGGTGGGGTGCAATCTGGATGCATTGACCAGGTATCCCAGGAACTCAACTTGATTTACTGCTACTTTACACTTTTCTTCCTTTACCTTTAGTCCAGGCTCTTGAAATCTTTGTAGCACTAGTTGTAGTCATTCAAATAATTCCATTTTATTGGTAGCGGAGATGAGCACGTCATCAAAATAGGACACAACCCCAGGGATGCCATATAACAAACGTTCCATCAGGCTTTGAAACAACCCTGGGGCCACGCTCACCCCAAACTGTAGGCGGTGACAACGGAACGCCCCCTGATGCATTATGATTGTTTGGGCTTCGGCAGTGGCGTCATCTACAGGGAGCTGCTGATACGCTTGGGCAAGATCTAACTTTGCGAAGATCTTACACCCCCCCCCCAAACGAATGTAACAAGTGCTGCACCACTGGTAATGGATAAGCATTATGTTGAAGAGCCCTATTCAACATACATTTATAATCCGCACAAATTCGGACCAACCCGTCTGGTTTCACTGGTGTCACGATAGGGGTCTCCCACTTGGTGTGGTCCACCGGTTCCAGTACGCCTTGCTGAATCAATTTATCTAGTTGTTCGTCAACTTTGGGCTTTAGTGCAAATGGCACCCTCCTCGGTTTCATTCTTATTGGTGCCACCTTGGGGTCCAAACTGAAGGATATCGGGGTACCCCTATATTCTCCCAACTTTTCGTCAAACACATCGGCAAACTCTTTACTCAATTCTCCGATGGTTTCTCCCTGGATTTTATGAACCCCGGTAATCTCTAGCCCCAATGCTGCAAACCAATCCAGTCCCAGGAGGTTAGGCAATGCACCTTCAACAACAACCAATTTAAGTGGCCCGGAGAAGTCTTTATCTTCTACGTGGAACGTTCCGCTACCCTTAATGGGGATGTTATTTCCTTGATAATCTCGCAAACGAATACGACTATGCATAAGCTTCCGCTCGTCTCCGTGTAGCACCAATTTCTGTAGAGTCTGCCAGGATACAATTGTTGTTGCTGACCTTGTATCCACTTCCATCCGGCAGGGAGATCCCGCAATAAGGACAGTAATGTAAATTTTACTACTTCCCGGAATCCCAGTTTGATTGCTCACCCTCTCTGAACGACAAGCGTCCGTGTTAATAGTAAAACACTCGTCCTCTGGCGTTCTTAGCCTCAGTGGGCCATGCTCCCTCCCCATTTCAAATTGAAGTCTGTCCAGTTGGGGGGGCAAGCAATGTGGCACAGCAAACTTGTGCTAGGTGACCCTTCTTCCCACACCGTCTACAAATAGTGTTTTTATGGCGACACATAGCTCTTGGATGGTTTCCGCCGCACCCTATACACGAGGAGAACAACTTTCAATCCTCTGTCCATCTATGCTCCTTGCTAGCCGCTCTCAACCGATGGACATTATCATGATTATTTCCCTCATCTTCAGTGTCCTCCCGTAATTCCACCTCTCCCTGATGGACGGTTTGTCCCCTTCTAGCCACCAGGGGGCTGCCCAACTTCTGTATCTCTTCCGTCGATCTATTCGATGATTTGGCGGCTTGCGCCTCCTCTACTGCTGTCTGTAGCATTAACATTGGTTTTGCCAATAATCGTCTCTGTAACCGAACATCCCGAACCCCACAGACCAATCTGTCTCGAAGGGCTTCATCTAAGTTGCTAAATTCACAATAGATAGCTGCTTTCCTGAGGGCTGCTATATAACAACTGATAGACTCACCCTCCGCCTGGTCCCTATGGTAAAAAGCATATCTTCTAGCAATGCAAGATGGTCAAGGAGCATAATGTTCCCTCAATTTGCTTAATAATATGTCCCAAGGAACTGTCTGCAGGGGTTGGGGCGCAATGAGGGCCCTCGCTGTCTCAAACACTTCTTTTCCACAAATGCTCAAAAAAAGTGCTCGTTTACGATTGTCTGTGATATTGGTAGTTTCATTAGCTTCCAATATACAGTCAAAAAGGATTAGATAAGAAGCCCACGTCTGTGTTTCAGGATCAAACGGAATAAACTGTGGTGAGTTAGCCATTCTCTTTTGAAAACAAACAGTCTCCACTCACGCGTGCCTCTTTTATCTCTACGTTGGCTCAGGGCCCAGCAATTCCTCCTTCGTCGCCAATGGAATGTGTGGGAGTAGGAATACAGATGAGAAGCCAAACTTCCAACAGCAATGTTTATTGCAGATAATGACTCAGTAAAACCAACATGATGATCTGTCCCCGTCCACACACACACACAAACACAGCCAGCCGAGGGTTAAGGAAACACTTTGGCACACACCCAGGTCTTTATCTCCAACTTGGCAGCAATTTACACACCGTCTGCCAAGTGCGTTTATTTCCACAAAACAGAAAGATAAGATACTTAGCGTACAAAAAGTCCAATCAGAATAATATTTCTCTCAGCAGTTTCGGACGAGGCTTTAGTGACTATCCAAGGTTTACTTTTGTTCGTCACAAGGATCACTGGCCACCACCCTCTATTATATAGTCTCTGGGGTGTGGTCCAGTGACTCAGTTCTAATTCCTAGCACGCCTCCTGAGCTGCTGCAATCGTTTATCACGCCTTCGGAGGCGTGCGTCCAGGAATGATGTTTCTCCTTCGCTCTCATCCGAGCCACCTGTCTCCCTGCTAATCTCCTCTCCCTCGGCCGGCACCTGAGACAGTGCCAGAGGGGAGGGGCCTGGAGAGGGAGGCCTGGCTGACTCCTCTTCCTCATGCTCGGAGCTTTCTTCCTCCGATGGGACAGGCTCAGAGGGTGGGGCCACAACACATGCAACTTCCGGCTGATAGCCCATTTTAAAGGAAAACTATCAGCCTTTAACCAATAACATTAAAATATGTCCCGCACCTGCGTGGCAGAAGAAAAGTCTCTGCTCATGCCTGCGCGGACATAACAATATTAATACATATTAATTATTAATACTAATAAAAATTAATAAGTTACAATAATCAACCCTAATAGTAAAATTAATCTTTCTCTTGTGATTTTAGAAGTTTTAACTTCTGTTTCTCTTATTTAACCATCGATAGAACAGATCCCATATCTCAAAATATTCAGTGTCTTCCTTTTCTTTAATTTTGAGTGTTAGTTTATTCATTTCTGCACATTCTAAGATTTTTGTTATTATCTTTTCTTCTGTAGGGATCTCCTCGCCCTTCCAATGTTGTGCAAACATGATTCTGGCCGCTGTTAACACATGTACTATTAAATATACATTCCTTTTACTGTATTTTTCTGGTATAATGCCCAACAGAAATATTTCTGGTTTTAAATCTATATGTTCCTTTATCATTTTTTCTACCCAGGTGTGTATTTTAGTCCAATATTTTTTTGCTTTCGGGCATGTCCACCACATGTGGTAGTACGAGCGCGGGGTTTGGTTGCACTTCCAACACTTGGCAGACATATTCTTAAACATTCTAGCTAATCTTGCTGGAGGGAAGTGCCATCTATAAAACATTTTGTATAGGTTTTCTTTATATGCAGTGGACATTGTCAATTTATAGTTTCTATCCCACAACTTTTGCCATTTGTCCAATTCTATAGGATACCCAAAGTTTTTAGCCCATGCGATCATGGTTTCCTTTACTTGCTCCTCTTCCATTCTGATAGTCAATAGATAATTATAGAATTTTTTAATCAGTTTCTCCTCCGGTCCCGTTAATATTTGATCCAATTCTGTTGGTTCTTTATAAAAACCATATGTTTTAGCATCTTTAATATATCTAGATTGTATCTCTACATGCGGCCACCATGCTAAGTCTATCCCTTGGCTATTCAATTCCTGTTTGTTTTTCAATTCCCCCGTCTCTTACAATTTTTCCCATATCCATCACATTTGGGTGCATTAGTGCCTCCATTGTGGAGAGCCAGACTGGTATTTTCAAATAGTATTTTTCCTTGATTTTTGCCCATACTGAGAGCAGAGCGTTTCTAATATAGTGTCCTTGAAAGTATTTGTGTGCTTTGTATTTCCCATACCATAGGAAGGCATGCCACCCCAGTTGCAAATCATGTCCCTCCAGTTGTCTATGTCTCAGAGTTATCCATTCTTTTAGCCAAGTAAAGGCAGCTGCTTGATAGTATAATTCCCAGTTTGGCAACCCAAAACCTCCTCTATTGGTAGACTCTTGTAATAATTTCAGACTAATTCTTGTGTTTCTACCTTGCCAGATAAATTTGGATACTATTCTATTCAGTTCCTCAAAATGTTTCCTTTCTAGCTTTATTGGGATTGTTTGGAACAGGTATAACAGTCTTGGTAAGATATTCATTTTGATGGTGGCTATTCTTCCTAACAGTGATAGTTGCATGTTTTTCCACTTTTCCAAATCCAGTTCTATTTGCTCTGTTAGTTTTAAGTAGTTGTCTTCTTTTATAGTTACACATCTCGCTGATAGGTAGATTCCCAAATATTTTACTTTTTTTACTTTCTGAATGTCTATCTTTTCCATTAGGTCTTTTTTCTGTTTATTCGGGAAAAAGATGAACAGGTAAAACCATTTAAACACATACAGTGAGTGCAAGACTGATTTTTTTTCTTGTAAATGAACTTAAAATGTTTCCTCATAAACTTGAGTTGTTACTTTAAGATACAGAGAGGGAAGGAGAAAAAAAAAGATGAAAATGAAAAGTTCTCTTTACTCTGTTCTTGTTGGCCAGACAAACACAGGGTAAAGGCTCTTTCTCTTTTCTCTGTCTCCCCCATTTTTCACTGTTTCAACATTTTTTTTTTCCTCTAACAATTTAAAATTCTTGTCTCTAGGGATCAGATACATTTTACAGTTACAATTACCTCAAGGGCACACAAAGACTTAGACACACACACACAAAAACAAGGAGGACAAAGAGAAGAAAACAGAACTCTGAGATTTACACACACACTGATCATTCCCGCCTTAAATCTCAGTTAAATTAGGGAAGGCACAAATCTTAACAAACGTACCATGTGGTTGCATAGAAGACAGAGAGACATACAAACAAAACAAACAAAAACCCCAACATTCCTATTTATACATTTCCCTTTTCTTTTAAGTACCTTTATTTAGCCAAATTTGTCTCCCGGTGCCATCTTTTATCAGTGCCCATTTTCTACACAATTTCCTGGCTTTTCTTTTACTCATGCCAGCTAAGACTGGCGTCTGCCTGGCATCCCAGGCCACAATCAACTCTTCCAGGGGATTTTCCTCTGTCCTCAAGCTACAGCTTCCCATTATCCTTGAAATGTAAGGCTCACTTTGGCTTAGCCGGGCTATCTAACCTCATCCGGTTTTCAGGAAAAAAAAATCTGGGAAGGACTTTGATTCCCTCACGAAGTACGGGCCACCTTCCTTTTAGGGAATTCTGCTAGGTTTTTGGATCAAAAAGAGATCCGGGAGGACTTGGCTGCCCCTCCAGCGGGTACTAGCACCTCCCCTGTCTATACAGACATACTCAAGAGTTGCTCTCTTTAATGGCACCGGAGACTTTCTTTTCCTTTTATTACCCTTTTACTTTCACTCAATACCCACTTGGCCTCCGTTCCCTTTGAACACAAAGTCCCACGTTCAGCGACCCTCCCCCTTGCTTTCTCTATCCTACCGGTCAGGAGGAGGCTGAAGAAGATGTGGTGCCAAAGGCAGAGACTCAGCCAGGGCCTTCAGAACCTCCAGAGGCTTCTTCAAGTGGAGAGAGCGAAGTGGAGGAGCCTCTTCTCAATGCTCGAGCACGCAGGGCTGCCAAAGACAGGAGTGGCTACTCAGGAGGAGGAGGTCTCCTTGAGAGTAAGGCTTGAGGATAATTGACCACTCCCTTAGCCTATTTAAGTCACACGCGGTTAGTAAGTTTCTTGCTGGAAACAACTTGTAATTATCATCAGAGCATTTTTGGAAAAGTCTTATCGTATTTTGTTTTCTGGGCAGGTTGCCAACCTTTGCCGGACTTTGGTTTATTCTTGCTACTTAATAAATTTCATAAGGACCGTTGGTGTGTGTCAATATCCTCGGAAATCCGGAGCTGGGGCAGAACAGTTTATCTGTAAGATTCTTAACTAAGATTTTAGTTTTCTCTTTATTTATTTTCAATCCTGCAACATCACCATAGTCTTCTATTTTCTTAATTAATTTGGGTTCCATTTCTTGCGGTTCCTCTATGAAAACCAAATCATCTGCAAAGGCTTGTAGTTTGTATTTTTCTTTTTTTATCTCCATGCCTTTTATTTCTATATCTTGGCGGATGTTTCTATTTAACACTACCAGAGTCAGAATAAATAATAAGGGGGACAATGGACATCCTTGTCTTGTGCCTCTTTTAATATTAATATTCTCTGTTATGTCCCCATTTACAAACACTTTTGCAGTCTGCTTAGTGTATATTGCCTTGATCATATTGATAATTTCCCCCCCAAATTCCATATATTTTAGCTGCAGTATCATGAATCGCCTGTTTACATTATCAAATGCTTTCTGCGCGTCCAGAAACATCAGCACCATTTGTTTTTCTGGGTGTGCTTCATAATATTCCAATGTGTTCAAAATTATTCTCATGTTGTTTTTAATTTGTATATTCGGCAGGAAACCATTCTGGTCTAAATGTATAAATTCATTCAGGAATCTCTTCAATCTTTCAGCTATTATTGATGTGTAAATTTTGTAGTCCACATTTAAAAGTGAGATAGGTCTATAGTTTTTAATCTGTGATAAGTCTGCGTCTTCTTTTGGTATGAGGGTGATATTTGCTTCCATCCAGGATTTTGGTATTTTAGCTTCTAACAAGACTTCATTGTAAACTTCCAGCATTAATAGTCCCAGGGAATCTTGTAGTTATTTATAGAATTCTTCTGGTAGGCCATCTGGTTCTGGTGTTTTATTCTTCTTCTGTCTCTTAATTGCCTCTGTTAATTCAAACATTGTTATCCATTCGCTTAATGTAGATTTTATTTCTTCAGGGACTTTAGGCAACCTGGCCTTTTCTAGGTACCGTTTTATTTTATCCTTCAATAGTTCCTCTTGGTCGTACAGTGTTTCATAGTAGTTCTGAATTATTTTTTTTGCTGTCACTTTGATGCTGTAGTGTACCTTTCTCGTCTATCAAACTTTGTATCTGTTTTTTTTTTCTTTTTTAGTTTATATGCCAACCATCTTCCTGGTTTATTAGCGTTTTCGAAGAAATTTTGTTTTATACTCTTAATTTTTCGTGCCAGTTCTTCTTTTTCGAGTAAGCTCAGTTTGTGTTTTATTATTTCCATTTGATTTTTGAGCTTCTTTTCTTGTCTTTTTTTCTGTAGTTCCAGTTCTAATCTGTTATACTCTCCCTCCAGTGTTTTTTGATGTTGCAAAAAGTGGTCAGAGTCTTAGTCTAAGGAAGGAAAGGAAGTTTTGAGAACTGAACCACTGTTTTCTAGTCTTTCTTTCTGAGTTGTGCTAGTTGAGTACCTAATTAGTACCTAATACCACTTACAGGGGATGATTTTGTATCCTTGGCTTAGTAGAGATTTTAGGGAAGTGGGAGAGGGACAAAGATCTCCTGAGGAGAACCTGGCAGCTGGCTTGTGCCACAGGAAGAGAATACACTTTCTCTCTGGGTGTCTTTTTAAAATGCAGATTTTTCTGTTGAGTAACTTTAATGCTATGACTTGTGAATATTGTGGAATAAAGAAATGCAAAGAAGGGCACTATTTTTCTGTCCAGGAGAAACGTTTATTTGACTTCAAGTTAAGGCAACAAACCAATACAAACAGCAAACAGAACAGCGAACAGTGTCTTGGCAAGGATGGGAACAGGTAACTAGACATGACAAATGCCATTTCAGTCACACAAAACACTGAATTCACCCTGAATTCACTAGAACTTCCTATTAATCACCGTAGAAATATTTCTAGTATTTACAAACATTTTAAACATACTATTGTTGGTCCAATCATATATCCTTTTAAAGTGAACTTCACTCACATTTATTTAAAAAAAAGTTTTGGGACTGGCCTAGGATAAAAACAAAGCCAGGAATAAACTCACAGACTTGACAATTTCAAAGACAAATAGATACATGAGCTTATATAGAGATATACACACTGTTTTTTTAAAAAAAAGTTTGTTGTGGTTGATGGTTTTTAATTTTTTCTTTTTTTCCTGCTACTGAACTGCAGAAGCCCCCATACTTGAGTAGAAGGAAAAGAGGTAGGATTCCCCACAATGTTGTGAACTTTTAAGAACCCATCCTTCCTTCCCCGTACTAGCTTATAAATAAGTTATAACATTTAAAAAGCACACATTAAAAGAAAGAAAAAAGAAAACAACATGCTAACTTCTTTCAGAAAGCATCATTATAGCACTGACACAAACATTTAGAACATCTAAAGCATTAAAGAAGCCTCTGGATTTTATCTTTTAATTTAAAGTGTTGGAAGAAATATCCTTCTGGGTTCAGCTCCAAGTGGGGAAAAAGACACTGGAAACATGGAGACTGCTTGGAAAGATGGTTTAATGGTGGACAGGATCACATGGCTTGAGTTCCTGAACAGAAAAGGGGCGAGATACAGCCGAGTCCCCGGGTTTTATGCTCTCTCTGGCTTTGAACTTCCTGGGGCCCGGAAAGAGTATCCTGATTGGTTGTCAGACTCCCAGGGGGTGGGGGTCTTAGCTAGCCTTGCTGGCTGATGTAATCTTCCCAGGTGCCATGTGGTGAGTTTCTGTTGCTATTGTGTTGCAGATGGGTCCTATTGTCAAAGATTAAGTTTCTGCCTCTGGCCCATTAACAAAGGGGGGGAGGCAGGAAGGTGGGAGTTGCTTTGTCTTTAAAACATGTTTCTCCATTTCTCAACCAGAGAAACATAATATTCTGCCTTTTTAATATTTCCTAAAATATTTCATTCTTCTAGAAAAGGGGTGGGTGCTAACTTCCTACAAAAGGTTGTGATTGCAGCGAAGGACACGATAGAATAATAGTACTCACAGAATTTGTTTTTTAAAATTATTATTGTTGTTGTTGTTCATTGCACAGCCAGCCAGATGTTCAGACTGGATTTGGCATTTTATCCATCTATCCAGTCCTTTCCAAGGACCTGGGATAGGCAGATGTTGATGTTTGATGGTCTTAAAGGTATTGTTGCAGGATGTAAGCTGTTCCGAGTAAAGCTGCCTTTTGCAATTGACTGGTGATTTTGTCAATGCTGATGGTGTTCAAGTGGTACTCCAGTTGTTTTGGGATTGCACCCAAGGCACCTATGAGTATTGGTACTACCTTTGCTTTCTTTTGCCACAGTCCTCCTATTTCTTTTCTTTCTTTTTTTTATTGAAAAGTTTTAAAATATTTTACAAACAAATTCCCCCCCTTCCCCCCCCCTTCCCCTCTCCCTCCCCCCCCCCGACTTCCCAGAGCAAAATACAGGGTATTGCATTTAACAAACATAATCTAACATAAGCAAACTAACTATAAACTCTTAACTTCCCCTTACTCTTTAACTCCACCATAGGTACTAAAATATCAAAGAAAAAAGAAAAATCATCTAAATATTTCATTCATAAGCTATTTGCAACTTTTTAGTCCCATATTTGTTTTGTATATAGTCAATCCATCTTCTCCATTCCAGTACATATCTTTCATTTGAACGGTCCTTCAAATATGCAGAAATTTTAGCCATCTCAGCCAAATTGGCTACTTTTAATGTCCATTCTTCAATAGTAGGTATTTCTTCCTTCTTCCAATATTGCGCCACCAAAAGTCTGGCTGCCGTTATTAAATTCAAAATCAAATTAGTCTCTATCACTGTACATCCTTTAATTATACCCAATAAAAACAACTGTGGAGTAAATTTTATCTTCCTTTTAAGAATATTTTGTATAATCCACCATATCTTAATCCAAAATGCCTTAATTTTCTTACATGTCCACCATACATGAAAATATGTTGCATCATCACATTTACATCTCCAACATGTAGGTTGTAAACTCGGGTACATACAGGCTAACTTTTGGGGATCTAAATGCCATCTATAAAACATTTTGTAGAAATTTTCTCTTGAATTTTGGGCTTGAGTAAACTTCACATTTCTAACCCATATTTTCTCCCATACATCCATAGATATTGATTCCCCAAAGTTTTGTGCCCATTTTATCATACAATCCTTCACTAACTCAGTTTCTGAATCTATTTCTATCAGTGCATTATACAACCTTTTAATATGCATTGGACTTTGATCTCTGATTTGTTTTATTAAGTTTTCTTCATTTTGCAAAATGCCAATTTTCTGATCTTCTTTCCATCTAGTATACAATTGCCCATACTGAAACCAGGTTTGGATTTTCCTTTCTTCCTTTAATACCTCTAAAGATTTTAATTGCAATATACCTCTTTCCAGAATAAGAAGCTCTTTATAAGTAGTCACATCTTGTTTATGCTCCACACTTATATTTTCTATCATATGTCTGGGTATTGTCCAAACAGGTAATTTATTATTTAATTTATATTGATACTTTTTCCATACACGTAATAATGCATTTCTTAATATATGACTTTTAAAATTCTTATCCACCTTTTTATCATATAGTAAATATGCATGCCATCCATATAACAAATCATACCCTTCAATATTCAGTATTCTCTCTTCTGTTAAATTAATCCAATCACTAATTGCTGAGAGCACAGCTGCCTCATAGTACAATCTTAAATTAGGCATTTTGAGACCTCCTCTTTCACGTATATCTTGCATTATTTTTCATTTTATTCTTGGTCTCTTTCCTGCCCGCACAAAATTAGTAATACCCTTCTGCCATTTGTTCAAATTTCCATCTTTTTTTAGTATTGGTATCATTTGGAAAAGAAATAAAAACTTTGGCAAAATATTCATCTTTACTGCAGCTATCCTTCCCAGCAATGATAATTGCAATGTTTTCCAACTTTCCATCTCTTTCTGAATTTTTTACCACAGTACTTCATAATTACACTTATATAATTTCGCATTTGATGTTGTAATATAAACCCCTAAATATTTAACCTTCTTAACTGATTCAAATCCTGTTATCCTTTCAATTTCTTCTTTTTGACTTGTAACCATATTTTTAATTATTATCTTCGTTTTCCCTGCATTAATTTTAAATCCAGAGACTTGTCCATATTGGTTAATTATATCCATTAAACCTATAACCGAATTTATTGGTTGGGTCAAAGTCACAACCAGGTCTGCGAATGCTCGTACCCTGTAATCCTCATTCCTAATTTTAATTCCCCTTATTTTATCTGAACCACGTATTTTATTCAACAAAAATTCCAGAGTTAAAATAAACAATAATGGAGATAAAGGACATCCTTGTCTTGTTCCCTTTTCTATATTAAAAGTTTCCATTAAACTACCATTAATTATTACTTGTGCTGTTTGTTGCTGATATATTGCCTTAATAGATTGTATAAAATACTCTCCAAATTGCATCTTTTCAATTATTTTCAATAAAAAATTCCAGTTCAATCGATCAAATGCTTTTTCCGCATCTAAAAATATAAGCACCGCAGGGACCTGGTTGTTTTTTCCCAAATACTCCAATATATTAACTATTTGTCTTACATTACTCTTCATATATCGCCTATTAATAAAACCAGTTTGGTCATTGTGAATCATTTGTTGCATAACTGGCATCAGCCTATTTGCCAATATTTTAGTAAAAATCTTGTAATCTGTATTTAACAATGATATAGGCCTGTAGTTTTTTGGCTGAGTATGATCTTGGTCTTCCTTTGGAATCAGGGAAATAAATGCTGTTCTCCAAGAAGGAGGCACTTGTCCTCCAGTTTGTATTTTATTAAATAATTCTTTAAGTGGTTCCACCATTTCTACCTGCAGATTTTTATAATAAACTGCTGTCATCCCATCTGTCCCGGGGGCTTTTCCCACCTTCAATTGTTTAATTGCTAAAATAATTTCCTCAACAGTTATCAGTTGATTCAGACCTTCCCTTTGTTCTTCTGAGATTATAGAAATATTCCCCCTCTGTAAATATTTATCTATATCTATACCTTGAATCTTATCACTAGTATACAACTTCGTATAGAATTCTGAAAATGCTTTTTTAATCATATTTTGCTGGTACACCTCTTTACCCTTATATTCTATTTTCTCTATAGTACGTAGCTTTTGTTTTTTCCTAAGCAAATATGCCAACCATCTGCCTGGTTTATTCGCATTACAAAAGGAATTATGTTTGGTATATTGCAAATTAGTTGCTACCTGGTCTGCCATCAACATATTAAATTGTCCTCGCAATAAGTTAATTGTTTCTTTTGTTTTCTTATCAGTTGGGTTTAAAATTAATACTTGCTCTTTATTTTTTATTTCTTCTTCTAACTCCTTCCGTCTCCTTTCCTGTTTACGTCTATATGTATTATTCAAATAAATTAAAATACCTCTCATATATGCTTTACTTGCATCCCAAACCATCTCCATAGGTGTACCTTTATGCAAATTCATAACAAAAAATTCTTTCATAAATTGTTTACATTCTTTCACATTACCCTCATATCTAAACAAATTTTCATTCAGCCTCCAGGACTTCCTGGGTGTCTTTTCATATTCTAATTCCATCCAAACCGGACTATGATCTGTTAATGTTCTTGGACATATCTTCATTTTCTTCACCCTAGAAAAGAATTCATTAGAAATTAATATAAAATCAATCCTGGAAAATGACTGATGTCTGTCAGAAAAGAAAGTAAAATCTTTCTCTTCTCCATTCCTCTCACGCCAAATATCTCTCAGCTCCATATCTTCCATCATATCAAAAAAAGATTTAGGCAATCTAGCACGTGTTTGAATATTTTGTAGAGATCCTTTTTTGTCCTTTTTAATATCCAAAACTCCATTCCAGTCTCCCATCATTATATGTGTTTTATAATTCCACTGTATTAATTTAGCATGTAAAGTCTTATAAAAACTTTCTTGTTGCTGATTTGGTGCATATAGTCCAATCAATAATGTTTTTTCCCTTCTATTAAGATTTCAATTGCAATATATCTTCCTTGTGGGTCTGCTTCAATTAATTTAGCTATTAAGCCTTTTTTTTAGGTATATAACTATACCATTTTTCTTCTCCAGTGCAGATGCTATAAAATGTGTCCCCAATCTTGCATTTGTTAAGTATTTTTGATCTTGCATTCTAATATGTGTCTCTTGTAGGCATATAATGTCATTTTTATACTGAGGTAGAAATGAGGTAAATATAAGATGAATAAAAGAAATAATCATTCCAAGTCAGGTACATAAAGTCAGATCAAATCTATGAACTCTGAATAAACTTTGAGTGAACCTCTCTATTCACATTAAGTATACATGCTGGTTAAAGGCAGCTGGACTCCATTATTGGTAAATATATCTTCTGATGTGGCCCAGCTGTCATCCATCAGGAAAGCTAAGAGTGGGGTTCTGGTGAATGACTGACTCGGATAAAGAAAAGAAACTAAGCAATTAGTTCATGGATGTCCCCATAATTACTTGACCTATGGCCCTGTGTCAAACCCACTGATTCTATACATCTTCTTAATAGAATCAAAAACTATGGAAATTCAGATATATGTGAACATCTGAACAGATATACATGGGAGACAGAAGGTTACTTATTGTTTAAAGTATAGCCATAATTTCTGCATTTAAACATTACAGCACTTAAAGGACAGTTGTAAAACATAAAGTGATGGGTTAGTTAAAGTTGTAATAGTTTAATTATGAGTAAAAGATGGAGTAGTAAAAATGTGTAGCCAAAATAATTTTATTAACTAGTATGTAATGGTTTGGTAATTAGTAAAGTGTAATGTAAGTATAATGTATTTTTAATGTAACCATATATGGAAGCCGGAAAGGCTCTTAGAACTCTTTGTCTTGAAAACATATATAAATCGTGAAATCATAATTTGTCCTTGTTCAGTTTTGCTAAGAACCAAACACAGCACTGAACCTTTGCGCAAATAAATGTATCTGTCTGACCCAGGAATGTGTTTCAGACTCTCATTTTCCACAACAATACTGCTTCAGATAATGAAATATTTTCCTCCTCTTTTGCGGTGAGTTTAATCCATTGACATTCCAAGTTAGAAATTTACTTGCCATTTTTGGCACTTTGAAGCTTTCCAAGCATTAGCTGAAGGTCATCTTTCACTTTGATCTTCGGCCTAGCCCCTCCCATTGCTTCTGATTTTGTAGTTTCTTGTGCTTTGATCTGAACTTGCTGCACCTTTAATTCCTCTTGGCGTTTCTTTGCTGCTCGAGTCTGTCTTTGATCCCTCGGCTCCTCTACTTTGCCAAATAACTCCATATCTTGGGCAGAGCTCGTAAGTTGTAGTAAATCTTCTTCAACAATCAAAGCCCCTCCTTGAGCCTCTGCCTGAGCCTGAGTAATTTCTTTCACTCCCATTCTTGTTTCCTCTATTTCCTTTCTTCTTCTGGTTTCTGGAGAAGAAGAACCTCCAGCCTTTAATACATTAAAGTAAAAATCCCTTGCCTTCCATAATGTATTCAGACGGAATCTCTGTCCTGAATAATCCACCACCAATCCAGTTGGAATCTCCCATCTGTACTGTATCTGACGTTTTCTGAGTTCATCCACCACAAAAGCATAGTCCTTCCTTGCTCTCAACATTTTGGGAGGGATTTCTTTTAATGTTAAAACTTCCTGCCCTGCCACTTGAAGTTTATTTTTGTAGGAAGCCTGTAATATCATATTTCTTAGCCTTCTTGTTGTAAAGTAAATTACAATATCTCTTGGTAAATTTCTCTTCCTAGCCACCCATGAATTAATGTGATAAATTTTATCCATTTGCCAATCCAGATCCTCCTTTCTTTCTTGAATTATTTGTGCAAAGGCTTCTGCAAAGATCTCTCTCAAATTCTCTTGGGTATTTTCTTTCAAGCCTCTTACTCTTATAGCAAATTCCATCGATCTATATTGTATCATCATCACCTCCGAGTCTGCTTTTTCTATCTGAGTCTGAACCTCTCCCATTTTATTCTCCAAATTCACGTTTGATTAACTTCCTCTAATCTTTCATCTAACCCTTCAATATGGCTTGCCAAACCTTTAAATGCAAAGATAATATCTTCTCTAATTGCCTTATTTCGAGCTTGAATTTCATCCTTAATTTCTGTCACTTCTCCAGTTACTTCATCCATTTTATCAGTCACCACTTTTATTTTTTCATCAAGAACAGAAGTAATTTTTTCTTCTAAAGAGAAGGCTTGCAGCTTTAAGGCTTGCTGCAAGGCTTCCAGAGTTAAAACTTGTGGTTCTGCTGGAGCTGTCAAAGATTGCGGTTTGGGTGGTGGAATAGGGGAACTCACAGTAATTTTAGCCCCAGCAATCTTTATTTGCTTAGAAGCCATTTTCCAATTTTCAGTTCCAAATTAAAACTTTTACAACAACCAACCCCAGAAATTGACTCAGTTTCCAATTAGTTTCAGTCCTCAGTAAATTTAAATTTCTCTACAGTCCAATTTAATTCTTCTTTCTTTTGAAACAAGTTCCATTTATTAGCAGCAGAGACTATCAGCACAGATGAGTACTTTGAAGTTAACTTTCGTTACCGCACCCAATTAAGGCTCGGCACCATTTCCTTTCACTTTCTTCCCACAGCAATCAAGAAGGAAGTGCTCAATACACAGGAGTTAAAGTTTAATACTTGCAATTGGAGTTCCTCCTGCCTTTGCTCTGCCTGCTTTTGTATCCAAAATAGTGTTAAAATGTTGCAGGGATAGTCGCGGCGTCTTGTTCTGCTAAATGCAGAAGTGTCCCGGGTCCGGAGCTTGTGTCAGTCTTCTAGGGAGCTCTCACCCTTCGTGCCCCAGGAATTATTCCTGGGACTCTTGGGGAACTCTACCCAAGGCTGGCTGCTCTCTTTCCCCTCTTTTCCCGAGGGGAAAATTTTCAAGCCGCTAAACACTGATGGTGAATTTGTCAATGCCGATGATATTCAAGTGGTGCTCCAGTTGTTTTGGGATTGCACCTAAGGTGCTTATTATTATTTTTGTTATTATTATCTCAATAGGTTGATATAAATGCCAAATCCAGTCCAAACAACTGGCTGACTGTGCGAGGAACCATAATAATAAATCAACAGCATTCTGAATGGAAAGTGTTTCATTTTACAGTACTCCAAATTTAACAAAAACAAAGCTGGATGTTGCTTTTTGTTTGCTTGCTTGTTTAAAACTTTATTTCCTGCTCCTCCTTCTCATTTCTTATATTCCGGCTTGATATACATTATGGCTGAAAAGCACTGCTGTTGTGGAATGAAAGGACCAAGCAACATTCCTAGGTCAGCCAGAGACAATTTTATTGCGCAAGATTCAGAGCCAGTTTTGTACCTGGAGCTTTGAACAAGGGAAGAACCCTGATACAACTGGTTTTATACATTTCTAAGACAAAGGATTCAGTGAGATCATACATTTTCCATATATGGTTAACATGAGATCATACATCCGATTTTCCCTATATGGTTACATACATTGGATAATGTGTTCATCTAATTACTTAAACCATTAATTTTAGTTTATAAAATTATCTTAGCCACACAACTTTTCTTAAGTGCTCGTAGTTGTTAATGGGAGAGTTACTGCTGTCCTTAGGTAAATTTATTGGATTAAGTAACTCTTTGTAACATATAGGTCTTTGTGTCATTCACAGTGAGGTCACTCAGATGTTTTCCATATGGCAGTCCTTTCGTGACATCTAGGTCTCAGAAGATATATTACCACTTAATGAGGTTTAACTGTTTGTTAATGTAATTTCCAACAAGCACTTTCCTCTCTTATAATAATGTGAATAGAGAGGTTCTCTCAGAGTTCATGTATCTAAGCACATCTTCCCCTTATAATAATGTGAATAAAGAGGGTCCCCCAGAGCCCATATATCTGACTCTGTATGATTCCTATTTTATTCACATTATTTCTTATTTGCTATAATTCCTACTTTATTCACATCACTGCCACCAGATGCTAAGTCCATATTTCTGCATTTGTTTTCTTTCTTCCACTTCATTCGCCTGTTTTGGAACCAGATTTTTATCTGTCTTTCAGAGAGACACAAAGCGTGGGCTATTTCTATTCGCCTTCTGCGGGTGAGGTAGCGGTTAAAGTGAAACTCCTTCTCCAGCTCCAAGGTCTGGTAGCGAGTATACGCCGTTCGGGCTCGTTTGCCATCCGGTCCGGTCATATCTGAATGATAACAAGATATGGGGAAAACTGCCTTCTGTTGGCCCGGTTTCTCTTTTTATATCACAGGCACAGAAAGAGAACGAGAGACCGCGCATTCAACTGTTTCCTCCTTGGTAGTCTTACAAACACGCCCCAGGTGAAGGGCTGGGCGAAGTGAGAGGCATAGTCTCTCAGTAGCATTTCGCCCCTGCGGACGAAATGTGGGGCGGAGTGGGAGGCAGCGGCGGTTGACAGACCCGTCTGTGCTCCAAACAGCATTTCTTTTTTTAACCCCACGCCTTATCTTTCCCATTTCTTTCCTTGTCTCTTCCCAATTCCTACTACTTTCAAACATGTACCACACTTCGCTCTCCTGGTACGAGGCTATTACGAGCGCTATTCTTACTATTATTGTTATCTTCAATATTGTTACTATATATATTACTTTATAGCATGACTTTTGCCATACTGATAAAAACTATTTTTAAAAAACGGAGGGAACCTGGATTTTTTTTTGGGGGGGGGGTGGGGGGTGGGTTGTTTTTTTTTTTTTGAAAGAGACGAAACACTATGAGTTGAATATGTTGCAATATTTTCAGGATCAGACTCAATAAATTATATAAGAGTTAAGAGTTCAAATATATTTTCTTTTATTTACATAAGGCATTCTATATTCACTGAATATTCACAGATAGAAGCTAAGAAGAGAGTGTGTGCAGCTCCTTATATATACAATGGGTGGAGCTAGGTATGGGAGTGGTGAAATATGAATACATTAAGAAGTGAAGAATAAATTAACCCCTGATATCCCGTTCATATACTATTTACATATTAGAGAATAAGGCATTTACATGTGACAAATCCCCCTCTAAATGCCGATTCGATATGCTACATTTATTACATTCAGATTCAGAACAATATAATACATATAACTTGGAAGTCAAGTATTTATGTTGTTTAGATGGCAAAGGCTTTGTCAATATGTCAGCTAATTGTTCTGATGTCTCACAATGCACTGCTTTAATAAATCCATCTTGAGATAATTGTCTCACATGTTTAAATTTTATGTCTATATGTCTAGATCTCTGTCCAATGGCGTCAGATCTAGATATTTCAATGGCTGCTTTATTGTCTTCATGCATGACAAAAGGTAGAGCAGTTTTTTTCCAAACATCAGAAATTAGATCATTAAACCATACAAGGTTATTTGCTGCTTTAGATAAACAAACATATTCCGCTTCTGTCGTTGAAGTGGCCACTAAATCTTGTTTGCCAGTGTACCAGTAAACTGGACAACCGTTTAGGAGAAATAAGTAACCAGATGTACTTTTTCTGCATGAAGTGTCTCCAGCCCAATCTGCATCTGCGTAACATGTGAGTTTCGGTTCCTTGACATTATTAGGTTCTAACATTAGGCAAAAATCTAAAGTATTTTTTAAATATCTTAATATTCTTTTAACAGCTTCCCAATGATACATTGTTGGTTTGCTGACGTCTGGATAATAAATTGAGGGGTAAAGCGATATCAGGTCTTGTTCAATTAGAAATGTAAAGAAGTGAACCTATGATTGATCTATAGAACGTGTTATCTTTGAATTCAGGGGATGATTCATCAGCATTTCTTAGGAAATCAGTTTGCATTGGAGTGTCACAGGGTTTTGCATCTTTTAGATTACATTTGTTCAAAAGTTCTATGATCTTATCTTTCTGAGAAAGCTTGAATCCCCTTCTAGTTTTACTAATTTGAACACCAAGGTACTTATTTACTTTACCTAAGGATTTCAATGAGAAATGTTCATTTAACTTTGTTACAAATGTTTCTCTTCTTTCTTTATGTTTACCTATATATAAAATGTCGTCCACATAGATCAATACAAATTCTATGTAATCATTACCCTTTTTAACAAAGAAACAATTATCAGCAGTAGTAGCATTGAATTCCATAGTTTTAAGTACTTTCACTAAACAATCATACCATCGTTTACCAGATTGTTTTAACCCATATAGACTTTTGTTTAATAACCAAATCTCATTCTTATTTGTGTATTGACTGTGAGGTGCTCTTACATATATTTCCTTATCTAATTTTGCGTGTAAATACGCAGTCTGTATGTCATACTGGAATACATCGAGATTGAGTGCTGATGCTACAACTAGAGCCGTTTTGACACTTTCAGTTCTTACTGTGGGGGAGTATGTGTCAGTATAGTCCTCTGGATATTTCTGTGCATAACCTTGTGCAACTAATCTAGCTTTGTATAGAGTATTGCCTCCCTCTAAATTTTTAATTTTATATATCCACCTAGTGCCAATAATTGTTTTGTCTTTTGGTGCAATTGCAGGTGTAAATACATTTAATCCTTGTAAACTTTCCATCTCTTTTGCCATTGCTAATTCCCACTTTTCTTTTTCTTTAGGAGGAAGTTTTAACACTTCCTCATATGTGTTAGGTGTCGTAGATTCTCCATCCATATGCATTATATAATCTTTGTATTTGTTTGGCATTTGGTTTCTAGTGTTTCTAATTGTTTTCTCAGGTTTACTATTATTGTCATGCAAATATCTTGCTTCCTTTTTTGTTAATGTATCTGTCTTTATTTTGAGTTGACTGTTTGTCCATGTCTTAGTTTTGTTTCTATGTTTGTTGTCATTTTGCTTTTCTACAGTTCTTTTCTCTTGGGATTTTGTATCTGTGTTGTTGCTTGGGAATATTTCATTAAGATGTATTTTAGACCAGTTGGCCTGTTCATGAAACACAGCTGTTCTGGAAACTACAAATTTGTTATTATTATCAATGAATCTGTATCCTTTTGTACCTGTCTCATATCCCATAAATCTAAGTCTTCTAGACACATTTTCTCCCTTTCTTCTTAATTGTTTAGGTATGTGTACGTCTGCGGTGACTCCAAATATGTGCATGTGCGCTATTTTTGGTTTCCTATTATACATCACTTCATATGGTGTCTTATTTATAATGCTGGACCAGGTTCTATTTTGTGTGTAATTGGAATATTGTAGGGCTTCTGACCAGAATTGTTTGCTTAAGCCAGCATCTTCCAATGTGCATCTAATCATGGTTTGTAATGTTGAGTTCTTCCTCTCTGCAATTCCGTTCTGGAACGCGGAAAATGGACTAGATGTGTAATGTAACATTCCTTTGTCCTTCAGCCATTGGGAGAATTCCTTAGACATGAATTCACATCCCCTATCTGTCATTATTTGTTTTATTTTGATATTGTGTTGTGTTTCTACGCGTTTGTAAAACTCTTTAAATTTTTGAAAGGTTTCATCTTTGTGTTTTAATGTGTAAACAAATCCATAGCGACTATAGTCATCCACAATAGTTAAGAAGTAACGTTTTTTATAAATGATTGATGGAGTTAGTGGACCAACCAGGTCCATGTGTACTAAATCAAAAATTTTGTTAGTTGACCTTGTTGATTTTCTAGGCCTGGGACTAGTTTTTAGTTTTGTAGATTTATATACTGAGCATTCCAAATAGTTTTCACAATTTTTTATTTTAACACCTTCTGCGTGTTCAGTCATTTTCTGTACTACAGGAAAACTGGCATGTCCTAACTTCCTATGTAAGACATGAGCACACTCATCATGAATTGGCTTACCTATTTTTGGTTTTTTCTCATTATGTGCATCCTTGTTATCATGAGCTACTTTACATTCATCATTGTCACTGTTGCTAATGTTTCCATTATCTGGTTCAATACAATCTTCCATATTTGAATCAATGTTGTGTAACCATTTCTCCTTAGTTATTAAATAAGGTAGGCCTCCTTTAATCATTACTGTACCTATATCTGTTTTATTTTTCTCCAAAGTTGCTTTTCCTTTTGAAAACACAATATTAATATCAGAATCTCTGCTTAGTTTTATGGCACTTAATATGTTATGAGGTATCTCAGGTATCAGTAATACCCCCTCTATTTTTCCTAGACCAGGTAAGGTCACATTCCCTCTACCTAATACTTGGACCTTTTCTTGGTTAGCTACCTTTATTACAAATTTATCTTCTATAAATGAAGATAATATATTTTTATTATTAGTGGTATGATTGGTTGCTCCAGAATCAATAAGCCAATTATTATCCTCAGTTTGCTGTATGTTAGTGTTGTCTTGCTTGTTCAGTCCATTTAGTGAACCAGATTTTCTGTCCTTTGAATTATCTCTGCCCCCTCTATACTCTTTGTAATTTGGTGGGCTTCTATATCTATGTCTATCAATGGAAGACTGTCTATAGGTGTATTTGTTTCTGTGTTCTGACCTATGTCTTTCTTTTGTAATTTTGGGACAATCTCTTCTATTGTGTTCCCTGGATCCACAATTGTGGCATCTGAATGTTTCATTATATCTTTCTTGGAAAGCTACTTTTCTATATGATTTGTGTTCTATGTGATTGTTAGAGCGACTCTTCCTTGAATTGTCTTCAGCTATTAACTTATTGGATAGGCTTTCTATGGATAAGTATCCTAGATTGATTGTGTCTAAATGTGACATATAATTGTTCCATGATGGGTCAAGTGAGTTGATGATAACACTTTTCATTGTTTGGTCTGAAATCACCTCCCCCCTTAAATGCAGTTCAGCTCTTATTTTGTTTAAAGATATTAAATGTTCACTTATGGAAACCCCTGGTTTTATCCTAGAAGAAAAGAAATCTTTAGACATTCTTGTGGTGGTAGCTACACTATCACTGTGAAACAAATTGAACATGCATTGAATAATTTCTGAGACAGTCAGATTTTGCTTAATGCTGTGATACATGGCAGGAGATACACTAGAAATTAATAAGAAAAATGCTCTATGGTGTAAGCAGTCTAACTTTAAAGTCCAAGGTCTTTTTGGGGGATTAGTGATGAAAAACAGTAAGTTTTCTTTCATAAAGACAACCTGGAGCTGCTGATACCATTCTTGTAAATTAATGCCATCTATTCTCAGCTTTGGGAAGTCACTGGGCAAGTTTCCGACATTATTAGGTCCATTACTTACAACCGGAGGTAGTCCGTGGTCTTGTAAATGGTGGAAATTACAAAACGGCGTGGGAATGCTCGCGACGAGTCTGCAGGGTCCTTTCGGCAACTCATGTCTTCCCGGGCCGTCTGCATAGTCTCGCGCATGCGCGTTGCTCATTTCGTTCCTGGAGTCGTCGTGAGAGGTTCTCGTCGTTGCGGCTCGCTCGTTCAGCTCCTCCTCAGATGAATCGGTCTCCGGCTCGATCTTAGGGGTTCTGACGATGACGTTTGTTCTTTTTCTTCTCTTGAGAGCGTTGGTGCTTGCATCGGTCTGCAGTGTGGGACGGTATTTGCAGGGGTCTCTTGGTTCAGGCGTCGGTGCTCTCGTCGTCAGGATGGGAGCGGGTAGATTTTGAGACGTTGGCTTGCTCGTTCGTTTTCTGGTTGACTTTTTGGTAATTTTTAGTTTTGGTCCAAATGCAGCAAAAAGCGTCTTCATTGCTGACTTTATTTGAGTATCTGTTGAATCACCTTCACTTTCTGATTCTGATTCTTCTGAGGTGTTTGATTTTTCTTTTTCGTTTTCATTATCTAGTAGTGCCTTTCGCGCCAGAAGTTTTGAATCAAGTTTTCTGATTGGCTCTGCTTCGCTCACTCTGGAGGTCTGTTGAAACCAAGATGGCTGCCATTCAAAATTTTGCGCGGGATCACCGTTTTTCTTCTTTATAGCGTTCTTTTCTGTAGTCGTATCACTTACTATTTTGGAGTCTTTTGACTTTTCGGTAGCGATGTGCTTCTCTCTCGCTGCTCCGCTGTTTTTCAACATGTCTTGGAGGTTCGCGATGAGGCTTTCATCGTTTTTCTGGCTCTTTAACAGTTTTAATATTTCTGACCTGAGTTCGTTGTTTTCTATTTTAATTTCCTCTCGGTCATCATCTTCATCTATTATTTCTTCGTCTTCAGTTGTGTATTCTTCGGATTCTCTCGAAATCGCATTTGTGGACTCATCTATTATTTCTTGATCCGTTTCCATTTCTTTGCTGTATGCCCTGGTGTTGGGCCTATCTCTCTTAGACATATTTAAGTTTTTATTGAGTCAATTCAACCATCCTCTGCTACCAGCTTGTTGCAATATTTTCAGGATCAGACTCAATAAATTATATAAGAGTTAAGAGTTCAAATATATTTTCTTTTATTTACATAAGGCATTCTATATTCACTGAATATTCACAGATAGAAGCTAAGAAGAGAGTGTGTGCAGCTCCTTATATATACAATGGGTGGAGCTAGGTATGGGAGTGGTGAAATATGAATACATTAAGAAGTGAAGAATAAATTAACCCCTGATATCCCATTCATATACTATTTACATATTAGAGAATAAGGCATTTACATGTGACAGAATACTATAAAGAAACTGAAACTGAAAGCAAACAGAAAAGGGAATCTAGAGGAGATAGGAAAGTGGTTTCAAGGCGCGATTGAATTCCTTCTCTCATCGCCCAAAGCAAATATGCCCTGCCAAAATCCTGCGCCTTATGTGTGTGTTTGTGTATGTGTGTGCGCGCGCACACACAGATCCAGAGAGAGGCAAACAGACGGACAGGCGCAGGCACCCATCCCATGGATCACCCCCAACCAAATTTAAAAGGAGCAAGTTTGTACCGTGGCTAACGTGAAGCTTTCGCATCCAGGGGAATATCTGCGGGCTTTGTCTTTCCGTGGCCGGCGTGGAGGTAGCGATCGGCTCAGTCTGAGCTCGGGCGCCGTTGTTGTTGACTTGGGAACCACTCTCTTCGGTTCCCGAGGACGCGCTGGTTTCGTCTATTTCGGCAAACGCGGTGGCGCTAACTGCGCCGACAGAAGCTACCTGGTCGGCGGGGGCGGACCCGGCTGTCTTGCCTCCACGGCATTCGTTGATGCCGCCACTACTGGTGCTGCTGGTGCAAGGGAGGGATTCGGGAGATGACAAGGAGCAGCTGAACGCCTCTCTTAACTTGCTTTCGGGCGCTGCCTGGGCAGAAAAGACGCGAAAGCTCTCCTCAACGGCTGCAAATTGGCTGGAGGAGGAGGTGGCTGATCGCCTGGTGCTCAGATCCATTTCACTGTAGTTATATCCCCCGTAAGAGCCGGCGTGCATGTTGCCTGGATCTCTATAGGATACGTCCGTGGAACTGCCGGCCCCATAATTTAACAGCTGATAGTCTGGGGCATTAGGATAGCTTCCTGAGAACGAATGTACAAAGTAAGAACTCATTTGGGTTTGTATTTTGGAGGGCTTGAATTATGGGGTTCGTGGTGGTTATAGCCCCTGTGCTTGAGGATTTATGATGTATTAATGAGTTATAGCGATGCAGTGTACTTCGTTTTTGCTATGTATGAGGCCAAATATGGGGGTTGGGGGGTGCGTTTGGGAATCGCATGCGTTTGTTGACCAGTCGTAAATTCTCACGGATGACCTCAAGAGGCAATTCATGCTCTATGGTTACAAATAATGACGATATGAGACTCGTTAAACACATATCAATGCGCGGCTTCCAGAGGAGGAGGGGGGGAGGAAACAGCGAGCACAGATTGCTCCTTTTTGACCTTGTGCACCACCTCCTGGGCAAATGAAAAAATAGCCGACAGGGAGGTTACCTCACTCACCTTTTTTTAAGTAGTGAAGAGCTCAGTTTTTGTGTCCTGAACTTTTCTAGAAATAAAATATTTCCCCACCAAACGTGTAGTTTCCATCTTTGTTTCTCTACTTTCTCTTTCTGAGGAGATCATGTTTTCTAATGCGGAAAAGAATTTTTCTTGTCATAGTATATGCACCATAGAATTGTTGCTATTACTATTATGAATAATAGTTGTTTAATAGTAAATTTCAGTGCTGTTTTTGCTTTGATATTAGAAAGGGATATGCACAACAAAATTTATTTGGATGAAAATCAAGCAAACAGTTCTCCTTTCCACATTTTTTATTTGCATCTCCTACTTAGGTGTCACTACCAGCATCAAAACTACTGCTTGAACATTTTTGCACTATTATTATCACAGTATTATTCCTACTATTATTCCTACAGTTCAATACCAGTGTAAATAACAGACAGGAAGAGTCATCTTATGTTGACTTTATCCGGTTTTTTTCAAATAATTAGCATGGCAAACTGTAGGACTGGCAATCTCTTGAGGCAAATGTTTCAAATAAAGAGGGTCCTCATCTTTCATTTAAATTACTAAATATGCTTGGTACTGATCAATCTTATAATGATGGTCCAGATTGGTTAACACTTGGAGTGCTTTTCTTTTGTCCAGCCATGTTAATATGTTTTCTTTTCCATTTTTCTGCCACCCTACAAGAATTTACAAAACCCAGCTTGCAATTCATTGAAAATTATGAGCCATATTGAAACTGGCATATAACCATAATAATCATAGCTACTAAAAAGTGTAGCAATAAGAATAAGTATTCTGCAGCTGCAAGACTTCCAAGTAGATTATTTCATATTTCATCAGATCTGGGATGATTTGAGGTGGGGAGGAAACAATGCATTTATACTTGTGCATTTGGGATGAGAGAGTATTAGAAAGGAAATTATTTCAGGTTTTCACCTCTTTTTTTCTTTTTTAAAAAATCCGAAAATATAAAATAGTAAAAACAAACAAACCAGGGATAATTGTTAACAGCTTGCTAAGGGTAATAGCAAAGAATAGTTAAGCTTCGTTAGGAAGGGAAGGGGAAATGGAAAGGAAGACAGAATTATGAGAAAAATAGATTTAAGGATCTCTTCTTTTTAAAATACCACTTGAATTTTATTTTAAATTTGGTTATTTAACACCTTTCTGTTAATTTTGAGCACAGAACATTCATAGTCCATAGTCTCATATTTTAACTTAATTTTGAGGCTGGTTACAGGATATTTGGATGGGGACTGGGAGGATTTACCTAACAGGAACTTGAGTCAATGTTTGAGAAAGGCTATGAAAATATTATGTATGTTTTAGCAGATGTAGAATGGAAAAGAGAATTGTGCCTGTTTCTTTGATTTATTATATATGTACTGTGCTCCCCACATAACTCTCTTGTGCTGTAAACAATAAAAAAAAAATCCATATTAAAATTAAATGTGAGCTCCAATATATTCTTGGTGAAAAGGTCTTTAAGTTTAGGCTGAGGAAGTGGGTGTCTGAATACCCGATATATATTTTACCCTCTAACTTTTGTAATGTTTAAGGAATTGCTTGCCTGTTCAGTTTAAGAAAATGTGGGTTTTTTAAAAAAGCAGGGTTTTTAAACTTTTTTTTACCAACCACACACCTCATGTAGATAGATATATTTATTTATTAGTTCAATTTATATGCCACCCTTCTCCGAAGACGCAGGGCGGCTTACAATGCACTTATAGCAATAGCCTTCATTCTTTTGTATATACCTGTTTATTAGGCCTTATTAGGAATTATATTCCTCAGAAAGGATGTGGGAAGAGGGTAGACATGTCTTAAATTATGAACATAGCAAGTGTTTTTCTCAATGTATTTTTTCCTTGTTTTTATGGGACTTTTAAAATCTCCATAGCTAACACAAACTACGAACACAACACTGTATAAATTGTAATAAAGCAGATTTTTTAAAACAAAAACTTCAAAAAATCCACCATACTTTTAAGGTTGCAATTGTTCCTTTTTAATATAATTTTGCTTAAAACAAAAACCGTTAAATGAGAAAGAACCCAGGGCTCAATTAACTTAATTTTATATAAAAAAACATAAACTTAAGTAAAATTGTGCATGACACTTGTTTTACAAAATAAAGACAATCAGATAATGCCAAACCTGACACATATTGCAGCACCTCTGCTTAAAGCATTAGCAAGAATCCTGAGGAAGACACCCAAAGGTAAATGAAAAAAAAAAAAAAAAAGACAACCACAAATGCATCTGTGGCAAAGGGAGATGGGAAAACAAATTGGATTAGAAACTTGGTTATGATAGGAAAAATTCAATAATCCAATGCAAGTGAGGTTGCAAAAAGGACAACACTACCATACAGTCTCAGATATTTTACAAAAAATGTGTGTCTCGGTTGTGCCTTTTGCGGGGTGGGGGAGGGGAGGGCTTGCCATTTCTGGAGCTCTCCAACTGTTGGCATTTTGTTTTCTTCCCCATTCATTTATTCATTTGGGCTCTCATTCTCTCCCTCCTTCTCCCCCCCTCCCCCCCCTCTTTCATTCAGTTGGTTTCTCCTCTTCTTCCATGCTTAACTGAATGGAGTTCAGCTTGTTTTCCTTTTTCCATCCTTTGGTTCTGGAACCAGATTTTTATCTGGCGCTCTGTCAAACACAGGGCATGAGTGATCTTGATGCTTCGGCGCCTGGTCAGGTAACAGTTAAAGTGGAATTCTTTCTCTAGCTCCAGAGCAGGCTGGCAAGCTTTGTTTTGAGAGAGTTATCCATTTCCATTCGGAAAGAATTAAGGTCCAAAGTCAGTAATTTATTCTACCCTATTCTCTCTTCATTCTTCTACTGGGCAGTCATCTCTGACCAAGTTTCTTTCCATTATGTGGTGTTTAGTCTCATGTCTCCTCACTTGTATTTCTATATTCTCTTCCCCCCTAATTTATTTCTATATTCTCTTCCCCCCCACCTTCATCCCTAATTACTTTAGATTCCATAAGTTAAGCTAAATCTCTATTGATTTCCTTTAATTTCTCTTCCCTTTGGAATCAGCACCCCTGTACCTAGAGATGAGTGGAGGTGCTGTGGCTACCTCTTTATCATTTTTTAAATTAATTTTCATGGAAATTATGGCACCTGGAGGCAGTAGTTGATCACAAATACGGCGGGAGAGTGAGTGAAAGAAAAACTATCTACAACTCTTCAGGCAGGCATTCAATTATGCTTGAGTTTCATTAAAAATGTAGTTCTCTCCCTTCAAATATTTATGCCCTGACATTCAGCTGGCTGAGTTTGCAGAAATTTAGTTGAATTGGCACAGGGTATCAGGTGTGTGTCATTGTGTGGGAGGGAGGTGTGCCAGAGAAGTTGAAATTGGTGGGGGGGGGGTGTCACTGCGTTATTTTATTTGCCAGCTGAACTCATCATTTCTGGACTATCAGACTTTCCGTACCTTGCCAAGAATTGTTATCAAAAGCTATTACGCATGTCCGCATTCCTTCACTTGCTCTCACACTCCTTCCTTTGTTCTCTTGCCAGAGGTCCGGCTGGACCGGCAGGAGATTTCGCTTGCCAAAATGTAACAATTATTTTTCTTAGTTAGTGAGATGTTTTATTTTCTTTATAACAAATAAATGAGTTTTATTAGAAACCTTTCTTCGCGTTTCTTTTTCAGAATATTGCAAACAAGGAGGAGCCTCGATTCATCTCCTCTAATTAAACCAGGGTAATTTGTCCCAGAGTCAAACATGGGATTAATAAATGCCCTGACATCTGGTAGCTCGGACGGTTTGATTTATGGCTTTTTTCCTTGTTTTGTTATTTCTGATAAGAGCGCATAGGCAGTTAGTTTTTAGCTACTGAGGTACACTAATTATTCTGCTAAGATGCTGAAACAGAAGAAAAACAAACACAAAATGTATTTTGCTGAGAAGGTGGCAGAAAGGAGGTTTTCAGATTTCCAGCCCCTTACTTCAGCCACACGCCTGGAACAAGAAGCCGTGGGAACAGAAATGGAGGGAGATAAGACAGAAGCTGTTTTTGAAGATAGCGTACTGGAACTGAGGTCAGTGACGTCTTCTTCTGAATTTCCAAGCTCTAAAAAAGTCTTCCCAGAACCTTCTGAATTTGTAACACTCGGTGCAAGGCCAAAGCAAATTGCTGAGCAAAATTACTCCCACGCAGAGAGAGAAACAATTCATTATTCTCCTCGAAGCTCTAAGCTCACCCTGGATGAGCTGGCTATGAAAGCCTTTCGTGACCGTATAAAACTCTATGAACAGCAGCTATCCCAGGCAAAAATGGCTATATCTATGCTTGAGCAAGATAAGGGAGATAACTTAAATTTTTCAAAAAGCGCCATATTGTCTTCTTCCTCGGAGCCAAAGACACTCCCCCTGGTGGATCCTGTGTCAGGCCAATTAAGACAGACGGCACTGCATACGTCACATGAAAGTCTCCCTGATCAAGTTACACATAAACCTGCCACGCTCCTCAATGTTATAGCCGAGGTGGCGGCTGATACCCCCAGACTTGTGGTCATGGGGGATTTCAACCTGCCATCCATCGGTGAAACATCTGAGGTAGCTCGGGAGTTCATGGCTTCCATGACGGCCATGGACCTGACCCAAGTAATTCACGGCCCTACTCATATGGGGGGACACACTCTGGACTTAGTTTTTATCTCTGGTCAGTGGTTGAGTGGCCTTGATATAGGGGATGTAGATATCGAACCCTTGTCATGGTCTGACCACTCGCTCCTTCGACTTGACTTTCTGACCGCCGTACCCCGTCGCAGGGAGGCGGAACCGACCAGGTGGTTCCGCCCCAGGCGCCTGATGGACCCTGATAGGTTCCAGATGGAGCTTGGGCCATTTCCTGAGACTCTAGCTCATGACTCGGCTGATGACCTGGTGGCCGCCTGGGATAGGGCAGCTGCCGGGGCTTTGGACCAGGTCATGCCTTTGCGGCCTCTGACCCGGCACCGAACTCACTTAGCTCCTTGGTTTTCCGAGGAGCTGAGGGAGATGAAGCGCCGGAAAAGACGCCTAGAGAGCAGTTGGAGGGCCAGTCGTTCCGAGTCTGACTTGACACTGGTAAGGTCTCATATTAAGACCTACCTAGTGGCGATAAAAGCGGCGAAATCTAGCTATTTTGCCGCTCTTATCGCGTCATCAGATAACCGCCCAGCCACCCTGTTTAGGGTGACCCGCTCCCTCCTCCATCTGGGAGCGCGGGAGGACCCCTTGCAGGGCCGAGCTGAGGATTTTGTACAGTATCTGGATGATAAAATAACTCAGATTCGGGAATACTTGGCCGCCGACTGGGTTAGTTCAGACGAGATGACTGAGGCAGGCCTTGAGAGTGTTATCTGGGAGGAGTTCGATCCTGTGGCTCCCGAGGACATGGACAGGATCTTGGGACGACTGAACGCAACCACATGTTTATTGGACCCGTGTCCCTCCTGGTTGGTGCTGGCTTCCCGGGAGGTTACACGAGGCTGGCTCCAGGGGATTATTAACGCTTCTTTGAGCGAGGGTGTCCTGCCGGCCGCCTTGAAAGAGGCGGTGGTGAGGCCTCTCCTCAAGAAGCCATCCCTGGATCCGGCTATTTTGGCTAACTATCGTCCAGTCTCCAACCTTCGCTTTATTGCGAAGGTTGTTGAGAGTGTGGTGGTGCGACAGCTTCCCCAGTACCTGGATGAAGCTGTCTATCTGGATCCGCTCCAGTCCGGCTTCAGACCTGGGTACAGCACGGAAACGGCATTGGTCGCGTTGGTGGATGATCTCTGGAGGGCCCGGGATAGGGGTTATTCCTCTATCCTGGTCCTATTAGACCTCTCAGCGGCTTTTGATACCATCGACCATGGTATCATGTTGCGCCGGCTGGAGGGACTGGGAGTGGGGGGCACTGTTTTGCGGTGGTTCTCCTCCTATCTCTCCGACCGGTCGCAATCTGTGTTGACAGGGGGGCAGCGGTCGACCCCAAGGCGCCTTGTTTGTGGGGTGCCGCAAGGGTCGGTCCTCTCGCCCCTCCTGTTCAACATTTATGTGAAGCCGCTGGGTGAGATCATCCGTGGTTTTGGGGTGGAGTTCCATCAGTACGCTGATGACACTCAGCTGTACATTTCCACCCCAGACCATCCCAATGATGCCTTGGAAGTGATGTCCCAGTGCCTGGAGGCCGTGCGGGTCTGGATGGGGAGAAACAGGCTTCGACTCAACCCTTCCAAGACCGAGTGGCTGTGGCTGCCGGCGTCCCGGTATAGCCAGCTGACGCCATCACTGGTTATTGGGGGCGAATCATTGGCCCCCACAGAGAGGGCCCGCAACTTGGGTGTCCTCCTGGATGCGCGGCTGTCCTTAGAAGGGCATATGACAGCCGTGGCCAGGGGGGCTTTTTGTCAGGTTCGCCTGATACGCCAGTTGCGCCCCTTTCTGGACCGGGACTCCCTACGCACGGTCACTCAAGCACTCGTCACTTCTCGTCTGGACTATTGTAACGCTCTCTACATGGGGCTCCCCTTGGGGTGCACCCGGAGGCTCCAACTGGTGCAGAATGCGGCTGCGCGGGGGATTATGGGAGCGACGGGGCGCTCCCATGTGACTCCTCTCCTGCGCGAGCTGCATTGGCTTCCGGTGGACTTCCGGGTGCGCTTCAAGGTGTTGGTGATCACCTTTAAAGCGCTCCATGGCTTAGGGCCAGGGTACTTACGGGACCGCCTTCTGCCACCAATAGCCTCCCACCGGCCGGTTCGCTCCCACAGAGAGGGCCTCCTCAGGGTGCCGTCGGCCAGACAATGCCGGCTGACGACCCCCAGGAGGAGAGCCTTCTCTGTGGTGGCACCTACCCTATGGAACAATCTACCCCCAGAGATACGAGTGATCTCCGACCTCCGGATTTTTCGTCGGGCCCTAAAAACTCATTTTTTTCAGCTAGCCGGTCTGTCCTGATTTTAGGGTTAGTTTTAAAATTTTTTAAAATTTTAATATTTCTTTTAATTGACAAGTTTTAAATTATGAGCCAAATTTATAAATTATTTTAACTTTATTTTAACTGTGATGTTTGTATAGATGTTTTTTATCTGGCTGTTCACCGCCCTGAGTCCGAAAGGAGAAGGGCGGTATAGAAATTCGAATAAATGAAAATGAAAATGAAATTTCTTGTAACTGCAAAGCTGCCCGAAGCTAAAGGTGCAGCACCATCTGCTGGCGAAAGTAATTTACTACAGGAAGCTGAAATGCCACAAGTGTTTCCACAGGCCCAAACTCAAACACCCCCTGGTGGTGTTGGTGTCCTTTTAGATGGAACACAGGCACGCTTTATGCAGCAAAGGAAAATGACTGCATCTCCAGCAGGTCATGCCAATATTGCAGATCAAGCACAAATGGCAACTGGAATACAGCAGATTCCAGTGCATCAGCCACAGCAGCTACAAATGCCTGCATATATGCCACAGCCACAAGTGCAAATAGGGCCACCTCCTGGCCCACCTCCAATGGCACAACCAAGACCATTTTTAGGTCCACAACAGGCACAGCAAATACCACAGGCATTTCTGCCAGCACAGCCAGCGTACCAAGTGCAGGCTCCTTACCAGGCATTTTCTGTCTCTCCACTAACTGGTGAGTCAAAACTAAAAATGTCAGGACACAATTACAAAGCCTGGGTCAGTGAGATTACACTATTGCTTCTTAGAGAAGGCACTCATTTTATGGTTTTTAATCCTCCTGCACAACCATGGGATTTTGCAATAAGAGATTTAGAGATAAGGGCTCGCACAACATTATTGATGTCCATGGATACTGAACTGCAGGTCACTTTTCCACCAAATACAACAGCCCGACAAATTTGGGCTGAATTGGAAAATTGCTACAGGCCTGTCTCAATTGAATCTTCATGTTTACTCATGTCTGAACTCCACGGTTCGAGATTGAAACCTGGTGAACAAATTGGAGGACATTTGACCAAACTGAAAGGTCTGAGAACAGAATTGAGAGAAAGAGGCCATAACATTGAAGATATTCAAATGATCAGCATCATTATTAACTCTTTGAACTATGAATGGAAAGATGCTGTTACAAAAATTAACCAAGTCCCTATTGCTCAACGCACAGTGGACAATGTCTGTAGACTTTTAATTGAAGAAGAGGCATTCATGTTGGCCACACCACATTTGAGAGGACCACCCGCATCAAGAGCTCCAGCTAGGCGCCCCTTCCGAGGAAGGACCTACGCTCCAAGGATGCCAAGATGCAACACCTGCAATCGTGTGGGACATGCCACCCGGGATTGTCCCCAACGAGTTCCAGCTCCTGTCACATACCAGCCCGGAGGAACAGACTCCAGAGGCAGAGGCAGAAGACAAGGTCGTCATGGTCCCCGGCGTGATCCACAAACTCCACTCGCCACATTGGCTTTAACCAATGATCCACAACCTCAACCAGAGTACGACAGACGACTCCTGTGGACTTTGGACAGTGGTGCAGCATTGCACGTTACTTACAGAAAGGAACTTTTCACAGAGATGCACGAGCCTGAACCAGAGCTACGTGAACTTTACTCTTTTTCAAATCATCCTTGTCAGGTCAAAGGAAAAGGAACTGTTTATGTTGAAGAGCTTGATGCATTCATTCCTGATGTTTATTACATACCAACAGCAACCAGTAATTCGCTTAGTCAGTGTCACTTGTCTAGAATGTTAAAGTTCCAGGTTCACCACCTTGAAAAAGCAAGTTACATAGTTAAAGATGGAGATATTGTTGCTGAAACCATATTAATTGGTGGTGTTTATTACTTAAAGCCAAAGCCTAAACCGCAAACACAGGCAAGTATGCAAACTCCAAAAAGGGAAGGCACAGGCCCAGAGAGAGATGCTCCAGTGAGAGATCCTGTTGCTATTCCTAAGGCTCCTAAAGCCAACAAAAATAGAATTGGTAAACAGGTTGCTCAGAGCAAGCCTGAGGTTCCGCATAAAAATGTTAATGTTGAGAATTCACTAACAGGTAAACCTTTGCATTCCAGGTGTATCCATAAATGGCATAGAAGATTGGGGCATGCCAGTTTCCGTGTTCTTAGGAAGATGCCGGAGTTCGCAAAAGGTTTGGATCTAAAGGGGTGTAAGGTGTTTTTGGATTGTGCTGTCTGCAAAAAGGCCAAATCCAAAGCAACAGCCATTCCCAAACACGCTACACGCCTGTCAACACGCATTTTTGATTTGGTTCACATTGACATAGTTGGTCCTTTCCCGCCATCATTTGGTGGTAGAAAATATTTTCTAACAATTGTTGATAATTATTCTAGATATGGATATGTATATCCTATGAAAGAAAAATCAGAGACCTTTCAGATCTTTAAAGACTTTGCAACCCTTGTTTCTACCCAACACCAAGTTCGCATCGCCAGAATCCAGAGTGATTGTGGTGCTGAGTTCATGTCTCAGCGTTTCCAGGACTGGATGCGTAAGAATGGAATTCTTCATCAGACTTCAGCCCCTTACACACCGGCTCATAATGGAGTCACAGAATGAAGACAAGGGGTCCTGCAAACCATGATGCGTTGTCTCCTAGAAGACGCCAACCTTGGTAAGATATACTGGGGTGAAGCTATCAAGTACGCAAATTACATTGTCAACCGTACTTGGAGCAGTGTAACAAATCAGACTCCTTTCTTCATGTTGTATGGCTACAAACCCGATCTCAAAAACATTCATATTTTTGGTTCATATGCTATGGTGAACATTCCCTTAGCTCAAAGAAGAAAAGGAAGTCCAGCAGCAAAGAGACTGAGATTTATGGGTATTGATGATAACTCAAAATGGAGCAGATTTATTGACTCTAAACATGCAATTTTGATTTCCCAATCTGCTAATTTTGAGGAAGACATTGACTGGTCCAGGATTCATTCCAATGATCCTGGAGTTTATTTTCCCAGAGATGATACTGCTGATGCTACGCAGATTGATGATCAAGATTCCACTGATTCTTCTCAACCCGATGTTCCGTCTTCGCAAGCCACGGATGCTGACGCTAGCGACGAAAGTGAGGATGAGGACGAACCAGAAGAAGACTGGGCAGTTGTTCTGAGACGTTCCAAGAGGGTCACAAAAGGAATCCCTCCACAACGATATTCTTGGCAACTGACAAAAGCACCCTTGCCTTTGATTTGCAATGTTACACTTCCAGCTGATAATTTCACACAAATCAAGCAGCTCCCTGATTCAGAGCAAGACAAATGGTATGATGCAATGCAGGTTGAAATGGACAGTCTAAAGAAACTTAAAGTGTTTACACCTGCAAAACCTCCAGCAAACAAAAAGGTCATTGGCACTCGATGGGTCTAAAGAATCAAAAAGAAACCAAATGGTGAGTCACTGTACAAGGCCAGACTTGTAGCTCAGGGTTTCGCTCAACGTTATCCTGAGGACTACACAAATACCTACTCACCGACAGTCAGAACTGAGAGTGTAAAAATTGCTTTAGCAACTGCAACTAACCTTGGTTTAGAAGTTTTCCAGTTTGATGTTGACACGGCTTATCTACATGCAGACCTAGATGAAGAGATCTACGTGAGAAGTCCTCCAGGATTCCGACAGCAAGAAGGGGATACCTGGTTTCTAAACAAAAGTCTTTATGGTCTGAAACAATCTGGTTTAATGTGGTATTTATGTCTTACTGACAAACTAAATTCAATGGGCTTTATTAAGTCCGAAACTGATGAGTGCGTGTTCACAAAAAGATCTAACAATGCATATGAGATAGTTCTTGTTTATGTTGATGATATTGTTTATATTGGTCCAAATAAGCAAATGAGTGAAATTTTTGCCAAAGCTTTGCAGAGATACTTCACATTGAAATCATTGGGTCACATTAGCACTTATTTAGGTGTTCAGATTGAAAAAACACAGAAGGGGTTTAGTCTTTCACAAGAAGATAAAATTGAACAAGTTTTGCATCATTGCAACATGAAGGATGCTAACACAACAAAGACACCCATGCAAACAGATTTTCACAACTTGACACAAGAAGCAAGTCCTGAGTTCGAGGATCAAACACTTTATCGTTCAGTCATTGGGTCACTGTTATACATTAGTAGTTGGACCAGACCCGACATTGCACTTAGTGTTAATCTCTTATCTCGACACGTAGGTAAGGCAAAACAGTTTCATTGGACATGTATTAAGAAATTATTGAGATACCTAAAATACACTAAACATTTGAAATTATTGTTAGAACCAACACATACTGATTATGCAGAATTATGTTGTTATGCAGATTCTGATTGGGCAAGTGATAAGAAATCACGTAAAAGTACTTCAGGTTATATGATGTTCTTAAATGGATGTCCTGTTTATTAGCAAGTACGTAAACAGAATTTTGTTTCTTGTTCATCTACTGAAGCTGAATATGCTTGTGTTTCAGATGCATGTAATTCTCTAACTTGGTTTGATGCTTTAGTCACAGATATCTGGACACACCCGATCAGACCGATCACCGTGATGGAAGACAATGAATCGGTGGTTTATATTTCTGAATCTCATTTTACAGGTTCTAGGTCCAGACACATTGACATCCGTTATCAAAACATAAAACATTTAGTGAAAAAAGGTTTTGTCAAAATGCAATATGTATCTACACATGATCAAATTGCTGATATGCTCAACAAACCACTTCCAGCAGCTCAACACGAGTATCTGCGTAAGAAGATGTGCCTTATTTGATGATGTACTGATATTCGCTCAACTGGCAAAGAAGGGGAATGTCACTGCGTTATTTTATTTGCCAGCTGAACTCATCATTTCTGGACTATCAGACTTTCCGTACCTTGCCAAGAATTGTTATCAAAAGCTACTACGCATGTCCGCATTCCTTCACTTGCTCTCACACTCCTTCCTTTGTTCTCTTGCCAGAGGTCCGGCTGGACCGGCAGGAGATTTCGCTTGCCAAAATGTAACAATTATTTTTCTTAGTTAGTGAGATGTTTTATTTTCTTTATAACAAATAAATGAGTTTTATTAGAAACCTTTCTTCGCG
This sequence comes from Pituophis catenifer annectens, assembly GCF_029215685.1. Taxonomy (NCBI): domain Eukaryota; kingdom Metazoa; phylum Chordata; class Lepidosauria; order Squamata; family Colubridae; genus Pituophis; species Pituophis catenifer. Next base: position 28,312,905 of record NW_027256885.1, on the reverse strand, counting down.
TTTCTTTTTCAGAATATTGCAAACAAGGAGGAGCCTCGATTCATCTCCTCTAATTAAACCAGGGTAATTTGTCCCAGAGCCAAACATGGGATTAATAAATGCCCTGACAGGGGGGTCAGTTTGAGACCAATTGCAGTGTGTGTGCGCGTGCGCACACGGATGAGTGCGAGTGCCAAAGATACCTTTCTAAATAGTCCCTACTGAGTGACCACTAACAAGACAGAACCTCTCAGTCCATAAATCTCACACTTTCAGTTCACAGAAAGTATACTAAAGAGAGGAACTAACTGAAGCGAGGTTCCGGCAGATAATATGACAAACATACAACGCTAGGCAGCACTCTTGGTTTGAAGCACAGTGCAAGCAGTGCCAAAAAAGTTTGAAGGAAGATTCTGTTTCTACTGCCTGCAGCCTCAGATTAGAAGGAAAACATTTCCTGCTCTATCTGGGTAGCCATCTGTCACTTAATGTGATTGGGAAGAATGAGGACGGGAAAGCAACATACTATTGCAGGAGTTTATTCTCTGCATCCAAGGGTACACTGGTGTGGAGCACTTTTGATCCTCGTTGTCCCCGAAAATGTGCTTGCTCTGTGAGCAGTCCGAATTCCGGGCTTGTACCTGGTCGAACTGAACAGACTCCTTCCTCTAGGCTCGAAAGAGAACAGCCTGTCTCTTTCTCCGTGTAAAAACCAGATTGGACTCCGGTTGTAAGCTCCGTTGGTTTGCTGGTAGTAAGGGCCCGGGTAACTTTTCTCCTGGAACCCCCCCCCCCCCCGCCCAAGTTCCATACCTGCTAGGATAGTGCCTTAAAGGATCAGCCCGTGGAATATAAGGGGAGCTGTCCCAGGACCGGTTCTTGACCCCCGCCTAAGCTCACCGGAAAAGTAGAGTTAATAAAATAACTCATTGGAAATAAATGATGATGATGTTGATGATGATATAAAACTACTAGAAGAACAGCGTCTGTTCTTTCCCTTGCTCTTTATGATTTGTTGCGTTTTGTACCCCAAGCGATTTATTAGCAGTATATGGGAGATTGGGTTTTAGCTGAAGGGGGTGGTGGTCGCGTGCCAATCAGGAACATAAGGGAAGAGAACCATCTGATCACACGCTGACCAATAGCAGGAGTCGGAGGCTGCGAAATAGCACCCTAGAAGGGTTAGCTCTGCACAGGGGAACCCCCCCCCCCCGCAGAACAAACCAGTGAAAGCACCTTTGACATCAATACTATCACCTTTAAACAACAGAAATGCCCCCCTACACAGACACTACTCTTTTTCCCTTCCCCCCCCCCCATTCCTTTATCACATACTCATCATCTAGGAAAAAATAAATCCAAGAGATATTTGGGAGTTTTCTTGGGAGTAATAAACAAGCATGAGAAAGGTGAAAGATATGAAGAACGACACCTTATCCTTACTGCTACCATGGAGCGGGAAGAGAAAAGCATGGGAAATATTTTCAACTTGAAAAGTTTTGTGGCTTTCATATAAGTGTTTGGAGGAGGAGGAGGAGGATGGGAAAGTGTGTTAGCTCCCTCCTCCCCACACACCTTTGGGCTCAAATGGGGGCAATGGGGAGGGAGCCTGTAGTGTACATTCAGTTCAAGCACTCAGTCGCTGGACCTGGAGAAGGGAAAAAGTTCTAGCGAGCATCCCTTGGCGCGCCTTCTGAGCCCGGACAGAGCTCCCTAACAAGAACTTTAAAAGGCTTGGGAGGTACAACCGGGAATCCGGGGGAGGGGGTTACAATTTCTTGGAACGTGGAAATTATTAAAGCAAGCAGGGGATAGTCACGGGGTGAGAGGTGTCGGTGGTTGATATGCGCTTTAGGGGGCGACGACTTTTGAGTTTGCAGTAAATTCGTGAATAAAATTAAACTCACTTGTTGGCCTGCTTTAAAACTCTTTTTAAAAGATAACTATGAAGGTGTTGAAAAAGTTGACCCAAAGGCTGGAGTTTGGCGTTCGACTTCCTCCTGGCCTTGCCAATTCTCACACTTGGCAGGTGAGCCTCGACTTCCAGCTATAAAATTACCCTGCCTTTGGCGCGGTTGTGGCAGATAGTTTAAGGCTGATATGTGCCCCTTCTCCCTCCCCCTTCTACTTCTTTCGTATGCAAATGTGAATTCAAGGAATCTTATAAAAAGATGCTCTAGTTTCTTCTACAACAATTAAATAGTACCAAATTGTAAAATGCTAGTTGCCCTGCCTATCATTTTGCCATCATTCTCTCTCTCCCCCTCCCTCCCTCCTTACGTATCCATCCATCCATCTCATCTTTCATCTTTCCTCAAGAATAGCCATTACAGTATGCTATTCTCCAAAATTTCGAAGCATCTTCATCACCAGTCTGCAAACACACACTCCACGTTCACCCCTACTTCTGATTCTCTTTACCTATCACAGGATTTCCCTGCACTTTTGGACAAAATAAACTGTAATCCAAGCTACCTCTCTATCATCCCTCCATTACAGATGTGCAATCTGCTCATAAGAATTCACCACCACACCCGCTCAATTCCTCCCAGAACGGATTTACATGGCAATGCCAATGCCATCCCTGCAGAATGACCAATGCAAATTTTCTCTGTCTAGGATTAAGGAACCACAAAGCATGCCGGACTGCTCTAATTTGTTACCAGCCTTGATTTTAATGACACGAAAACCCACAGGGTCCCAACACTACTATAATATAACTTTTAGAATGGAAGGAAATTGCAGGCAAAGGGAGTACTTTTGTTTGTTTGTTCAAGGCTCTTGCACTCTCTTTCCTTTTCTCTTTGTCTCTCTTACACACACACAAACACACACACTGCCCTGGTCTTTGATTTGTGTTCCTGAGGATTATTTTTCCCCCACCCCCACCCCCTTTCCTTTGTGTATGGAGTAGATCCTAACTTTAACTTAATGTGTTTTGCTGATGTGTAAAAACAGAGAAAATTGGGAGGAAGAAGAGTAAGAAAAGCAGATCTGAGCAACTCCCCTTCCTATAACTAATTTGAAATTCGACACAACACTTCAGACCCTTGCTTAGAAACAGGGAAATCTCACAGATAAGCAAGAATCTCTGAATGGACTATTTGGCTACTTAAGTGAGCAAATGTGCTACTTTCTGAACTTTTAATCTTAAGAACTGATACTGGGGCACAAAGTGTGAATGGGTGGATGTGTATGAGCAGGCATTGGTCTGGGAGAGGGTGGTTTATGGAATGGAAAATGGTTAAAGTGGAAATACATAATAAATACAATAAAATAAAATGGGAAAAGCCCAGACTTTTTCAAACCTGTTTGTGTATTGGAGAAAAGTTCACTCAAATTTGACAATTCAGATGGAACATTTTAAATACTGCAAAATGTTTGAAACTTTAAATTTGGAAATAGGTAAAGTCAAAAATTAAGCCACTGATTGACTTGTGCTGCTCCAGTAGTTATTTATTGCCCAAATATGGGGAAAATTCTCCCCACATCCCACATCCTGGAAGTAATAACTGCTTTTCAATGTAATAGGTGTATTTTCATTTTAGAGCTTTTTAAATAATAAATTGTTACCTGAAGATGACTTGAAAATGTGCTGTATACTGTACTATGTTTCAAGTTATGTGTGTGTGGTGGTAATGGTGAGGTATTAGTTTTCAATAATATTTGGGGCCAAAATAATCCCTGATGTTATTGCTATATTTTATTTAATATTACCTTGGATATTATCTAATACTGTAGGTAGTTGAGAACATTTTAATGCCTAGCCAGCTACCACCTTCTCCGTCTCTTCTAAGTCTAATTAATTTTCCTTCTTCTGCTGCCTCTGATTACTGTGAAAATATTAGGGACCTTATTTTCAGGCCCCTTGACAAATGTTTATATTGGGCCTATACTTATAAATGTTTTTATTAGTTGAAAACTATATATGAGCCAGCTGTAGGACAAAGAAACTCTTTTCGATGCCCTGTTATTGTTGGAAGATACTGACAGGCTTTCTTTTAGTTCAGAAAATTTGTATTGTATTGTATTGTGTATTGTGTATTGTGTATTGTGTATTGTATTGATTATAATTTGCCATCCATCTTGTAATCATATAACTCTGGGCGGCTTGACTAGTTTAAGGCATATGTATGTGAAGAATTAATGATGAACAGGGTTTATTTACAGAAATGTGTAGCTGGTGCTCTGTTGCTGAAAAAGTGCTCCAGGTTTCTGCCACCCCCAGTTTCCTCTCCGTTCTTTCCTGTCGTTTTGCTTTAGCAAAATCCAATTTTAGAAAGCACCAGGAAAAGGGGGGGGGAGATAAATGAGGGGATTAAAAGCTACACCCAAATATTTCTCTATGCAGCAGATGCTATGCCAGGGAATTGCTTAGTGGCAAAGGCAAAGAAAAAAACTGTTGAAGCAAATCCAAGTAATCAGAAAATTTCCAGTAAGAGATAAAATGGCAAGCAAGGAAGGAAATTTTTAACTTTGTGCATGAGAGTGTTGGAATTCAGCAAACAGTATGATCTTTGACAGGAGAATCAAATTAGTACCATAAACTAAAGGAAGGAGAGAAAGAGAGAGGGGGGGAGAGAGAGAATAGACTCATAAATTTATTTAGGATCATAATGCTGTTCACAGGAAATGAGCTTTTGTTTTACCACAATTCTAACTGATGTTTATATTGTGGGCATTTATAAAACGTACTGAAAGGCATACAACACATAACACACACACATGGTCGCACACAAACACCCACACAAATACTTTGTCTTATCCTCTCATTTTCCTCTTTTCAAGCATATAACCAAATTTAATTTTCAGTTATTTCTTTAATTTAATACAGACTTTCCCTGTAATGTATAATAATCTTTTTAATGGGATCACAGAGAATTTTAAAAAGAGTATGGGAAAACTACCTTTCATTATTTTATCAAAAGAGTTTAGCTAATAATTAACTAGAAGATGAAAGGAGTGTTTAGAGTAAAGGTAAGCAACAAAAACAAAATAAGCAAGCTGCCACCACGTTTTTGGAAATGTTTGATTACAAAAAAAGGAAATGCCAAATATTGAAAAAGAATATTTTAACAAAGATTTTTCAGCTTTCTGAAAACAACAAAGGATGAGAGGGGAACTAATGTATTTATCACTTGGTTATCTTGGGTGGTGAGAGGTATTCTAAAACAAAAGTATCTCAGAAATCCTATATCACAAAAGCTAATCTTGTTATAATAATATCCACACAAAAAGCATACTCTATAGTTTATTTATCATATTTAAGACCCATCACCCTGGAAGATGGAAGAATTATTAAAATTAAAAGAATTATTAAAATATTAACTGGAAGAATGCATATAACTGAGACATGAAAATAAACTGTTTATACATAGTCTGGTTCTGATAATATTAGGCCAACTGTTTATGTGTGAGAGTTTTCTACTACACAATAGCCTATGATTAATCAGGTTTGGTTTATACTTAAAGACCTTAGGGCCCTCCCTAACCCTAGTAACATTTTGAACACACAAGTAATAGCAGACTGCTTATTTCAGCGGGAAAATGGAACATGTTCATCTTTAATATGACCTCTTAATTTCAGATACATTGGCAAAATACCTTATTTTTATCAGTTTACCAGAAACAATCAAGCAAACTATCTTACATAATTAAGAAAAGGTATTCTTTTTAATTGATACAAACACACCAAAATCCCATCTGAAATCTTCATATACATTCTGAAAGCCATAAAAATATTTCACACAACTTAAAAATAATACTCTGTAACCGTGAGCACTTTAACACAGTAACACAACCTTAACTAAATAGACTTAACTAAATAGGTAGAAATTCTCTTCAGCCCCATTTACAGATTCTGTGTAAGGCGTGCCTAATCATGACAACAATAAATTAACTGTAGAAAATGAAAAACTTGGTCTAATTAAATTAGTTTTAATGGGAAATTAAACGTATATAGCACGGAAAGCAACCGAAAGAGTTTTTTAATCGGACAGTAGATGGCAGCAAACAGCACCGAATGAGAAGGCAGAGGAAGAGTAAAGACGAACTCTTAAAATAAAAGAATAGGTGCTTCGGCGGGGCGAGGAAAACGCACACATATAAACAACTTAGTGTTTAAGCAATAGGAATTCCTTCACGAGTGGCCTTTAAATGGGTATAATCTATTGACAGGCCATCTTTGAACTGGTGAGTTATGCTCAGCAGCAGGAGACCAAAAAAGGCCATAACGAACATATGAATATAGAAAACAAGTGGTTTAGAAGTGGCACTGTTCTGAAAATGGAATAAAATCTATTGGAATAATACAACAACCATGATTCAACTCTGAAATGTCCTTGGTGGATAGAAAAGAAGGGTACAAAGAATCAGAAAGACCACGTTAAATCTACATCCAACAGTCATAATTATATATAAAAATGCAGAAGACAGATTTACATTTTTTTTCATTTTTTTCTCTTATATTCTGCAGAATCCATTCAAAAATAATAGTATTTATAGAGCAACAAAAGGATAAACAGGATTTCTAAATAATGATGGAACTACATGTACAAACGTCATCTTTATACAGTACCATTGTACCTTTTACACACACACACACACACACATACATACATGCCATGCATTTTCTATTAAAACGGCCAAATATAGGCAGTGGATTATAGTCTGTTACCTCCCTTGAATTATAATTTTGGGTCTTTTTCGTCGTTAGTTTAAAAACTCGGTGGGGCTGTGAACATCTCTCTGTTCTCTCTCTCCTCAACACCCCCCTCCCCCCACGAGCGCCTTGCACAGATGGTACAGCTCTAGAGTTTGGTACAGATGATTGGAAGAAAAACCACCTATGTCGACAGGGAACTCCTTTAGAACACATCTTAATCGAACTGGCTGTTGTACAGAACTTCCCTGTATGTTGAACTAACGAATGAATGAGTTTGTTTGTTTGTTTGTTTGTTTATTGAGGAAACTCGAATTCTCCAGATCTTAAGTCTCACTTGGCAGTGCCTTCCTTCCTTCCTTCCTTCCTTCCTTCCTTCCTTCCTTCCTTTTCTTATACAACAATACAGTTAACAGAAGCTTTCCTGCTGTGTCTTTTCACTACGCCATATTTTTATATTTTTTCAGATAAAAAAGGAAAGCAAATCTATGTCCAGTTCTTTTCCCCCTTCAAATAATATCAGCTTGAATTTCAGAAAATTACGAACTTACCTTTTGATGCCCATCCTTCTCTGGACTGGGAGGAGGAGGAAGGGGGCAGATAGAGTTGTGTTTGCTTTTATATGTAAACTGACAAATATTGTCCCAACCTCATAGCGACTTCTGAGAGCTTTTCCCTTTGCCGCGTCCTTTTGTACAGAAACTGGGGTAACTTCCTTCTTTGAAAAATGACCAAAGCCTCCATCAGGTACCGATTCTCCATTTCCCTTTCCATCATTAGAGAGAGAACCCGAGTCAGCACAGAGAGAATTGGAAAAAGAAGGGATCAATAATATTAGTAATCTAAGCTTAGTCCCAAATATGTGCGTCCATGTGTGCTTGTGTATGCTTGTGCCCGCCCGCGCTTCCCCTGCTTCTCCTCTATTTTTAGCCCTATTGAGCTTATACAAGAAAGTTTTTAAAAATGTTAAAAGAGTGGACAGTCCTACAGAGGACAGTGATCCGACCCTAGGTACAGCAGCCAAAAGAATGGCAGAATAACCACATGGGAAATAATAAAAAGTTCATGTTCACGGTTAGCAGTCCACATGACCAGCTCTGGCCAATCGCAGAACCCAGCCACTCATAAAGTTCTATCACAAAGTTGTAAATTTTCATAAAACAACAAGGAATTTATTGCATTTCTTCATGGCTGCTTTAACAGCAGTCTTTTTCCTAGCCGCCATCTTTTCTTTAAAAAAAAAAAAGCGGGAGAGTGGGAGAGAGAAGACTGGGGGCCCCGCCACATCTCGCGGGGGGGGGGGGGCTTAAACGACCTCTCTTTGACTAAAAGTTAAAAGAACCTCCTCTGCAAAGCCGCCTCTCTGCAACAAGCCCTCTCCAGCTTTCCACACGTCTTTCGCTATTGAGATCCGCATCTGTCTCCATACCTGTAGACTGGAATTGCAGGGAGGAGGGAGAGAGGCATAAAGGCACTTGTTCTGAAATTGTGTGTTGTTTCCTTTAAGGCAAAAGTACTACTCCTTAGCTTAATCATACTGTTGGGAGGGAGAAATCTTCTCTCCCGCGGACATTTTCCTTCCGGAAATTCGCCACGAAATTAAAACGTTAAATGCCACCGTTTCAAGGCATCGGAAGAAAAAAAACCTAATCAGGGGTCGTAAGAAGCACATTTAACGGAGGCAGACATATAGCTGTTATTGTATTCATGCATTTGTATATGTATGTATGAGGGGCATGTGCATTTACATATGTGTGAGAAGGAAGGAAGGAATGACGAACAGGCGCACTAAGGTTTTTGAAGTTGTACATACTACTGCAGTGGTACATGTCACAAATGCAATAGTAGTGGTCCAATGCAGCAAAATCGCATAAGGTGGGTGATAAGACAGTTCAAGAATTTTGTTTTCACCCTCAGAAGTGAAATTACTTACTTTGTTTGAGAAGGAAACATATATTTCCTCTTATTTGGTCTTTCAGATCTGACCTATTTCAAAGAAGGATTTAGACCCTCTCCTTAATTTTTTGTTGCTGGATAGATACCCAGAAAATTCAGGCATGTACCACTGATATGTCTTTCTGGGGCAGCCGGCAATTAACAGCAAAGCAATTATTTTCTAATATTTTATTTTTATAATTTTATATGTGAGCATCTATTGCACCTATCTTTCTATTGCACATCCATACTCGCACCCGATAATACATCTCTCTTCTGTGTTGTGTTTGTGTGGATAAGTGTAACTGTATGCAATATTACAAGACCTTATCTATGGATATTCTATTTCTTTTCATAATCTATAAGTAATTTTTAAAAAATATTTTCCTTCTCAAAAATAAAGTTAGTGTACATTTGAAGCCAAAGGTATAACTCTGAAAAATACTGGAAAGAAGAATTTTTAAAAATCAAAATAATGTTTCAGAGAGTGTGAGAGAGTGAAAATATCTATTTCAATTTTATTTTATTTTTACTTTAAGTTTACTTATGTGATAGATGAAACTTCGCCTTGATTTTCCTATGGTATTTATTTCTCATTCTAATTGTCTTTACAACCTGACCTTTAGCCACCATGTGTACAATGAAAACAAAAGCAAAGCTGTACTTTTCAACCATAAAAAAAAAATACTAAGTATTTAAGATACCGCTCCCCTCCTTGTACTACAATAACGTTCTAGTGTGTGAAAGTGCAAATCCTAAACTAAAATGATGTGTTGAATGTGTCTGAAATTAGTTAAAAATATTGCCTTGCCTTTGTTCTGAATTAAATCACTCTCATTTGTGTTTCTTTCATTGTTAACTTTTACTTTACTTGCCATGGATACTTGTTTCCCTATAAAAAGTGGAAAATAGGATAAAGACACAAATGAAGAGAAAATCCAAGGAACTGAACATGCATGTGCTTTTTTTGCTTGGAATTTAATTTAATTTAATTTAATAATTTAATTTAATTTAATTAATTCAATTTATATGCCGCCCTCTCCGAAGACTCAGGGTGGCTCACAATACATTTAAAAAAATAAAAAGCATTTAAACATTAAAAACATTAAAAACTCATTCACGCCATTCATGACTGGATCTCGCCAGAGCACAAGAGCGAGATCAACAGCCCCAGGCCTGCCAGAAAAGCCAAGTCTTCACCGCTTTTCAGAAGGCCAATAGGGTGGGGATGGTCCGGACCTCAGGAGGTAACTGGTTCCAGAGAGCTGGGGCTGCCACAGAGAAGACCCTCCCCCACGGGCCCGCCAGCCGGCATTGTTTAGCTGACGGGGACCGGAGGAGACCAACTCTGTGGGATCTTACTGGTTGCTGGGAGCTATGCGGTAGAAGGCGGTCTCGAAGATAGCCTGGCCCTGAGCCATGTAGGGCTTTAAAGGTAATAACCAACACCTTGAATTGTGACCGGAGACCAATAGGGAGCCAGTGCAGCTCGTGGAGAATTGGTGTAATGTGGGTGTACCTAGGTGCACCCACGACAGCTCGCGTGGCTGCGTTCTGGACCAACTGTAGTCTCCGAACACTTTTCAAGGGTAGCCCCATGTAAAGCGTGTTGCAATAATCTAACCGTGAGGTGACAAGGGCATGAGTGACTATGAGGAGAGCCTCCTGATCCAAGTAGGGTCGCAATTGGTGCACCAGGCGAACCTGTGCAAAGGTCCCCTCGCCACAGCTGTCAGATGTTGCTCTAATCTTAACAATACATTGAAGAAAATAGGAGTAGGATTTGGGAAGGAATATTTGAAACCTGCTCACTCAAACAATAAGGAAGATGGCTGGCACGGGGGGGGGGGGAGGGGACGACACGACACAGGAAATCTTCCCTGTTCACACCAAACAAATGACATTCCTCACCCATATAAAGTCATTACTGGACATTTATTCATAATGTTATTTTAATTCCTTTCCCCCTTTCTATGCATAATAATCACATAATACAAATCGAAAAGGTTGATAAACTATTAAAGTATTTGTTGTCTATCCTATACATTGGTTTTACCCAGCACAATATTAATTTCAGATTCTCTAGTGACAGTAAAAAGCAAGTAGTCCATTGCCAAACATGTAAAAAGCATACACCAACAAAAACAGGATAAAATTAAAAAAAAATCCAGCACCAGTAATCAGAAGTAGAGGCACAAACCTAACAAGAGGAAGACAGGAATCTTATAGAATTATGTACAACAATTGCCTTTTGCTAAGTTTTGTGTTCCCTTCATACATTTGGAGTTCATGGTTTTTCTAAGGGAAAGTGCTAACCATGTCCACATTTTTACTTCATAAACCATTTATTTTAAATTACAAGAGGATAAAAAGAGATAAATTTTAAACAGGAAGATTTACAAATACTTGGACTATATGTATACCCACATGAAAACAAAACAGTTATCTAGATTGGATTCTAAAGAGACATTTTGTTATACAAAAACAAAAGAGAGAAATGTTAATATAGGTAGTTTTCCAAGTATCAAGAAGCAGATGAAAGAATCCTTTCAGTTTGCTTATATGTTTGTTTCTTGTTTCAATGTACAGTCTTATTATAATAATTTTTACATTTCCCTCTAAATATCTGGAACAGTGTGGTCAAATTTCTTTCTTTCTTTCTTTCTTTCTTTCTTTCTTTCTTTCTTTCTTTCTTTCTTTCTTTCTTTCTCTTTTTCTTTCTTTCTTTCTTTCTTTTTCTTTCTTTCTTTCTTTCTCATTCTCTCTTCCATTTCCACTTTCATCCCTTCTTTTTCTTTCATTCTTCTTCATCTTCTTCAGCCTCTGGATTTTCCTGGCTATTTGAGCCTGGTCCTGCAGGTTTGTTTTCTTTTTTCCACTTCATCCGTCTGTTCTGAAACCAGATTTTGATCTGTCTTTCTGTAAGACATAAAGCATGGGCTATCTCAATGCGTCGCCTTCTGGTCAAGTAACGGTTGTAATGGAATTCCTTCTCCAGTTCCAGGGTCTGGTACCTGGTGTAGGTCTGGCGGCCTCTTTTTCTGTCAGTCCCTGCAAAACAATAAAGTAGAATTTTATAAGTTTATTTTGGTTTTCACTTTCTTATGTGTGCCTTTGTGTGTTTTAACATGCAAAGGAAAGTATGATATTGCATACTCCAAATTTCACCAATGAATTTTTTCAGCTTCTTTAGGCAGGAATTTAATGTTCAGTTCTAGTTTCAAATAAATGTTGTAGGATATCAGGTGCACAACTTAAGCTTACTGATACTTATTTGTTGAATTTAAGGCAAGGATTGCTGATTGAATGAATTTAGAACAATTTACTGGTGATGCAAATTTTCTTCAAGGAGATTCAATGCATTTTTTTAAAAAAATGTCCAGTTTCCTGTCCCTAGCAATAAAGATCAGTAAAAATTCCTGTTGAGTAATGCAAGCATGAATGAAATTTCTATTAAAATCTTGCTATTTATTTTCTCATAAGGCATGTGATAAGTGTTAAATCATACAACAAGAACAGAGGTGGATGAAATTACAAGGAAGCCTCTTCCCTGCAGAAATTTCCACATCTGGTAAACTTCTTTAAATCAGAGAAGGTTAATACAGTATGTGGGTAAAGTTACTTCCTTTTTCAGTTTATGTTTCATTTCATTTTATTTTATTCCACCCCTTTCCCTGAGGGGGAAAAATGATATTTGGATATTTTCATTAGGTAAATTGGAAGCTGCTGGGCTCAGTTAGTAGATATGTGTATTCCTCCAAAACCAAGCATCCTGTCTTTGACCACAAATATTTACTTGGGTATCCAAATAATCTGAATTCAAACCAGGGATTAATTCTGCAGTCATTTCTTGCTGGCCTGATTCCCTAACAGGTTCAAGACTCCTACTTTTGAGTAAAATGGGTTCTTGCAAGAGCCAAAATAGCCCTACTTTACTTCTCTGAAATGTGTTGATTGACTTAGTACATTTACTGTTTAGCAAAAGGGGGAGAGGGGGCATAGGTCTTTGGGTCTTGAAAAAAAGATCAACAAATCAGCTGGATATAAAGAGGGTGAAAATTGCTTAGACTTCTGTTGGACCAGCAAGTACTGAGGCTAGAGGTGATGAGAAAATTGCAAGGGGACAAATTCCCCACATTCTTCCACAGCTAGAATGTTAGTCAAAATAGTTATTTCAGTGTGAGAGGGAACAGGGTTCTGTCTGAGGTAACTAAATGGATGTCTATAGGAATAGGAAGGGCTCCCTTGAATGGAAAGAGTTGGACAAAAATTCAGGCCAGGTCTCTATCTAAATGGTGTGGAAGGAGATGGAAGCCAGGGGTGGGGGTGGGAAACAAAGGCTGTGTGTGTGTGCACGCGCAAAAAATGAAGGCACAGTAGCTGCAGTAGCTTCAAGAGCTAACATAAAAGGTTAACTTTTCTTTATTAGGTAATCCATAAACTCTGATTTACAGATTGCATATCAAAGCCCAGCTTTGGTGTTGTTTGGAGTAGGGTGGAGGAGAGGCAATTAAGGACATCCTTTTTTCCCTTCACTTTTTAAAAAATAGCAATAGCAGCAGCTCCTGGTAGTAGGGCAAAGTGATTCTTTTTGCTTATTGCATTTTGCCTTCTCTTCCAGCAGCAAAGCAAAGAGAGTCACTTCGTTTTTAAACATTTACTGTTTAGCAAAGGGGGGAGAGGGGGCATAGGTCTTTGGGTCTTGAAAAAAAGAGCAGCAAAGTCAGCTGGATATAGAGAGGGTGAAAATAAGATGTCTGTGGAATGTGGGTTGTAAACTCTGCTGAACAGAAGGCTGTCTAGTCAGTCTTGCTTCAGCAGTGGAATCTTCCATTTCCAGGCACGTTACAAGGAAATGCAGGGGGTGGGGGCATGGGGTGTGTGTGAGGGGGAGAAATAGATAGAGGAAATAAACCCAGTTTTCATTGCTGAGTAATTGCATTGCATTACTCAGATGTAAGGGGGTCTGCCTGGAGACCTGCTTGCACTCCTTCCTTCAATAAAATATTAAAGGAAAGAATACAAGCAGGTCTCCAGGCAGACCCCCTTACTGAAGGTTTGGCAGCTTCTTTCCCCATTCTGAGTAATGCAATGAAAACTGGGCTTATTTCCTCTCTGTCTCTATCTATTTCTCCCCCCCACCCCCTGCATTACCTTGCAACTTGCCTGGAATTGGGAGATTCCACTGCTGAAGCAAGACTGGCCAGTACAGCCTTCTGTTCAGTTTACAACCCACATTCCACAGACATCTTATTTTCTTACATTCAATTACTGAGGGAAAGAGGAATCTTCCAATGTTTGACTCTTGCCTTTCTCCGCCTGTTGGTTCCTAAGAAAGTTAACATAAACTTGAAAAGGCAATATTAAGAGACACACCATATTTTACAGTGAAGTCATATATATGACTATTCAGAGGTAAATACTAGTGAGTTCCCTTCAGATATGTGTGCATAGGATTGCAGCCTAAACATATTTTTCTTCCATGTCAAGCCTGATGTGTTCTGTGCTCCCCAGAAGTCTACATTTGTAGGGTTAGTTGTGGTTGGTTTTAATGCAACCTGCTTGTTCTACTGGAATCCTGTAATATTAATTGGTATAAGGGACTGATTTGTGGTAATAAGGGAATCACCAATCCCACCAAACATGGAAGAGAAATCTGGCTCTGAGTAGACGCACAGAGCTATTATTGAATGTGATAATGGTGCTATAATGGGTTAAGGACAGTTGAGTCTAGAGAGCCCAGTGATGGAAGCTTCCTTTCTTTCTCTGTGCCTTAAGGTGTAACTTACATTGCCTTTCCTAACACCAGGTAGAGGACAGAGAAAATAGGCTGTTGGTACTTAATACAGACTACACACAATTGGGAAGCGGGGAGATTAGGTGTAACAAGTGCAACCAATGCATCTCTTCTACTCTTACAGAGTTCTTTGGTACGGCAAGAAGTCACCAGGTACATTCCTGTTCCAAAACTTGATACACGCACACATTTTAGAGTGGATGGTGGAAAGAACCACATTGTCTGATTCCCTTTCCGATTTCCAGTGTCTGGTGGGTCTGAACTGCGTCTGCAATTGCAAATCCTGAGGAGGGGAAGGACATAGGACATGGGGGGGGGGGGGATTCTTGTTCCGATGCAATGGCATTTTAAACAAAACAAGCCCCAGCTGTGGACTCGTGTCTTCTGTGCACAAATCAACCTCTCCTTGTTGGTTCTCTACCGCTGACTCTTTCCGTCCCCCCGCCCCCCCCCCCCCCCCGTGTCATTTTAAAAACATTTGTACTGTAAAAGAGAACGACTAAGCAATCACCACGAATCAACCTCCGGAGCAGGATCTGAGCGAAACTTTTAAGTTGTATGTATTAGCAATCCTTGAGGAATGAAGGAAGGGTAATGAAACAAGACTTTGTCTTCTCACTGTCTATCTCTCACTCTTCTCTTCTACCTCCTAATAGTACAGCTGTTACAGAATAGCTGTACTATTAAGCAATAAATATTTAACTGTTTGTTTAAAGGTTACCTTCTTAGGGGATCTCAGCTAGAGAAGGGGGAGGGGAAGGAGAGATTCCTTTGGAGGCAAATTTCATAAAAGGAGATCAGCACCATCTTTTCCTCCCCCATCCCCAATATTAACACACACACACACACACACAGACCTCTGATCCTGGTTTCGTCCGCCACCACCGCCATTGTCCCGAACGATCTCACCTGTGCTTCGCATCCAAGGATATATTCGCAAGTTGCTTTCGTGTCGCAAATCCGTGTCCCTCTGGTCGCTTTTGTTACAGATGGGCTTGGACACGTCTCCCGGACGCATCATGGTGAGGTTTTGCTCAAAGGGGGAACAATGCATGTTGAAGGAGCTGGTGTCCAGACCGTAGCCGCTGGAATACATGCCGGGGGGCTGGGGGTGCATACCTCCCCCGCTAGGGTAGAGACCAGGCATAGAAGCAGCGAAAGAGGCCGTGGAACTGGAGCCATAGCCGGTGCGCTGGGCATTGGAAACGAATGAGCAAGAAGTTTGCTCGGGAAACACTCCGGAATGGAAAACCGAATTTGTAGCCTGATATTTAGAAAATAAAGCATTCGCATAGTACAATGAACTCATAATCTGGTCGAGTGATTTGTAGGGCGGGACGTTTTTGTGTCGGTTTTACGAGGTGCCGTGATATATTACGGAATTAGACTCCAGATTTACATCAAAAAGTACCCCCTTTTTCTCCCTTCGCCACGTGACCCTGGTCCACATGATCCGAACAGCACCAATCCGCTCCGACCTTCTTCCCTACCCTCCAACTCTCCCTCCCCCCGACAGAAACGGTGCCCCCCCTCCCGCTTGTAATAAGGAAAAGGGGGAAAACACTATGTACAGGTGAAACTCGAAAAATTAGAATATCGTGCAAAAGTTCATTTATTTCAGTAATGCAACTTAAAAGGTGAAACTAATATATGAGATAGACTCATTACATGCAAAGCGAGATAGTTCAAGCCTTGATTTGTCATAATTTTGATGATTATGGCTTACAGCTCATGAAAACCCCAAATTCACAATCTCAGAAAATTAGAATATTGTCAAAAGGTTCCATATTCTAGGCTCAAAGTGTCCCACTCTAATCAGCTAATTAAGCCATAACACCTGCAAATTGTTCCTGAGCCTTTAAATGGTCTCTCAGTCTGGTTCAGTAGGAATCACAATCATGGGAAAGACTGCTGACCTGACAGTTGTGCAGAAAACCATCATTGACACCCTCTATAAGGAGGGAAAACCTCAAAAGGTAATTGCAAAAGAAGTTGGATGTTCCCAAAGTGCTGTATCAAAGCACATTAATAGAAAGTTATGTGGAAGGGAAAAGTGTGGAAGAAAAAGGTGCACAAGCAGCAGGGATGACCGCAGCCTGGAGAGGATTGTCAGGAAAAGGCCATTCAAAAGTGTTGGGGACTGTCACAAGGAGTGGACTGAGGCTGGAGTCAGTGCATCAAGAGCCACCACACACAGACGGATCCTGGACATGGGCTTCAAATGTCGTATTCTTCGTCAAGCCGCTCCTGAACAACAAACAACGTCAGAAGCGTCTTACCTGGGCTAAAGAAAAAAAGAACTGGTCTGTTGCTCAGTGGTCCAAAGTCCTCTTTTCTGATGAGAGCAACTTTTGCATCTCATTTGGAAACCAAGGACCCAGAGTCTGGAGGAAGAATGGAGAGGCACACACTGCAAGATGCTTGAAGTCCAATGTGAAGTTTCCACAGTCTGTGTTGATTTGGGGAGCCATGTCATCTGCTGGTGTTGGTCCACTGTGCTTCATTAAGTCCAGGGTCAACGCAGCCGTCTACCAGGAGATTTTGGAGCACTTCATGCTTCCTTCCGCAGACGAGCTTTATGGGGATGCTGACTTCATTTTCCAGCAGGACTTGGCACCTGCCCACACTGCCAAAAGTACCAAAACCTGGTTCAATGACCATGGGATTACTGTGCTTGATTGGCCAGCAAACCCGCCTGACCTGAACCCCATAGAGAATCTATGGGGCATTGCCAAGAGAAAGATGAGAGACATGAGACCGAACAATGCAGAAGAGCTGAAGGCCGCTGTTGAAGCATCCTGGTCTTCCATAACACCTCAGCAGTGCCACAGGCTGATAGCATCCATGCCACGCTGCATTGAGGCAGTAATTGATGCAAAAGGGGCCCAAACCAAGTACTGAGTACATATGCATGCTTATACTTTTCAGAGGTCCGATATTGTTCTATGTACAATCCTTGTTTTATTGATTTCATGTAATATTCTAATTTTCTGAGATTGTGAATTTGGGGTTTTCATGAGCTGTACACCATAATCATCAAAATTATGACAAATCAAGGCTTGAACTATCTCGCTTTGCATGTAATGAGTCTATCTCATATATTAGTTTCACCTTTTAAGTTGCATTACTGAAATAAATGAACTTTTGCACGATATTCTAATTTTTCGAGTTTCACCTGTATGGTGGTGTGGCTGCGATTTATACAATACGCTGCATTATTGATGATAGGATAGATAATGAACCAAGGTAGAAGCGGGAAGGAGCGAAATCATGAACGCGGAATCAGTAAGCCGCCGGTTCTCAAGTGAAGGTGGCAGGAAAAAGATGCAGGAGGGGAGCGGCGAGGTAAAGAAAATATTTACAGAGGGTGGTTGTACCAAGCTACGGCAAGAAGAGAAAAAGAAGAGACAACAGACGCGAAATCAACAGTGAGAAGTGGGTCGAGGTAGAGAAACGGACCTACGAAACCCAAGCAAAAAGGGCAGCCTTAAAAAAGACAGGGAAATGTCTGCATTGATTTTATTTTGTTCCTTTCCTCTCGGGATATGAAGTCGATCTTGACAGCGTGCGTGTGCGTGTGCGTGTGCGTGTGTGTGCCTGCTTAAGAGTACCGAAGAGCAAAACGCGGGAGAGAGCCGGCGAGAGATGCCCGCCCTATCCTTTGGCGGGCAACCTTGGGGCGGGTTTTATAAACCGACATTCCACTGCCATCTGCCGTTGCTCCCCCACCCCCCCGACGATACAGCCTCTGACCCACCCCAACATTGCCCACCCGAGCACTGGGATACTATTTTAGTTGATGCCTGCCCACCCCTTCCCGCTCCAGTAGCTTCCCTTCTGAACGCCATTCAATTCTATGTAATTTATTCCACTGCCACAGGCGTTCAGCCTCGGAGCTCGCTTTGCTTTTTCTGATGGCCGAAAGGGTGTGGGGAGGAAATATTACAACAGATCTCTATTTAAGCGCGTCAGTTCTTCTGCTGGACTCAATTACAAGGAGAAGGAAAATATGACCAGCTGGTTACTCTTTTTGCTGGGGAAGCAAGAAAAGCTTCCAAGGAAGGGGGGGGGGAGGAGGAAAGAGAGATGGAAAGTCGCAAGTTTCACTGAAACTTATCAAGGCCCTGTATGACAAATAATAAAGCTGGCCTTGCGGTTAAGAGATTGGCTGAGGTCCTCTTTTCAATGTTAAGTTGCAAAAAACACACACACACACACACACACACACACACACACACACACAAACACTGGGAGGCATATGGGAGGGCATGCATATATCACGAAGCTCACCACTGGAGGGGTGGGGAGTACCAAAACTGACAAGCTTCCAGAGCCCGAAGGGGGTGGGGGTTAGGTTTCCTGTTAGGAGCAGCAAGGCTGGAATTCAGCAATGACAAAATAAGGCATCATTAGCATAACTTGTCTGAACCTAAGAATGTTTATCCAATCTCCTAACCTGAAGCCATGTCAGATAAGCCCGAGACACTTTTCAAAGGAAAAGAAATCCCTCTTGTCTCTCATTCTCTCTGCCTTCCTTCCTTCTTCCCAAGTTTCCACCCAAATTTCAGATTTATTTTCCCTGAAAGCCATAAATCTCTTCTGTCTCTCAGAAGGCTTTCCCCGAATGGCAGTAGCTGTTTTGGAAGTGTGCTTTTCCCCCTACCCTTCTCTTCTGGATATCCAGGAGGAAGTGTTAAGCAGAATGAAGAAATAATGTCACGGGGAAATTGTGGCTTGCAAACTTTATTTTAACTCCTTTTTGCTGCTGCTTCCAGCTTCAACAACAGAACAAAGTGAACAACAAAATATAGTATTAGTTTCCCCACCCCCAATAAAGTAATTCACGTATACAGTATATATTTTTTTCACAGTAAACCTGGGGAGGGGGGACAAAAAAAGAAAACAGAAGGGAAAAACACTTTTTACAACTTCTTCCACTCTGTGCATGCCAACTAAATGGGAAAGGCAAGAGAGAAAGCAAGAAAAAACGAGAAACACACCTTTTGTTGGTTTTCCCCGTTTCTTTTTTAAAAGGTAAAACACTTAAAAGGACGGATAAGAAAAGCAAAATGGGAACCCAAAAGGAAAGAGGATCCGTGACAAACAAAAATGAAGACAACTACAACATAAATAGGCAGTTTCATGTTGTTGGGTATATTTTCAGAGCTACCTGCAGAAGAGGCACCACAACATGAGAAAACCGCAGAGAGAGACAGGGAATGAAAAAGGTATGTGTGTGTGCATATTATATATGTATGTATATTTCAGAGGATGGAGAAGAAAAAAAGTCTTCAAAAGTGCAATACTGTGTACATGTACATCATTAGCATAGCACTGATCTCAAATAAGAAAAGGGGAAGCAAAGGAGGGAAGGTGGAGAAAAAAGAGTGGGGGGGAGAGGGAGTTTTTTTTATTCAAAAAGTTTTTTTATTTTATAAACAAACAATACATAATCAGTCAATATATCTTCTAAATACATCTTTTGTGTCTTCTTTCTGCTCTTCCAATATTTATATCTTAATATTATCATTTCCTTTATTATAACATTTCCCCCACTTTTCTTACTTCTCTATTAATACATTTATTAATAATACATTTATTTATTAAACTATCTTTTAATTTTATTAAGAATTAGACAACCATTTTATCCCCACACAACCTTCAACCCCCCCTTCCCCACCCCCACCCCCGACTTTCCAGAGCAAAAACAGGGTATAGCATTAAACAAACATAAGATAAAATATACTAACTTACTACAAGATTCAAAACCCCCTCACACTCTTTAACTCCTCTTTTAAAAATTGTTCATCAGCCTCCCCTTTTAGAATTCTAATTTAAACATTATAAAACTTTCTTTAAAGCATATCTTTTAAGAAGAAAAAAAATTATTTTATATCCATTCAATTTTGAATTAACCATTTTAATACTTCAGTAAGTTTTTTTTTAAAAAACTTCAATAGAATATTCTTCAAAATATAACCTTAAAAATACTATTAATCCATTGAGTTAAATTATTTCTAACTCTTGAGTTCATCCTTCAAAATATCTGTTTCAAAACTTTCAGAAAGTTATCAATTAAGTTTAAAGTTAACCATTTTAATACCTTGATAATTTTTTAAAAAGCTATCCATTTTTAAACATTTTTACTTAAACTTAAAAAATACTAATTTCAGTAGACTTTTCAAATTTAGTATTAAAATCCTCCCCAAAAGAAACTAATCTTCAATTCTTCCTTCCTTTCTATATTTTTTCCAGTCCTTCTTCTGTAATAGTACTTTCTTCAACATTGCTCTTCCCCCTGCTTTTATTTTCTAAAATTTTTGAATATAGATTTGAGGCTGATGCATCTTTGGAAATTGTTCTCTTCTAAAAGTTATCTCCTTCAATTCAAAACCTCCATTTCGACTCTTCCTGCTTATATAATCAGTCACTTCCTTCCTTGAAACAGTCTGCGGGAAAGAGTCTATTTGCTGCTTTTCAGTTAACTGCATAGAAGCTTCTGCCAAAACCTCTGTTTTCAGTGTGCCAACTTCCATCGTGATCCTGACAGCTTCTTTTCCCTGCTCCAAAGTCGAAATAAATTGATTTACTTCCTCTTTTCCAGCCAGCAAAACATTGTTGTTCTCCAGATTATAATTTTGAATAGTCCTTTCAAGTGATTCCAATATAGCAGAAGTATAGAAATTTAAAAGTTCTTGTAAAACCTTTACAGTCACAACTTGTGAATTTGCTGGCTCATATAGTAATGATCCTCCATCCTTGATGTCAGCCATAGTTCAATTTCCACTTTAAATTTATTCAGCTATCAGGTCAATAAATCCAATAATTTTAACACAATTTAGAAGTATAAAGTAGTTGGAGTCAATACCATAGTCTTTTTCATTTCAC
Organism: Pituophis catenifer annectens; assembly: GCF_029215685.1. Taxonomy (NCBI): domain Eukaryota; kingdom Metazoa; phylum Chordata; class Lepidosauria; order Squamata; family Colubridae; genus Pituophis; species Pituophis catenifer. Next base: position 28,291,645 of record NW_027256885.1, on the reverse strand, counting down.
TAGCACTTTAAATCCTTTTTCTTGCCGGGTAATCCAGTAGCTTTTACAATGTTGCAGCTTTAACGATCACTTTCACTTATAAGTTTCGTTTTACCACCCTTAAGCGCCATCTTTTTTTCTTTGTTTTAAACGGAGTTAAAGTTTAATACTTGCATTTCCTGTTCTCCTGATTTTGCTCTGCCAGCATCCAGATTCAAATTTTCTCATAATCCTTAAAATTGCACTGCTGGTGTGGTCGCGACCCCTTGTTCTGCATAAAGCAGAATTGTCCCGGATCCGGAGCACTGAAGGGCTTTCAGGGAGCTCTCACCCTGCAAGCCCCAAGCTTAAAAAAAAAAGCCTGGGGGTCTAGGGGAGCTCTACCCAGACCCTTCTGCTCTTCTCTCCCCCTTTTTCCCTGGGGGGGGAGTTTCAAGCCGCTAGAACAGCTGATTTTCGCTGTTCTAGGGGCAAACAGAATCACGGGGCTGGAGCTCCTGAAGGAGCATCCGTTGGGGGAACGCTGAGCCACCGGACGGAGAGGGAGGTTTTTCACAGCCAAGGTTAACAGAAGCTATTGCATTACACTATTACTAATTCTTAACGGGCCAGAAGATGAAAAATAACAAACAGCAAGGCTAAAAAGACCCCTGATGTCTTTCTCGTAAAATATATAGTTAATTGTATGTATCAAAGGACAAAACCAGGAGAAGACGCTCACAGCTATATTATTTTACAGCAATAAAAGGCGAGGTCGCCCTCCCCAAGCAGTATTTTAGCCCCCCCCCCCGCCCCCCGCCCCCGGTCGGAACCACCTCTCACGTTAACTGGAATGAATGGAAGGACGGGGGTTGGGTGGGTGGCGGCTTTCTGAGGCTTGCCTGTCCAGTCTTCCAGCGCCTACTTTTTGTCCCCCGTCTGTGCTTCTCCATCCTCTTCTGTCGCAGAAAAATAAAGGAGATGAATTTCGAAATCAGAAAAAGCTTTATTTTGGCCAAAAGGTTGACATGCATTCTATTTACATCCTAAACAAAAGTCCTTCTTTAAGACACGTATCTTTATAGAACAAAAAACAGGAAATGTGAAATAAACCTATGTGTTAGGCTCTCTCCCTCCTCCCATTATTGCCTGAACAGGAAGATTAGTTAATTTCTTGTGGTTTGACTTCTTGAACTCTCCAACTGTAGAATAGTGCATAACCTTGCGGTTTAACTTTTTGAACCCAGCATTTGTCTCTGTTATATTTACTAGTTAAAGGGGTCCTTCAGAGATCCTCTAGGCTGACCCCATATTAATTCACTCTTATATTTAATTTCACTTTATGTTCTGCCTTATCCCCCCCTTTAAGACTCTATTTTACTTGTTTACAATTGAGTCTTACCTATTACAGAGCTTAATTCAACAATGTAAGCATATAACATTTGACATAACATAATCAATTCAGGATAAGATACATAGTAATGCAAAGGAAAGACAAGTAATACATATGATTTTCAAATCTTATTCTCTGAAGCACTTTCTCTAATTACCCAGTTGAGAGTTGTACATATGTTCCTGCATCAGAAATTTCATTTTCATCAAAGAGATCAGGGTCAATTTTACAGTCTATAAGGCTTTCCATCAAAATCAACTCATTTTTTCAACTCTTATCTCTTTCATTGCTCTGATAGCTAGTTGTCTGAACAAGGAATAAAGGCCAGGCCTGTCACAACAGGAATAACATCTGTCTAATCCAGCCAGGCCCAGACAACTAAGAGAACCACATTTCTGTTGTTTGTAACTTCTGACCCATTTTGAATGCCCGGTCTTGTAAATCCTTGGCAATTTCTCTGACCACTCCTGACTTATTCATGTAAAAACAAGTGTCTTCTCTCAAGAATACACACAAACCACCTTCTTGGGCCTTAACCAAGATCCCTGCAATTTGGTTCAGGCTTTCTTGGAACTCCTCTGACAATTGCTTGAACTGTGTTATGGAGTGTGCCATTCCACCTACACCTGTTCCAACAGCAATCCCTATCCCCAGGATTGCTAATAGTGGGACCAAGAGTGACACCCTTTTTTTTTTTGAACATGCCCCATGAGGGGAACAGGAATAGTGTGCTCTCCACTGACAACACCTATTTTTGGGGAAAGATGTACATGTTCCAGTCCAGTTTGTAAGTAAACACAATTACACATTTTTCCCACATAAGAAGAAAACTCCATTTTCCTTACACACACTCCTATGTTCATGGAAAAGGCATGGGCTCGTTGGTTTTTCTCATTAGTCCAGACCCCTAAAATCCCTGCCACTAGCATGCCAGTCAGAGGCTGCAATGGGACTTCTAGTGTAGGGTCCTTTTGCTTTTCTCTGAGAATTGTGCCTTCAAAAAGATAACGGGAGCTTGCATTTCCAAAGGGAAGTAGGACACATAAGCCTGTGTTGGACCTAATGGAGACGTGAGGTGGTATTGAGAAGTGACCTTCTGTTGAAATAAATAGTGGGCATAAGGAGAAATGCCACTAGTTTTTTTCATCCATAAGTGTCATTCTAGGGTCAAAGTGTATTTCTGATGGACATTGATCTCCCATCAGGGATCCTACAGGAATATCTGGTTCCTGATGTCACTTTACACACAAGGAGGGTGACCCTAGGATTTTCACACCAACGGCTATAGGGGTAACAATAGGGAGGTGGCTCATCCCCAGCCTTTTGAAGGTGTTATAAAAGTCTCCTTGCAATTTGGCTACTGCTACTTTGGTTCTCCATTTAATATCTTTCTCAAGGACTATTGTGGCCCTGGTCCTGACCCAAAGACTGGAACAGCATTGTAAGATGAAGGACCAGCAGATAAATACAACCAGCAATTTGGCCTAAAGCAGGGTCAGACTGATTAACTAGGCTTTAACTCAATTCTTAACATGTAATTCCCTTTTCTCAATTGTTACAGGGGCCCATTCTCCCTTTGTCCTAGGATTGTCAGACGCTTGTCTTTAGGTCTTGGGGTTGGCTTAGGTCCAGGGTACCGACCTCACCTATTGATGATACGTGGTTGGCGGGAGTGGACCTGGTCCAAAGAGTTCACACCTTGTGACCTGTTCCTGCCCTGTTCTTTGGGGTTTTTTCAACTTCCTCAGATAAGAGCAAGGGGGGGTCACTCGGGCATTCTCACAACATTGGGAACTACTGTTCAGGGTGTTATTACTCATTAGGCCCTTTGCCAATAATAGCCAAAGCCACAGAAAACTCATAATTGTCCTCTACACAGAACCTGTCCAATCACAATTCCCTTAACCTACAAAATCACCACATCAGGAAGAAGGTTAGGGTTATATATGACTTGGGAAAAGGCAATATTAGTCTTAGGTATCTCACAGAACCACCTCTTATTTGTTAATACAATATCCACATTCCTAGAGCTAAAGCAGCTCCACAGAGAGCCCACTCCCTGACTTCTTCAAACATAAGTATCTACAGGAGTTTCGTACTGCTCTCTGTCACAGTCGATGATTTTAGGTTCAGCACCTGTCTTTCTGGGGAAGAGGTGATTCCAGCATACTATATACAGCAAATCACAACTAATCACAATAACAGCAAGCACGCTTATTAAAATAAGAGATAGTACAGCTATGGCTATATATGTTTGACTTCCCATTCCAAATCTTCAGCCGTACGTGGAGGGTCAGCTTCCGGTGTGACACCAGTAAGGCCTCTTCTGCCCCGTATGTTGCCTGCCCATTGCCGGTAGGACAGTTATAGGGGGCGCTTCTTCAAGCGTACCACTAGGGGTTGGGCCTGGTCCTGGTCTGCCTCCTAATATTCCTAAACTGCGGACTTAACTCGAGTCCAGTGAATCCAAGACTTGGATTCCAACATTTTTTACTGCAAGTGGGAACACATGACCAGTATACGGGCCCTTCCACCTAGGCATTAAACTTTTTCATTTCCAGTGTTTTACTCATACAATTCTCCAAATCACAATTTAATCATTTCTACTTTCATCACAATATATATTTTAAAATATTTCTATCGTTACAATTTCCCTAATTAAATTTAGAAATGTTCTAGCTGTTATCCAAGTTACAACTTAATCCTTTTTTACCTTCACCACCATATACCATTAAAGGTATTTCAATTGTTACAGTTTATACTTATTCATATTTCTAAAAAAAAGATTAAAAAAGAAAAACTTATCATTGTCTAGATTTCAAAATACAAAGACAAATACTCCAATTATTATTCATTTCATTTTTACAATCATGTTTTCCCATTTATTTCTTACTACTATTTGAATATTATAACTAGAGGTGGTCAAAAATGGTGGGCTAAGGGACACACGATATTGTTGGATTTCTTGTATTGGCTTATTTAATTCTCCCACCATCTGATTCACCCTCTTAGTTCCTATCTGGCTTAGGTCTCCTATATGATTTTCAAGTATTTCAAAGGGAGATAATCTAATTCCTTTATGTGGAGAACATCGCACAGACCAAAGTACTAGTGGTAATGCATTTACTTGCTTAAGGTGATTTTCAAGGCACATCTTTGCCATCTTTTCTCTTATAGTCCTGTTCATTCTTTCAGCCTTTTTCATTCAAAAGCAAATAATTGCTGACTATCCTTTCTTTCATGTCGGCTTGATGGTAAGGCTGGTCAGTCAGGCTTGGGAAGGTCTGCTCCACTCTGGTTGCTGTGATGACCTGCATATGTTGTTTCAATTTCAGGACCCGATGCTTGCAAAAGAGTAGCTGGGTTAAAGCATTTGTTTGTTTCAGGGTCACTCGTGGTTTCTGAGTGAGGAGAACTTGATGCTTGTATTTTGTGGCGTGTTTCCAAGGATCTTACCCAATAACTCCAATATGAAATGTTCTTGAATCAGAGTTCTTTATTAATCAGTTATTTCTATTACAGGTGAACGTCTGGAAGTGCATCTGGATCCCTGGACCACACCTTATATACCTGGGAGGCAGAGCTAAGGTAAGGAGGGATCAGGGGAAGGGCTAGGTGGGTGAATGGGGTTAACCCTTACTCTGCCATGGGGAAGCAATGTTAGGCATTTATATGTAACAAATCCCCCTCTAAATGCCTAACAGTTGGAGCTGTGTGTATGTGTTGTGTATGCACACCTAGTCTTGAAGTCAGGTAGGCGTGCTGTTTGTTCTGCAAAGGTTTGGTCAGGATGTCAGCGATTTGTTCAACAGTCTCGTAGTGTATGGCTTTGATAAAACCAATGTTCGTTAACTGTCTGACGTGCTTATGTTTGATGTCTATGTGCCTTGATCTCTGGCCCACAGCGTCTGCCATGGATATGTCTATGGCTGCCTTGTTGTCCTCATGTATTATTATCGGGTAGGCTGGCTCAGTCCAAATGTTGGAGAGCAGGTCATCGAACCATGTCAGGTTGTTGGCTGCCTTCGAGAGGCAGATGTATTCTGCTTCTGCTGTAGATGTGGCCACTAGGTTTTGTTTCCCGGTGTACCAGTGCACTGGGCAACCGTTGATGAGTGTCACGAGTGTTTTCAGGATTGCTGTGACTACTTGATCAGTCACAAACAGTATGGTTTCAATCAAGCCATCTCCTGTTTGCAATTACCTGCAAGCCTTCCCCACCCTAGTTAATTGCAGGTTAACTCCCCATATAAGCAAGGACCTTTTTGCTTGCTACTTGGGCCTAAACGGTGTTTAGGCCTAGATGCAGAGCTCCTGCTGGAAGCTGGATGCAGAGCTCAGTGCAACGTTACAGAAGGGAGGAGAACACAGATAAGGACTCCAGACACTGTTGCAGAGATACTCCTACGGATGCTTGCCTTTTGCTGTTTTGAAGCACGCAAGCCATCATCAGAACTGCTGCTGCTGGACATTCTTCCTCCCACAAGCTTCAAGCTACGTTTGCTGATTGAAATTGTTTTTTCTTCAGGTGACTTTTTTAGCTGTGAAGTTTATGCTGCCGCCCTTCTACTACCTTGATGATGTATCGACACCGAAGCTGCTTATTGTCATGTTAACCTTTTTCTCTTGTGAACTGCTTTGGTATTGTGGAGAGGAATCTAGGGAGATAGCCTGGCTTCACATAACCAAGATAAGACTTTGTTACTAATGTGCTTTTTTAAAGACATAGTGCTTTTTAAATGTTTTAAAGTAAATTATATTTTTACACAAGACGCCTCTGTCAGATTTATTTCAGTCCTAGTGTGTTTGCTCATGAGCTGGTTCACGGTCCGGGGTACCCCTCAACCCCACTTCCTAACAATGAGGAATACATAGCTAGATGTGCTTTTCCTGCTCTTTGTGTCGCCTGCCCAGTCAGCATCAGCATAACAGGTTAATATGGGTTCTTTGGAGCTCACCGGCTCTAGACGTAGGCAGGCATCTATGCTGTACTTTAGGTATCTGAGCACGCGTTTTACACCTTCCCAGTGGTACGTTTTTGGTTCGCTGACGTGCCTAGACAAGAGGTTGACCGCTAGGATGATATCTGGCCTAGTCCAGTTGGCTATATATAGTAGGGACCCAACGACAGACCTATGGAGGGTATTGTCCTTAAATGTTTCACCTTCTTCGTTCTTGTGTTTTAGAAAGTCAATTTGCATGGGTGTTTTGCATGGCTTGGCATCCTTCATGTTGCACTTGTGTAGCAGCTCCAATATCTTCTCCTTTTGGGAGATTCTGAATCCTTTCTGTGTTCTGTCGATCTGGACACCCAGGTACTTGTTTACCTTTCCCAAAGTTTTTAGTGCAAAATGCTTCCCCAACTTATCAGCGAAATCATCACATTTCTGTTTGTGCTGGCCACAGTATAAAGTATGTCCACATAAACAAGTACGTATTCAATAGATGTGCCCTCCTTTTTGATGAAGAAGCATAGGTCAGCGGAGGTGGCTGTGAATCCCATGTCCCTGAGAATTTTCGCTAGGCACTCATACCACCTCTTACCGGATTGCTTCAGCCCATACAGACTCTTGTTTAACAACCAGGTATCTCCCTTTTGTGTGTTTCTTCCGGGGGGGGGGGTGCTCGGAAGAAACACACAAAAGGGAGATACCTGGTTGTTAAAGATCTCTTTGTCTAGTTCCGCATGGAGATAAGCTGTCTGCATGTCAAATTGGTAAACTTCTAGGCCTAGAATTGTTGCTATCACCAGGGCTCTCTTGACACTTTTGGCCCTGACCGTGGGTGAATATGTATCGGTGTAGTCCTCCGGGTATTTCTGCGCAAACCCGTGCTACTAGCCTAGCCTTGTACAGCGTCTTATTGTCCTCAAGCTCCTTGATTTTAAAAACCCACTTTGTCCCAATGGATACCTTGTTGTCTGGAACCTTGGATGGAGTATACACATTTAGCTCTCTCAGGCTGGCCATCTCTTTCTCCATGGCCTCTTCCCACCTAATCCTTTCTTCCCATGGCAACCTAAGTATGTCTTCGTAAGAGTTGGGTGTCGTGGTGTTTGTGTGTATTGATAGTACGTAATCTTCAAACCTTTTTGGCATTTTGTTCCTGTTGTGTCTGACGGGCCTGTTGGGTCGTGTTTCTGTGTCATGCATGTACCTGGCTTCCCTTTCTGTAAGTGCATCTACCTTTATGATGGGGTGGTCCTCTTTCCATCCCTTGGTGGCTACCCCTTGGTGTCTAGGTTTGTGTTTCTCGTGTGCCTCCGTTTCAGTTGTGTCTAGTCTACTCGTGACCCTTGCATTGTCTGTGACTTCCTGCCTGGGGAACACTTCGTTGAGATGTATTTTTGACCAGTTTGTGTTTTCATGGAATACTGCTGTTCTGGATATGATAAATTTATTGTCCTTGTCAATAAACCTGTACCCTTTTGTCCCGGACTCATATCCCATAAATCTTAGTCTCCTTGATACCTTGTCCCCCTTGTGCCTTAATTGTTTCGGTATATGCACATCCGCTGTGACCCCAAATATGTGTAGGTGAGCTATTTGGGGTTTCCTGTTGTACATAATCTCATAAGGAGTTTTGCCTACCACGCTGGACCATAGTCTGTTCAGGGTGTAGTTTGAGTATGTGAGTGCCTCTGCCCAGAAATGTTGCCCCAGCCCTGCGTCTTCTAATGCGCAACTTACCATGGTTTGTAATACACCATTCCTTAGTTTTGACACTCCGTTCTGGAATGCGGAGAATGGCGAAGAAGTGAAATGTAATATTCCATGTTTCTTTATCCAATTGGAGAAGTCCCTTGATAGGAACTCGGACCCTCTGTCCGTCATTATTTGTTTTATTTTGGTGTTGTGTTTCTACCCTCCTGTAAAATTCTTTGAACTTTTGAAACACCTCATTTTTGTGATTGAGTGTATATACGAACCCGTAACGACTGAAGTCATCAACTATAGTTAGAAAGAACCTCTTTTTATACTTTATAGAGGGTTTCATGGGGCCTACCAAATCCATGTGTACTAACTGGAAGGTCAAATTGGTGGTGCAAGAGGCCTTTTTTGGTTTAGGTTTTGTTTTGAGTTTAGAACATTTGCACACGGAACACTCTAGGTAATTGTTACAGTTTTTTACTTGCAAACCATTTGAACAGTCATTTTTTGCACAATTGGGAAACTGGCGTGGCCCAACTTCCTATGAAGCAGGTGGGCGCAGTCATCATGGATGGGTTTGCCAATAGAGGGCTTCCCCTTGTGTGCTGTGTGAGAAGTGTGTTTGTCTTCAGTGGTGTGTTCAGCCTTAACCCCTTTTGTCTCCCCGGGAGTACCTGTCTTGCCTTCCCTACTTTCTAGTTGTACGTTTGTGCTTGGATAGTAATCTTCTTGGGGTTGTAGGTATGTGAGCCCCCCTTCGATGATGATTTTGCCTACGTCCTTATTACCCTTGGTCATGTATGCCTTTCCTCCTTTAAAGGTCGTCTCGATACCCAAGTCTTTGCTGAGTTTGAGTGTGGCTAGTATATTGTGAGGTATCTCAGGTATGAGCAGTACCCCCTCTATTCTTCCTATCCCATTTATGTATGTGTTCCCTTCTCCTGTTACCAGGACCTTGTCCTGATTTGCTACCTTAATGTGGTACTTCTTTGCTGTGAATGATGTAAGTATGTTCCTGTTGTTGGTAGTGTGGTTGGTGGCTCCTGAATCAATGAGCCACGTGTTCCCTTTCCCTGGCTGCATGTGTGTGGATTGATGGTCTCCAAGACCATACAGTGACCCTGGTTGGCTTTCCCTGGAGCTGTCTCTATGTCCCCTCCTGTCTCTGGGATTGGGGGAGTCTCTGTGTCTGAATCTGTTATCTGGTGAGTGCCTGTCTGGGAACCCTGACTTCCGGCCTTGCCTTTCCCTGCAGTGAATGTAGTCTCTGTCCCTTGGGTTTCTGGGGCAATCTCTCTTATAATGATTTCTGGAGCCGCAGATAAAGCATTCGGGAGTGTTGTGATTCCTAGTTTGAAACTCTACCCTTTTTACTGGGCTACCCTCTCTGCGGCTCATGGAGCGGTCCCTTCTTAGGCTATCCTCAGCTATCAGCCTGTTGGTGAGTGTTTCTAGGGAGAGGTGCTCTATGTTGAGGCTATCCAGTTGCATTATAAAGTTTTCCCAACTAGAATCCAGGGAATTTATAATTATACTTTTCATACTATCTTCAGAGATGGTCTCCCCCCTTTGTATAAGTTCTGCCCTGGTAGCATTTAGATTCAGGATATGCTCACCCATGGGAGTTCCAGCCTTGTGCCTGGCTGAGTAGAACTCTCTAGAGATCTTGGTGGTTGTGGCTGCACTCTTGCTATAGAATAAGTTGAATATTTTTTTGTAATATTTCTGCCACAGTCAAGTAGTGGCCAAGGCTGGGATAGATGCTGGGTGATAAGCTTGCCATTAACAAATAATAAGCCCTGTGGTGCAGGCAATCTACATCAAAGGTCCAGGGTTTTCTAGGTGGGTCATTAAGTAAAAACAACATATTTTCCCATCTAGTTTTAGCTTGTGGAAATCAGCTGGTAAAGTCATTGAGCTGTATGGTAAATTACTCACAATCTGGTGCTGTCCATGGTTTTGTAGGTGAGGGAACTCACAATATGCTGGGGGAATGCTTGTTGCTAGTCTGTATGGATTTATCTCTATGTTCCTCTCTCTTCTTACAGGCGGTGACTGAGCATGCGTGAAGCTCATTTCGTGCCGGAGGTCGTCGGGTGAGGAACTCTCTGCTGCTGCTCTCAGGCCTAGGCCTAGGCCTGCCAGTGGGAGGCTGGACTCACCCCTGGCGGGTCCGTAGCCCTCCCTGGATGACAGATGCCATGGCTGGACCCCTGGATCCCCGTCGAAGAACGGGAGGCGGTGAGGAGGTGAAGCGGTCGTAGGTTGAGGACCTCCGAAGCTCAGTGGCGTGGCAGCGGCGATGGACGTAAGTTGAGGATCCCCTGGATTCAGCGGTGCGGTGGCGGCAGCTGCAGCGGCGGTGGCAGCGGTGGATCCTGGTCATTGCTGATTGGTCTCCGGGCGAGTAGAGAAGCCTGGCAGAGGTCGTACGGTTGGTGAGTAGCTGTTTTGCCTTTCTATTCCCGGGTCTTGCGTTGTTGGTGCAGCGGGTGGCGAGTGCAAGTCCTGCGGTTGATCGATCCTGCAGGTGATCAGGTTCCAGTGCTTGCTTTCTGGGCGCGTTGTTTCTCGGAGGGTTGGCTGGGTCGGTGCATGGGTTCTGGTGGCCACCCTGTTGTCCCTTTGGCTTTGGGGTACCTCGGGGTGGTTTTTAGCAAGCGCAGGAGGCTTGAATGCGGAGCCGAGTGCTGCCGCAAGACTCTCGATCGCTTTTTCCACTTCGGGCCCAGTAGGTGGGCTCTTGCAGGCTTGTGTTATTGTTTCTGTGCAGTTTTCAGGTTCTTCCCCACTTCTATTGGGGTCCTTGTTGTTTCGCGCCATTTTGTTTAAATCTCGGCTCCCCATTGGTTGTCGGCCATTCCAAGATGGCTGCCGGGAGCATGGCGTGGAAATGAAATCGTCCATGTCCAGAGCTTCAGCTTGGGAATGCCTTTCCCTTGTCGGACTGGCGACTTCATTGTCTTGTTCCTGGGTGCTCATCGCTGCTCCATGGCTTTCTAGGAGGCCTTGGAGTTTTGCAATGAGCTCCTCTTTGCTGGCGGGCACTTCCAGCATCTTCACTATTGTCGATCGGAAGTCGTCTCTGCTCGGTGGCTCTCTCCTTTCGCTGCTGCAGGTTTCATCTCTCGGTTCCTCGTCCCAGAGTAGTGGGCTCGGGTCGTGGTCTTGCTCACACTCGGTCGTGGCAATTCTCGCTGTGGCGCCTTCGAGAGCCTGCAGCTCTTCCATCTGCTTGGTATAGGCTCTGGTGAACATCCTGCTTTCTGCTTCGGATTGGATTCCTGATTCTGCCATTTCTGTGAGTTGTGGGTTAACCATCCTCTGCTACCAATCTGTGGCGTGTTTCCAAGGATCTTACCCAATAACTGCAACACGAAATGTTCTTGAAGCAGAGTTCTTTATTAATCAGTTATTTCTATTACAGGTGAACTGTAGGTCTGGAAGTGCATCTGGATCCCTGGACCACACCTTATATAACTGGGAGGCAGAGCTAAGGTAAGGAGGGATCAGGGGAAGGGCTAGGTGGGTGAATGGGGTTAACCCTTACTCTGCCATGGGGAAGCAATGTTAGGCATTTATATGTAACATATTTGCTGGGGTTTGTCAGCATAAATGGCCCTTTGTCTCTAAAACTCCTTGAATCGCATGGCTGGTGTAAATGGTAGTTGGCTGCCTAAGGGTTAATTTCCTAATAGTTGGACAGACAGCTTCCTTCCATCTCTCTTTGCCTTTGACTTATGGTAATGGGGCGGGGTTAGCTTTTCTGCCTGAGAGGAACAGGCACTGCTAAGGCTTCAGCATGGGGTGCAGCATATCCTGGTGGGTTATCTTCAACTTTGGTACTTCAAACTCCTGCCAGGTATGGGGATTTGACCCTCTTGAGCCATATTTCTCGCCATCACGACCAGGAGGGAAACTGGACACACAGGCATATCTATATTTCTTCCATCTAAGGAACATTTCAGGGTTTTCAGCATGGGGCGACATTTATGAAGCCATTAACCCCTTGGATATTTATTACATCATTAGAAAAGGGAGCCAGCAGCTTTGTAATTACAGATTTAGATGCCCCTGTGTCTACTAAGAAGGCTACATTATTCGCCCTATTTTCATTCAGACCAAGGATTCAGGGGGGGCTTGACTGAACCCTGGTCCCCTTCAGTCTTCAGGCCTCTCATCTACTGCAGCCAGGCCTATGGCTTCCTTTCTTTACAGAATGCCTTTGCAGTTTTTCTTCAAATGCAGATTGAGCTCACTAGGCTGAGAAGCAACTTGTCTAAAAGAACATACCCACAAACCTTGCAAAGATGATTCAAACATGCTGCCCTGGACCCCTTTATGGCCAACACAAGAACTGTCTTTCCTCTTTCTGTCCCTTTACTGCTGAGCAGAATACTTTCACTCAATTAATCCAAAAGGAATTTAGGATGCAAAGAGAAGGAAAGCAAGTTTTGTCACTTTTGTGGCTAAGCAAAGGTCTCAATTAGATGCCAACAAAGTCTTTTTTATAAGTTGTGCGCAGAGAAGAGATGCATTTTCACTCAAACAGAATGTCCAGCAATGCTCCAAGAGAAGAAAGGGAGGGTTCCTTCTTGGAAACTGTTGGTCTATTATAGCCTGGAGGTTTCCCTCGTCTGTGGGTTTTAAAATCTTACCAATGGCACTACGTAATCTCTCTCTCTCTTCACCATTAAGGAGAGTGGTCATCAGCTGTTCCAAGTTCTGCCAGGTAGGATTGTGGGTCTTTACAATGACTTGTTGGAAGGAAAAAAGAAGCCTTTCCCTTTAAGGATTGTTGGAAGGCAGAGCTTCCCTTTTTTTCTTGCTTGAGAGCAGAAGTTTATTGTTTATAGGAAGGCAGGCAAGAACAATACAAGCACAGCGTTCCGAGGCTAGCCTGGAGTTTAGTTTTATTCTTGCCCTTGCTTTCTTCTAATCCAAGTTTTACTTTTAAAAGAGAAGTATAATTTTCTTGGAGTTCTTGGTAATTATGATTAAAATTTATTTCAGCAAGTGAAAAGGAATTTTTGTTTTCTCTTCTTTTTGTCTGATGTCTTGTTGTACAAGTTTTTCATTTTCAACTATTAATTTGTCTAAGAACTTCTATCTCTTCCTTGAGGTTATTTACCAGAAGCATCATTTCTTCAGAGATAGTAATTACTGTAGGTAAATCTTTTAGTCTTGCTATTTCTAATGTAAGTTGATTCTGATTTTATTATTATTTTTAATTAAGCTGTCATTTTCGAATTGCGTAGCTTTTAATTTTTCTTGTTCATTTCATTTGCAAATCATCTAATTGCTGTTTAGCTTGCATAGTCATATTATCTTTAAGATTTTCAATATTTATTTTGTGTCCTATTTGTAAATCATCTTTCACTTTTGATAATTCTTCATGACTGAATAAAAGTTGATTCCTCAATCTCTCTAGTTCTGCTTTTACAGATCTAAATCAACCTTGAAGGGCTAAAAGACATGAGAAAAAGGTCCCCTCCCTCCTTTGTGTGTGAGGAAAGGCATTGCAGAAGTAGAGAAAGGGAGGGGGTAGATAACTTGTGGTCAAGTTTGAAAGGGCAGCAACTACACATCAGCATTGTAGCTAGTGAATTTAAAACTTTTACTTATAAACTCGAGTTTTTCTTGAAGCATAGAGAAGAAGGAAAGTTGAATTTTGTTCTTCACTTCGTCTAGTTGGCCAGACCAAACTGGGTGAGATATTTTCCTTCCTCTCAATGAGATATTTTCCTTCCTCTCAATACTTTCAATTCTTTTCTAACAATTTAAAATTCATATCTCTAGAGATCAGGCAGTTGCAGTTACCTTGAAGGTACACAAAAGACTTAAGACACACACACTAGTCATTCCCGCCTTAAATTTTTTAGTTGAATTAGGGAATGCACAGATCTCAACAGAATAATTTTTAACAGAATCATACCAATTAATTCAATTATCTGAGTCTTCCCGTTTAGACAGGCTTTTCTTTTTATTACCTGCTAAACCCCGGGTGGGAAGAACAATAACAATTTTCTTCTCTATTCTTAGTTCTTTCGGAGTTCTCTAGTTCTTTTAAGAATGGTAAATTATCAGAATCTTTATAACACTGCAGTATTTCTTTTCTCCTACCACACATAACAGCATAAACTAACCATATCTTCTTTGGTCAGCCCCAACTTCTAAATGTTTTTTTTTTCTTTAAGGACTAGTCAGGTCTATTTGCAGTTTGGGATTCTTTCTAATTGTTTTAGTGCACTTCTCACTTTTCTTTTAAGGACTTTTCTTAAAATTCTTCAACATACATTGAAGAGATGTTCGTGGAACACTCTCTTTTCCACCCATTTTCTAAGACACTGCCACTGACCCAATGGTGCCGGACGTTCCCACGGTCACCAATAGGAACTGCAATGGCTTAACCACCCACACAGTTCTAGAATCTCATTAGGATACGCCAATTCCGTTAGGAAGAGACATTTTCCCGGACCCAGGGAGGTGATCAAGTTCCCTCTTCTACTCTCAAGGAGTAGGTCTACTATTCCCACAATACTTGCCTGCAGGCGTCTTATTTTTCTTTCTCAGCCAGCGTTTATTAGCTTGTTCTGATTTCGTAAGGTTCTTGGGTCGGTTGGAGCGCACACACATAGAGGGATCGACGGAACTGCCCTTCTAGTACGGGAGGTTAATAAAAGGGAAGGTTAATTACTCAGCAATGGATGGAGAGAGGCGCTGGCGAAGAGGTCCACAGATGCGTTCTGTCCGCCCGAGCTCCAATCTCACCCAGGTTCCAGGGTAGTTCGCCTCGCTCTCTTCTTTCCTTCCATCTTTGTCATTTTCTTGGGAAAATTATTCACTCTTGGGTTTCTGGCAAGAACGCCCTCGCCGGCCCTTAAAACAATCCCCGTCGCCTGCCCCTCTCGCATCTCCAGAGATTTAAAAGATAATAACCAAAGTGGCGAGAGGAGGGAGGAAGGAAGCGGAGGACGCCAAGGAGAGACACAAAAAGGGGGTCTCGGAGGTTGTAAAAGTACCATAAACTTTAGGGGAAGCTTCTCCGATTGAAAGAAGGGGGTGGAAGAGAAGTCCAGTTCTCTCCATTCAGGAGAAAAGGTTTCTTTCGGGGTAATTAAGCTATAAAGCAATTCAAAGGTGCAAAAGTTAACGCTAATAAAACAGCACAAAGTAACTGAGGGTTAAGGTGCGGGGGAAGGAGGGGAGGGAAGGTAGTGGAAGAGGTGGGAAAAGGTGAAGAAGGTGAAGATGCTTTATGGGTTCAGGAAATCCCTCTTCGGTGGCTGGATGTCTAGCCCTTCCTAAAATGCCGCCTCACCTTGCGGTCTCATCCAGGAAAAGTGTTGTGTGGGAGACAGGCTCTGCTCCAAATTGTTCGCGTCCTCTCCCAGGTCGGTAGGGGCAAGCTTGCAATCCGGATACTGCACCAGGTCGGATTCCTGAGCGCTGAAGAGGCTTTGTCTTTGCAACGGGTCATAGCTGTAGAAGTTGCTGGGATCCCCGTGACACGCTACGGCGCAGGGATTCTGTTGGTAAGGGGAGCTGGAGAGAGAGGATGCCCCGTGGTAGAACTCCTGGATCTGGGTGGGGTGCTGGAAAGTGCCCCCCGTGCTCGGCCCGTACAGCACCGTCGGTCTCCCTTCGAGTTCCTGGGCGAATCCACAATCGTAGAAGTTGGGGCGCAGGGAGTCCCCAGTTTTGTATTTGGAGAAGAGGGAGTTGACAAAATAGGAGCTCATTGTCATATAAATAGCTTATTTTAAATAGATCTAGGTCTTGGTACCAGGGTTAGGGGAGATCAAAAGCCACTGGTTGTCAGAAGACAGCGAAGAGACGCCAACCCACGAGCCTTTGTGATTTCCAGAAATATATACAACTATACATAGATTTCTTTTTTAAAAATCCTCGAGGATGGAATCAAAACTCTTTTCCCCGTGACTATGGTATCAGATTCCTCTTTTTAAAATTGCTGCGGCTGCTGTTGTTTGTGACTGTTATTATTCCTCTCTGTATGTGTCTCTCTCCTTTTTCCTCCTTTACCCCCGCCCCCAATATATATGTATATATGGCACTTAAAAAAAAGTTCTCGCTTTACATTTCCAAGGACAGGTGCCAGTTCATAAATAGTTTTCTGTGATTTACTTCGGAGCAAATGAGTTTTTCATATTTCACAGTGTCTTTTCTGGATCATTTTGCATCTATTATGGAACCCTCATCCTATTGGTTTTCCACATGCTCGACGCGGATTCTGAACAGCCTGCAAGCAGGGAGGAGAGTGAGTTGGAAACAGAAGAGAGAGAGAGAAAAAACGGGGGGGGGGGGAGCGCGCGCGAGAGGGGGAGCGCGCGCGAGAGGGAGGTGGGGGGTAAATATAGAAATTAAATATGCTAAACTATCTACTTAATGATCTCTCTCTCTCGCCTAGCAACAAATCATCTACCTAAGCCAAACCAAAAGACTGATATTTGGGGAGGCTTGAAAAATTAAAGAGAGGCTTTGCTCCCATTGTTAATTTTCATTTTTTTTTATTATTTTTTTAAATTTTTATCTCAAGGAGGAAGTTTTAGACCTTTGGAAAATGTTAGGGTTGCTTTGGAAAACTGTAAAAAGAGGCCTGAAAATATCAAGTTATCAAATCCTATTGTAGCCTGTAGCCTCAATATATTTTAAAACAAACAAGATAGTCAGATTTAACATTTTAATGATTAATTTCCTTATTGATAAAAGCTTAAGCATCAGCACCAAAAGAAAGAAATGCTCCATTTGTAACACCCCCTCCCCTAAAAAAAAGGGCTGTAAACTGTTTAACAAACTGTACAGCAGAAAAAAAAAAGCAAAGTAAAAAGAGGCAGAGGCACACACACAGAGACATAGGCACAGAGAGTGAGTCAAACAAATATTTAAAAAAGCAAAGGAAGGCAAAACAAAACCACATACTCGGGTATGTTCTTGCTGGTTACATAGAGCTACATTTTTTAAAAAAAAATGTTAAAGGGTTTTTATGAGTTCTTTCCTCTACAGCCATAAAAACCCAGGTTTTGATTGGCACCTACCGGTAAATGCCATAATCGCAAGATGTTGGTGTGTCAATGCTGAATTAAAATTAGAGTTTTTCATATATAGCATTGACTTTTCAGCTCCCTAGTATCATCCCTCCTACCCCACTCTCCTGTTATGCCTCCCCCCCTCCACCCCCTCTTCTCTCACAGTGGAGAAGAAGCTATCTCCCCTTAGCTCCCTACCACCACAATTGTGGGTCTTCACATGCGCCCATCCTCAGAAGTAGCAACATCTCCACCCCCACCCACTCAACCCCGATCCTGCAAAAGCCTACTTCAAACAAGGTGCTTTTGCTAACTCAACAACACCCCACCCCCCATATGACCACATGAAAGTAAATTCTAGGAGTCCTTTAGCTCCATCAGCACCAATTTCAGGAAGTTGGAGCTTTCTGTATCCTCCCTGCTCCAAAAGATGCCAGTCCTAAAATAGATCCCTTGAAAGAATAATTCATACTATGGAACATGTTTAACTGGGAGCGAGGGCGAAAGAAACAAAAAAGGATAAGAAGGCTTAAAAAGTATGTTTTAAATGTAAGAACAAGTCTGTTTCATTCGTTTAAAGACTATTTTTTTTCTCAAATCCTTCTCCCCTCATTAAAGGAATAGTATTTCCTGGAAATGCTTGAAAAGAGTGCTTAAAAATAAAGTTGAGGTTTTATTTGCATGTTTTCATGTCTGCTGAGTGGAAGAAATGCTTTTTCCTTCTCCCAGATTTATAGCAGGCAATCTTTGGGATCTTTACTGAGAACTCAGCCTGTTTCCTTAATAACTAAGCTGCAAACTTTCCAAGGTTTACCTGTGAACTGCAGTGTTGCCACACAAAACTTAATAGCTTTTATCGCTGAATTGCTCCATAAGCTTTCTCAAAAATGATTCCCTACTCTACTAGTATGTATTTACAACCAGGCCTCAAATGCATAGGATTTGTTGGCATTTGTTAAAAAACATGTACCTGATCTCTCTCTCTCTCCCCCCCTCCCTCCCCCCTCTCCCTCTCCCTCTCCACAAAACAAGCAGAGGGGGCAAAGGACATTGCTCGGATTGTATCGCCCTGCAGTTAAAGGATTGTTTGCTTACAATGGGGGGGAGGGGCAGAAACACACAGACACAGACACAGAGACCCTTAATCATACTCTCGGTTACAAGTTCAGCATTAAATTGTTCCCACAAAGCCCTGTTAAGACGAATGGGAGTTGTGCAGGAACAATTATACAAACTGCCCTTCTTTGGCTGGGGTATGTGTAGGAGATCTGTTGTGTGACATGTTTTCATCCTTCTTTATTCGCCTTGTAATGGACCGAATATTTATACCTTCTGAGAAGAAATGCTCCAGAAAGATTGCTATGATTAGTCCTATAAACAATTGTTTATTGTTCGTAATGAAATCAAGGTGGTGTAGACTCAAGTGGGAAAGACACTGCGGTACGGTTATTTTTCTACTATGGAGTGATAGCACCATCTAATGATAATTCGAAGTAAGACGCCTGTAAAAATTATAGATGGCCAATAAGCAAAGATGGGTGGGTTAGGGAGATTGGCTATGATGGATTTCCATCTTTTCCATTGTGTGTATTTTAAACGATTGTTGCCTATGATAAATCATGGAGTGTATAAAATTTCTTCTATGACTGTAACTGGAAAGTGAACACCGTTTCCGTTTCATAAGTCTTGATTAGTTTATACTGCGCTTATTTGGTCGTTTTCAAGGAAATAAAAGGCAGCGACAGGGATTCTGCTTTTGAAAAACCACCATTGTTTCAAAGCCCAAGACTAAACAATTGAAGTATTCTGCTCTGGAAGGGAAAGCTTGGTTGTAAATAGATTAAACAGAGCACAGAAAAAGCTTTCCAAACCAGACATCTGGCCAGGACTTGGAGTTTGTGTCTACATTTGGTGGTGAAGGTGATGGGGGGCAAAGAAGGGGATTGTTGCTGAGTTTATGATCCAGGATGCTGGAAACTTGAAAGTGATAAACGCCAGACAAAGGCTGAAGCAATTCAGAACACAGGATTTTCACAGAACCCACAAGAAGTGAATAAATTAAATGCTTTCTCACGCCCCCACGCCCACCCGTTTCACCCCCCCACCCAGCTTTTTGCTTTTTAAATGTTCCTTATTTCTGGGTGAAACAGACAGAAATGTATCTCTGCTTCTTCCTCCGTTGAAAGACATTCTGGTAGTTTAGGAGCTTCTGAAAGTTTCCCACTCTTGTTTGCTTTACAGTTGCTTAGTTCCTTAACCTTCAGAAATTTATACTCTATAAAGTTTTATGGCGGTCATATTCTTTTATTGCAGCCTACCATGCAGAGTTTTCTTCTCTCTTTTATGACACTCTACTCTCCTACTTCTGTAAAATCCAGCATCCAGCAATAATTTATTCTCCTTTTAGAATATTCATGTGTGTGTACACACACATATATACATGCATGTCTGTGGTAATGAAAATAATTTGAGTTTTTAAAAAGACTTGATTACCGTTCAATGATTATAGAGTTATGTGGATTTTGGACATAAGTAAAAATGGAAACAGCAATTTATGATTTTCCTTGAGTAGGATAAAAAGAAATCCAGGTGAGTTTGCCAAAATTCAGAAATGTTATTCTGTTAATCTGTTATATTTGGGGTAAAATTACAAGAGCATTTACTGGGCGTTGGAAAATTCTTAGACCTCCCTCCCTTCCTTCCTTCCTTGGAGAATTCGGGATCGTCATCCTTCAGGGCTGTGGAAAAGAACCTCCGCGTGTGTACACCTCCCTGCTGTGCCATGTACATATTCACTCACACATATTCCCTCATTCATACATGCATCCATTTTTTTCCTGGCCTAAAAATTACAAGAAAGACTCTTTTAGCCATAAATTGAAAGACAGAGAACCACTTTATTTCTGTTTTGCTGAAGAGTTTTAGATGGAGCCGACTTCACAGGGAAAGAAATAAAATACACTGAGAATAAGCTTTTTCTAAGGACAAAGGAGAGACTCTCCGGCAAATCAAACCAAACCTAAAAGAACTTTATAATGCATGCTAAAGAACCACTAAAGAAAAACACAAGTGCAAATATTTCTGGCAGTTTAGAAGCAGTAGTATAACACAATGAAATATAGGTCAGGGTCCCTTTAAATAGTTTTTTATTCTAAGGCATTAAAACAACTGGAATGTTGACCTTATGGAATTTAAGAAACAATATTTTTTTCAATATTTTTCCTGTACAGAGAGACTTGTCTCTAATGAATTCAACTAGTTTCTCTTATTAATCCACGTGTTAGCAAAAATGCAGCTTTCAAAAACATCTGTCTTTACTAATAAGGTCTAGTAACAACTCAGACTAAAATTTGTTAATATAATACATGTGTGGATAATATTTTTCTTTGCAAAATGTTCGTGTTAACCTTGAAAGAATTTCAGAGTAGTTTTCCCCGCAATGCTCAGGGTGTTTGGTCGGTTTTGAGAATCTTTGGAGGCAAATAAACCACATCTCAGCTGGTGCTATAGACTCTCTAATGCTGGCAAATACTATCTAAAAACCAAACAATACCTCCGGCTTTCTTTTTATTAGAAGTTAAACAGACAAATGCAGAAGCTGGGACTTTTCCTTTAAAAAATACAATATAGAATTGGTTTTCAAAACAATATGAAGTTAGCAGAATTTACGCCATGGGGATGCCCTATATTTTTCTCCCCTAGAAACAATTCCACCTTGTTTGCTTTGTAAAGGATTCACCCAACAATCCTTTCCTCCTTCAAGACAACCTACCTAGGAAGTGGGCATTTCAAGGTCGTCGTCCCCCCACAAGCAATTTTTCAAAAACCTGCTAAAATATTTTGTTAAATATGTACTGGAGTAAAAGATTTGCTTGCCATTTCAGAAAACCCTTCAAACTAGGTAATGCTACTTTGAAAGGTAAAGTTAAAATATGCCTATCAAATTTTGAAAGAATGATAGCAGGCGAAAACCACAGAAAAATTATGTACATCGCTCTATGAAACTAGTTTTTTCTTCTAGGACTCCTGTCTACACAGAGCCTTAAATTTAGGCAAGTATTTCCCTCCTCCCCCTTCCTCATCCGTTAATTTTTCACCGCAGAGTGAAAACATTTTTTATTTCTAAAAAGTGGGAGTGTGTAACATCAGTGGAAATCAGTTTACAAATGTGGACCCCTGTCTGGTTCTACAACTACCAGGTCTAAACCCCATTTTACATTCCTATAAGCTACAGAAAACAAGAGGAACTTTCATAAGAGCACTCAGGAACACAGTTTTCCCTATAGAAACAACAAAAAAGGCCACACAGACACCATATTGCACTAAAGTAACTTACCTATCCCCCTCCAAGTCCTCCAAAGACTGGGGGTAGACTCATTTTAATAGTCATAAAGGAAACAGAATCCTGGTTCTCCATGTGTAGAGGGAGTTAAAGATTACCTTGTGTCCCTTAAGAAAAAGAATGGGATATGGAGGATGAATTGGGGTATCATTTGCCTGGGTATCTCTACAGTTGTTGCTCCTGGATCAATCCAATTCCAGCCTCCTGGAAAAATGTGCCCTTAGTTGGTGACAGGCTTATTCTCATACTTTCCTTTTCTTGGCTTAATATCATCCAAAGCAATCCTCTCCAATGACTGCTGTTCCAATGCCTTGCATTACAACTCTCTTCATTCCCATATATTCTGGGGAGGGAGGGACTTGAAGTCCACATTGTTTGGAAGGTTTCAGGTTAGGGAATGCCGAACAAACAAAAGGAAGTAGCTATGTTTAAAGACTATTGCCTGTCAACAATTACTTTTCAATGCATAACACCCCTCCCCCCCTTAATGTCCCATGCTGGAGTGATCAGTAAATATATTTAAGAAGTGGGAAAGACTTCAAATAAAAAAGAAAAGCAGGTGCAGTCATTCTGAATCCCTTGCATGCTGACCAGGTGGCCTCTTTCTGGCTTGGCTTGCTTTTGTTCTCATCTCAAGCACAGCTGAGAAGGAAGTCATTGCCTATCAAAAACCATCTAAGTTTTGAGAGGGAGGAAAATTGGGATAGAACAAAGAAAGGGGGAAGGAGAAGAGAGCTTCACTCTTTGCCTTGTTCCTTATTCATTTTCTTCATTTTCACCCTGCGATTCTGAAACCAGATTTTGACTTGCCTTTCACTCAGGTTGAGATGCCTGGCCAGTTCATGTCTACGGTCCCTGGTGAGGTACATGTTGAACAGAAATTCCTTCTCCAGTTCCAGGGTCTGGTACTTTGTATAGGGGCATCATTTCTTTCTGGAGGAGCAAGCATGCAACCAGTTGGCTGCTGGATTACCTGGGGGTGGGGGGTGGGTGGGGAGGAGAACAGGGTCACTGAGGAATTGACACCAAATCCTCTGAGGTTCTCCAAATCACTTTGGACCAACTTTCAAAATACTTGAAGACAAGCTCAGGTTCAGTGGAGACCCACAAAGTCTTACCTGTAATGTTGGAAAAAAGTTGTACAGAATATGCCTGCTGTATATCAAAACAGTCATGTTTGACATGCAAATAGGCAAACAGGACTTTAGAAAGGAAAGGGGAAAAATCAAACTGAGGAATTTATTCAGAGATGGAAGAATATATTTATTTACACATAAGAGAAGGAAGGCACTTTATTCAAATGTTTTAAATGAATTCATCTATGTATATGGCACATGGGTAGGTAAGCAATCCACACACATCTTTTAAACACTGGCATGAAAGGCATATTTTCCATCACTGACACAGTAGAAATTCCTTTCCTTTCCTTTCCTTTCCTTTCCTTTCCTTTCCTTTCCTTTCCTTTCCTTTCCTTTCCTTTCCTTTCCTTTCCTTTCCTTTCCTTTCCTTTCCTTTCCTTTCCTTTCCTTTCCTTTCCTTTCCTTTCCTTTCCTTTCCTTTCCTTCTTTCCTTTCCTTTCCTTTCCTTTCCTTTCCTTTCCTTTCCTTTCCTTCTTTCCTCTCCTCTCCTCTCCTCTCCTCTCCTCTCCTCCTCTCCTCCCCTCCCCTCCTCTCCTCCCCTCCCCTTTCCCCTTTCCTTTCCTTCTTCAAGGGAGAAACTAATTGCCTGTATGGTGTCCACAACACCTGTGTTTTCATCATGATCCTCCTAACCACTAATCAAATGGGGAGTGTGATATCCTCCCTTGAAAGCCACAACAGGCTCCCCAGCAGTGACATATGATGCATTCTGCACAGGGATATTTTAGCCCAAACAGTTTCAGAAGTAACAGCCCTGTGGTTGAAGCACTCACGAGTCCTTTTACAGGGGACAGAGAAAGAGCAAGACTCAAGCTAGAAGTCAAGTAAAATGCTAGACATAATAGGTTTACTCAGGGTTAAAGTAGGGCTGGTGTGGCCGGATCTCCACTAATGGCACACCAAAAACCAAACCAAACTAAAACAAGGCCAAGGTCTGTGTGTGTTGTGCTGCCCAAGGGAAAGGGTTGGAAGTGCTGCAGCAGAAAAGCCATCTCCTGTCTGGTTTTCTGACCTTCTGCTGAAATTAAAAGCAGCCTTGAAAGTCTGGATTTTTGTTGAGTGGCAGGAAGGGTACCACACCATTTCTCCCTGGGTAAAATGAAATCCATTCTGTTTAACACACACACACACACACACACACACAAAAACAAGGCTTAGTTTCCACTCTCCACCAATGGTCCTCTTTTTAGGGTTGTGGATGTGCCTGTGATTTCTTGGCATTTCAAGGAAACATGAGGCCTGGCATAGGAAAACAAGTTATTTTTCATTTCACACAATTCCCCAAACAGGAAACAAAAAACAAAAGAGTGGGAGAGGGAGTGTGTGTGGAGGGGGGAGGGGCTTGGTTGGCAGGCTATTCTTAACCACAAAATGCACATTCATAAATACACACACAAACATACATTGTTTATTGTTTATTGTTTTTATTGTTTATTTGATTTGTATACCGCCCTACTCCCGAAGGACTCAGGGCGGTGAACAGCCAAGCAGTAAAATACATAAATACACAAAATTTAAAACCAGATAAAATCAAATTAAATCATTTTGGCCCAGACAGATTAAAACACCCCAATAATTTAAAAACAGATTAAAATTTACATATTAAAAGAGGGAGGAGATTAGTGCATTACATGCACAAATACAGTGTTGATTAGACTCAGGCAAATGCCTTTGTCAATAAAAAAGTTTCGGGAGGAGCTGAACTGCACCGAGGTGAAAGCCCAGTTTCAGTCTGGGGCAAATAGGGTCCTTCTTTTTTTTGCTTTTTCGCCATTTCTGCCTTCTCGCGACATCCACCCGACAGACTTTTCCAGCTGCATTGCACGGGATGCAGGTGGGCAGCCTGGACCTCGGGGAACCAAGTCATTTCTCGGGCAAGGGTCCCCCACCTTCATTCCGGGGCCGGCGAGAAGGTGGGGAGGGGAGGGAGTAGAGGATCAGATAAGCTTTTCTCTTTAATCTTCCCATTCTTTTCAAACATTCCCTTAGCTCTGATCTGGATTTTCTGCTAAAACTGCGCACAGACCCTGCTTTCCCGCTCCCGTCCACTCCCAAGGGAAGGGATACTATCAAGATCGAGACACTGACACAAATGCCCGGGAAATTACTGTTCTCCGGTTTTGAGAAAAACTCAAATCAATCATCGCCATCATCATCGACGCCCCCCTCCCCTGCAAAAAAAACAAAACAAAAAAAAAAACCCTTGGAAAGTCGTCTAGTGGATGAAAAAAACTAGCACCCTGATGTTAAACTATCAGGTAATCCGCACACATCAGGAAAATATTGAAGTCCACGCTTTTGTTATTGGAAACATCCCCGGCAAACGGCAGGGAAAAAGAAGCCGAGCTCCTTCGCCTTGCATTATAGGTAAGAAAAAGAGGATTCGCATTAAATTTTGTCGCAGCTCCCTTCCTGACTCGCCCTACCCCACCCCCAGTTTTTTCACAATATTTCTCCTCGAAGGCGACTGTGTATTGGGGAAGGGGGGGGGAGATAATACGGTAGTCACCAAATTGCAGAAAGAAGCACACGTGATTAAAATTAAGAGTTTGACAATCTGATCCTCTAAGCAAATTTAAAACAAACAAAACCTCTTAATTAAGCTTGTTTCTCTTTATTGTTTTTGAGAGGGGAGAAGCATTGGCTTTGAAATATTCGTACCCATGCCTGAATCCCCCTTAGTTGTCTGTGGTGGTCTCCTATGAGAGAAATGAGACACACAAGCATGTATCTCGGGATGAGAGCCTAGAGCTGACTCCGTGACCCTCTTTTATTAGAAATTCATAAAGCTCATTATACAGCATCATAGCAAGGCAGGATTGGGGGTGGTTACATGATCGGGTTGCATACACTCATATTATAGTAGTTACGTAGACCCTTCCCAGGCTGGTACGACCCTTCCCAGGCTGGTACGAGAATAATCATGTAGGTATTTTCTGGCCTGAGCAGTCGGGACTTTCCAGATGATGTCAACATCCTATTTCCCTGCTGTGGCAAAGCCTACGGATAATTCTAATATGCAAGTATATTTCTATACAACTATTCCCACATCTCCTCCTTTTCTGTTTTGTTGAGATTGGCTTCCTCCAGTTCCAGAAGGGTTTTGGTTTCACTTATCAGGATGTCCTTCCTATTGGAGGGAATAAAATCTTTGCACACTTGCAGAAGGGAGGGGAGACATTGGACACAACAACAAAGCAAAACAAGCAATACGATTATAGATACAATAGTTGGCATAATTGATTTTAACCAAGAACCATCCGGGAGCCATGACCAAAGGGCAGCCCAGATGTCAATGGTGCCAGATCCACCCGGATGATAGGGGATTGTTTTTGATCATGTTTTCCATATGTTCTATGGTGTGAGTGATGTTATACTGATAATCAGATACATAGGCACAACAATGTGAGTGTATGAGGGCACAAACGCCTCCTTTAGCTGTTAACATAATATCTAAGGCATATGGGTTTTGTAAGACTACCTCCCTAATTTCAACCAGTTCTTTGTTCATCAGCTTCAGCACCTTGATAGTCTAGTTGAACATATGTACTGTCCAGTTATTTAGTAAATGAAGATCCCGATAGTTCATTGCCACCCCGAGATTGGGCAAGATGCCTCTGGATATCTAAGTTTTTAGTGACCACCGAGTTCCATGTAATGGTCCGATAACAATTGGTATAAGTCCCCATGTAGGTGGCATTAGTGGACAGGCCGGCACTGCTGAAACAAAAACGGGCTGGCTCTAAAATCTGGGTAGGGACAGCATACGTGTGGTTAAGCAGGGCTGTTGTGTAGAGCCACAGGAACGTCCATCCGGTCTCATTGAAAGGCACACTATGAAGCGCCAAGCCTGTTTTCCCATCAGAGGGGATGTGCATGCAAATCCAACAGTTTTATTGAGAAGTAAAGCAACTTTATTCAAATCTCTCACAAATGCATTGCTGGCCCATGTCTCTGGATCACTGGTCACAATGACATGGTTAAGTGACCATATATGGATGAACACAGCGAGCAGGAGTCCATATAATTTCGCCATTGTCGTAGACTGCAGCGTAGCCCCGACCCCAGGTGACAAGAGAGGCTGGGCCTTTCCACATAGGATCTGGAAGACGGCGGTAATAAACTTGCGGTCATGGAGAGTCTATAGGAGAAGCAGAAAAGTGCCGACTTGCGGCGGTTGACCCGGGGGTGCCGGAAACATTGAGGAAGTTGAGGGTAAACAAGACAAGGTTCAAGGTATTTTGTATTCCAGGCAAGCCAGGGGTATTTTCCCCTTTCTGTTTTTTATGAGCATCAAGGGCCTTTTTTAGGGTCTGATTAGCCCGTTAGTTGTATGGGATTCCAAACTTGTGTAAGATGGACCAGCGGTGGCAAAACTGTGCAAAGGCAGCACTAGTATATGCAGGGCCATTATCCGTTTTTAATTGTTTGGGGTTGCCCAGAATACTAAAAGTCCGAATACAATGATTAATAACATGTTTGGTGGCTTCTCCCCTTTGTGGGGATGCCATGATGAATCCTGAATAAGTATCCACGGAAACGTGCAAATATTTCCATGGGGCAAAGGAAAGGTATTGAGTCACATCCATTTGCCAGATTTCACAAGCTTTGAGACCTCTAGGGTTTACACCCATAGGGATAGAATGAGCTTGTTGACTACAGGTAGGACATTGTTGTATGATGGCAGTCGCTTCGGCTGCCGTGAGACCAAATTGTTTCGCCAACGCTTTTTTATTTTATTGAAAATAAGCATGACTGTCCCATGGTGTGATGGGAGACATAACCATGAGTGCAGTTGCAGCAGCATCGGCTTTGTCATTTCCCTCCTGGAGGGGACCCGGGAAGGGCTGATGACTTCTTATATGGGCCACAAAGAATGGCTGAGTTCTGTCAGAAATAAGTTTCTGTAAAGTGAGCATTAAGGTTAATAGATCAGAATCTAACGCAGGAGACAAATAGGAATAATAAATTTGTTTTATAATTTGAGTAATGTACAGACTGTCCGGGATTAAATTGAAAGGCGTATGAGCAAAGTGCTGAAAGGCCAATATAGCAGCGGCAAGCTCAGCCCACTGCGCAGATGTTTGGGGTGAAGTAATTGCTGTAAAGTGAGAAATAAAGCCATAAGGTTGGAGTCAATCCTGGGCGTAATATAAGCACCTGGAAGATTAAAAATAAATTGACACACATACTGAGAGTCAGAGATCAGATTAAAAGGTTGTTGAGAAAAAGTGTGGAAAGCTAAGATAGCCGCAGACAATTAGTGTAAGATTCTTTCCAGATGTCGTCATGAGGATCTTTGTAAGCAATGGCTCCTCTCGTTCGTCCTCCATCAGAAAAAACTGTAAGAGCTTGCGGTAGTGGAGAAGAAGAAAGTAATGAGCAAATAGGAAAGGAGGAAGTCATTAAGCAAGCAAACCTAGGATCTTTAGGCAGATGATACGAAATACAGCCTACATAGTCCGTTAGAGCACACTGAAGAGATAAATTATTCTGAAAATAAGTGAAAGTCAGATTTTGAGATAGGAAGAACAATATTTATTAAATCAGTTCCATTTCTTCGACAGGCTCGACTACGCCCCAAGGTTATAATTTCAGCAATAGCTTGGATAAAGGGTAAAACATTTTTAGATGGTAATGAGACAAATAAAGCCATTCAATACAATATACTTTTTGCTGTTCTAAAACTCCCAATATTCCTGTGGGTAGTTTATTAGTAGGAAATATTAACAAAGATCACTGACAATCTCTATATGGGATTCAATCCACAAACTGAATACTCAAGATGTTATTATTTTCTCAACTGTAGCAAATACTACAGATGGAACTATAATTAAATCTCCTGGCTTTTTTCCTTTAGTCAATAACTCAAATAATGGGCTAAGTAAATTCGTGGGTAAAGAAAAATATGAGCGGACCCAATTAATAGTACCCAGAAATTGTTGCAAATTTACTAAGGAAATAACTTTGGGTAACTTTAAATGAGGAAAAGCCGGAGCAGAAAAAGATTGCAATAGTTTATGCCCTAAATACAGATAAGGAGCGTGCAGCTGTATTTTTTCTGGGGCAATGTGCAATCCATTTACACATAAATCATTTTGTATTTCAAAAAGCCAATTAGGTTGTATTTTTTGCACTCCAATTAAAATGTCATCCATACGATGATATACCAGGGTTTTGAGGGCGAGATGTTACAGACATGCCCCCCTTGGATTTTTACACTCTCTTTTAAAATAACCAAGTTTTCCACAATCGTAACACTTTCCTTGAGGTTTGCTGCCTGGTGATAAAGCAGTGCTAACAAATTGGTTTTATACTATGTTCCTATATCCTGACACACTTTAATCATATCTGCCAAATCAAGATCTTTTCCCAGCCCAACAATTGCTTTTCGGCATTCAGAAGTGGCGTTCTCTTTAGCTTTTTTCCTGATGTTAGAGAAGGCTTGTTGACGCTTGCCAGAAACAGGCACTTTTCTGAAGGCTTGATAAGCACATTCAGAAGAAGCTTGCAAAGTTGCAGCCGGCAGACACACAGAAAGCATTTCGGCAATTTCTTTTATATTCCCCCCCTTTTTCTAACTGTTTCTTTAAATTCTGCCTGATGGGGGTGTAACTAGCTCCTTCAGAAGGAACTGGTGGTTCAATTAAAGATAGTTTAGAGGAGAGAGGTATTTTTTCCTGCCTAATTGTCTCAACCCTTCCACATTGAGTTTTCTGAGCTGCAGACATTCCACCCCCCATACTTACGAAAAGAAGAGTCAGTTGCCAGCGACGTAGTCGGGTGCACCGTGCCTATTCCAGGCGATAAGTAGAGGGTCGGCAGGGACGTATTCCCTTGCAGAATCACATCGAGACGTATCCGTTTCACGAGATCACGGTCGGGGTCACCAGATGTGGTGGTCTCCCATGAGAGAAATGAGACACACAAGCATGTATCTCGGGATGAGAGCCTAGAGCTGACTCCGTGACCCTCTTTTATTAGAAATTCATAAAGCTCATTATACAGCATCATAGCAAGGTGGGATTGGGGGTGGTTACAT
Source organism: Pituophis catenifer annectens (assembly GCF_029215685.1). Classification (NCBI taxonomy): domain Eukaryota; kingdom Metazoa; phylum Chordata; class Lepidosauria; order Squamata; family Colubridae; genus Pituophis; species Pituophis catenifer. The sequence continues at coordinate 28,262,074 of NW_027256885.1, read as the reverse complement.
GATCGGGTTGCATACGCTCATATTATAGTAGTTACGTAGACCCTTCCCAGGCTGGTACGACCCTTCCCAGGCTGGTACGAGAATAATCATGTAGGTATTTTCTGGCCTGAGCAGTCGGGACTTTCCAGATGATGTCAACATCCTATTTCCCTGCTGTGGCAAGGCCTACGGATAATTCTAATATGCAAGTATATTTCTATACAACTATTCCCACAGTTGTCAATGAGATCTTCTTTCTATACTATATTGAATCTTCCAGCCTGTTCCTCCCGCGGTCTCTCTCCAAACACGCACACAGACACACACACCGACGCTCATTCAACCCCTTCCCCATCTATTATTTTATTTATTTATTTATTTATTTATTTATTTATTTATTTTTAAATTTGTATACCGCCCTTCTCCCTGAGGACTCAGGGCGGTGAACAGCCAAGTAAAAGCATAAACCACAAACATTAAAATACAATTAAAAAGATATATATACATTTGGCCCCATGATTAAAAACAATAACAAACAATTAAAAACATTTAAAAAAGTGTTAGGCCAGCCCGGCTTGCTGGAAAAAGGTTTTAAGGGCACGTGGAAGGCACCGAGGTCTTGGATTCTCCTTATCTCTGGGGGCAGATGATTCCAGAGGGCAGGTGCCCCCACAGAGAAGGCCCTCCCCCTGGGGGTCACCAGCCTACATTGTTTGGCTGATGGCACCCCGAGGCGGCCCTCTCTGTGGGAGCGCACAGGTCGATGGGCGGCGGTCGGTAGCAGCAGGCGGTCTCGAAGATAACTAGGTCCTATGCCATTATGTTTGTCTCCCCCACCGCCAATTTTATACATACAATCGAAGCCCGTGGAGTAACTTTCCCTTCCTCAAAGCCACCGGCTGCGTCCCTTCCAACCCTCACTGTTCAATTTCCATTCCTATTTCACTGAAGTTTTCCAACAATACACTAAGTCGAGCAAACCACCCACTCCAGAACCCCCAATCGCAGATTAACACCAGTGATTTAGATGGGGGAAGGGGCGGATTTCTCTTTTAAAATAAAATAAATAAATAAATAAAAGCTCCTGCCCATTGTGCCTTTTATGACGCCCCCCTCTTAGGCTTTTATGATGTTTACTTCCTCAGTTTTGATTACTTACTTTGATCTGGCCTACTTTCGTCCTCACCTCCTTCAAAAACTTTGTCCTCGAAGCTGGGCCTTTGACTGGAAGCGATCCCTTCCCTTCCAACAGAAGGGTCTAAATGGTATTCCTGTGTCCCCTGTTTACGGATCTCTCCGGGGTGTCCCAACAGCGGTTCTGTTTTAACTGGTCCCTGTCCGGCTGCTATGTTTTCTGTTCTGGGCATTGGGTCCAGCCAGCTTCGTAGAAACCTGTTCTCTGAGGTAGGGATGGTAGACCGAAGGAAGAGTAGTAGCAGTGTGTGGCGGCAGAGGCGTCCAGGAAGCGCTGAAAACGGAAGATTTGGGCTGGAAACTACAGGAGGGGAACTCGAGTTCAGTGTGGGTAGTTTGCCTGGAGTTTGAGTATTGTTCGGGAGAGAATTTGGCGGCGGGAGAGTCTTCGTTGTCATGGCTTATAATGGAGTCAACATAGTAGTTGCTAAGAGTTCCAGAAATTGACATTCTTGGACATCCTACAAGCACCGGGGTTCAATGAAGAGGAAAGCAAACGGACGAAAGAGCAAGAGAACAAGCAATAAAAATGAGATCTCTAGTGAAGCTGCTCTACAGATATTAGAGTGTCTGGGGCGGGGAGGGGGGAGAGCTGGTTGAAAAAAAAAGAAAACCAACCACCAAAGCAGGCAACGCTCGCTTAACCCCCAACTTCCCAGCCAAGGGGGGGGGGGGACTACAGTCCAATCCAGCAAAATGATTGGTCAAACTTTTTTCGTGAGGCCGATGAAGCGTCAGGGCAAGCGTAAATAAATCCGGGCCGGGGGGTGGGGGGTGCGCCCGGGCTGTCAACCACCCTCCGCATTCCGTATTAAGGATGGGTTGCGTTCTGTCAAGGCGAGGTTGCAAAATGTCGGGGCTTAAGAAAACGAAACGTACAGTGCAAACGGGGATGGGAGGGGGCGACGGGTGGATGCTGCAGGGATGTCGGTGCTGAAGGGGGATTGATTTCCCCCCCAGAAACATGAAAGAGAAGTGCTGAGTTTTGTCCTCTTTGCCTTCTCTAAGACTCTTCTGGGGATTTCTCCTTCCCCCACCCCCGCGCCACCAAATCTATAAACGGCTATTCTAGACTACTTCGCCTCGCCTTCGATATGTCAGGACTTATCTCAGCCGGGAAAATACAATATGAATTGTGCTTTCTTTAAAGTTTTTTCCAAGTGGGTGGGGGATGAATACCTCTTTGGGTTACAGTTCAAGGCGTCTGGATGCAGGTAGGCGAGAGATGCTTTTCACGTGGTGGTGGTTGCTATGATTCGTCGCACAGTCAGCCAGATGTTCATTATTACTATATTATTGAAAGCTAGTTTGCAGATGGTGACCTCTTGGAAAAGCTTTTAATATCTGAAGATTTTTCCTCCCCGCCCCCCCCCGTTAAAAATTGTCAAAGATTTGTATATATAAACGCTCCACTATTATACATTGTCGTGTGTGTGCATTATATATGCCGATGTAGATGTAGCGCTGCGAGACTTGATGTATGGTTGAATGAAATCTATCGTTTGTAGTAAAACAGTAGCATATATGGTAAGCATATAAGAAAGGTCTACACATACATATACTCACTCCTATCATATCCATATATTTTTATGCATGTGTATGTACATGCATAATAACTCTGGGTTTCAAGGTACAATGTGTTGCTTTGATAGACAAGATTTTAAACAGGCAGAGCATGACCTACAGAGGTAATCTGTCGGTTCCGGACTCCAATAGCCCTGTTTATTTGGAAAGTAATGGAGGGGCGGAGGAGGCTTGGCGGAGAGGAGACGAATTTGCACTGCTGAATCTTACATGCCCTCTCTCCTTCCCCGCCATATACACGCACTTTGACTATCCTTGTAAAATTTCCAATCCTGTACCACTTTTTTCTTTCCTTACAAAAGGCATTAGATCAGAGACGGTTGCATAATTGAATAAAACTTACATTAGGTTTCTTTGATTTTTATAGCCTTGAATTTACTGCCTATGGAAAGGGAAAAGAGACCCTTAGACTCTCAGCAAAGAGCTTTAAAATGGTGCAAATAGACATTCAGTATGATCACAGAGAAAGGGACTCTATTCTGTGACTTTGGAAGGAAAATCACTTTTCTGAGCACTGGCTTTGACCTAGCAATTGGTCTCGCTGGGGCTTTGGAGAACTCCACTGGTCCTTCTAGAAGAGATCCTTCTGGCAATTAAGAGATTAAGTCCAATAACAGCAACTATGGCAGACTATGCTAAAGCATCCTTTTGCTGAAGTATATTTTCTTCTTACAGAGTGGAAATGGTCATAATGAAGATATTTTTTTATTGAAAAAGTTTTTCAAATACAGATTTTTCCCCCTTTTTTCTCCCCCCCTCCTCCCTAACCCCCCCTCTCCACCCCTCCCCCTGTGACTTCTTCAAAGTAAAATCCAAATTCATAACAGATTATATAATACTTTACCATCCCCTTACACCATCCCCCAAATACTGACCCTTTCTTTCTAATAATATTATTATATCCCCCTTTTACTATACATTTCAAAAAAAATTCTACTATAACATTATATAATAACTTCTGGTTTAGCATAGTAATATTATTATATGTTGCAATCAACCTGGTGGGCTTCTCATGTATGGTCCAGATTAGAGAAAGCACAAGGACAGGTGTTTCTCGTGATGAGAGAGCCCAGAGCTGACTCCGTCACCCTCTTTTATTATACCAGGGTATAGGGCGTATCAGAAGGCATGATTACAGCTATACATTCTCATATTACATCTGTGATACAAAGGATTTTCTCCATATCTGGACATAACTTTCACATCCTACCATATTACAGTAAATCACGTGAATTCTAGGAAAGCAATACTTAAGGTGCAAAACAAAACTTAACTCTGGCTGTGTTATCATATTTGGCTTTGTTCCCAGCATCCCATCACCTGCCAACAGAGAGGCCCCGTTCTATAAGGAGATGTCTCTGCTTATGCAGGCACAGCCTATGTTATTAACAAAGAGAGAACGAATAGGGTCCTTCAGAGAGTATCCATATGAACCCGCTTTTCATAGTCAGATTATTTTGGTGCTAAGCTCCATACACGTGTCCAACCAGTTAAACTGGTCTACACATATACTATGGCCACCGTATTCCCACAATTATAACTCCCAATTTAACAATAATCTGCCCTTTTTCTCCTCCCCATACATATATCTCTTAAATCAAACCTTGTATGTATATTAATATAACATTTCAAAACAACCTTCCACTTTTAGACTATATAATAAATCCTAATTTAACATTTAATCTTTTGTGTATATTAATATAACATTTCAAAGCAGCCTTCCACTATAAAACTATATAATAAATCCTAATTTAACATTTAACATTTAACATTTATTCAACTCATAATCTGTCCATTTCCTCCACCCCCATAAGTATATCTCTTAAACATCCCTTTTCTTAAACTAAACAATCAGTAAACTAGCCTGTCTTCACCCACTTCCCTACAAAATTTCCATACTTAACAATTCTTAATATCTTTATTCTTCTGCCCACCCTGCTAAAAAAAAAAAAAAACCTTATATAGATAAAATCAATGACTTTAAACTTGTAATCCATATAATGTCTTCTTTGATGTCTTTCCACTGGATTGTTAAATCCATCACCCATATTAGGGTAACATAACATCCCAATTCCAACAGAATGTTCAGAATCCTCAGTTATCATCTGCCCCCATCAATAATAAGTATCTTCATATATATATATAAAAAAGAAAACAACCACCCGAGTGACATTATAATTGTATTCCATATAGTATCTGTAGTAGTGGCTTTCTTCAAGATTATTAATTCCAACCATCATAATGGGGTAACAACCAGATCTTCTGCATGCCCCAACATAACTCTCTTGCCATATAACTCAGCATAAACGTAATACATTTATCAAAGAATCCAAAATAGATAATTCCAATCCAACAATTTAAGGCCCTTTTCACATCCCAAAATTACGGCATTGCAGAGGTCTGTCACTCTCCTCAGGATAATATTAACCAATACTTCGCCTCAACTGTCTTTTCATGTATTCAATCATCTTTTAGATAACTGGCTTCACTGTTGCCTAGTTTAAAAATTTTTGTTTTTGTGAGACCTATTTCTTTTTTTCTTGACTTTTTGTGGGTTTGACCTCCATCCTAATTTCCTTTCTACGAGTTGTATATCAACTGTTCGGTTTTCGTTCTGATCTATAACTTGATCTTGTTGGTTTTGCTTTTGTGGCTTAGATCGCCATTCAGGTTTCTTTTCTATAAATTGTATATCAACTGATTGATTTCCATGCTTGTCTGTGACTTGATGAGTCATCACATTAGAATCCAATGCCACTTCTTTCTTATTTATAGGTAATCCAACTGAGACATCTAAAGGATCCAAAGGCGATTCATCTACAAAAACCTCTGTAGCTCGATGTTTTTCCATTATTTCCAGCTCCTTCTGCTTATCTTGTGTTGTGCATGAGAATGTTGAGCTCCTTTTCAAAATCTTATGATAAAATTCTTCCGCTTTTTCAACAGTATTTAATTGGTATCTTTCTCCTTGATATCTCAATATTATACCAACTGGAACATCCCACCTAAATAAAATATTTTGTTTTTTAAGCTCAGTCACCAGGAATCCAAATTTCTTTCTATCCAATAACATCTTAGGCGGTAACTCTTTATATATCCAAATTTTTCTTCTGTACAGTTGTAAAGTAGAGTTAAAAGATTTTTGCACAATATTATTTCTTATTTCTTTATCTGTAAAGTAAATCACCACATCTCTAGGCAGTTGCCTTTGCTTTGCAATCCAAGAATTTACTCTGTAAACTCTGTCAATCCTGCAAAATACTTCCTCAGGATGAACCTTTAAAATCCCAGCCAGAATTTCAGCAGATATTTTCCTTAAATCATTTCTGTTATTTTCCTGCAGTCCTCTCAATCTAATCGCAAATTCTGTAAAGCTGTGTTGCAGCATTAAAACTTCTTTTTCAATCCGTTGTTTTATATTTTCTACATTGCAAGTCTTATGATCTGCTTCCATTTTAGATTTTTCTTCCAAACTATTGTCTTGAGTATTTATCAAATCATTTTCAATTCTTTGTATTTTATTGTCCAAATTATAAATCTTATCATCAATTTCCTCCAATTTAGACTCTAATAAATTAATATGTGTATCCAATTTTATAGCAATTTCTGAAAAACCATTAGTCATTCTTACAATCTTTCGTTGCAAATTATCATACTTTAATTGTACCAATTCTTTAATTTCCTGCTTGAATTTTTCAAGATTCTGGTTCACAATCTCATCCCTTCTTACAATCTCCTCCAAAAGAAATTCAATTAAATTAAAATCAGTTTTCTGAGTCTGTAGGTTTAAAACTTGTTCATGTAGTTTGTAGATGGGGGAATCCCCCCCCCACTGCTTGTTTGTCTGGCTTTGTTAGTTTAAACGCCATATTTCCACACAGACAAACTGTTTTTTAAAAACAGAAAAGAAAACTTCTTTCCAAACAAGATCAGTATCAGATCTCCAGGAAAAAGAAAACATAAAAAATAGAACTTTTTCTTGAATTGTAGCCAGCAGTATTTATTCCGCTACTTTGTGGCTTATTAAGAAACGGAAGGACTTTCCCTTTCAGCTTTCCCTTCTCAGGTCTCGGCAGTCGCCATTTTAAAATTCTTTTTTCCTTTTTTCAGTATCTTTTATAAAGTAAATGAAAATACTTGCGATTTAGGGTCACAGGTCCAGATCTCATCCTCTTTAATTAATCTGTTAATTTTCTTTAAAAAGCTTGTTCTCGTCACCTGGCTCTGCAAAAAAGCAGAGGTCTCCCAAAGCCCGGAGCAGCGGCGAGGGAAATAGGGAGCCTCATCTGCTTTGCCCCCAAGAGTAAAAAAAAACTCTCAGGGCTTCGCAGAGAGCTCTACCTGCCCTCACCTGCTCTGTCTCACATTTCCTTATGGAAATTGAGTTTTTCGAGCCGCCTTTCAGATGTAAAGGCGTCTCTTTACAGGCGACGGGGCTGGCAGTCCCGAGGGACCGTCTGGCAGCGACAGAGAGCAAACAGGAAGTGAAGTCGGTCATAATGAAGATATTGACCATGGTGTGTGTAAGAGAGTTGTAAAGACCATAATAGTTTGTTTGGTAGAAACGGTAGTAAAGTAGATCTGAGCTGCCTTAAGAAATACATCAACTGCCAGAAAATGGGAAGATAGATGTGTGGATGGATAGAGTGACATTCGAAGGAAAAACAGAAGGATCTTTTTTTTCCTGGCAGAAATTAAAATACATTAATTAAAAGAAATCACAGAGGGTCATGGGACTACACTTCTGAGAATAATCAGAGTAGAAGTCTGCTCCTTAGAAATCCTGGGCCCCCATTTCAGAATAAACCTATTGGGAAAGAAAGGAGTGGGGTAGGATGAGATAAGAACTAGAGGTCATCTGAACTAGTGGGTGGCTGATACATTCAGATGCTGTACTAACAATATTTCTTCTTGAAATAATATTTATAATATATGGAAAACCAGTCTGCACTGCGTTTTTATCCAACTTGTACTCTTCTTTTGTGGTATCAAAGGGAGGGAGAGGTGGATAGTTGGAAGGAGGGAAGACTGTCTTGCACACTTTATAGTCCAACCCCAGGCACTATATTTTGCAATAAGTACTAGCAGGCTAAATTGAGATTATTTTCAAGTAAATCTCTACACTCTAATGCTTCTTTTGCTTTCATGGCAAACTTTGCCAAAAGAGGGGAAAAGCCCTCAAAATGTTTCCTTTTAAATAATCTCTTGTTTAAAATATGGCCAGTAAGTGAAAGTTTTTCAAACATGTTCTGTGGAGATCATCCTATAATGCGTACAGTGCCTGATTTCCTCAATTTATTTAATGATAATCAAGTATATTTTTTATCAGAATAGACAGTCCACAACAATAAAAATAGAAAGCATAAAATAAAAGCTATGGCATGACATTTTTTATTCAAAAATCATATTTGGAAGCATCCTCTTACACTTTGGGCATTCAAAAGTATATATGGACTGTTTGAAGGTATTAAGGAAAGACAAGCTTTCTCATTGGCTGGAATTTAGATCAGAAATGGATTACCAGTAGCAAGCATTTTTGGAAGTGGTTAGAGAGGGTTTTTTAAAAAAAGAAAAGTTATGAAATTTACTGAACATTACACTGAACATTGAAAGGAAACACTTGTTCAGTGTTTTTTGCAAGACATGTTTCCATGTTTCATCTGTAATGAATATATTATTGGGAAATCCTCAGGCACCTCCTATAAATATGAGTTATGTCAGCAGCCGAGTATATAATTTTGTAGAGTATATAAATTCATACTCAAATGATGTCAGGAGAGTTTCCATGAAACAGAATCCAGAACTTTCTCCAGTGGATCAAACCACACAAGAAGACCTGTAAAAGCCATTTGCCTTTCCATGTGCTGGAGTTTTATCCAGGAATATATTCATTTTAATTTCTTCTTTCATAAAACAAGGCATAGTGCTCATCCATCCATGTTATCTATCAAGACAGACCCTATGTATATTGTTTAAAATAGAGATCACCTTTAGTTCATTTAGAGATATATTTATAAGGAATTTTTTTTTTAAATGGGGGTGTTTTTCACTCAGTCACCTGAACTGTGAGATGGGCAGCAAATACATTTGATAAATATAAATAAAATATCAAACACACTAATTTCTGGAAAGCAGTTTTCCTTTCTGGAGAATTATGGTTCCCAAAGCCCTTCTGTGTTAAATGGGTTTCCCCCATCTCAAACATTTTTTCAAGGTCATCTACTAAACACAGCAGGGACAGCAAGAAGATTAAACAAGGTTTCCAGATATCATCCACTTAATCTAGGGGACTTTAAACCAAAAGCACTCAGCCCACATAAAAATCTCTTGAGTTCTGAACACCTGGATTTGCTTGAAGGTGTAAACTTATTTCTGCTTGTTAAGACAAAGGAGACCTTTTTTAAAGTTAGCTTTCAAAATATGTGACCTGTTTAGAAAGTGATGGGGCATTTATAGCCAAAAAGTCTGAAGGTCTGATAGTTTCGCGGTTTCCCTGATTCATTTTATTTTATTTTATTTTATTTTATTTTATTTTATTTTATTTTATTTTATTTTATTTTATTTTATTTTATTTTATTTTATTTTATTTTATTTTATTTTATTATTTTATTTTATTTTATTTTATTTTATTTTATTTTATTTTATTATTTTATTTTATTTTATTTTATTATTTTATTTTATTTTATTTTATTTTATTTTATTTTATTTTATTTTATTATTTTATTTTATTTTATTTTATTTTATTTTATTATTTTATTTTATTTTATTATTTTATTTTATTTTATTTTATTTTATTATTTTATTTTATTTTATTTTATTATTTTATTTTATTTTATTTTATTTTATTTTATTTTATTTTATTTTATTTTATTTTATTTTATTATTTTATTTTATTTTATTTTATTTTATTATTTTATTTTATTTTATTGAAAAGACAGTGCCATGTCAGGATAACAATGAAAATAAAGCAGAGCCAGAGAGAGATCAATGGTAAATCTTAACATACATGCTACTAACTATAACTGTATTATGTTAATAGTAATTACAGCAATACTACCAAAAAAAAGAAAAGAAAAGGAAACTTCAACTAAGTTTCTACTTACATTAGCTTATTTACAATTTTTTTATATCATATCCATAGTTTTATACAACTTTGTTGTACTGACATTCATAAACTTCCCTCTCATTTCTACCTCTTGTCTCTGTCCATTCATAAAATTTATTCCATGTCCTGTAATATTTCGAATCTCCTTTATCTTTAATTTTTAAAGTTAATTTGTCCATTTCAGCACAATCCCAAATTTTCCTAATTATGTCATCATCCGATGCGGTGTTCACATTTTTCCAATATTTAGCATATGTAATTCTAGCTGCCGTCAATATATGTAACACTAAGTAAATGGTTGCTTTGTCATAACTTTCCAACAATATACCTAAGAGGCACGTTTCTGGTTTGAACTCAATATGTTGCTCAGTTATCATTTCTAGCCATTTATGAATTTTCTCCCAGTAACTCCTTGCTTTCATACATGTCCACCATATGTGGTAGTATGTTCCTGGAGTCTGGTTGCATTTCCAACAAAGAAATACAGGCCTGGGTACAGCACGGAAACGACATTGGTCGCATTGGTTGATGATCTCTGGAGGGCTCGGGACAGAGGTTGCTCCTCTGTCCTGGTCCTATTAGACCTCTCAGCGGTTTTTGATACCATCGACCATGGTATCATGCTGCACCGGTTGGAAGAGTTACAGGTGGGGGCACTGTGCTGCGGTGGTTCTCCTCCTTTCTCTCCGACCAGTCGCAGTCTGTGTTGGCAGGGGGGCAGAGGTCGACCCCGAGGCCCCTTGTATGTGGGGTGCCACAGGAGTCGGTCCTCTCGCCCCTTCTGTTCAACATTTATGTGAAGCCGCTGGGTGAGATCATCCGTGGTTTCGGGGTGAAGTACCATCAGTACGGTGATGACACTCAGCTGTACATCTCCACCCTGGATCACCCCAATGATGCCCTTGAAGTGATGTCCCGGTGCCTGGAGGCTGTACGGATCTGGATGGGGAGAAACAGACTCGGGCTCAACCCATCCAAGACTGAGTGGCTGTGGTTTCCGACGTCCTGATATAGTCAGTTGGTGCCATCACTGACTATTGGGGGCGAGTCGTTGGCCCCCACAGAGAGGGCTCGCAACTTGGGTGTCCTCCTGGACTCACGGCTGTCTTTAGAAGAGCATTTGACGGCTGTGGCCGGGAGGAATTTTTATCAGGTTCGCCTGATCCGCCAGTTGCATCCCTTTCTGGATCGGGACTCGTTAAGTACGGTCACTCATGCCCTCGTCACTTCCTGCCTGGACTACTGTAATGCTCTCTACATGGGGCTCCCCTTGAGGAGCACCCGGAGGCTCCAGCTGGTCCAGAATGCGGCCGCGCGGGTGGTTATGGGAGCGACGTGGCGCTCCCATGTAACTCCCCTCCTGCGCGAGCTGCACTGGCTCCTGGTGGTCTTCCGGGTGCGCTTCAAGGTTTTGGTTACCACCTTTAGAGCGCTCCATGGCTTAGGACCGGGGTACCTACGAGACTGCCTTCTGCCACCAGTAGCCTCTCACCGACCAGTATGCTCCCATAGAGAGGGGCTTCTCAGGGTGCCGTTGGTCAAACAGTGTCGACTGGTGGCCCCCAGGGGGAGAGCCTTCTCTGTGGGAGCACCTGCCATCTGGAACGAGCTCCCCCCGGAGATACGGAGGATCCCGGATCTGCACACTTTCCGCCGTGCCCTCAAAACATTCCTATTCAAGCAGGCTGGTCTGGCCTAACTTCCCTTTTAAATTGCTATTTTTAAATTTGTCTTATAAATTGGGGTGTTTTAAATTTGTTTTGGGCCAAAGTATTTAATGTATTTTAAATGGTTTTTAACGTTTGTACTATGTGTATTTTATCTTTTGGCTGTTCACCGCCCTGAGTCCTTTGGGAGTAGGGCGGTATATAAATTTAATAAATAATAATAATAATTGTTATGTCCTTATAAGGACATCCGCCCTGATTGGCTGCTAGCCATCGGGCGGGAGATTTGAATCCCTGTCAAGGGGCGGTGCGTCTGCCGGGAGCGAATATAAGGAGAGCTCCGGCAGCGCGCCAGCAGTCTTGTCTTGCTACTTTGGTAACTAATAAAGTTATTAAATGTATCGAGCTGGTCACGTCTTCTGTTCCTGCGCCTGATCTAACACTGGCGACGAAGGACTAAGAGAAGAGAACCTGAGAAAGACTCACGGCACGATCGCCCACCGAGCTGAAGTCACTACACCACAGCGACTTCCAGAATGGCTACCCCGCAAGCCCCGATGACCGCACTGAACCCGTTCGACCCATCCCGGGAGAAGTGGAGGTCATACATGGTCCGATTCCGACAGTTCCTGCGAGGTAATGGCTACCAGAACCTCGACGATGAGCGGAAAAGAGCCCTCTTCCTGGCTCATTGCGGATCGGACGCCCTAGAGATGGCGATCGACCTCGTGGCACCCAGGGACATTGAGGAGATGTCCTGGAACGACCTGCAGGAAGTCCTACAGGAGCACTATGCACCTACAGGCACCCCCATCGCAAACAGGTTCACCTTCCAGCAAAGAAACCAGCGGGAAGGTGAATCCATCAAGGAATTCGTGGCAGCGCTTCGCCAAATCGCTGCCAACTGCGAGTTCGACAACGTGGATAATGCCATCCGAGACCGCGTTGTTTTTGGAATGAGAGATGTGGGGCTGCAGAAGAAATTCCTCAGCCGAAAGAGGATACCGCTCAAAGACGTCCTCGACGAGGCGACAGCAGCCGAAACATCCGAGCAAGCAGCCGCCGCGATGATAAAGGCAAGAGGGATCCATAAGATCCACAAGTCGGGCCTGACCTCATCAGACGAGGCAACCACTCAATCCGAGTCAGATGAGGAAATGGCCGTCCACAAGGTCTCCCGCCCCCCCAGGCGGGAAAACCCACAGCATGGCGACCGGGGAGAACGATGCGGCAGCTGCAGAGGCGACCACCCCAGGGCGACCTGCAGATGGAGGGACGCGACCTGCCGCCGATGCCTGAAGAGGGGGCACATCGCAGAGGCCTGCAGAGCCACCGATCCAGCCCCGGAACCGCCCAGACCACGATTCCGGGAGAATCGCAAAGACAACCAGAGGACATCCAAACGGTCCTCAAACCAGTCCCGGCGCGGGGAGGAGGACTATCCCCGAAATAGAACGGTGCACCAGACCACCATCGCTCACACAAGCGACGAGGGGACCACCAAATTCCACGTGACGCTGCTGGCAGAGGGGTCACCGTGCAAGATGGAGGTAGACTCCGGATCCGCCTACTCCATCATGGACTGGCAGCACCTAAAGCAGCTGAAGCCATCCTACAAAAAGGCCCAGCTGAAAACCCCAAAGTCGAGGCTTGTGGACTTCAACGGAAACCCCATTGGAATCCTGGGCAGAGCCACCATCCACATCAAGTACAACGAGTTCAACGGAGAGCTGCCCATCACCATCGTGGAGCACAGCCGACCGAACCTGTTAGGTGTGGAGTGGTTTAAGCCGCTGGGGCTTTCCATCGAGGGCATCCACGAAATCCACAGGGACGAACTCGACACCATCATCGAAGAGTTCAAGGAAGTCTTCGATGGTAAGCTGGGGAGATTTGTGGGGAGGCCAATCTCTTTTAATCTGGATAAGGGAATCACCCCAATTAGGCTTAAGCCCCGCCGAGTTCCGTTTGCCCTGCGGCCTAAAGTAGACGAACAGCTGGATAAGCTGATCGCCCAGGGCATCCTGGAACCGATCGATCATGCCTCATGGGAGACCCCCATCGTGACCCCACTGAAGCATGATGGGTCTGTGCGCATCTGCGCCGACTACCGTTGTACCATCAACAAGGCGTTGGCACAAAGCGCATACCCAGTCCCAGTGGTGCAACACCTGCTGCATTCCCTGGGGTCTGGCTCAATTTTCGCGAAACTGGACCTGGCCCAGGCTTACCAGCAACTGCCAGTGGATGAAAAAACGGCGGAGGCACAAACAATTGTCACGCACAGGGGGGCATTCAAATGTAACCGCCTCCAATTTGGAGTCAGCGCTGCCCCCGGCATCTTCCAATCTATGATGGAACGCCTTCTCCAAGGCGTTCCAGGGGTGGTGCCTTACTTCGACGATGTGCTCATCTCCGGTGACTCAAGAGCTCAACTCCTTGAAAGGCTCAGGCTTGTCCTGCAGCGATTCAAGGCCAAGGGCTTGAGGGTCAGACGGGACAAGTGCATCATAGGAGTACAGGAAGTCGAGTTCCTGGGCTATCTCATTGATAGCACTGGCATCCACCCCACCAAATCAAAAGTGGAAGCAATCCATGAAGCTCCAAGCCCAAAAAACAAAACGGAGCTTCAGGCTTTCCTTGGGTTGCTCAACTTCTACGCCATTTTCTTAAAACAGAAAGCCACAGTTGCTGAGCCACTCCACCGCCTGCTGGGGAAATCGGCTTCCTGGAAGTGGGGCCAGGAAGAGGAAGCAGCGTTCCGGGCCATCAAGGGACTATTGACGTCCAAAAGCGTCCTCATTCAATACAGTGAGACGCTGCCCATCAAGCTGACCTGTGATGCGTCGCCGTATGGGGTGGGGGCAGTCCTCAGCCACGAACTGCCCAACGGCACGGAAGCCCCCATCGCCTACTTCTCAAAGACCATGTCCGGTGCAGAACGGAACTACAGTCAGCTGGACAAAGAAGCCCTGGCCATCGTGGCTGGAGTGAAGCGCTTCCACGAATACCTCTACGGAAGACGCTTCACCATAGTCACCGACCACAAGCCACTCCTGGGACTCCTTGCAGGCGACCAACCCACCCCGACCTTCATGTCTCCACGGATGACGAGATGGGCCATCTTCCTAGCCGGCTACTCCTACCGGCTCGTGCACCAGCCAGGCACAGCCATAGGAAACGCCGACGCGCTCAGCAGATGCCCGTCGAAAAATCCAGTCGAAGACCCAGCCCCCACGCTCCACCTATTCCATATTGATGACGACGCCAGCTGTCCGGTGTCATCCGCAGATGTGGCCGTTCACACCCAAAAGGACCCCACACTCCGCCAAGTGAAGTCCTGGATCCTCAGAGGGTGGCCATCGGAAAAGCCAGAAGAAAAGTTCAGCCCATTTGCCAGGAAACAGAAGGAGCTGTCCACCATAAAGGGCTGTCTGCTATGGGGAGACAGGGTGCTGATCCCAAGCACTCTGCAACGGCGGACGTTAGAGACGCTGCACAAAGGGCATCCGGGCATCGTCCGCATGAAGGCCCTGGCACGGAGTTACGTCTGGTGGCCCTCCATGGACAAGGACATTGAGCAATGGGTCTCCAGATGTGACCCGTGCCAAGAAGTTCGCCCAGCACCGCCGCAATCCGAAGTCGCAAAGTGGGAGACCCCCAGCAACCCCTGGTCGAGGATCCACATCGACTTCGCGGGTCCGATGCAGGGGCGACACCTCCTCATCGTGGTAGATGCCTTCTCCAAGTGGCTCGAGGTGGTACCCATGGCATCTACCACAACAGAAGCGACGATCCGAGCCTTGCGCCGTCTGTTCGCCACACATGGACTACCGGACGTGCTGGTCTCGGACAATGGCCCCCAGCTCACATCCCTGGCCATGGAGTCCTTCCTGGCAGGACTGGGCATCCGCCACGCCCTGTCCGCCCCTTACAGGCCGGCCGGAAACGGACAAGCTGAACGCATGGTCAGACTGACCAAAGAAGCCCTCACCAAGATGGGCCCGGGAGACTGGCAAGAACGCATAGACAACTTCCTCCTCACCCAGCACATAACGCCACATGCCACCACCCACAAGAGCCCGGCCGAAATGCTGATGGGCAGAAGGTTGAGGTCACCCTTGGACCGGCTGCACCCCCAATACAGCCCGGAAGTGACCGCAACCGCCAGCCGGCCGCTTCGCGCCTTCAGCAACGGAGATTCAGTTTTCGCGCTGAATTTCAACGGCTCTCCTAAGTGGCTGAAGGGGAAGATTGCCAGCACAACCGGCCCCAAATCCTACACTGTCGAGTTGGAAGATGGACAGGTCTGTAGACGTCACATCGACCAACTCCGGAAAAGGTGGGGGGGAGCACACGAAAACCAGCCTGACGAGGGAGGCCTACAACACCCCGGCGAGGTAGACCTACCACACCCAGACGAGGTAGGCCTACAACACCCCGGCGAGGTAGGCCTACAACACCCAGACGAGGTAGGCCTACCACACCCCTGCGAGGCAGAGCAACGCCATCCCAACAGGGTCGGCCCGGCACACTACCAGGTACTGTCACGTCGGCAGTCCAGCGAGGTAGACCGGGGCCAACCGCACGGGGGATGGCAACACCAACCCAGCCAGGTGGGCACCCGGCACAAAAGGGCCAGGGACTACCAACCCAGCCCGCAAGTAGACCGGGACCTGCCCAGAGAAGGAGCAGCGCACCCCACCAGTGACGGCAGCCGACGCCAGCCCAGCCAGGGAGACCGCAGTTCCAGGCGAGTAGACCGGGACCCAGCCAAGACGGGCAACCCACTACCCATGGGCGAGGGTGGCACACGACTCCCCGGCGAGAGGGACCCCCGCCCATCGCAGAAGACAGCCAGGAAACAACAACCCAACCCGGATGACCCCAGGCACCACCCGACGGTAGACCAGGGACTAGGGGGAAGGGAAAGCCAACAACAACCCGGCCAGGGAGACCTACACCACCCCGGCAGGGGAGACCTCCGCTGCTCCGCAGAGGTAGTCCCGCAACAACGTCCCGACCAGGTCGACCACCACCAACCAGACGGGGTAGACCAACACCAGCCCAACCGAGGGGACCAACGCCACCCCTGCGAGGTCGGACAGCACAACGACAACCAGCATCACCCGCAGCCGGCGGACCGGACCCGAGGGCACCGAGCGGAACCACCACCCAACCGGCAGCAGGCCGGGCCGCGACCGAACCGCAGCGCCCGGGAGACCAGGGAGGAGCAAGCGACAGACTTACCGAGACTCAGACGCTCTTCCCGGGTCGGAACCGAGCAACCGAGACGAGGCGATAGATCCACAGGCCAGGAGGAAGACCAACAGAACCAGCCATCCAAGGTCTGCGGTCCGGCCGGAGGCGCTGGGGGTGGCCCCGCTCACTCGACAGCCGAACCGAGCCCGGTTCCGGAGAGGGAACCAGGAGACGAAGGAGCCCCGTCCATCCAGGCCAGAGACGGAGAAGAAGTGAGACTGCGCAGGTCAGCTAGGGTGCCGAGGCGTCCTACGTACCTGCGCGATTACGTGACTTTTGTGGACGAGATTTGACAGTTCGGACTAAGGGGGGAGGAGTGTTATGTCCTTATAAGGACATCCGCCCTGATTGGCTGCTAGCCATCGGGCGGGAGATTTGAATCCCTGTCAAGGGGCGGTGCGTCTGCCGGGAGCGAATATAAGGAGAGCTCCGGCAGCGCGCCAGCAGTCTTGTCTTGCTACTTTGGTAACTAATAAAGTTATTAAATGTATCGAGCTGGTCACGTCTTCTGTTCCTGCGCCTGATCTAACAA
Source organism: Pituophis catenifer annectens (assembly GCF_029215685.1). Lineage (NCBI taxonomy): Eukaryota > Metazoa > Chordata > Lepidosauria > Squamata > Colubridae > Pituophis > Pituophis catenifer. The sequence goes on along the minus strand of NW_027256885.1, from coordinate 28,244,751 downwards.
CAACAATAATAATAATAATAATAATAATAATAATAATAATAATAATAATAATAATAATAATAATAATAATAATAATAATAATAATTTAGTGCATCAAAAAATTTCTTTTCTAATTTTACTGGTATGGTTTGAAATAGAAAGAGTAGTTTTGGTAATACATTCATTTTCACCACTGCAATTCTCCCTATCATCGATAACTGTACATTCTTCCACCTTTCCAAATCTATTTTAATTTGTTGTATCAGCTTTGTATAATTGTCCTCTTTGATTGTCCCACACCTAGCTGTTAAGAAAATACCAAAGTATTTAACCTTTTTTTTCTATCTGTAGGTCAATTTTCTCTGTCAATTCCTTTTTCTGTTTGTTGGTGAGATTTTTGACTAATATCTTGGTTTTTTCTTTATTTATTTTCATCCCTGCCACCTCTCCATATTCCTCAATTTTCTTTATCAATTTTGGGCCAGTTTCTATGGGTTCTTCTAATATAAACACTAAGTCATCAGCGAAAGCTTGGAGATTGTACTTTTCATTTCTAATTTCCATTCCTTTTATCTCTGTATCTTGTCTTATGTTCCTCGTCAATACCTCTAATGTTAAAATAAATAATAATGGGGAGAGGGGACAACCTTGCCTTGTTCCTTTTTGTATACTAAAACTTTCTGTCACATCTCCATTAACCAATACTTTTGCATTCTGTTGGGTGTAAATTGCTTTAATCGTATTTCTAAATTTTCCACCAAATTCCATAAAATTTAATTGTTGCAACATAAATTGCCAATTTATATTGTCGAACGCTTTCTGCGCATCCAGGAATATTAACGCTAGTTATTTTTCATAATGTATTTTGTAATATTCTAGTACATCCATGATTATTCTAACATTATTTTTGATTTGTCTCTTTGGTAAAAACCCGTTTCGATCTGGATGAATGAATCTGGATGAATGAATCTGGATGAAAGCTTTTTAATCTTTCTGCAATTATTATTATTTTTTTTTATTTGAAAAGTTTTACAAATACATTTTCTCCCCAGTTTCCCCCCCCAAACCCTCCCTAACCCTCCCCTTTTCCCCCCAAGACTTCCACTAGATAAAATCCTAATCAAAAATACATTTTATGAAACTTAAACCCCTCCACCCCCTGTATACTATTTATACTTTCATAAAACTCAATTAATCTATCCCTACATAATACATTCATACTTTACCAACCCTCTATTCTCCTCCCTGTGCACTATACATTTCTACATAATAAGCTATTTTACCCCCTATAAACTATACATTTCTACACAACATTCAGCTAAAAGCTATCTGATATTTCCTTGTTTGATATTTATTCTGCACATAATCTATCCACTTTTTCCACTCCCATACATAAGTCTCTTGAGTTCGGTCTTTTAGATATGCTGAAATCTTCGCCATCTCTGCAAAACTGGCCATCTTCAAAGTCCATTCTTCGATAGTGGGCATAGCATCATTTTTCCAATATTGACCTATCAATAATCTCACTGCTGTCACCATATGCAATATCAGCTTTGTTTCACCCAATGTAAAACCCTTAACTATATCCAATAAAAACAATTGTGGAGAAAACTGAAGTTTTTTCTTCAAAACATTTTGCATAACCCACCAAATTTTTATCCAAAAAGCCTTCACTTTCTTGCAAGTCCACCACATATGATAATATGTGGCATCTAAGCAATCACATCTCCAGCATTTTGGTTGAACATTAGGATACATACACGATAATTTCTTAGGATCTAAATGCCACCTATAAAACATTTTATAAAAATTTTCCCTCAAATTCTGCGACTGTGTAAATTTAACATTCTGGACCCATATTTTTTCCCATGTTTCCAACATCACTGGTTCTGCAAAATTTTGTGCCCATTTTATCATACAATCTTTAACCAGTTCATTTTCCGAATCTCTTTCTAACAAGACATTATAAACCCTCTTAATGTGCATTGGACCTTTCTCTTTTATATGTCTAACCAATTCTTCTTCATACATCATTATACCAGTTTTTTGGTCTTCTTTCCATCTCAATTGAAGTTGATTATACTGTAACCAAGTTAAATTAATCCCTTCTTCCAACAGTATTTCTAATGTCTTTAGTTGCCATCTGCCCCCATCCATAAAAAGAACTTCTTTATATAAAACCCCCCCGAGTGACATTATATTTGTATTCCACATGATATGACCAAGATCCAACCATAACAGTATTTTGTAATCCCATTTTAATCGGTGCTTCTTCCAAACTCTCATCAAAGAGTTCCTAAGTATGTGGCTTTTGAATACTTTATCCACTTTGTTCTCATAGAATAAATATGCATGCCAACCAAATTCAAGATCATGACTTTCTAGGTTCAATATTCCAGTCTTTATCCTTCCAAACCAATCACTTGCTTGCGTCAAAGCTGCTGCTTCATAATACAATTGTAGGTTTGGAAGTTTAAGGCCTCCCCTTTCTGGAACATCTTGCATAATTTTCAGTTTAACTCTCGGCTTTTTCTCATTCCAGACAAACTTATTCAGTCCATTTTGCCATTCTCTCAATTGCTTATCACTTTTAAGCACCGGAATCATTTGGAACAAAAAGAGAAATCTAGGCAAAACGTTCATTTTAACTGCTGCTATTCTTCCAAGCAAAGACAGCTGCAGTTTTTTCCAGATCTCCATATCTTTTTGTATCTCTCGCCACAACACCTCATAATTATTTTGAAATAATTTTATATTTAAATCTGCAACCTGAACTCCTAAATATTTAACTTTTGATACTATTTCAAAGCCTGCCTTTCTTTCAAGTTCCTGCTTACGATCTTGTGTCATATTTTTAACAATCATCTTAGTCTTTTTCTGGTTCAGTCTAAATCCTGATATCATACCATATTCTTTTATAATGTCTTTCATCTGAATTATTGATTCCATCGGCTGTGTTAGGGTAACAACCAGATCATCTGCAAATGCCCTGGTCCTATAATCCTCATGCCTAATAGCTATGCCATGTAATGAATTTGAATCCCGTATTGTATTCAACAAGACTTCTAATGTTAGAATAAATAACAATGGGGATAGCGGACAACCTTGTCTTGTTCCTTTTTCAATACTAAAATTTGTAGTCAGACTTCCGTTAATAATAATTTGAGCCGTTTGTTGTTGATAAATTGCTGAGACCGCCTGTATAAACTGATCCCCAAAGTCCATTTATCTCAAAGTCTTTAATAGAAAGTTCCAATCCACTCTATCAAAGGCCTTCTCCGCATCCAAAAACACCAGCACTGCAGATATCTGTTTATTCTTCTCAAGATAGTCCAATAAATTTATTATTTGCCTGACATTATCCTTCATGTATCTGCCTTCTATAAATCCTGCTTGGTCATGATGAATCACCTCTTGAATAACTGGCATTAACCTGTTGGCTAATACTTTTGCAAAAATTTTGTAATCATTGTTCAGAAGAGATATTGGTCTAAAATTCTCAGGTTTTTTAGGACCTGCTTGCTCTTTCGGTATCAATGAAACATAAGCTGCTTTCCATGAAGGAGGTATTTTTCCCCCTTGTTGTATACTACAAAATAAATCTTTAAGATGTTCAATCATTTCTGCTTGTAGAGTTTTATAGTACACCGCAGTTAAACCATCCGTCCCTGGTGCTTTAGCTGTTTTCAATTGTTTAATTGCGGCAATAATCTCCTCAACTGTTATTGGATGGCTCATTCTTTCCTTTTGATCACTAGAAATTTTCATAACTCTTCTTTCTTCCAAATATTTATCTATAAGTCCAGTCTTTATATCGTCTTTATCATATAATTTGATATAGTAATCTAAGAAAGCTTCTTTGATTAATTTTTGTTGAAAAATTTCCTTCCCTCCACTCTCAATGCTACCAATGACCCGTGTACTCTGACGCTTCCTCAATGTGTAAACCAGCCATCTGCCCGGTTTATTAGCGTTGCAAAATGTATTATGTTTCGCAAATTGTAAATTAGTTGCTGTTTGTTCCGCCATAAGCATATGAAATTGATCTTTCAAAAGTTTTATGGCTCCTCGTATTCTTTCATCTGTTGGATTTTTTATAAGTAGCTGTTCTTTCTTCTTTATCTCTGCTTCCATTTCCAGTCTTTTCTTTTGTCGGTTTAATCTATGTTTAGAATTCATATAAATGAGTACCCCCCTCATATATGCCTTACTCGCATCCCACACAATTTCAATAGGGGTACCCTTATTCAGATTCATTTCAAAAAATTCTTTCATTTGCTTTTTAAGTTCATTTACATTTTTTTCATATCTAAACAAATTTTCATTTACTCTCCATGATCTTCTCTCAGTCTTTCCCATTTCAATTTCTATCCATACCGGGCTATGGTCAGTTAGAGTCCTTGGAAAAATCTTTGGTTTTTTTGTTTTTACAAGTAAATCAGATGATAATAAGATAAAACCAATCCTAGAGAAGGATTTATGCCTGTCTGAGAAGAAAGTAAAGTCCAAATCTTTTGGATTATGTATTCTCCAAATATCTTTTAGTTCCAAATCTTCTTTCATTTCAAAAAAAGTCTGTGGCAATTTAATCCTTGACTTTGCCATACTCTTTTTATCTATTTTGGGATCAATTACTCCATTCCAATCTCCCATAATTAAAATAGATCTGTAATCCCATTGCAGTATTTTAGAATACAATATTTTATAAAAGTTTTCTTGTTGTTGATTAGGAGCATAAATTCCAATCACCAAAATTGGACCATTTTCTGTATGAAGCTCAATTGCTATAAACCTCCCAAAGTCATCTGCTTCTATAATTTTAGCTGACAGTCTTTTATTTATATAAATCACTACTCCATTCTTTTTTTCCGAGTTAGAAGCTATAAATTGTGTTCCTAATCTAGAATTTATTAAGTATTTTTGATCTTGTATTCGAATATAAGTTTCTTGTAGGCAAATAATATCATTGTTAAACTGTCTCAGATAATTAAATAATTTCTTCCTTTTCTGTGGTGAATTTAGTCCATTCACATTCCAAGATAAAAACTTAATTGTCATCTGGAGCCTCTTGAAGCGATAAGAACATTTGCTGAAGGCTTTCTTCCAAGTTGATAGTCTTCGGCTTAGCTCCCCCCATGGCTTCACGTGCTTGTGTACCCTTAGCTCCCTTCTTGTCTTGTGGCTTGGACCTCTCCTGTTGTTGTTTTTCTTTGATTTGCTTATAAGCTGCTCGAGTTATACGCTGATCTTTAGCTTCACACGTCCGGACCAGGTCCAAAGCCACTTCTCTTGTATTCTTAGGTAATCCAGTTACAGTTTCCAGAGGGAGATCTAACAAGGGCTCATCCAGAAATCCCCCTGTAGCTCCCTGCATTTCCATTGCCTCCCGCTCCATCTGTTTACATTGCTCTTCAGTCTCTTGTTCAAACTGCTTCTCCTCATCACTCTCCTTTACCTCCAACACTGAAGATGTACGTGGGGATTTTGTGCCTGTTTTGAAAACTGTAGAATAAAATTCTTCCGCTTTCTCAACAGTATTTAATCTATATCTTTCTCCTTCAAACCTCAATATTATGCCAGTTGGAGCATCCCATCTGAATGGGATTTGCTGTTTCTTTAGTTCAGACACTAAAAATCCAAAGTCCTTTCTATCTTTTAACATCTTAGGTGGTAACTCTTTATAAACTCCAATTTCCCTTCCATCCACTTGCACAGTAGAAACAAAGGACCTTTGCAAAATATCATTTCTTATTCTTCTATCTGTAAAGTATATCACCACATCTCTGGGCAATTGTCTCTGTTTAGCCACCCAAGAATTCACTCTGTAAGCTTTATCCATCTTACAAAAAATCTCTTCAGGGCTAATCTTTAACATCACAGCTAAAGCATCAGCACAGATCCTTCTCAGGTCTTCTCTAGTATTCTCTTTTATACCTCTGAGTCTTATAGCAAATTCCATAGACCTGAATTGCATCATTGTTACCTCATTTTCAATCCTTTGCATTTTGTTGTCAACATTAAAAATTTGTGGTCAGCTTCCTTCATTTTAGCATCTACTTCAGATTTGTATTCCTCCACTTTTTTATCAGTTTGCACAACTGCAGCTGACAGACCAGTCACCACTGTCATTAACTTTTTGGTCACCTTTTCATATTTTTCTTGAACCACCTCTTTGATTTCTTTAATCTCCTGCTTAATTTCCTGTTGAGTTTTTTTAAACTTCTCATCCATATTTTCATCTTGCCTCATCAAAGCCTGAGCAATAAACTCTTTCAAACTTTCAAGATCAATCTCCTTTCTCTGGCTCTGCTGACTAGAAGGCTGTTGTTGCGGCTTATGCGTGGGGGATCCCCCCCCAGCCGCCTTCGTTTCTTGCTTAAACTGTTTAGAGGCCATTCTGCCACGTAATCTAACTTTTTCAAAGAAGGAAGTCTTTTTTCCCCTTCTTCCTCCGCAGAGTCCTCTAAAAAATTCCCCCAGGTTTGGTCAAATTAAAGATGAAATTAAGTCAAAATCAGGCTTGCTTTAAGAAAATTTCCCTTTCTCTTCACTTGTTACAAGCAGTGATACTTTGTAGCATATTGAAATAACTATGCAAATCCACTTTCGCTTTCAGCTTTCCCTAGCGCTGAAGCCGGGTGCCATTTTCACGAGACTTTCGATCTCTCACTTAAGTTTAATCACAGGGCTAGCACAGCACAGCACAGATACTTGCGATTTTGAGGTTCAAGTCCCGATTTCACCCTGTTCAATTAGGAAATTCTCTTTGTTTTCGCTTGTGAGGATGGTCACGCCGTCTAGTTCTACAGATGTAGAATCGTCCCCGAGGTCCGGAGCTTCGGCGAGCTGGATAGGGAGCCTCGCCTGTTTCCTCCCCCAGAAGCAAGAAAAAGCAATCTGGGGGCTTCACAGGGGCTCAACCTGTTCTCGCCGGCTCTCCTCGCAATTCCTTTTGGATTTGGAGTTTTCCAAGCCGCTTCTCCTTTCTCGAAGCGGCTCTTTACAGACGACGGGGCTGGCGGTCCGAAGAAAGACCGTCTGGTGACGACGGGAACCAAACTGGAAGTCCAATCTTTCTGCAATTATTGATGCGAAAATTTTATAGTCTGCGTTTAGTAACGAAATCGGTCTATAATTTTTTATTTGAGTTATATCCAAATCTTCTTTTGGGATCAGGGTAATATAGGCCTCTTTCCATGTGTTTGGAATTTTAGCTTCCATTAACACTTCATTGTATACTTCTAGCATTGACAGACTCAAGGTGTCTTCTAATTCTTTATATATTTCTACTGGTAGACCATCTGGTCCTGGGTTTTTATTGTTTTTTTGCTTTTTAATTGTATTCATTAACTCTGCCATTGTTATTCTTTCCTCCAGCCTATTCTTAACTGTTTCCGAGATTTTAGGTAAATTGACTTTCTCCAGATATTGTATTAATCTTTCCTCTTTCAAGTTGGCTATGTAATATGCCTTCCTCGTCCTGTAGTTTTATTATCCAATTCTTCTTTTTTTCTTTCTTCAATCTATAGGCTAACCACCTTCCTGGTTTATTGGCATTTTCAAAGAAATTTTGCTTTGTTCTTTTTATTTGTTGTGCCAATTCCTCCTTTCCTATAGGATTTAATTTGTGTTTAATCAGCTCCATTCTATTTCTTAAGTCTATTCTTTGTGGTTCTTTTTGTGATTTTAATTCAAGTTCTTTATATTCTTCATCCAGGGCCTTTTGATTTTGTTTCTTTTTCTTATTTTTCTGTGCCATATAGTTTATAGCTATATAAACTATAGCTATAAACTATAGGTTTTGGTTACCACCTTTAGAGCGCTCCATGGCTTAGGACCGGGGTATTTACGGGACCGCCTTCTGCCACCAGTAGCCTCTCACCGGCCAGTACGCTCACATAGAGAGGGGCTCCTCAGGGTGCCGTCGGCCAAACAGTGTCGACTGGTGGCCCCCAGGGGGAGAGCCTTCTCTGTGGGAGCACCTGCCATCTGGAACGAGCTCCCCCCGGAGATACGGAGGATCCCGGATTTACGCACCTTCCGCCGTGCCCTCAAGACCTTTTTATTTCAACAGGCTGGCCTGGCTTTTAATTGTAAATTTTTAAATTTTAAATTGTTTTAAAACATTAGGGGTGTTTTAATTTGTTTTTGGGCCAAATTATTTAATGGGTTTTTATATTGTCTTTTAAATTTTGTAGTTTGTGTGTTTTATCTTTTTGGCTGTTCACCGCCCTGAGTCCTTTGGGAGTAGGGCAGTATATAAATCCAAAAAATAAAATAAATAAAATAAAAAAAATAAAATAAAATAAAATAAAATAAAATAAAATAAAATAAAATAAAATAAAATAAAATAAAATAAAATAAAATAATAAAATAAAATAAAATAAAATAAAATAAAATAATAAAATAAAATAAAATAAAATAAAATAAAATAAAATAAAATAATAAAATAAAATAAAATAAAATAATAAAATAAAATAATAAAATAAAATAAAATAAAATAATAAAATAAAATAAAATAAAATAAAATAAAATAATAAAATAAATAAAATAAAATAAAATAAAATAAAATAAAATAAAATAATAAAATAAAATAATAAAATAAAATAAAATAAAATAATAAAATAATAATAAAATAAAATAAAATAAAATAATAAAATAATAAAATAAAATAAAATAATAAAATAAAATAAAATAAATAATAAAATAAAATAATAAAATAAAATAAAATAAAATAAAATAAAATAAAATAAAATAAAATAAAATAAAATAGCTAATCCTCTTATAACTGCTTTGGCAGTGTCCCACACATTCTGTAACATAGTCTCTTCCTTTCTATTTTCTTTTTAAAAAACCAACCCAATTCTCTTTCCATCATCTGAATGAATTCCTTCTCTTTTATTATTGATTGGTTTAAAGTCCACCTTGTTCTCTTCCTTTGTCCCTTTCAACTAATTTTTATTGAGTTGTGGTCTGCCCATAAATTTGGTTCGATTGCAATCTCTTGTACATTTCCACATAATTCCAAATTCATCCAAATCATATTTATTCTGGACCATGATTTATGCATATTGGAATAGAATGTATATTGTTTTTTCCCCGGATTCATTTCTCTCCATGTGTCCAGAATAGATAATTCTTCTATCGTTTTAATCAGAGTTTCTGGTAAAGTCCTTGTATTTTTTTTATTAATTTTACTACTTCTGTAGTCCAGTTCATTATTGACAATTGTGTTGAAATCTCCCAAGATATAAATATTTTCATATTTTATTTCTAGAATCTTTTTGTGAAGTTGCTTATAAAACTTCTCTTGTCCAGTATTTGGTGCATAAATAACAACTATAAGAGTTCGCTTTTGATACAGAGTCACCTCCAACATCAAAATCCTCCCTTCTTCATCATTAAAAAATTGTTTGGCATTTATTGTTTCTTTCACATAAAGTACCACCCCACTTTTTTTTTCCTGTGGCAATGAATAGAATAATTTACCCAATTTAGAAAATTCCAATAATTTATATTGTTGTCTCTTAATGTGCACTTCTTGAAGTGCTATTATATCTAATTTTAGTTTCAGTAATTTAGAGAAAGTCTTCTTCCTTTTTGTTTGTGAATTCAGCCCATTAATATTGACTGATAACACCTTTATTTCTTCTTGCATTCAATTATTTATATCTAGGCTTTATAGTCCTAGTTGCTCTTACTTCTCTAGGTTCTTTCGCTATTACTCCTTCTCGTTCTAGATGTTCTTTTTTCTCCTTTTCATCCTGTGTTTGTTTTGGGTGTCACCTACTTTCTTTTCCATATGTTCTGTTTTCTCCTCCATTTTTTGAATCTTTTGTTCACTTTCTAATATCCTTTGTTGGAAGGTCTCTAGTTTTTCATCCATGTTCTGTATTTTTTCTTTCAACTCTCCCGTATCATTTCTCACTTCTCCTATATCTTTCCTTATCTCATTATGGCTTTGGGTTATAGATTCTTGTAATGCCTGTAATAATGTTAATACCTCCTTTTGTGATGAGTTAGTTTTCTCGGGCTGTAAAACACTTTCAACTGACCTCTGATTGGAAGGGCTAGAAGATATTGAGGCCCGTGTCAAGGATGCCTTTTTACCTATTTTTGTTATGTTTAAGGTTGACATTTTAGCAATTAATTTTTTTAGCCAGTAGTTATTATCCCCTCCCCTAATCTTCCCTATAAACGTAGGCCACCCTAGAATTAACCACCTAGAATATTACAGTATGGTGAATATCTCCCCACATCAGTACCCAACAGTAATAAGAACAGTAGTAATATCACATACACCACGTATCCAAATATCAAAGTACGACAGCAGTATATTAGATCCCCCCACTTTTTTTTCCAGTCTGAGTTCAGTCAATCAATCATTAGTTTCCCAGGGTCTAATCAGTTTAGAAGATCAAATTCAAATCAGAATCGGTTAGTTATAATAGCCCCAAAATATCCACTATATCTCCAATATAGTCTTTTCCTTCTGTTCCATAAGCATATACTTTTATATTTATGGTTTCCCAGAGACATAAAGCGGGGGGGGGGGGGTCATAAACAATTCAGAAATGAGTCTTTGTCCTGGTGTCCTATAGGTTGTGAAAGAGACTTTACTTCAGTGAGTTCTGGAGAAGGAGGGAAGGCTTGGAGTAGTTGAAAGCTTTGTTATATCTATCATAAAATATGTCTTTGTAAGGGTTTTTCCCCCTAGAAAGTTGAAATCAATATTTCTTCATTTCCCATACGAACTCAGGATTCTAGATATTTGGGAAGTTTCTTGAAGAATGCAAGTGGAGGGAGGAGAAAAGAGTTAAGGGAAATGAGAGGAAATAAACAGATGAGCAGATGTAACAGAAAGCTCCAGAAGTTGAAACTAGAAGACCCAAATTGGAAAGCAAAGTTCCAAGCCAGGTTTAACTCTTTATCAGTTAATAAAACACTTTGATATCTTTTCCTGATATCTGTGCACAGGACAAAGTGGAAAGCTCTTTAAGAAAATTGGAGGGGGGAGGGAGAGACGAAAGAGTCCTCCACTCCTCTGCTCACAACAGTATACCTTATGCCACCAGACTTGAAATTGTGGGCTTAGACAACTTAGAACTACGCTGCCTTAGGTCTGACCTAAGCATAGTTCATAAAATTATCTACTACAATGTCCTACCTGTCAATGACTACTTCAGCTTCAACCACAACAATATATGAGCACACAATAGATACAAACTTAAAGTAAACTGCTCCAAACTCAATTACAGAAAATACGACTTCAGCAACAGAGTGGCCAATGCCTGGAATGCACTACCTGACTCTGTGGTTTCATCCCCAAACCCCCAAAATTTTAACCTTAGACTGTCTACTGTTGACCTCACCCCATTCCTAAAATGTTAGGTGTTTTGTGCCAGCCATGGCAGTCTCTTCAAAGGCCACCAGATGGGGGCAAAGAGGCACCTTTGATCCCACTGGTGGGTCAAGGGGCTCCAGCCCCTGCAGCCCCATTGGGGAAAGTTAATGGCCCTCTGGCCCCCTCACACACCTTGTAAGGGAGGGGCCAGGGACCCCTATAATAAACCCTGCACAGGGGCTGCTCCCCACTTTCCCTGCTCTTGTTCTAGTCTCCTATGGGACTGACCCATGGGCTCAATCCAGGCATGGATACCTCCATGCCTGGGAACTTATTTTACTCTACTTTTACTTCTAAATAAAGACTTAATTTGATTGCATCCTTGCGTGCTGACCTTTTCTTGGAAGTGCCCTCAACGAACCATCGTTCTTCATGAGATCCCTCACATAAGAGGTCTGTAAGGGGCATGCATAAGTGCACCAGCGTGCCTACCGTCCCTGTCCTAATGTTCCCTTTTATCCATATCCATTTCATGTGTTCAAATCATGTTTATACTTATATATGTTATCTAATACGTGCTTGACAAAATAAATAAATAAATAAATAAAAAAGGGCCGAGGTGGCGCAGTGGTTAGAGTGCAGTACTGCAGCTACTTCAGCTGACTGCTAGTTCAGCAGATCAGTGGATCAAATCTCACTGGCTCAAGGTTGACTCAGCCTTCCATCCTTCCGAGGTGGGTAAAATGAGGACCCAGATTGTTGGGGGCAATATGCTATTTAGTATACTGTCTTTGGTGTAAACTGCCTAGAGTCCTCAGAAAGTGGGCAGCATAGAAATATGACTAACAAATAAATAAATAAATAAATAAATTTCCAAGGGTACTTGCATGTAGAGGCAGGTAATACAGTGATATCTGAAGTATTGCTCCAGTACCCTGTGACACAGAAGAGGGGCAGAGAAAAGGCAAAGGAGAAGACCCAGTGCTCTGTAGGAAGTTAGCACCCACCCCTCTCCTAGAAAAATGAAATATTTTAGGATATACTAAAAAGGCAGAATATTATGTTTCCCTGGATGAGAAATGGAGAAGCATGTTTTAAAAGACGAAGCAGCTCCCACCTTCTTGCCCCCCACCCTTTGTCAATGGGCCAGAGGCAGAAACTCAATCTTTGTCAATGGACTATCATCTGCAACACAATAGGACCCATCTAGCAACAGAAACTAACACAATAGGACCCATCTAGCAACAGAAACTCACCACATGGCACCTGGGAAGATTACATCAGCCAGCAAGGCTAGCTAAGACCCCCACCCCCTGGGAGTCTGACAACCAATCAGGGTACTTTTTCTGGGCCCCAGGAAGTTCAAAGCCAGAGAGGGCATAAAACCCGGGGACTCACTGTGTCTCGCCCCTTTTTCTGTTCAGGAACTCAAACCATGTGATCCTGTCTACCATTAAACCCTCTTTCCAAGCAGTCTCCATGTTTCCAGTGTCTTTTTCCCCACTTGGAGCTGAACCCAGAAGGTTATTTCTTCCTACAGCTCTATTCACATTGTGCCATATTTGGATACCATCTACTATGGGATGAAATGGAAAACCAGGCTTCAAAAAAAAGGAACTGTAAGTGCAGGGGTTGGGAGAGGTAAAAAGAAAGGTGGTGAATTTCAGTGACTGGGTTTATCAAACTATTTTCGTATGTGGTGTGTGTGTGTGTAGGAATGAGGGTGGGGGAGGCAGAAGAAATAAGCTTTAGGCCCCAGCAAGAATGTGTGAGCTTCAAGCTTCTCATTTTGCAAACTGCATTGTAAGCTTTTATGAAGTGAACTCAGTTTCAGGTAAGACTGATTTTATTTTCTTACTTGGAGATGTTCAGAAAGTCTCAAAACTTTCTTTAATGTGTTGAATTGCTTAGGGAGGTTTCCCCCGAGGATTCGAATTTCCTGGCTGGGAGAGCGCCGCCCATGTGGTGGAGCGTTATCCGCATAGCGAAAGTAATTGAAATCGAAGCGAGCTGCATGAAAGCAAGGTTTCTTTATTTTTCAGGAAGACCGATTTAGCCGTGGCGAGGACCAGCGTTCCTGGGTGGGCCGACATCGTTATGAGGTAAGTGGGCATTTTATTTATTTATTATTTATTTATTTATTTATTATTCAAATTTCTATACCGCCCTTCTCCTTTCGGACTCAGGGCGGTGAACAGCCAAAATAAAACATTTATACATAAAGTGCGATTAAAAATAGATTTAAAATAATTAAATTTGGCCCATAGTTTAAAATTTATCAATTTAAAATCCATATCAAAATTTAAAATCAACCATAAAATCATAAAATCAAGGGAGACTGGCTAACTGAAAGAGATGAGTTTTTAGGGCCCGACTAAAAGTCCGGAGGTCGGAGATCACTCGTATCTCTGGGGGTAGATTGTTCCAAAGGGTAGGTGCCACCACAGAGAAGGCTCTCCTCCTGGGGGTCGCCAACCGGCATTGTCTAGCTGACGGCACCCTGAGGAGGCCCTCTCTGTGGGAGCGAACTGGCCGGTGGGAGGCTATTGGTGGCAGAAGGCGGTCCCGTAAGTACCCTGGCCCTAAGCCATGGAGCGCTTTAAAGGTGATCACCAACACCTTGAAGCGCACCCGGAAGTCCACCGAAAGCCAATGCAGCTCGCGCAGGAGAGGAGTCACATGGGAGCGCCCCGTCACTCCCATAATCCCCCGCGCAGCCACATTCTGCACTAGTTGGAGCCTCCGGGTGTACCCCAAGGGGAGCCCCATGTAGAGAGCGTTACAATAGTCCAGACAAGAGGTGCCGAGTGCTTGAGTGACTGTGCGTAGGGAGTCCCGATCCAGAAAGGGGCACAACTGGCATATCGGGCGAACCTGATAAAAAGCCCCCCTGGCCACGGCCGTCATATGCCCTTCTAAAGTCAGCCGTGCGTCCAGGAGGACGCCCAAGTTGCGGGCCCTTTCCGTGGGGGCCAGTGATTCGCCCCCAATAACCAGCGATGGCTTCAGCTGGCTATACCGGGACGCCGGCAGCCACAGCCACTCGGTCTTGGAAGGGTTGAGTCGAAGCCTGTTTCTCCCCATCCAGACCCGCACGGCCTCCAGGCACTGGGACATCACTTCCAAGGCATCGTTGGGATGGTCTGGGGTGGAGATGTACAACTGAGTATCATCAGCGTACTGATGGAACTCCACCCCAAAACCACGGATGATCTCACCCAGCGGCTTCACATAAATGTTGAACAGGAGGTGCGAGAGGACCGACCCTTGTGGCACCCCACAAACAAGGCGCCTCGGGGTCAACCGCTGCCCCCCTGTCAACATGGATTGCGACCGGTCGGAGAGATAGGAGGAGAACCACCGCAAAACGGTGCCCCCCACTCCCAGTCCCTCCAGCCGGCGCAACATGGTCGATGGTATCAAAAGCCGCTGAGAGGTCTAACAGGACCAGGATAGAGGAATAACCCCTATCCCGAGCCCTCCAGAGATCATCCACCAACGCGACCAATGCCGTTTCCGTGCTGTACCCAGGTCTGAAGCCGGACTGGAGCGGATCCAAATAGACAGCTTCATCCAGGTACTGTGGAAGCTGTCGCGCCACCACACTCTCAACAACCTTTGCAATAAAGCGAAGGTTGGAGACTGGACGATAGTTAGCCAAAACAGCCAGATCCAGGGATGGCTTCTTGAGGAGAGGCCTCACCACCGCCTCTTTCAAGGCGGCCGGCAGGACACCCTCACTCAAAGAAGCGTTGATAATTCCCTGGAGCCAGCCTCGTGTAACCTCCCGGGAAGCCAGCACCAACCAGGAGGGACACGGGTCCAATAAACATGTGGTGGCGTTCAGCCGTCCCAAGATCCTGTCCACGTCCTCGGGAGCCACAGGATCGAACTCCTCCCAGATAACACTCTCAAGGCCTGCCTCAGTCATCTCGTCTGAATTAACCCAGTCAGCGGCCAAATCTTCCCGAATCTGGCATTTTAATACTTTTTGTACAATAGAAGTTCTTTGTTTCTTTTGATACTTTTGTGTGTTTCCCTTTGTTTGTGTGTTTGTGGAGCGCCCTGTGCTTTCTTATTCTAGTTTACTATATTACTCGTTGCTGGGTGGGGTTTTGGTTTAAGTGTTATCCGGGTGTGTGTTCCTTTTGTTTCCTTTCGCTCTTATTGTACTGTTTCTTACTTTAAGATGATCATGTTGTTATCGAATAAGCCCTTACGCCCGGCTTAACTCTTATCAGATCGCTCGGGCTATTGCTCAGATCCTCTTTCCTTGCCCTGAGCTAATCATCCCTTTGTTTGCTTTCCTAGTTTCTGCTGTTTCAATAGTTTCTTTCCTGGCATGTCCTGGGTCTTTGTGTTATTTCGTGAGTCCTCTTTTGTTCCTTAATTGTGAGGGATCTCACGAAGATCGATGGATTGTTGAGGGCGCTTCCAAGAAAAGGCAGCACGCAAGGATGCAATCAAGTTAAATGTTTATTTAGGAATAAAGTAGGTAAAATGAATTCCCTGGCATGGAGGCATCCATGCCTGGATTGAGCCCATGGATCAGTCCCATAGGAAGCTAGAACAAGAGCCAAAGAGCAGCCTCTGTGCAGGGGTTCTTATAGGGGCCCCTGGCCCCTCCCTTACCAAGGTGTGTGAGGGGGCCAGAGGGCCATTAACTCTCCCCAATGGGGCTGCAGGGGCCGGAGCCCCTTGATCCACCAGTGGGATCAAAGGTGCCTCTTTGCTCCCATCTGGTGGCCTTTTAAGAAACTGCCATGGCTGGCACAAAACACCTAACAATTCACCTTCTTGCCAGCCAATGACAGGTGCCAGAGAGTATATATGAGAGGGCGAGCATGTGTCATAGACATGTACATGTTTACAGGACCAAACACAAACGCTTGCACAGAAGGTTGTGTCGGTCAATGGGTACAGGTCAGCTAACTGGTCAGTTGTATTACAATGTTTGATATGTACAAACACCATTCTGGCAAGCTGCCTGACATTCTTGTAGCAGATGTCTATGTGGCGGGACCTAGAGCCTACCACGTATGCCCCTGAGATTCCAATTGCGGCTGTGTTATCTTCTTGAATTTGGATGGGCAGAGTAGGAGGTGCCCAGATGCTCGTTACCAGAGCATTGAACCAAATCAAGTCATTTGCTGTGTCCGATAGGGTGGCATACTCTGTCTCGGCTGTGGAGCAAGAAACAAATTTTTGCTGCCTAACATGCCAATGGATAGGACAGCCATTTAGCAGTATGAGGAAACCAGAGGTGCTCCATCTACTCTTGGTATCACCAGCCCAGTCTGCGTCTGAGTAAGTGGAGAGCTGGACCGGCTTCCCCTTCTCTGGCTCCAACATAAGGAGGGCATCGGCCGTGCCCCTGAGGTACCTAAGTATCCTCTTGACAGCATTCCAGTGGAATTCCTTTGGGTTTTCCACGTGCCTGGACAATAGATTCACGGCTAAAGCTATGTCAGGCCTGCTCCAATTGCTAATGTATAGCAAGGAGCCAATCACAGATCTGTATAATTTATTATCTGTGAACTCAGGGCTGTCCTTGTGATCGTGGCCATAGTAGTCACTTTGTATGGGGCTACGTGTTGGGTTAGACTCCACCATTTTGCATTTGGCCAACAACTCCTCAATCTTTTCTCTCTGGGATAATGCAAATCCCTTTTTAGTGGCCAAAATATGCACACCCAGGTACCTGTCAACCCGCCCCAAGGACTTCAGGGTAAACTTTTCCCCCATGGCCTTGGCAAATTTGTCACACTTTTCCTTGCCAGGCCCTACATATATGTTCTGTCCCCCCATCTCACATAGGCAGACACACGAGCAAAAGACGTCTACCAGTAATTTATTTTTACAAGCCGACCTGAATCCTTTGGCAGATAAAAGTGCTGGCAGCTACTTTCCGAATGACTGCCAAGTTTCTTATCATCTCTAGAAACAGGAGTCAGCGTATCTCTAGTCCGTTGCTGGGGCAACCAAGAGTTCACAAGGCACAAAAGAGTAGTCAGAAGTCATTCACAAAGTCCAAGCCTTAATTCCGAAAGATATCCCATCCGAAGCTCACGATATGCAGTTTTTGTCCGTCACAGAGCCTGCAGAGCAACCCCATCCACTTTTATCCCCTGAGGGGCATGGCTCAGTGACTCAGCAATCTCTGGCCCTTCCATACCTCTTCCTTTGCTGCGCACGCCTCTCCCTCCGATGCTGCCTGGGATCAATCCAAGATTGATCTTCATCACTCCCTATTAGTGGGTGCTCCGACATGCCTTCCTCCTGGCCTTCAGCTGGAACCTGAGGCGTTGCCAGAAAGGAGGGTCCTGGAGAGGGAGGCCTTGTCAGTTCCTCCCCATCACTTTCAGAGTCATCTTCCTCCGTAAGGACAGGTTCGGGAGCTGGAGTCACAACAGTATAGGAGGTCATCCACGTAAATCAAAACCCGTTCTGTATCACCTTTGGTATCACGTGTGAAAACGCACTCATCTGCATGAGATGCCCTGAAGACAATTTGCTCTAAACCTTTTTTGAGGCAGTCGTACCAGAGTTTCCCCGACTGCTTGAGGCCATATAATCCCTTTTGGAGCAACCATGTGTTTCCCCCCTCCTGCTGGTAACCAGGAGGGGCCCTCATGTAGATCTGCCGGTCCAAGTTAGCGTGGAGGTAGACCGTCTGGATGTCGAATTGGTAGACTTCCTTTCCCAGAGCGGCTGCAGTTACGAGGGCGGCCTTGACGCTTTCTGCCCGGACAGTTGGAGAGTAGGTCTCTATGTAGTCCTCCATGTAGCGTTGGGCGAACCCCTATGCTACCAAGCGGGCCTTGTACAGGTAGCGGCCATTGGCAAGTGGTTTGGCCTTGAAAACCCACCTTGTGCCAATGACCTTCTTCTCTTTTGGTGGTTGCCCGGGGGTGAAGACCTTGAGCTTTCTCAGGCTCTCCATCTCCTGTTCCATCGCAAGCTGCCACTTCTCCTGTTCTTCGATGGGCAGCTCCTGGATGTCAGAGAATGTCTTTGGGGTGACCACGATGCTGTTGATGGATGCGATGTGCCCAATGTCAATTCTCTTTGGTGGGACCCCCTTGTTGGACCGCTTTGACCTTCTGACCTCTTGCCACTCACCACCCTTTTCTTCTGCAGGTTTCTCGCTGACTGGCTGTTCACGACTGGGATGTGGAGGCCCTCAGTCCCAGGTGTTGGGCATCATGGGGCTCTGAAGCATCGCTGGAGGCGAAGATTTGGGTGAAGATGGCGTGTCTTTTCCCTCAGGACTGGACGGTTCATCCTCCCCATCTGGACCAGGTAGGCTGACCTCTTTGTCCTGTTCCTTACTCTTTTTTTTTTTATTGAAAAGTTTTGTAGGAAATACAAACATTTTCTCCCCCCCCACCCTTCCCCCCTCAACCCCTCCCCCCTGCCTCCCACCCCCTTCCCCTCCTTCCCCCCCACCCCCCTCCCTAGACTTCCCAGAACAAGCACAGGGTATAGCATTCACAAACATAAAGCTAAAATATGCTAACAAATTATTGCATTTATATTCTCCCTAAGTCTTTAACTCCTTATAACTCAAAAGACTATAACATAAACTACTTAAAAATTATTTCATTCATAAGCTATATGTATCTTCTTGTTCGGATACTGTTTTTGTATATAGTCAATCCATCTTCTCCATTCCGATATATATCTTTCATTTGAATGATCTTTAAGATATGATGAAATTTTCGCCATCTCTGCCAAATGCACAACTTTTAGTGTCCATTCCTCAATGGTGGGTGGATCTTCCTTCTTCCAATACTGTGCCACCAGTAACCTGGCAGCTGTTATTAAATTCAAAACCAGCTTAGTCTCTATTACAGTACAATCCGTAACTATTCCCAGCAGAAAAAACTGTGGTGTAAATTTAATTTTTTTCCTTAAAATATTTTGAATAATCCACCATATTTTTATCCAAAAAGCCTTAATTTTTTTACATGTCCACCATATATGAAAATATGTAGCATCTTCACACTCACATCGCCAACACTTAGGTTGTAAATTTGGATACATACAGGCTAGGTTTTTTTGGGTCTAAATGCCATCTATAAAACATTTTATAAAAGTTCTCTCTTAGATTTTGAGCTTGTGTGAATCTTACATTTCTAACCCATATCTTTTCCCATGTTTCCATCATTATTGGTTCACCTATGTTTTGTGCCCATTTTATCATACAATCCTTGACTAGCTCTGTTTCTGAGTCTATTTCCACTAATACATTATACAACCTTTTTATATGCATTTGACCTTTATCTCTTATTTGCTTTATCAAATTCTCATCCTGCTGCAAAATACCAATTTTTTGATCTTCTCTCCATCTGGCCTGCAGCTGACCATACTGAAACCAAGTCCTAATAATTCCTTCTTCTCTTAATTGCTCCATAGATTTTAATTGTAATCTGACTCCTTCCTTATAAAGGAGTTCCTTATATGTAATCTTAACTTGCTTTTGCTCCAGATTTATATTCTCTATCGCATGTCTGGGTACTGTCCATATTGGTAACTTATCATTTAATTTACATTTATACTTTTTCCAGACACGCAATAGAGCATTTCTTAGTATATGACTTTTAAAAGTCTTATCTACTTTCTTGTCATACAATAGGTAAGCATGCCAGCCGTAGACCAGACCGTATCCCTCAATATTCAATATCTTTTCCTCCGTTAAATTTATCCAATCTGTAATTGCTGAGAGGGCAGCGGCTTCATAATACAATCTTAGGTTAGGCATTTTAAGACCACCTCTTTCTCGGGTGTCTTGCATTATCTTTTGATTAACTCTCGGTTTCTTCCCTGCCCACACAAACTTGTTTATGCCCTTCTGCCATTCCTTCAAATTTTCATCTTTTTTAAGTATAGGTATCATTTGAAAAAGAAATAAAAATTTTGGTAAGATATTCATTTTTACAGTGGCTATCCTACCCAGCAAAGACAGTTGTAATTTTTTCCAATTTTCCATCTCTTTCTGTATTTTTTGCCATAACGGTTCATAATTATGTTGATATAATTTCATGTTTGCAGTCATAATATAAACCCCTAAATATTTAACCTTCTTAACTATTTCAAATCCTGTTAACCTTTCTATCTCTTCTTTCTGGCTTCTGACCATATTTTTAGCTATTATCTTTGTTTTAGTTGTAGCTGGACGGCTCATCCTCCTCATCTGGACCAGGTAGGCTGACCTCTTCGTCCTGTTCCTTACTCTTGTCGGTGGCAGGGTCTGTGGTTTTCTCAGGCGGTGTCATAGTCGGTGCGACTTTGCTGGGCCGGTTGATGTATGGGCCCAGATCATTTGAGTGGATCTGGGTCCAATTGGAGTCCTCTTCGAAGGAGGCAGATTGGGAGGTCACAGTCCTGCCCCCTTCTCCCAGGAACCGGTAGGCCTTGGAGCCAGGGGCATAGCCCAAGAACCTCAGTCTCTGGGAGACGGATCTCCCCTTCTTCCGCAGCTGCTTGGGGATGTGCACCCAAGCGTAGGAGCCAAATACACGCAAGTGTCCCAAACTTGGCTTCCTACCGTGGACCAGAAAATATGGGGTCTGGTTCACAATGCTGCTCCAGGTGCGGTTCAGGGTGTAGTTGGCGTAGTGTACCGCCTCCGCCCAGTAAGATTCTGCAACTCCAGCATCCGCAATCAGACTACGCACCATAGTCTGCAGGATACCGTTTCGCTTTTCGACCATGCCGTTCTATGCAGGAGTAAAAGGCGCTGTTCGAAAATGGTGTATGCCCTTATGCCTTACCCAGTCTTGGAACTTTCGGGACATGAACTCGGCCCCACGGTTGCTCTGCAGCTGCGCGATCTTGGTCTTGTACTGGGTTTCCACATAGTTGTACAGTGATTTTATGGCATCAAAGGCTTCAGACTTTTCTGTGAGGGTATACACATGGCCATACTGTGAGAAATCATCAACGGCAGTGAGGAAATACTGCCTTTTCCCTAGGGATGGTGTAAATGGCCCAACCAAATCAACATGTATTAATTGATACGGGTATTGGGTTTTACGCAGTGACACCTTAGGTATTGGGGCTGCCTTCCTCTTTGCCCTCTTACAGATGGTGCAATCCAGAAACACCTCACAATTCTGGAGGTGAATCCCCTCGGCAAATTCCCCCATCTTTTTGACCATGGGGAAGCTGGCATGGCCTAACCTCCGATGTAAGAGGTGGGCACATTTGGTATGAAGTGGCTTCCCCACTGACACCCCCTTGGCTCTGGTTGCCTTGGGCAGTGCTGGCACCTTAGGCCCTTTCTTGGGCTTATCTGCCCTAGGTGCCTACTGAGGCTCGGGTTTCTTGCCCGCATTGGCTTTGGAAGGTCGTGGGGCTGGCTGAGGCGGTATGGGCGCAAGTGCTTCAGCCTTGAGCCCCTTTGACAGCCTGGGGGCTGGCTGTGAGGCCTCTCTCTTTCTCTGCGCGCAGGCCCCTTCTGGGGTGGCACCCTGTGAGCTGTCTCCTGTAGCTGGGTACTCGGGGGAGAAATATGGCAAACCATTTATAATGGTAACACTCCCAATGACCTTTTTGTCTCGAGTGACATGACCTCCCCCTTTGCAAAACAATACCTCCACACTGCTATCATCACATAACTTGGTTATACTCAACAGGTTATTGGTGATAGAGGGAGCCTGCAACACACCTTCAACATTGCCCAGCCCTGGTACAGAGACAGTGCCCTCCCCAACAACCAAAGCATTGTTACCATTGGCAACCTTGACGGAGGAGTTAATTCTCCTTAACCTCTTAAAGCCTTGCTTCATGTTAGCAATGTGAGATGAAGCCCCAGAGTCCAGTAACCAGAGACCAGTAGGGCCATCAGCCTTTGTGGCGGGGGTGAGGTAAGTAGTACACACGAAATTGCCCTTAGCACCACCTTTGCCCCCGCCAGGCCCCCTTCTCTGCCCCCTGCCCCTTCCTTAATTGGAACCACGCTTAGGTCCTTGCTGGTAATGCGGGAAGTCCTTCTTCAGATGCTCCTCAGAGACACAGATGGAACACTTGGGTAGAGTGTTAACCTGCTCTGAACTCTGGTGCCTCCTGTTGACGCGCTGAGTTGTGGCCCTGGTGTATTCTCCCGCATCTCTACGCCTTCTGTCTTCCTCATTGAGCCTCCCTGTGAGGTAGGACAGAGTCATGGCTTCCTTTCTGGTTCCCTCTAGTGAGACAATAAAATTGCCCCAACTTTTGTCCAGGGATGCCAGAATGACAGCAGTCATGTTGGCCTCAGTCACGGGGTAGTCCCTGAGCACCAGTTCTGCCCTGAGTGCCTTCAACTTTCCCAGGTGTTCAGCCATTGTAGCCCCAAATTTCAGCTTCGTGTGATAGAACTCCGATGTAAACCTTGTGGTGGAGCCCAAGCTATCACTATTAAATAGGCTGTATAACAACCCCCAAATCTCACCAGCTGCGAGCCCATCTGGAATGCTGGGGTACAATTTAGCATCCAGTGAGCTCAGTAGAGCGGTATAGGCTTTCCTGTGGTACCACTCTTCTTGAGGCCCCCAAGGGAAAGGTGGGGGGTCTAAAACCATTTCTAGGGTCCCTTCTTTTAAGAGACATACCTGTATCTCTTTATTCCATATGTTGAAGTTCTCACCTCCCCAGATGCAATTTCTCAAAATTATTTGGGAGTACAGAGGTAGAGGAATAAATAGGAGCAGAAAATGCAGATCCATTTTGCTGTCCGAGGTACCTCTGCTTAGGTTCCATTGAAGTAAATGGGAGAGGGATCCCTCTGCTGGTGGCTGTAGGTATTTTTCTCTGATTATTTTTCTCCTTTTCAGATGGAGCGGACTGGGCATGCTCGAACTGCTGAGCATGCTCAGAGCTCATTCCAGCCCAGGAGCCGATGGGAGTGGACCTCTCTCTTGTTGCTTCAGGGCCAGGCCTGGGCCCGGGCCTGTGGAGCCCTGAAGATTCCTCTGGAAGCCCTCCCAGTACTGGAACACTTACTGGGGGGTGAAGGCTGCAGGATGGGGCCGGAAAGGCCCGAAGATGCCGAGGATCACCTGGAGGGGCCCAACGCTGGTCCTGAAGACTCCGGAGGAAGCAGCCATTGTCGGAGGTGGGGGGCTCAGCTGGAGGCCCCCTGAAGACATTGAGGTGAGTCCTCCATTGCCTTGGTGGGGGTGTTGGGAAGGCTGGAGCCCCCAGGGGTTCTTCAGAGACTCTCTGGAGTCACGGGTCCTGGCTGGGGGGCTCTGGACTGCACGCCCCCGCTCGTTGGTCTCCTGGGGGTAGCGAGGGAGGCTGGCTACCCCCGACATCAAGGTCGTGTTCGTCGTGGCCTCCAGGGCCGCAACCAGGGCTTGGATCGCGGCTCTGATGCCCGCTGCAGCAGGAGCGGCCGGGCAGACTTCGAGGCTTGCTGGTGGGGGGGGGGGCAAGCAGTTTGCACGCTGCTTCGGCTGGCTGCCATCAGTTGCTGGGGCTCGTGGCCTAGCTGAGGCCTACCAAGCCTCGCTGGAGTAGGTATTTATTTATTTATTTATTTATTTACAAATAATTATATGCTGCCCTTCTCCCAAGGGACTCAGGGCGGCGAACACAAGTTAAAAACATACAATAGTAAAGAAAAATCCTGATTAAAACCAATTAAAACAGAAACAAAATAATAAAACCCAAGAATCAGAATCAACCCATTTGTTGAAACAGCCAAGTCTTTAGGCCTCGACGAAAGGAGCGGAGATCAGGCGCCGTCCGAAGCTCAGTGGGTAACTCATTCCAGAGGGCAGGAGCGCCCACAGAGAACGCTCTACCCCTGGACGTCGCCAGCCGACATTGTCTGGTCAACGGTACCCTGAGGAGGGCAGCCCTGTGTGAGCGGACAGGATGGTGGGAGGTGGGTAGGAGATGGTCCTGCAAATACCCCGGACCTAAGCCATGTAGGGCTTTAAAGGTAAGTACCAGTACCTTGAAGCAGATCCGGAGGACCACTGGTAACCAGTGCAGCTCGCGTAGGAGAGGTGTTACACGGGAGTAACAGGGAGCTCCCGTAACAACCCGCGCAGCCGTATTCTGGACCAGCTGGAGCCACCGGGTGCGCCTCAAGGGCAGCCCCATGTAGAGGGAGTTGCAGTAATCCAAGCG
Organism: Pituophis catenifer annectens; assembly: GCF_029215685.1. Taxonomy (NCBI): domain Eukaryota; kingdom Metazoa; phylum Chordata; class Lepidosauria; order Squamata; family Colubridae; genus Pituophis; species Pituophis catenifer. The sequence goes on along the minus strand of NW_027256885.1, from coordinate 28,220,306 downwards.
AGAAGTAACCAGGGCGTGAGTGACCGTGTGAAGGGCATCTCGGTCTAGGAAAGGGCACAACTGGCGCACCAGGCGAACCTGCGCGAAAGCCCCCCTGGTCACGGCCGTCAGATGGTCTTCAAGAGACAGCTGGGAATCCAGGAGGACACCTAAGTTGTGGGCCCTTTCAATGGGAGCAAGTACCTCCCCCCCATCAAAAGTGATGGGACCTCTAGAACACGAGGTGCCTGCATCCACAGCCACTCAGTCTTGGAGGGGTTGAGTCTGAGCCTGTTCCTACTCATCCAGGCCCGTACCACCTCCAGGCATCGGGACATCACGGAAAGGGCATCCCCGGGGTGGTCTGGGGGCCGTCATGTTGCTTCCAGTTGGCCCCAGAAGCTGCAGGTCGCGATTTGGTGGGAATTTTCCCACCAAAAGCTCCAGGTCCCCAGGGTCCCCCAGGGTGGCTGGCACCATGTTAGGGGGCCTCCCAGGTGCTGGGGAGGGACTTACCTGGTGTCCAGAGGCCCCCTGCACTGGTGTCCCATGCGGCTTGGCTCCAGGCATCCCTCGGGCTGCTAGGAGCGTTCGTAGCAGCTCTCTGCATTCCTCACCAGTGAGCTGGTCTATGCTGGGGGTGGCCTGGTCCCTGGCCATCTCCACATTGTTCTGGCAGTCCTGGGTGGGCTGCTGGCCTTCCATGTTTTCCTCTGTGGCTTGCAGCTGCAGGGAAACATGCGAAGGGGTCCCTGGTGTTCCGCTGAGTCCTCTGGGGGCATAGAGATCATCTGAGCCCTCCTCTGGATCGAAGCTACCATCAGGGACTGGGTGCAGGGCTGCCATTCTTGATTGAAGACTTCTGGTCATAATCGGGGATTTCCTGCCATCCACCTCTCGGGGGTTCTTGCTGGAACCTTCAGGCATCTTGCTTCTGCTGGCTTGGAAGCGTTGCCTCTAACCATCCTCTGCTACCACTTTGTGAGGGATCTCACAAAGATCGATGGTTCGTTGGTGCTTCCAAGAAAAGGCAGCACGCAAGGATGCAATCAAGTTAAATCTTTATTTAGGAATAAAGTAGGTAAAATGAGTTCCCTGGCATGGAGGCATCCATGCCTGGATTGAGCCCATGGATCAGTCCTGTAGGAAGCTAGAACAAGAGCCAAAGAGCAGCCCCTGTGCAGGGGTTCTTATAGGGGCCTCTGGCCCCTCCCTTACCAATGTGTGTGAGGGGGCCGGAGGGTCATTAACTCTCCCCAATGGGGCTGCAGGGGCCAGAGCTGGAGCCCCTTGATCCACCAGTGGGATCTAAGGTCCCTCTTTGCTCCCATCTGGTGGCCTTTTAAGAAACTGCCATGGCTGGCGCAAAACACCTAACATTAATAGCCCTGATGTTCATGTGTTTTATTTTGGGAAGGTCGTTTTCCTATGTCTGTGGCTTTTATTTCTCTGAGTTGATCCTGCACTATGAAGTTTTATTATGTTCTTAATTGCTGCTCGATTCTCAAGGGTAGCCTCCCTGACTTGTCTTAATTCTCTGTTTAGGGTGTCTAATGCATGGGAAGGCCTTTTGCTAGGGTACATGCCAGGCTATTCAAGTTTCTAGAATTTCGAACTGCTAGCCCTGGCACTCCCACTAGTGAAATAGCCAATGAAACATATTCTGCTTTGGTGAGTAGGCTCACTTGGGAGTCACAGTCCGCCTCTAGTTAATGGAAAGCCCTCCTGTGTCGCCTCTGTAGGGATGGCATTAACATGGTTAGCTTCCTTAGGGTGCATGGCTCCCCTGTCGAGTTGGCTTGTAGGTATGAATAGGCTTGTAGGCCACAAAGTATGAACCAACCATGAGGCAACCTTAGGTAACTATAAGAGAAGGGAATCTGCTCTGTATTATTGCATTTTAGTTCTGTATTGTTTAAATTAATGCAATTTTCGTCTCCCATCTTGTTATATCCCTGGATTTTAAAACACCAAGATGAGGTGGAAATGGCAGCCACATGGAGGGTATACATGTCCTGCTCTTTTTCCCTGGAAATGTTGCCCCACTCATAAATGGTTGAATATGATGGTGTAATAAGGTGTCTAAGCCTAGTGTCGTTGAGTATTGCTCGGGGTCCCATTGCTACTCCCATTAAACATGTTTGTAGGATGTCTTTCACTGATGTTCCTCCTGCTAAACAGAACTCTGTGGTGTTAAGTTTAGTTTAGTTTAGTTTAGTTTATTCATACTTATATGCCGCCCTTCTCCCAAAGGACTTGGGGTGGCTCACAACAATAAAACAACAGAACAATAAAAATTAGCACTAAAATAATCCAATTAAAATCCCCAACAGGTTAAAACTAACAACTCTCAGGAGATTTGTTGGAAAAGCCATGTCTTCAGGTCACCGTGGAAAGAGCGGAGGACGGGGGTCGTCCAGAGTCCAGTGGGTAATTCATTCCAAGAGGGTCAGTGCGCCCACAGAGAACGCCCTCATCCTGGGCGCCACCAGCTGACATTGGCTGATGGCACCCGGAGGAGGGCAGTCCTATGTGAGCGCACTGGGCGGTGGGAGGCCGGTAGGAGGTGGTCCTGCAAGTACCCCAGGCCCATGCCATGAAGGGCTTTATAGGTAAGTACCAGCACCTTGAAGCAGATCCGAAGGACCACCGGTAGCCAGTGTAGCTCGCGCAGGAGAGGTGTAACACGGAAGTAATGGGAGGCTCCCGTAACAACCAGCGTGACCGCATTCTGGACCAGCTGGAGCCTCTGGGTGCACCACAAGGGCAGACCCATGTAGAGGGCATTGCAGTAGTCCAGACGGGAGATAACGAGAGCATGAGTGACTGTACGGAGGGCATCCCTATCTAGGAAAGGTATTTCCCTTGCTAGGTATTCCCAGATGTTTCCCTTTTCTGGGATGAGATTTGGTTCTAGGAACGCTGTTGCTTGGGTTACAATCAATAATATACAATATAGGTTACATAGCATGCTTATGACAGATTTTTGTTTTTCCATTTGCAATCTGACACCCCCCCCTTTTAACAAATAATAATAAAAAAAAGCGGGGGGAAAGGTAAATATATCTAGATAATCAGAATGGTGTTAACAACAGTTATTACTGGTCAAGTTTGTTTTGTTCAAAAAATGCTTGCAATGTTCATTGTTCTGTGTCTGGGTTTTTCTTTAGTTTGATTGGAGGAATCGCTGGGCTGTTGTCCACCACTGCTGGTTTGGCATGTGTCCAGTGTATCCAGCTGTCCTTCTCTGCTACTGTTGTGGCCCGCCAGTGGCCTGCGCGGATCGTGGCTGATCCTGACGAGGAGGAGGCTGGTGTGGGGTTGCGCCAGCAGCCTGCGCAGCCGGCGCTCGCGTCGGACAGCGAGGAGGCTGAAGAGGATGTGGTGCCAGAGGCAGAGACTCAGCCAGGGCCTTCAGAACCTCCAGAGGCTCCTTCAAGTGGAGAGAGCGAAGGGGAGGAGCCTCTCCTCAATGCTCGAGCACGCAGGGCTGCCAAAAGGCAGGACTGGCTACTCAGGAGGAGGAGGTCTCCTCGAGAGTAAGGTTTGAGGATAATTGGCCACTCCCTTAGCCTATTTAAGTCACACGCAGTTAGTAATTTCTTGCTAGAAACAACATGTAATTATTACAGAGCATTTTTGAAGAGTGAGTGTCTTATCGTATCTTGTTTTCTGGGCTGGTTGCCATCCTTTGCTGGAGTTCGTTTATTCTTGGTACATTATAACTTTGATAAGGACCATTGGTGTGTGTCACAATCCTTGGGAATCCGGAGCTGGGGCAGAACAGTTTGTTTCTAGCCTAAAAAACACACACCACAGCTTTGAAGACGATGGAGCAGCTGCATGAAGAGAATGTGAAGCTTCGGCAGCAGTTAACTTTGATGGCTGCTCAGTTGGCTCAGCTTCAAGGCCAAATGGCTTCTTCTTCTCCGCCGCCCCCTCCGCCTCCTCCACCTCCTCGGAGAAACTGCCTGGTAACTGTGCCTGATAAATTTGCCGGTAATGTGGAAATGTTTCTGGCTTTCTTTGGATAATGCCAGCTGTTTATGAGCTTGCGAGCTGAAGACTTTCTGCAAGACCGAGATAAAGTCGGGTTTATTATCAGCTTGCTCTCTGGCTCGGCAGCTTGTTGGGCCACGCCCTTGTTGGTTCAGAACAGCCCGTTGCTCAATGACTTTCGGGGGTTTTGTGAGCACCTGCGGCTGATGTATGAGGACCCTATTAAAGCCCAAACCTCCTCCAGATGCCTGAAGGCCTTGAAGCAAGGCCGGCTGCCTCTTCAGAAATACATCAGTGAGTTTCGTTTGATAAGCCAGGACTCAGCATGGAACGAGGCAGCGCTTATGGATGCCTTCCAGGAGGGTTTGTCGGATGCGTTGCAGGACGAGTTGGCCAGAGTGGACATTCCTCCAACTCTGAACGAGCTGTGTAGCCTGTGCCTCAGGATCGATGCAAGGTTACAGCGTCGGCCCTTGCGTCGTGCCCCTCTGGAACCCTGTGTGGCCCCAGTTGTACCTGAGGCTCCAGCTCCAAGGGAGGAGCCCATGGAAATTGGTGCAGCCAGACCCCGCCTGTCCAGAGCTGAGAAGGACAGACGCTGGGCAAGGGGGTTGTGTTTATATTGTGGGGAGCCTGGACACTTCGCTGCCTCTTGCGCCAAGAAACAACGCGGCCCGCCGGCTCCTTGTCCCGTACCACAGCCCATGCTTAATCTGTTGGGAAATGGGCGGAGCCCGATCTAGGGGAGACCCGGGGTTGGGCACGTACCAACACAGATTCACGCCCTGCGGAAGTGGACTCTGGACCCCCTCGCCATTTGATTCTCAACACTAAGATCTTCCTTGCCGACAACCCCCAAGGGATCCCAGCTCATGCTTTGGTGGACTCCGATGCAATGACCAACTTCATGGATGAGGCGTTCGCCACTCATTTTGCTGTTCCCCTATGTCCTGTGGATCCTTCCATGGTTGTAGAGACCATCTCTCGGCTTGTCGTTCGTTCAGAACTGCGATAGGAAATAATCACCAGTAACGCACAGAGAATCAGGGTTTACTTTGGCAATGATAAGCTTGCAGTCAAAAGTAAAGTACAAGTCAGTGTTTTGGTTCAAAGTCAGCGCTGGGTGTAATCACACCACAGCGCTATTTAACAAAAACTCAGCCCCTTAAACATACATCCGGTGATTATCAATCAAGCACCCCCCACTCCCTTAACAGTAACAGCTGCGGGCTCCAGAGCAGCGAGGACAGCAGAATCGGAGAGGCCCGGCAACGTCATCAATCATCGCCCTGAATGCTGCTATCCAGGAACTGTTTGTGTGTTCGCTGCGGCTGCTTATCTCCACTCCTTCGTCTCCCACACCCCCCATCGATGGCGAGCTCCGGTAGGACTCGACAGGCGGCCCCCCCTACCAGGAGCTCACCTATAAATAGAAAACATACAAATGTTAGTCACTGTTACGATCCTGCATTAGGTTTGTCTGGGTATTTCCGATGGAACCGTTGTATCAATCGGGCAGCGTGAACATCGGGTGCTGCCACCCACGAGGCTTGTGTTACAGGGTATCCTTTCCACCGCACAAGATATTGTAACATCCCCCTACGAACCCTGGAGTCCAATATTCGGTCTATCTCATATTGGTTGGTATGCACGGGACCCGGTGGAGTAGTCGAGGTACCTGGCCTTTCTATCGTCACCGGTTTCACCAAACTGCTATGGAATACGGGATGTATCCTACTGAACAGAGGGGGAAGTTTAAGAGCTACGGTTACGGGATTGATGACTTGTGTTATGGGAAACGGTCCTATATATTTAGGTCCTAATTTTTTACTGGGCAGTCGGAGTTTAAGGTATTTCGTAGATAAGTATACTTTGTCTCCTATCCGGAATGGTTTTGGATCAGCTCTTTTCTTGTCTGCATATTTTTTGTACTCGTCTGCTGCCTTTTGTAATGCTGTTTTTACACTTGGCCATACATGACTAATTTTATCGGCCCAACCGCGTGGCGTGTCACCGTCTGTCATAGGGGGATCTAACTCTGGAATGGCTGAAAACTCTCGGCCATATATTACTTGGAAAGGGGAGACCCCAGTACTGCGGTGGGGTATGTTGTTATATGCCACTTCGGCGAAAGGCAGGAGTCCTGACCAATTCGTCTGCTGGTAAGAAACGTAGCATCTGATATATCTTTCGACCATGGCATTGGCCCGTTCAGCCGCCCCGTTAGTGCTCGGGTGAAATGCTGAACTTAACCCTTGAGAGGACCCAATTAAACGGACAAATCGTCTCCAAAACTTAGAGGTGAATTGAACACCGCGGTCGGATATAATCCTCTGAGGTGCTCCATGGAGACGATAGATATGTTGCAAAAAGAGTTCGGATGGTATGCTTTTACATGGCACAAAGTGGGCCTGTTTCGAAAACAGATCTACCACCGTCCAAATTACAGTGTGGCCATGGCTAGGGGGGAGATCGACTATGAAATCCATAGCGATCTCTTCCCAAGGCCTGCTAGGATTCGCGACCGTCTGTAATAGTCCTAACGGTCGTCCAGACCAGGGTTTGGCGGTTGCACAGGTTGTGCAACCTTTTACGTATGTTTCTATGTCCTTACGCATTCGTGGCCACCAGAATTGCCTCCTCACAAGGTGTAGAGTTTTTAAATACCCAAAATGGCCTGCTGATTTGGCATCATGGCACCTGCATAACACTACGTTCCGTAAACGTTCTGGAACATATATTCTATTCTCCCTCCACGCTATTCCATCATTATAGCTAACCATAGAGGGATTTTGGATTACCCATTGATCCTGTTGTAAAGCTGTTTTAAACTCGGTACGTAAGTGACCATCTACTTCTGTAAGTCTTAATAGGGTTTGGGAAGGTGCAATTAGAGGTTCTATCACTTCCTCTCGCTTGCTATTATACTGTGGCATCCGGGACAGCGCATCAGCCAGGAAGTTTTTCCCAGCAGGAACATACCGCAACCGGAAAGAGAAACGCTGAAAATATTGTGCCCACCTTATCTGTTTGGGAGATAGTCGCCTGGGCGTTTGTAAGGCTTCTAAGTTTTTATGGTCCGTCCATACCTCAAAAGGATGAGACGCCCCCTCCAAGAGATGTCGCCATGTCATCAACGCCCAACGGACCGCGAATGCCTCTTTTTCCCAGATCGCCCATGCCCGCTCTGTCGTGGTTAATTTTTTAGACGTATAGGCACAAGGTTGTAACCCTCCCTGCTGTGTTCTTTGTAGGAGTACTGCTCCTACAGCCACGTCGCTAGCATCTGCCTGGACTACGAATGCCTGCATTGGGTCTGGATGCTTGAGTACTGGTTCTTGAGCAAAGAGTGTTTTTAACTGCTCGAAAGCCATTTGACACGCTGACGACCACGTCAACGCTTGTCCCGGCTTTGGTTTAGCCGTGGCCAGTTTGGTCCGTAACAGATCCGTTAGTGGTAGGGCTATTTCAGCAAATCTGGGAATGAACTGCCAATAGAAGTTTGCAAAGCCTAGAAAGCTCTGTAATTGCTTTCTGGTTCTAGGGGCCTGCCATTCAAGCACTGCCTGGACTTTTCTGGGATCCATCTCTACCCCACTCTCTGATATTCTATAGCCTAGATAATCTATCCTCTTTTTGTGAAACTCACATTTGGATAGTTTCACGTACAGCCTAGCAGCTAATAATTTGTCTAAGACCTGTCGGACCAGAGATATATGTTCCTCTTCAGTTTGCGTGTAAATTAAGATGTCATCCAAATATACAAGGACACCCCTGTACAGATGTTCATGCAGCACTTCATTGATGAACTGCATGAACACCGCAGGGGCGCCCTGTAGTCCGAACGGCATGACCTGGAACTGATAGCTTCCCAAGGGACAATTGAATGTTGTTTTCCACTCATCCCCTGGTTTGATTCGTATCCTATAATACGCTTCGCGTAGGTCGAGTTTCGTAAAGATACGACCGGTGGCTAGGGCAGCTAACAGGTCCTTCATTAAGGGAAGTGGATAGAGGGGCTCCACACACACTGCATTGAGATCTCTGAAGTCAACGCATAAGCGTAAACCCCCATCTTTCTTCCCACGAAACAGGACAGGGGCAGCCATCTTTGATCGACTAGGTGTGATAAAACCCCGGGCCAAGTTCTTGTCTATATATTTTCGTAATTCTTTTAGTTCGGGTTGTGTCATTGAATACATCCGGGGCTTGGGTAGCTTCGCCCCGGGTATTAACTCAATACTGCAATCCGTAGGCCGGTGAGGGGGCAGGGTCTCACATTCCTCCTCACTAAAGACTCTGGCGAGATCCCTATACACATTAGGATACGTCGTGTCTGCTGGTGGGCTCTCTGATTCTATTCCCCCTGCTGGCTCCTTTTCCTCCTTGGTAGGGGGAGGTCCCAACAGTAATCGAAGTTTGCGAAAACCCCCTTCCCACCATATCGTAGGAGTCCACTTGTCCAACCATGCTAATCCTAAAATCACTGGTTCTAACATTTTCTCCACTATAATAAACCGAATAGTTTCGGTGTGCTCCCCAATATCGAGGTGCACCTTTTCTGTTATATGAGTCACTGGTGCCCCTCCCAGCAATGAACCATCCATTTGTTCAAAGGTAATAGGGGTTCTCAACCGCACAACCCGCAGCCCAAGTTCGTCAACTATTGCCCTCCGAATTAAACGAGTACACCCTGAATCAATCAATGCCTCATATCGGCGTCCAGTGGTTGCCCGTGGGTTTCGGAGTACGACTGGTACCACAAAAGGTCGGATGGGGTCGCTCACCATCGGGTCGTGTGGGTCCTCATCGTCGTCATCACTATCCCCAGCCACAATCGGGAATTTTTCCGCCACCACTTTCTTAGTATCTGTAGCCAGGGGATCTCTCTCCATACAGGATGTTCGAGTCATTTGGGACCGTTCGGATGTTGGTCGGCCTCTGCCTCTCAACACAGCTCTAGGAGGGGGGTTTTGGTCCGAGTTGCGGGGCATGGGATGAGGACAGTCGGCTGCTCGATGACCAAGGCGATTACATCTGAAGCAACGAAACGCAGGCCGCTGGATCCTTTCCCCCAAGCCGGAGCCAGCATTCGGTTTAGTCTCCTTGGGTGTTTGTGTGCGTTCTGGTGGTCGTTTTCCTTGACTTACAACCCCTTCACCCCGTATACGGAATTCTCGGAGACCGACGTCCAATTCGATGGCTGCCTTGTACCACACACTCAACTTGGGGGGCAAGCCCCGGTACACACAGGCTTGCCGTAAATCACGGTCTAGTCCTTTATGGAATTGGTGCACCAGAAGACATTCTGGCCACCCCACCAACCGAGCCGCAATCTTTCGGAACTCCTGTACATATTCCTTTGCTGGTACGCCCCGTTGCTTAAGTGCAAACAAATCCCCCTCTGCAACCTGGGCGCTTGTTTCATCTTCAAATCTGGCACGAAGAGCCTCCAGAAATCGTCCCATGTCCACGAGTTCCCTTGCATGTTTAGCATGGAGGCCTGCCACCCACTCAGCCGCTTGTCCCGTCAGGACCCCCATAACAGCAACCACCATAGCCCACTGGGAGGGATACCACTGTCCATATTGGTCCATATGGCTTATCACCTGGCTTAAGAAAAGAGCCACTCGTTCAGGGCTTCCGTCAAAGGAAGTCTGCAGGGCAGGCGGTCCCCAAACGGCCTGCGGGACCCACAGCCCCGGCGGGGCCCCCGGAGGCCAAGGCATGGGGCCTGGGGTCCTCGCTGCTCCAGTCGCTCTCCTGTCCTGCCTAGGACGGTCCCTCGTCGCCCCGCGACCCCCAACAGGTAAGCCCCCTGCCAATTGCATTGGTTGGGGCTCAGGACCGGCTCCAAGGTCTCCCGATGAGGCACCTTGGTCATGTTCTGGAGGGGGTTGGTCCATGGATCGTCTAGAGGTCCGTTCCATCCTCAATTTAGGACTTGTGAGCCGGAAGTGGGTCTCCGAAGCGGTCACCTCTGTATCCTGCCAAGAAGAACCTGGAGGCTCCAGCCCTGCAACCCAGGGCTGCCAGGATGGGGTGTCACGAAATCCAGATTCCCCAAAACGCTCACGTAGCATATCCATGGTGCTGGGACCGGATGAGGCAGGATACCCCCAATCCCCTTCATCCTCCTCAGTCCATCGTCTTTCCCTCCAGCCCTGGAAAGACGCTCCCAAGCGAGGGGGCGTTGGCATCCGCGGCCCGAGGAGAACAGAGCTGTGCCACCAATCCCCCGTCCGAGCCCGTTTTCCTGGAAAACTCTCCTCCTCCGGTCGGGGCGGGGCGCTCTTGGGTTGCTTGACTTTTGGTTTCACTGCCAACTGTTCCACACTCTCCTTCACCTCCTCTATCAGTGGTTCCTCCCCCTCCACATCTCCACCACACTCCTGCTCTTCCAAGGCCGTCCCTTCTGCCATATCCCCCTTTGCTGCAAAGCCACAGGGAATCCTCACCTCTTGCGAAAAGGAACCAAGTGCTGACTTTCTCTCGGCTTGTCATTCGTTCAGAACTGCGGTAGGAAATAATCACCAGTAATGCACAGAGAATCAGGGTTTACTTTGGCAATGATAAGCTTGCAGTCAAAAGTAAAGTACAAGTCGGTGTTTTGGTTCAAAGTCAGCGCTGGGTGTAATCACACCACAGCGCTATTTAACAAAAACTCAGCCCCTTAAACATACATCCGGTGATTATCAATCAAGCACCCCCCACTCCCTTAACAGTAACAGCTGTGGGCTCCAGAGCAGCGAGGACAGCAGAATCAGAGAGGCCCGGCAACGTCATCAATCATCGCCCTGAATGCTGCTCTCCAGGAACTGTTTGTGTGTTCGCTGCGGCTGCTTATCTCCACTCCTTCGTCTCCCACACCCCCCATCGATGGCGAGCTCCGGTAGGACTCGACACCATCGATGGTCGGGTGTTTCTGTCCAGGATGATTAAGGCTGCCACTCAGCCTGTGCTCCTGACCATCGGTAAGCATGAGGAGGCTATCCAATTTTACGTCACATCCAGACTGCATTTCCCCATAGTTTTGGGCCTGGCTTGGCTTCGGACTCATGATCCACGCATTCTTTAGTCCCAGAATTTCATGTCGTTCCTGAGCCTGCAGTGTGTGGATTATACTCGCCAAGTGTGCGCAGGCCAGGTGCAGGGTCCACCTGCGGTCTCTTTGCCGGCCGACCTCTCGGACTTCACAGATGCCTTCAGTGAGAAAGAGGCGTACCAGTTGCCCCCACACTGGCCATACGATTGTCCCATTGACTTAATCCCGGATGCACCGCTCCCTGTGGGGAGGTTGTACTCGATGTCGGACCCTGAATTGGTGGCATTAAGGGAATTTGTGGACAAAAACCTGGCCCGGGGTTTCATCCGGCCTTCGTCATCGCCCTTGTCCGCTCCGGTCCTCTTCGTCAAGAAGAAAACTGGAGACTTGCATCTGTGCTGTGACTACCAGAAGCTGAATGCCATCACGGTGCGGAACTGGTACCCTCTGCCCTTGATCCCTGAACTCTTAGAGAGACTCCGGGGGGCTACCGTGTTTATCAAGCTGGACCTGTGCGGCGCCTACAATCTGGTTCGGGTCCTAGAAGGGGATGAGTGGAAGACAGCGTTCGGCACCAGGTATGGCCATTTTGAATATACGGTCATGCCGTTTGGACTAACCAACACTCCCACTATCTTCCAGCATTTTATGAACGATATTTTCTGGGATCTTTTGGATCAGTTCATGGTGGTGTACCTCGACAACATCCTGATTTACTCCACATCCCAGAAAAGCCAACTTCAACATCTCCGTCTGGACTTCCAGTTTGGCGTCGCGGGGATGCAGTTGGGGAAATGGCGGGGCTCTGATGAGCCCCGCCAAAACCCCGACTGGCTAACCGCCGCTGACAGGTCTGCGGACCTACCCTGTCCTGAAGGGACAGGGGAAAAGAGAGGGACCCCTTGGGCGGCTGAGAGGAACGGACAAGTTCCTTGGAGGCCAGAGGCAATCCTCTAAGTCAGCGGTGGGGGACGGCAGCCATGGCGGCTGCCTCGAGACTGCAACAGATCGGGACAAGCAAAGTGCAGGAGGAAGGAAGAAAGGACGAAGTGCTTCGGAGCCGGGTGAGTGACACCAGCCCAGGTGAGAACAACGCGTTAATGAGGACATTTATAAATAAGACCCCCAGCCTTACTAGCAGCTGAAGATCTGAGGGGCTTGAAGATTTTTGGGGGAAAAAAAGGGAAAGAAGTTTTAAACCCTTTAAGAATCTTATTTCACCACTGATCAATTGGAGGGAATTGCTTATTAACTAAATAGAGCTGGATATTTGAACATTTTTGCTAAAACTGAAATGAACTTGAAAAGAGAAAAGCAAAATTAAGGATTTGCCACCTTTAAAAGCCAGACAAAGAGATCAAACAGATTGCTACATAAATGCTTCAAAATGGCAATTGAAGCTGTGACTAAGTGACTAAGTGAAAGTGTTGATTGTGGAAACTTGTCTTTTTTCTGAAAAGAACCTACTTGACTTGTTACATATTGTGGATTACCTTGAAAAGAACTATGACTTTTTGAACTTTGGAGATTCCTATTCTGTCGTTTGGTGGCTTTACAAAGAAAGAAGAAATACAATGTTTAATAAACTTTTAACTAACTAGCACAGCAACAGAAGTCTTGGCACAGGACCAGAAGTTGAGAAGCTGATGTTTTACTGGAAACAGACTTTATAATGGAATCAAAAGGATATGCAGAGTTTTAAGCGTGGAAGTATTGACTTTGAATTGAAATGTATATGGACAGATAAGGAAAAGAAAAAGCAAAATAGATAAATTGAATAGCAATGTTTGAATGTTTAATTGTTTAA